>NC_141419.1:72122821-73322821 GCF_034619465.1 Leptosomus discolor
AAAAGTAATGATGCTGGTAACAGTGGGAGGCACTTGGGGATTCTGTCAAAGTGTTGACAGTTGTCATTGTTAGATCTGAAAAAACTATATTTTTCCATTTCCGAAACTTCTGTTTGTCTACATCATTTGCTCCATTTATCATCCAATATATGGATGTTCCTTTAAGATTTTTAATCTATCCATGTATTAGTCATAAATTAACTTTTATATTGCTTGTCTGCAAAATAATTTTCGAAATTGAATGGAATGGGTATTATTATTTCTACTGGAATGATATGGATGATGGTATCTGAAGAGGTGATTATATAATAGTTTGATACAGTATCACGTATTCCCAGAGAACTTTATTAAGATTTTTATGTAACTTAACAGACCTGTCATGTATAATATCCAGTGAACAGGGTAATCTATTCCTGTTTTTGGCCATCATTGTCTTTAAAATGGTATCTAAGCCAAATTCCTCTGGCTGCAAATTAAGCAAGCTTCTCGTCTAAGCTCAGAGGGCATGGAGAGTAATCAATCAATGTATTTTTTACAGTATTGTAGGAGCAACAAAAAGCTGTTGTAATTTTTTTCCTGGTTTTCCCTTGTTGAGATTAAACATGATCTTTCTTTATGGACATTGATAACATCTTTGCTTAGTGGGACACTTTGCATTAATGTCCAAACAAGTTTATACTAAGTGGTCCTCATAGAACACAGTTTTTTAATAGATTTTCCAGTGTAAAGTCTGGTGGCAGAAGTATGTTGTGGTACACAGCATTTTTGGTGATGATCCATTGGCTCAAGGTCTTCAGGTAGTTACTATTCTGCACTTTTCTTAAAATACTGTGCCTCAAATTGGTATGTTGTTTAATCTGGAGACTTTCTTGGTTCAGATTAAAGAAAAAAATTGCTGCCCACCTCTTGCAGATAATATCTCCAAAAGTGAAATTTTCCTATTCTGCAACAGCATTGAGACTGCTGTGGTGTGAAACTGAGTTGAGATCCAATGTATCATTGCATTAATTTCTTCTTCGGCATTGGTAGTTCTGATTATTTTCAAAAAATACTTTACTTGGTGCTTGTTTCTTAAATGCTGTTCTTCTCAGTATCCAGGTTATCAGGATCACTTGCATGCTAATCCATCTTTCTTAAATGTTTTCGTCCCTTTTCTACTTATAATATCAACTTTTTATCACTTCATGCTTTACTTCAACTCACTAGTAGAATCATCTGGCATGAGACAGTCTGAAGGACTTCAAGCACTATGTGCTTTTGCAACTTTATAGAAGTTGTTAACTATTTTTACTTTTGTCCATAGTACCTGCTTCTGCCAGGTATTAACTGAATCTAGCCCAGGTATCCCTATGTTGTTTCTTTGTCACGTAAAGCAATATCTAAGGCTTTGCTAAACTCAAGACAGATGAAACCTATAGCTTTCGATTTCAACATGTATCTGACCAGTTCCTTCGTCAAGGAAAGTTATAATAGTCTGGCAAGATTTTACGTTATTTTGGCTGGTTATTATAATCTTATTGTCTAGATTCTTAGAAACTGAAGTGATTTGCTTTTAGTATTGAAGTTAAGCTGGCTTCTTTTCCTTTTTTCCTGTTGGTGTTGTGTGCCCTTTCCAGTGCCCTGTGCTCTTACTGTTATTTTTCAGTTCATGAAAAAAAATCGCTTATGATTTAAATGTTATTTCAGCTACTTTCACAAACAGACTGGTGTAAATTTCATTTGGTCCTGCTGATTCTCTACCAAATATTTCCAGTATCATTATTTGGCCACTATTTTTTTAATGGCTTTATACCCAATAGTATCGCTATACTTCTGTTATATTTATATTACAGGGGAAAATAGAATATCCTGTCATTATTTTGACAAATGTCAAATGGTACTTTGATGTTTTTAAGCAGGCTTTGAAGTAGTTATTACAACTGGGAAAAGATTTTACAATAACTCTGATTTATGTTAAGTAAACAAATATTTTTTATCTGCTTTTCTTTTGGATCATAATATCTTAAAAGTATTCAGTAATTTCTTGCTGTAAAACTTTCAGTGATGAGTTGTAGAATCACAGAATCATAAAATCATGGAATGGTTTTTTTTGGAAGGGACTATGAAGATCATCTAGTTCCAACCCCCCTACCATGGGCAGGGGCACTTCCCACTAGACCAGGTTGCTCATCCAGCCTGGTCTTGAACTGCCAGGGTTGTAAGATGCCAGAGTGCCATCTACACTTTTTGGAAGTGTTACCCCTTCTCCTGCCAGTACATTCTCTGAGCAAGAGTCCTTCCCCACCTTTCCTGCAGGCCCCCTTGATGTACCGGAAGGCCACTAAAAGGTCTCACTTGAGCCTTCACTTCTCCAGGATGAACAACCCCAACTCTCTCAGCCTCTCCTCATAGGAGAGATTGAGATTTCATCAGATATTTTATGTAATATGTGTACCTGGGATGCTGCAAGTGTTATGGGCAAATTTTTAGCCCACGTAACATGGCTGATACTGTATTCCCAAAACTAGGCTCTTCTGTTCTTGACAGTGTTCCCTAGGAAAACAAAGAGATAGATTCACTAAATTCTAGTTTTATATGCTTGTGTGAATATGCTCTTTGTCTTGAACATAACTGTATGAGCAGTGTTTTGTATATTTTTCTCACTGGTAACTTCGTACGTCTTTGCATACTCCTTTTGTGATGAAGAGCAGCCAGAAAAGCATTAATTAATTTGGCTAGAAATCGTGATCAGAGTTTTACAACTATGAAGACTTTTTAGTTGTTTAGATGGGAATTTATACTTTTTACTCTTACTAAAGCAGAATTTTAAAATATTGTTAATAATCTCTTAAACATCTTGTGATACTAATACCTGTGAGAGATCTAGTTATGAATAATTCCTATCTTCAACTTAGACACTATATATTCTCAAGATATAGAGAAAAATTAACTAGATTTCACTTTGTGATATAGATTTACTCTGAAGTGTGATCAACTTAATTTCTCAACACTAATTTGTAAAGATTCAGCTGTCAGGTTGAATAGATTTTATGTTTCACTCTGAACAGTTCTACTCTGATGTAGCTTCAAGTCTGCATCAAAGATGAATAAACTTGTATGTTTAAAAGAACAGAGATAAATAAAACAATGTGGATGAGCTTTGATATTCGTCTCAAAGTCATGCTGGTCTGAAAGAAGATAGCAGTGGGTATCTCAGGCATTTTTTCACTATGCTGCTTAGTGTCAGTTTCCCACTGGAAGCCTGTCCCCCCTGTGTATCCTGCATGCATGTGGAACCTTACCCTCCCCACAATCCTCTGTGCCTGAGATAGCAAACTCAAGCATATGGTAGTGTCTGGCAGGCTGAAGTATTTAGAAGTGAGGATCTGGAAAGGGCAACTAGCTTCAGAATATGTGCAGTTTCCTTTCTGCCATATTTAATCACTTTTATTAGAAGCACTGTCTTTGATTCTGGGGTAAGTAGATGAATATATGTTTAAGATTTCTTCATTGGAACTGAACAAGGCTTCTCAAAATAGATAACTACATGCATGGGCAACCATGAAAAAAGTTATTGTCACTTTTGAACACAGTAGATCTCAGAAGATTGAGACAAACTGTCAGAAGAAAATCTATGGAAATTTGGAACCAGCTCATATTGATGAGGTCCATAGAATTATGATATTCTAAAGTGATGTTTAAACTTACTTTAGATCACAAAGTAAACAGTATGTTTAAGGACTCTCTTACAGCTGTATGTTGCACCATTTACCGCAGCATAAGATATATGTTGAAACCACTGCATTCATTATATGTTTAGAGCAAAGGTAAGCAAAGGACTCTGGGTTTGTGTGAGGCTTATTATAATCACTCTGCAATATTATGATAGAACTCAAATGGCCCAAAGAATATACAATTAGTTAATTTTCCACCCACAACTTAGACTTCTAGCAATTTACCAGTCCATTTTATTTCCTTTTGATGGATTATCTAATGAATTAAAATGTTTTTCATCTTTATTCCCACTTACTTGTATTTAAGGTCCCAAAGACACTGGTTATGGGATATTGCTGATGAAAAATAGCCCAAAACTTGAAAGCAAAGATAATTAGGTCAAGTTCTCTCAGGTATACTCTTAAAGCTATTAAGTGCACATAACTTTCTTGAGCAGCTGAGGATGTATGTTGTGTTACTTGTTTAATTTCCTTTTTGCCTTTACCTTTGATGTTCTGAAAAGGTGTAAATGTGATCATTGAAGTGGTAATTTCTCTCTCTTGTAAGTGCATACTCTCTGACACACGTATGTGTCATAGGCTTTTTTTCATGTTAGTTTTTTTATCTTGCTTTTCCAGAATTTTTTCACCCCTATGTAAGAGAGGGAGTAGAACTCACCCAGTCACCTGATATCTCTAACACCATGGCTCTGCAAGCACTAACGCCTTTCTTTACCAGCTTTTAATTTCCGAATATCTTGATCTTCAGTACAGAAATAAAACATTTGAGTTTTAATAGTTCTTTGGGGATTGTCCATTCCTGTTCTTATTCTAATGTGAAAAACTTGAAATAAGAAATTATTTTAGTAGCTTTGCTTGTATTTTATTATTTAAATAGTAAAAAAAGAAAATAATCTTAAAACAATTGAGCTAATCAAGTTTCCATTACTGAGTCACTTGTCTAGCTGGCCAGTTACTTTCTGTGTTTTCCCCCTTTAAATTGTAGGGGTTTTGATACAACAGCTGCCTCCCATTTTTGTACACAGTATTGAGTACCATAACTTACTGAATCCTGTAGGAGTAACTGGAATACAAATCTTAATTTAGAAAATTAATTTACTTGATTCATCATGTTGGCTTTTTGAGTCTTTGTACTATATGTAATAGATCCATTAGTCTTTTGTCTTTTTTTTAATAATAAATAAATTTTTAATAATGGACTTATTTTCTTGAACCTGGGATAGGGTGGTAGGAAGGAGGATAGGATGATACTAAGGAAATCTAATCTCTAATCATGCATCAGTGCCAGAGTTAAGCAGGGAACTGTGTCCTTTACTCCCACTCATGAAGTACTCTGCAGGTCAACCTAAGCACAGGCAATATCTACTTCTTGTTTATTTTATTAATGGCTTTTTAGTGTGCTTTCTCCAGAAGGAAATACATGTGTTTTGCAAATTAGGCCCATAGTTCATGTCACACCTCTTTTTGGCTGTGTAGACTCTATTTTAAAAGTGGTAGCTTATCTCTCAGTGGCAGAACTGCTCTGTATGATACAATACAGCTGTAATTTCCCAAAGTGTATAAAATGTGTATAGTATGATGTAGTGTGTTACCTGCCATCCTGGCTGAGTCACTGGAGGTTTAGGCAGGAGACACCTCCAGCAATGAAACTAAAGGTTTACAGTCTCACCTGCAAAGTCATAATTTCATAGCTGAGATTTGTGCAGAAATCCTGTATGATCTCTGAAATTGGAAAAACCGTCATCGCTGGCATTATGGGTCCACTCACAGCCTTTAGTTAATAGTTAAATGTGATTTTCAAAGAACTACAGAGAATACAATCTGCCTTTTAATTACCTTGTTCCAGAGAAACAAAAAAAGGGCCACTGTGTACACTAAAATGCAAGAAAATTATAGAAGAAACAGTGTTTCATAGTTTTAATTAGTCTGTATGATTCACTGATTTGGGAGATTATTATAGAGTCAAATGCAGTAGTGGATTTCAAATGATACTGGATATTTTTAGAAAGCAGTGGTAACATTTTACTGCTGAGCATACCAGGAGAGGCATAGTCAGATAAGCTTCCAAATGCCATCTGATTTGCTGCAGAGTCCATGCGAGGACTTCCCTCACCCACATACACAAAACAGTTCACAGAGTGGTCTTTCCAGAAATATCTGGGACTTTCCAGCCTGCCCTGAAAGAAAAAAGATTAGTGGCCATGCCCCTGCTTTAACAGCTATTGAAGCTAGGAAATGCGACTTTCAGGATGAGAAAGATCAGTAAATAGATTCTACACGGCATTGCTGTCTTACACACATGTTCATAATGTCTCCTATTCTTTATCGTTGCTGTTCGTAGAGTTAACTTGTTCACCAGTTTGGTACATTTTACTTATTTCCTTAAAATGTGTAAATTATTTTTTTTCCTAGTTGAAGTGGGAAAAAACTGATAATTGAATTAATTATGTCAAACTTTATTTTGCTTTAGCTCATGAATCAGAAAATCCTAAAGCCTTTTATTACTATTGCTTTTAGAGTTTCTTTTGTCTTCATGTCCTTATTTTGGATAATTTTCTCTGTGTACTAGAATCATGTGCAATATACATTATTAAAAAAAGGGGAAGCCAATACTGATGCAAATGAATTGTCACCAGTGAGTACTTGCTAATTTCAAAAGGTGCATTGATAATATTCTGGGCATATTATGTTGGGTTTTTTTTTAATTTATTTAGTTATCTTGGCTTTGTGTATTTATGTCTACAGGGAATTTAATATTTCAAGTTTTTCTTAGAACACTATGATACATACAGTTTCTTAATAGTTTTATATTGCTTTTAGCTCTGCAAGCAGGGATGATGGTATTGCAGTGAGCTAGAAAGCTGTGACAGTCTTCTGAAGATGAATTTTCCAGCATCACTTATGATTTGTGTAAAATACTTGCTTTCACCAGACAGCTTCTGAGAACTTGATCACATTTCACCTTTATCTACCTAATTTTTTAAACAACTAGTCATTCAGATGGTCTAGGTTTTTTTCTTTTTTTACTGTCTAACCCGAAGGGTGAGGCTAATGAGTAAGACAGTAATAATGACAAAAAACAGTTTAAGAAAAAGCTACCAGTGTCTTGAAAAGAAATGTTCAAATTATCAATTAAAAAGGTGCAAAATCAATGTGAAGACACCAACAAAATCTTTTGTAGCTTACTGAGATATAAATGATGTGTTGGGCATGTTGGGAAAGTGAAGATACTTGCTTTTCAAATACTTTTTTTTTTTGCTATGAGAAAAGAGAATTTGCTTATATATTCAGAGCTTGTATAACTGAAGCTCTTCTTTTAGAAGGCGTGTCAAACAGTTTTTCACGTTTGTCACTGACTTTCACCTCCTCCTCACCTCAGGTCATAGTTGTGAGTCGGAACTCTCTGGTAGTTTTTATGGTATACTCTAGTTAAAGTTCTAATCCATAAAATAATGTTTTGTATTTAGCATTATGTTTTTAGTTTCTAACAGTGATTTATTTTCTGTCTGTCTCAAATATATTTAGAAGATGTTTTCTAACTTTTGTTTCATGTTGGCTCTCATCAAATCGCATTCCTCCCTGCACTCCTTTTTCCTAGCATACTTTATAAATTTATTTCTGACTTTGGTGCAACGCTATATCATACAGCTTGTCTTGGAGCTCCCCCTGCTGTAGAATGCCCCTATGATTTATTCTTGGTTGTTTACAACAAATAATACAGCTTTGTCATAAAGCATTTTCTTTGAAATTTTATACCTGTTATAGAGACATGGAAGCTGAGTCATATCAAGGAATTTGGTCCTAGTCATTTAGCAAATAACTGGTAGGAATGACTGCCTAAAGGATGTGGGTTGAACTCTTGCACTTATATTCAATGCAAATTTAAAGTGAAAATGAAGAATTCAAGAAGTTGTTATACTAGGCTGAATTAATTAGGATTTCTATTTCTTTACTTTTTCAAATAACATGTTGATGTTATGTGTTTGTAAGTTAAAACCAAGTGTGGTTAAAAGATAAGACACCAACAGTTTCTGCTTGGCTGGCTGCAGGCCTGAGTCATTTCAGAGTAACATGGATCCCCTTTTAGCCTTGTCATGATACCAGGCCTGGTCTGTACTTTAAACCAGTGGAAGGAAAGCTTCCCTTTGAGAAACAAAATTTGAGACACCTGACTACCCTTAATACTTAATCTAAGGATCCGGTAACAGTCATGATCTGTGAGAAAGAAAAAATATTTCAGTTCCGAAAATTTATACATAAGACAATTTAAATTATCTTCTGCTTCAAAAGCATGCTGATTTGTATACTAAATATTTACCTTCTTCTCCTTCAATGGTAGGATTTTTTCTGTAAATATTGATGTTTCAGTTGATGCTGTGCACACCTACATAATGCATTTCTAAGAGGCAATCAAGAAGCAAAGAAATGTAATTTCCTGCTCCTCTTTCAGCAGTCTCATGCTAATAATGTTGCTTGAACAAATTCCAGGAAGAACATTGATGGCAAAATCAATTCTTTGTTAGGTTGGTGGACATTTTCTAGTATTACTATAATAATAGATATTTCTAAATGCCCTGATGATCTTTCTCCTTACTTCAGAGTTTGGCAGAATTGCCAGACTTGCTGTTTTGTAAAAACATCTTTACCATCTTTTCAACCCACCAGACTGAGAAATCTGAAACTGTACCAAGAAAAAAAAAGCCAAGCTGAAAGGTTTATCTCTGCAGGGAAAAAGAAAGAAAGAAAGAAAGAAAAAAAAAAAGAAAAAAACTATTATATTTGTTTAGTTTATATCTTTAGTAATATACAGAGACTTGAAAGGCTGAGACTGTGATCCTGTCTGTGTTTCTGAAAGTTTTGCTATCTTAAATCCTGCAGAGTTTCTTAAGTTTAACTGATGTAGCAGAGCAAAGATTTATGCAAGGATCTGCTCTGATAAAGGAAGAAAGAGGATTAAACTTTGAAATAAAACACACTGAACTTCAATTTGCCAAATAACAATTAGTCCTTTATCAAGTCTTGCCCAAGAATTATGGTTTCCTATATTTTCAGGACTATGGCAGAAACAAGGAGACATCAGTGCTTTGAAAAGAAGGAAGGTCTTGAGATAAGAGGAAGGTGCAGGCTGTCTCTTCTCCAAAAAAGTATTAACACAGGGACAACCTATGCAAAAATATTTTACCTTTCAGATGCTCTGAGAATCCTCAGCAGTCTTCATTACAAAGCTTATATTCAGAGCTTGCTTTACATCATCAATTTTGAGTATGGACATCTGTCTGCAATATTTTTTTTTTTTACTTTCAGTGCATTAGAAACATAAAATTCAGTCAAAGGAAACAAAAATATCTTGTTCGAACAAGACAAGTATTTATTGGAAACAACTGTACATGAATTGTGACAAAAACAGAGGATGTGAGTAGCAAAGTATATAAATTAGAAACTAATCAGTGTAGAAAACTGATAAAGTGAAAGGATTGAGCAGTGCTCTGATTATGCCTTCATTATGAGGAATGAAAACTATTGTCAAGGCGTTAGACTATATAAGAAAACACAACTCAGCATATCATGTATTAAATATATATGAAATAATTTAAATGGGTTTTTTGTGTGTATTGACAGTCCTCAATGCATCAATAAACTTCAAAGATTCTACACTGGAAAGTAACAGCAACAAAAAAGCTGTACTAGTAGCACACTTCTGTTGATAGATTGAAAAAAAAAAATCATGGAAGATTTGTTGACCTGAATCCATTCATAAGTTGCTACTACACTGGTAAGGTACACTTGCTCCATTAACTAGATGAATTCAGTTTTTGTGCTAAGGAAATGGCTACTTTTTGCACCACTCCCCAAAAAAACAAAAAAGGAAGCAAAAGTTAATGGTGCGCTTGGATTATACCCAAGACCCTGTGAGTCACACTAAGTGTTAGGACCCTGTCTGAAGATGCCGCCATGCTGTAGCAATCCATCAGCTCAGGTGTTGTAAAATATGTTGTAAAATATGTCTCAGTGTTAATGGACACCAGTGATATGAACGTAGACTGCAGAAAAACAACAGAGCTTCCTTAATGCAGCAAGAGTTACAGCATTGAAGAAATTTCTGAGGTACTGCATACGAAATAAAGAACTGTTTTTAATTGTAAGAACAAATTCTCTTGTCCTTAAAAGACTGAATCATCTATTGAGGTGTTTTCAGTGGGAGTTTTTTTCACCTAGAAGCAGATAATTTGGCTCAGTATCACAGTTCGCTTTATACTCAGATTTATTCTTATTCCACTCAGCTTCTCAGCACCACCTCCTGTTAAAAGTGGAATATGTTAAAAAAAAAAGAAAAGATAGCTTGGTTACTTGGATATGATTACATTATTTCCTGCTGTGTCTTTCTATGGTTTATGATGAAAGGCTCTTAACATCGTTAACTTTAAGGAGAAAAAGTAAATCTTCCTTTAATTAGAGAGAAAAAGTAGCAAGCAAATAAAAATACTGCTTGTATATGGGTATTTGTTCATCAGCAGGTTACTGTCATCATCTATGACTGTGAAAATATTGCCAGTAAAGAGCAAAATGCCTTTTACATAAGCATAAGTTAATTGTTTTGGAGCCATATGAAAATATTTTTTCTGGTCATAACTGTTAAAACCCAATAGAAAGGTAGAAATATTGAATAGGAATACTCTGGTATTGTACTTACTCTTTTCTAATTCAGATGACTATTAATTTTACTCACATATGTTGATTTTAAATATTATTTTAAACAAGCTAAAATATGAGCACAACAACACTTCATGAACGTAGTGTTGTTTATAACATTAATGGGTGCTTATTTTTTATATGGAAATATTATTTATTGAAATACAAGTTTCTCTAGCCTTTTGTTAAATATTTTACAAATTAATTTAAGCTGGGTAATAGCTTTCATATTTCTTGCTGTAACTAATTTTGTTACAAACTAATAGAGGTTGAAATGCCTTTTAAATTGCATGTATATAGGGTTTTAAATGATGGAAGGACATACAAAACTTTAGATAAGTGTATTCAAGGTACCTAGGGTATTTTAGAATAAATTATTATAAACCCAAAATATAATCAACATACAGAATATTGTTTGTGTAATCAAAGTGTCCAAAGTAACACATTGTCAGGTTTATTAGTCCATCAAAATAAATATACTGACTCACATGAAAAGGTACTCGTTTTGTAAAGTACTGTTGCACAGCTGAACACACCAATGGAGTTATTACCACTTGCACTGGAGAAGATGAGACAGTATACCAGGAGATCAAGTAGAGAAAATGTGGTTAACGAGCTTCATTAAATTCTGCTTGAGAAGATAATTTTATTCCAAATTTCTAGAACAAAATCCTGAATAGTTCTTCCAAACTTGCAATTATCTGAATAAATAATATTTTTGTTAGAGCATAAAGTATAGTCAAGGTGACTCTCTTGCAGCAGAAGAGAGTTAAAAATGTGACAAAAATTGGACTTCATCATAAAGACTTCTGAGTTGATGAAACAGAATAGATTATTTCAATTGATGCAGAACATTCCTTTAATAGTTCAGACTCAGGATGCACTGCTATGTCTTAATTAAGATTGCTGTCCATGTTAGTTGTATGACATCAGAAGTTATATGACCTCAGAGGTCATATTAGAAAAAGAAAGCCACCTTCCACCCATTGCCACCCCGCTTAGCAGTAAATCTCTCCACCACCTTTCTACCACACCTCACAATCTGGACTGGGATTCCTCCACTAGGCATGTTTTCCAGCCATGCCATAGTGTGTTCAGTGTCTCTGCCTGGTGCTGAAAAGGGCAAAGATGGGCAGAAAGTTAGTTTCTTACTCTGGTGCACTGCCAACACTGTAATAAGGTGTTTGTGATCTCCTGGGACTTCTTATGTACTATTCTTAAAAGATCAGTCACCTTTTAAGAGTCTCTTTAGAAGCACTTATATTTAAATTGTGAGTTAGTGAGACCAGTGTGAATTTTTTTGCTGAAAAGCATGTGACTATCTCAAATATGAGATTTCATTCTATAAATATATTTGTATACTACCCCATTAAAATTTTGGGAGAAAAAGAAGTATTCATTTTAATTTGAACTGTTGAAATCACATTTTACAGAGCTGGTGCAAGGAACATGTTTCAATTTCATTCTCTTTCTGATAATCAAAATCCATTTCAGTACTAATTACAATAAAAACAAGCATTCTATCTGGTTTAATGACTGTCACTGCACATTGAAAATACATTTTTGAATCAAAATGATAGGATTCTCCTGTCTATTATTTCAATAAATAGAAGTACCTGGTATGGTTTTAACATTGTTCTGGACCTCAGAATCATTCTTTTAGAAAACACAGTTCAAACATTTACACCACTGTGAAATGTGTTGACTTCAAAATGGTGTATTTTAACTCAAATACATTCTGTTGAAAACCAGCAAGCCCTGTAGCTTACTTTTGACTTTAGCATGTTTCCTGTAAATACATGGACAAATTTGGCTGCTACATGGTGTAGGATGATAGGATCATTTCCATTAAAATTTTAGGAAAGTTATTATAACTATTCTTTTTCAAACACAGGGGTATGTGTATTTTGCAATATTAAGCACTTTACTCAAGAGTTTAACAATGGGCTTAGATAAGTCTATGAATATAAATCTCACTTCCTTCAGTGATACAGTATCATGATCCAAGATACAAGGTGAAGTTATGTACAACGGGATCCTTCAATATGTGAAATATCTGGCTAGCTAGCTATTGTGAAGGTTCCACTGTCACCTGTGAACATAGTTGTGTCAAGAGTAATATTTTTTAATTTTTCAGTGAAATAAAGTGCACAGAGAATATCACTCACAAAGAATCACTGATCTTGCATGAGAGAAAGAAACAAAGCTCAGGTGAACCTGCCTGGCATTTAGTATTCATATAGTATGTGTGCCTTTGCTTAGCAGCCCAGTTTGATTATTATATATTTAAGAAGTGTCTCAAAAGTCAAAGCTATTTGTATTAAAGTTTTGTTTTAAAGGATTCGTGTTCTTACGGTGTGGTCTAAGACCCTCCATGACTGCAGCATTTTCTTATTCGGGACGCTGTGTTTTGTTAGTGAAGGTATCCTCACCTGCAGGTACAAAATACCTGAGCATAATATGCAGCACAGCAGTAAGTTATGTCTATTTTCTACAAAATTATTAACAGTAAGTGCACAGTCTTGTTTTGATTTGTTTTGTGGTTTGTTTTTTGTTTTTTTTTTTTTTTTAAAAAAAGAGAACTAAAAGCCTTTGCAGCAGGGTTTTGGGAAAGCCTCACCTTTCCTTATAGGAAAAGACCATTCTTTTCTGTCTCTTCCTTCTCCCTGATCAGTGATGGGGAGCAGCACGCTGCTGTCCTGGGTTGAATGTTCAGCTACTAAGGCAAGCTGGTTGTGAAGTTTCACATGCAGGGAGCACTGTGGGGGACAGTGCGCACAGGGCTGGGACTGGGGGCTGAGGGTGCCTGGGGAGGGGGCAAGCCTTAGCAGAGCAGGCATGGCCTCTTGGTACACCCATGACCCTGGCAGCACCTCCGTCTCTTTCTGTTTCTTAATGACATTGAAAGGTTTGCAAACGTAACGTTTACTGCCTAGTTGTAATTCCTACAGTGTCTGCTGAAGCCAGAAATGGATGCGGTTATTGTTGCAGTCGGGAATAGTAAGCAATGAATTCTCTAGGGGCTGAGTAATGCTGTCCATTTCTGAGTCCATCTCTGTGTTTGGTTTTTATTCCATGGCGTCGTGTTAATGACTAAACGGAACTTGGGCTCCTCTTCTGTTTTTTTTGGGGGGGGGTTTACAATATTTGGGAACTGGTTTTGTTTCACAAGAAAAGGCTGTGTGCAGGTGTACTCTTCTGGCTCTGGGAAATGGGGCATCATCTCCAGATCAGGTTGTTTCACCTCTCCTTTAGGTGCTCAGTTAACTAGAAGTGGGCTGTTGGGAAACAGGGGCCTTATAGGAAACAGCATGATAAGAATGCAGTTTTCAGTGATCCACCTTTACTGTTTAGGTTGGATTTTATTTTTTGTTGCAAGTAATTGGGTACTAAATCTTGGCCGTATTGTTGATTAAAGTTTTTGTACTGTGGTTACATCTAATGAGTTGTTCCACTGGGCTGCAAGCAATTATGATACAGACCTTTTTTCTTTAGGGTGAAAAAGATGGTTCTGTGCATATGTGTGAGCAGGATCAACAGTCTGCATACTACAGCTCTTCGTAGGGGTGTAATGCTTATGAATACCATACTATCTATTATTAGTATTTTGATTTGCTGTATTCATGGCAAAATAACGTTTTAGTGAAAAGTGATGATTTGCAATTTGATGTCTTGCTAACAAGGCTTCCAAATTTGTGATATTACTGGAAAATTGTGCTACTTTATGCAAGTATTTGAAGGCATTTTTTCATATATGTCAGCAAACATATGTCGTGAAAACCTTTTTCTATTTGCCCTTGATGCAAAGGATGCTGAGACACTGGAACAAGGAGAGGGGGAGGGAAGAGAAGAGGTTGCAAGAGAATAATGTTGTTTCCTTGGCAACAGGCACTGTGCTGCTCAGGGCACAGGTGGCATCTGTCTTAAAGACTGTTAAACAAAACATATGCAGGAAAATGTGAAACAAAGCTTAGCATTTCTGTGGCAAGAGAAGAATTCTCTCAGCCAGCTGCCAATAATTCCAAGCACTTAAAAACCAACAACAACAACAAAAAAAGAAAAACGCAAAAAAACCCCATAAACCCCCCAAAAAAACCAACTCAACATCTTTGGTTGAGATCTTGAATAAAAATTAATAGGAAATAAACATTTGTGTTTATTACTTAAAAAAAAAAATAAGGTCAGAGAAAAGATATTGGAAGTAAGTGAATTCTAGTAATTACTGGTGCAAATATAGCGAAGTTATGATGGTCAGCTTTAAGCTGGGAATAATTTTGGAAAGAGGGGACTCTCACAGAGGTCAGGAGCGGGCTGTGCAGGTTACAGCTTTTGATGAAACCTGGCATCGCTGGCACTGGGAATGCTGAAAGCAATTTGGAAGTTGGCTTCTGTGGAGCTGGCAGGGAGGATGTTTGCGCTTTTAATTTTTTGCAGTGTAAAGGCAACTTGAAAGTCAGTGTAAAATGAAGAATGTATAATATACTTAAGCAATTTTGAGTCTATATTATGTTCTGAATTTTCTCAATTAGTGATTCACTAAGCTCTGTTAAGGCTTTGTCCTAGCTTTGCTATTCTTCCAGTAGACATATATTCACAGGAATCAAATTCATGTTCAACTTGATGTGAATTAAGATGAACAACATCCTTTCTCTGAGAATGTACTTTTAGACAAAACTGTCTTCGATTAGTTGTCTGGATACAATATTTTTGCAATGAAGCTTTAATTATGCATATGTGGTCACAGTTATGTCAGGAATAGCAACAGTTATGTCATAAAAATACTTGGCAGAGGTGGTATATCTAGGTAGCATGTACATGCTGCAAAAATAGCCAATGCCAATGAAAAGAAAGTAACAAATGGCCTTGTAGACTTTCTATCTACATGAGTGTATCATACTGTCCATAGTAAGTCCGCGTCACTTTTATGCAAGTTGTTGTCTATTTCGCTTGTGTCTTTCTGGTGTTTCATTTGCATCCTCCTTAGATCAGGATTATCCCCCTTTATTACAAGTAGAAACATGCTCAGTGTTTCTGGAATTATGTGCATGAATTAAGTGAAGTAAATTTATGATGTTATTTCAAAGTAGAGAAATAATATATTAAGAATTTCATTTATCTCTTAAGAATCTAGTGATAAGTCCGTTTCTCACTACTGATGTTTAAGAATAGATCAGGCAGGGTGAGTATAAAACAGCAACAAACTAGAACCATAGCAATTTAGACTTGGCTGCCATTTATTTGAAGGATGATTTCATGTCTACACAAAGTTCATGGCAGTGGAAAAAGAGAACTTAGGAAGCCCCCTCATTCTTCTAGAATTGTGCTGGCCTTTTGTGTTTAAGAACTACCGAAGCGAGAAATAACTTACAATTACTCCCAATGGTGTCTTTTTTTTTTTTTTTTCTTTCTGCTCAAAGAAAATAATTGTCAGCATTTAAATGAGATTGCTCCAAACCATAAACAGCATTTCATGGCAGTGTTCATAGAAAAAAGTGGCATCTCTCCAAGGGTGGAAAAGGATTAACAAGATTAGTTTAATATTTCTTAAAGGTTGGAATTATTTAATAAAAATAATGTTACATGTGATAATACTAGAAATAAGGTCATGTTGGCTACCAGTTCTTTTATTTTGCATGCTAATCTATCTAATATGGGATCAGAAAGTAATTCTTCCCTCCATTTAAATGAAAAAATTATCGCCTGGCTCAGTGCTTGAAGGAAATACTTTTTTACTTTTCTTTGAAGTATCCTATCTTTAGCACCTTTTCTTACATCATCATGCTACAATTTGGACTTTGGAAATTCATATGGTTTTATATAATTGATTTGTAAATATGCCTCAAATTCTGTGTTTTAAAACAAAAAGCAGTTTTTGTTTATATAAATCATTGTTTATGTCTGTAAATGTATATACAAGTATATATTTATAAACTTTTCTCTATTCTTATATATTTAAGTAAGTTATATTTTTATAAGTATATGCTTTAAACTTACATAACTGTATACTTCTAAGTATACATATAAACTTTCAGTTATATAATTTATAATGCAAAGAATAAAAATTACTTAATTAAAAAAATTAGGTTTTTTTTCATTTTCATAAAATTATTTTATGCTAGGACTTTCAGTGAAGGCTAAATCACTTATGCTTCTCAAAGTAACTGTTTAACTGTTTAACTGGCTTTAACTGTTCCCTTAAGCTTTAGCAGTTTACATTATATCTATTCTGCTAACATTACAGAGCCTAGTCCTGTATATTGTTAAAACACGCATGATTCTACTCACATATGTTAGCCTCTTCTATGAGGGAAAAAGAAATACTGTGTTTGTTACACTGAAAAATTGGCTACCAAAATTAGGAGAATTCGTGTTTGCTTTGCACTACCTCAGGCGGATATGAAAAAGAACGGTTAGAAAATTTGTAGTCAGCAGGTGGAGGGAGGTGATTCTTCCCCTCTGCTCTGTCCTCGTGAGACCCCACCTGGAATACTGCATATAGCTCTGGAGCCCCCAACACAAGAAAGACATGGAGCTGCTGGAGAGAGTCCAGAGGAGGGCCGTGAAGATGGTCAGGGGGCTGGAACACCTTTCCTGCAGGAACAGGCTGAGAGAGTTGAGTTTGTTCAGCCTGGAGAAGAGAAGGCTCCAGGGAGACCTTTTAGCAGCCTTCCAGTACCTCAAGGAAGCCTACAGGAAGGGTGAGGAGAGACTTTTTACAAGGGCTTACGGTGATAAGATGAGGGGTAATGGTTGGAAGCTGGGAGAGGGCAGGTTTAGACTAGGTACAAGGAAGAAGTTCTTCGCTACAAGGGTGGTGAGACACTGGAAGAGGTTGCCCAGAGAAGCTGTGGATGCCCCCTCCCTGGAAGTGTTCAAGATGAGTTTGGATGGGGCTTTGAGCAACCTGGTCTAGTGGGAAGTGTCCCTGCCCATGGCAGGGGGGTTGGAACTAGCTGATCTTTAAGGTCCCTTTCAACCCAAACCATTCTATGATCCTATGATTCTAAGAAAAGGACTCCAATCATTAAGTGTTTTAAGGGTCTAGATTGTTGTTGACTTGTTTGTAAAAGCTTCACCTTTTATGATTTTTAACAAAAAAAAAAAAAAAAAAAAGAGAAGCTAGACCTTTTCAAGGACAGCCATTTAAAGCAATAAGAGAGAGGGCTTTGAAACAGTTTTCTTTGGGGTGGCAAGGTTTTTTAACCACTGGAATGCTTGGAGATGACACTGCCCTGGGGAGATCTTGACTCCTTTTGTCGTGAAGTTTAACTGGAAATTCAGTTATGAAGCTCTGGAGTCCTTCTTGATCAAACTTCCAATATTCAAAATTAATGTTTCTATGAAAAAGCATTTATGTTGGGGTTTTTTTTTTTCATTTCTTATTAAGCAGAAAATTTTTCAAACATTCTGACCCTTTCTATTTGCAAAACTGAGGTAAAAATAAGGATTTTTCCAGAAAGAGAAATGATAGCAGCAGGGTTGGTGACAGCAGAGTAATCAGGTCATAGAACCCTTTTTTTCCACCATGGACTCACTGTTGCCTTCACTGTCAGCCTGAGCTTTCAGCCTGTGTAACTCATCTTGGCATGCTAAAGATTACTAAATGGGGCAGTCACACAGAAACTGTGGGAGAGATAAACAAAATATCATTAAATAAATGTTAATTTCATAGAAAACTCTGTTTTCTTACCAAATATTTTCAAACACAGCCTGTTTGATTTTGCAGCTTGGAAGTCCTTTTTTTGTTAATGCATCTGCTCAGCCTGTAGGAAGTGTTTTGAAAAACAGGAATGGAGCAAATCACATTTGGTTCAGTGGAGGGAACTTGGAAAGGAAAGCAACAATCTTTCTATTGTGGTTGGGAGCAGTTAGAAACACTGATCACAGAAACAGGCACAGAATGACACAGTGAAATATGTAGTGATACATTGATCTAAATGTATATAATGTACATAAAGTTATATGAATGATACAGTGATACAAGACTACTGAACAGTGTATAGTATCAGTAGACATCAATAGACAAGGGAAGAGCTACGTATGTCACCTGTCTGGACTTCTGTAAGGTTTTTGACATGGTCTCCCAAAACATTCATCTCTCTAAATTGGAGAGATGTGGATTTGATGGGTGAACTGTTCAGTGGATAAGAAATTGATTGGATGGTCGCATCCAGAGGGTAGTGGTCAATGGCTCAATGTCCAGATGGAGATCAGTGACAAGTGGAGTCCTACACAGGCCCGTGCTGAGAGCAGTACTGTTGAATATCTTCATCAATGACATAGTGGGATCAAGTGCACCCTCAGCAAGTTTGCAGATGACTCCAAACTGAGTGGTGCAGTTGACATGCCTGAGGGATGGGATGTCATCCAGAGGGACAAGGACAAGCTTGAGAACCTCATGAGGTTCAACAAGACCAAGTCTAAGGTCCTGTACCTGGGTCAGGACAACCCCCTGGAGAATGAAAGAATTGAGACCAGCCCTGCTGAGAAGGACTTGGGGATACTGGTGGATGAAAAACTGGACATGAGCTGACAATGTGCACTTGCAGCCCAAAAAGACAACCATATCCTGAGCTTCATGAAAAGAAGCTTGGCCAGCAAACCGAGGGAGGTGATTCTTCAAATACATCAGTAGCAAAACGAAAACTAGGGAAAATGTGGGCCCACTGCTGAATGGAGTATGTGCCCTAGTGACCACGGATACAGAGAAGGTGGAGTTACTGAATACCTTCTTTGCCTCAGTCTTTACTGCTAAGGCCAGCTTTGGGAGTTCCAGACCCTGGAGGTAAGAGAGGAAGTCTGGAGAAAGGAAGACTTTCTTTTGGTCGAGGAGGATCAGGTTAGAGATCATTTAGGCAATCTGGACACCCACAAATCCATGGGCCTCCATGGGATGCACTCAAGAGTGCTGAGGGAGCTGGCAGATATTATTGCTGATCTGCTCTCTGTCATCTTTGAAAGGTCATGGCAAACAGGAGAGATGCCTGAGGTCTCAAGGAAAGCAAATGTCACTCCAACCTTCAAAATGGCAGGAAGGAGGACCCAGGAAACTGCAGGCCAGTCAGTCTCACCTCCATCCCTGGAAAGGTGATGGAACAGCTCATTCTGGATGTCATCTCTAAGCCTGTGGAGGGAAAGAAGTTTATCAGGAATGGTCAGCATTGATTCACTGAGGGGAAATCCTGCTTGACCAATCTGATAGCCTTCTGTGATGGCATGACTGGCTGGGTAGATGAGGGGAAAGCAGCGGATGTTTACTTTCACTTCAGCAGGGCTTTTGACACTGGCTTGCACAATATCCTCACAGGTAAGCTTAGGAAGTGTGGGATAGATGAATGGACAGTAAGGTGGATTGAGAACTGGCTGAATGGCAGAGCTCAGATGGATGTGATCAGTGGCACAAAGTCCAGCTGGAGGCCTGTGGCTAGTGGTGTTCCCCAGGGGTCAGTACTGGGTCTGGACTTGTTCAACATACTCATGAGTGACCTGGATGAAGGGACAGAGTGGCCCCTCAGCAAGTTTGCTGATGATACTAAACTGGGAGGAGTGGCTGACGCGCCAGAAGCCTGTGCTGCCATTCAGTGAGACCTGGACAGGCTGGAGAGTTGCGCGGAGAGGAACCTAATGGGGTTTAACAAGGGCAAGTGTAGGGTCCTGCATCTGGGGAGGAATAACCCATTGCACCAGTAGAGGTTGGGGTGTTGACCTGCTGGAGAGCAGCTATGCAGAGAAGGACTTGAAACTCCTGGTGGGCAGCAGGATGGCCATGAGCCAGCAATGTGTCCTTGTGGCCAAGAAGGCCAGTGGTATCCTGGGGTGCATTAAGAAGAGTGTGGCCAGCAGGTCGAGGGAGGTTATCCTCCCACTCTACTCTGCCCTGTGAGGCCACATCTGGAGTCCAGTTTTGGGCTCCCCAGTTCAAGAGAGACAAGGAGCTACTAGAGAGAGTCCAGTGGAGGGCTAGGAAGATGATTAGGAGACTGGAGCATCTCTCCTACAAGGAAAGGCTGAGACACCTATGTCTGTTTAGCCTGGAGAAGAGAGGACTGAGAGGGGACCTTATCAACAATGCTTATAAATATCTAAAGGGTGGATGTCAAGAGGATGGAGCCAGGGTCTTTTTAGTGGTGCCCAGCAACAGGACAAGGCGCAATGGGCATAAACTGGAACACAAAAAGTTCTGGCTCAACATAGGGAAAAACTTAACTTTGAGGGTGACAGAACACTGGAACAGGCTGCCCAGAGAGGTTGTGGAGTCTCCTTCCCTGGAGATATTCAAAACCTGCCTGGATGTGATCCTATGTGACCTGCTGTAGGTGAACCTGCTTCGGCAGGAAGGTTGAACTAGGCAATCGCCAGAGGTCCTTTCCAACCCCCACCATTCTGTGGTTCTATGGAGTAGAGAACTCCACTCTGGTGAGGCCCCACCTGCAGTACTGTGTCCAGCTCTGGGGTCCTCAGCACAAGAGAGACATGGACCTGTCAGAGCAAGTCCAGAGGAGGCCACAGAGATGATCGGGGGCTGGAGAACCTCCCCTATGAGGAAAGGCTGAGAGATTTGTTGTTGTTCAGCCTAGAGAGGAGAAGGCTATAGGGAGACCTTATTACAGCTTTTCAATACTTAAAGGGAACTTATAGGAAAGACAGGCCGTTTAGTAGGACCTTTAGCAATAGGAAAAGGAGTAATGGTTTTAAACAGAAAGATGGTAGATTCAGACTAGATATAAGGAAGAAATTTTTTACTATGAGGGTGATGAAACACTGGAAGAGGTTGCCCAGAGAGGCAGTAGAAGCCTCATCCCTGGAAACATTCAAGGTCAGATTGGACAGAGCTCTGAGCAACGTGATCTAGTTGAAGATGTCCCTGCTAATTGCCAGGGGGTTTAACTAGATAACCTTTAAATGTCCTTTCCAAACCATTCTACAATTCTGTGATTCTATCATATAGGTATGTGTCCAGATACAGAAAATAGAAATAGATTAATTGTGATAACTAATCCATAGAAATTTAATATGAACTCCAACAAGAGTGAAGAAATAGTGCAAATTTGACTGCCTTTTTCACCCAACAACTTGCCACATTTTTTTCTTAAAAGCGTCACAATATTTGCCCTGCTTTGAGCGGGAAGGTTGGACTAGGCAATCTACAGAGCTCCTTTCCAACTCAAGTAATCTAAGTTCTGTGTACATGTACTAAAAGAAGCAACCCAATACATAAAATATTAAATAAAACGTCTGACAAAGACAGATTATTCCTATTTCCTGAATTTTTTCTTGAGAAAATTATAATAGAGAAAATGGGTGATAATCTATTACATTTTTTACACACATTATAGATAGTAATTCACATACATGTTCTTTGAGAGTAAATTCGCAGAAGGGTTAAAACATTTATCAATTGTATTGAAGAACGTTTCAGATTGTAACTCTTGAATGTAAATGCGGTTGTCTTCTAGATGCTTTAGTATCAAGAGACATGAGAAATTGCAGATAGATTATTTTTGGTACCCTAATTATTGACACTTCATAGAGTAGAGCTCTGTCTGACATTCGACACTGTATTTTATTTTAATGGGCATTTTTGTATAATGAAGTCCCAGCTCTTAGAAACATACTTTCCTCAGGCTCCTACGGACAAATCAAAGGAAGTGAGGCAATTTGCCCCAGGTTATTCAATCTTGCTGGGTAGAAACAAGAACTGAACACAGATATCCTGGCTTACAGTCATGGACTTTCATAGGAAAGTGATGCTTCAGTGAAGAAAATAGGTATCTAATTACTTTCAAAACAAAGTTTCAAGCAAAGTATTGAAGAATCTGAAAATATCAATGTGAAGGTAGTTTCTGCTAATTCAATTCATCCTCTCTAAGTGTGGGTGTTATTTGAAGTCTTTAACTACATGAACACTATGTTTTATATGATTTCCTCTATGATGAAATAGTGAATAAATTTTATTTATTTTTTATTTAAAAAGTATAGAGTCCAATTGTAGCCTAAGGCAAGCTTCATTCATCACTGTGATGTGATACAATGTTATCATTGGGGAAGATGCATTATTACATTCTGTTATTGCATTGTCAGATTTCTGCATGATATTAAAAATATCTAAGTATACTTGTAAAGAGGCAAAATAATAGTTATTAGTAACTTTACACTAATCATGTTGATAACAGACATTTTCTTGTCCAAAGATATTTTTTGCTTCTTATCTTAACGCTTTCTATGATAATTACTTAGTATTTTGTATTACTTTAAAGTGTTTGCATATTGCAGTACCAAGAAGAAAGTAGAATGAAAATGTTTGCTGTAGACTAGATAATCTCTAGAGAGTTTAATTTTGATATGTTTTGCTACTCAGAAGTCAGTTTACAGACTTTTGCATAGCACTAACTGATCATCTTGCTGATGCAGGACCATGCATGTTACTTGTTGAATTCAGTATATCTAGACATAAATGTTTATGTTTAATGTGTGCTGCTTACAGATGCAGCATTCACCAGTGATTATCTCAACACACAGATCAGAAGTTATGATAAAACTATTATCTTATAAATCTAAGCAACGTATTTATAAGACATTTCCTATAGAAAAATCTAATATTCTTAGAAAATATGCTGTTAAAATATTTATAACTGTATGTTACTACTAATTAGCACTACTCTGGGATACACAAATTTATAGTGATGAATGTCACTATTGAATTAATTAGAGACAGGTACAACTGTAAATGTTTTCTTGCCAATCAGTATTGCTGTATTACTGACTTCTGCTCTGAGTAACTTTACATCATGTAAAGCTGTATGAATTTTGAATTCTATGCGAAAGGTAGTGCATCTTAGCCGAACATTTTGTTATTTTGCTATTGAGAATAAATTTGATGCATTATTAAGTCATGAAAAGATAACAGAATTTAAAGTCTGTACTTAAGATGTAAAAACATTGATAGGAAATGAAAAAAAAAAAAAAAGTACGTGTTAAACCTCTAGAATTGAGGATCTTTTCTGCTTATGTTTTTTCATAGTTTCCCGTAAAATAATTTTAGCAAGTTATGCTGTAAAAATATTAAGAATAATTCATTGTGCTTCAGTTATATTTACAATTATCCTAAAGAATGCTTATCGGTTCTTATATGAATGAGGCTCTGTAATACAGTACTCTTTAAGGTGCAAATGTTTCTGGAGTTGCTAACAGCTTGAAATCAGGATGAGCATAAAGAAGAATTGACTGGCCACAGATGGGAATATTGATTGCAGAACTAGTGTGTTAGCTATGTGTTATGGCCTAAACTTTCGAATTACCTATCTCTCTTGCTAAACAGTGAGCTGGCTTGTCTCATACTGTAAAGAAATTTTAGGTTGTCAGTTGTTAGGTTTGGTCTATTGTGCTAGATAACATGGATCATAGACTAATTGGTTCAACTAAAAGTTATGGGAAGCAGTTCTTCTGGGCATGTCTGTCATTTCTTGCTAAGCATCTCCAGAGTTGCATGCAGCTGCTCACCTCTTATTAGGCATGTTTCTGAGAAATGCTGTCTGACCCATTATGAACAACATAGCAGCAGTTTCTCACATAAAAGTTCCTGATCCTGCCTGTGTAAGTATTGAGTAAAAGGATACAGACATTATTGATAAATAAGTAGTAATAAGAAAAGATGGTGTCTGTGGAAAAGGATGATACCTAGCATTACCTGATTTGCCATACATTTCTATGTGTGTTCTTTACCTTTGACAGATGTAAGACAGTTTGTGTCATCTTGGTCATCTTTCACTGATGTCATTAACCATTTTCATAACTTCTGTGAATAACACATCATTTTCATTGTCATAGCAACTTTTGAAATCGTTAAAATATAAAGTATCACATGTTGTTTTACTTTGAAATGCAGTCCTATTCAACTGCCAAATATATCAGACACGTCATATTGGTCACATCTTATTGCTAGAATAGTCAGTGATGCAGAAAGTATTACATAATCTTAAAAGAAGAGCTATCAAATCAGGCTAGTATCTACTTGTATTTGTTTTCAAGAGGTATGTTTTTCATTGAAATGTTTGAAGACTATTTGGATTACAACTACTCGACTATCTTTAAATATTAGGCAGGTTGTGAGGAGAGGAATTGCAGTGGTGAAGAGAACAGAGTAGCAGTAGGTAGAAAGCAGTTCAATAGCACAGCTTCCCTGAGATCCTTTAAATATTCTCTTTAAAACATATTTTCTGCTCTAATCCTCGTGGTTCCAGATTGTGTGATTTAGAAGCTTGCATAAATTTCAAATGGGAGCACATTAAGGTGTGCTCATAGTTAAAGCTCAGAGTCCATAGGTATGGACATGAAGTATTCAGGAGATGAAAACTCGTCACTGCTTTATCTTACCTGGTAGTCATGGGAAATAGGCTTTCTGAAAGTGTCTGATCTCCCTGGCATCAGGGCTGTTGCAGCAAGCAGGATGACCAGATGTAGCCAGGACTAAAACTCTCAGTCACTCCACATCATAATGCAAGATCCCTGCAGGACCTGCTGCAGGCGCAGTACTGACAGTACAACGTGCTGCTGCACAGAAAGGCAGAAGCCTTCTGCCCTCGCTCTCCAGGGGGTTGTTACCGAGGGTGCTGTTCTGACAAGAGGGCTAGCAACTGCCCTGCTGCTCTTTCTTCTGTTGATGGCAAATCTCTTCTCAGCCCTCGTTTTTCTCTGCAATGCAGCTGCAGGATCTTCATTGGTTTCTTTTTTTCAGGATGGGGTGGAGATAATTTTGTGAATAGCTACAGGCATATCTCTCTCCTCACGCCTTTCTTACTATCCCCTCACAATGTTTGCATTTGCCAGAGCTTGGCCAGAATAGGAAGCCTGAAAGCACCACTTGGCCACTTCAGTCCAAAATCAGGTAACTTAGTGTAATTCACTTGCAATAGCCATTGAAGTGATTCTTTGTGCTGAAGTGGTTCAGCAGCACTCACATATTCCATTTTACCAGCTTTTCCCTGGAAACAACAGCCTCTCCTGGGAGGACAGGGATGCCTTGCTGTATGAGCTGGGAGAGCAGAGGAAATGGGCTACTGAACAAAAGCAAGAGTCACCACCATTTGCTAAACATATGCATGTCTGAGTCCTAAATTTAATAAAGCCGAATGGACAAGCATGAAGGCAATGAATTTATGCAAAAGTACAGAAAGAAAAGAATATGGAAGAGAGAAAGTATGGGGGAGGAGGAAGGTGTGAAGAAAACAGTTTTGGGTGGTAGAAATATTGTAGACAGCAGTTAACATTTTCTTCTCGTGATGAAAACACATATTAGACCACAAATATCTCTCCTGTTGTCAGTTCCTCTAGCTGTCAGTGTTACACAGGAGTAGAAACATGCAGAGATTACTCTCTATGCCTGATGTGTACTGTCAGCAGTTAAGAATCATTATTTTCAGAGCAGGCATCTTTGAGATTTTCCTGAAGAAGAACAAACAAAAGAAAGTATAGAATGGAAATGCTCTGTATGTCGTGGCAGTGCCATATAGCAGTCAGTTTTCAAATATTCATTATGCAAGTATTTTTATTCTGCAGTCTATTGAGAAGCAAATTATACTTCTCCATCTGGTATTGAGCTTTTCTACAAAAAGGCTGAGAGGATTTGAGTGTGTTTCGAGGGGAGGAACTAAAATTGCTCCAGATTTGTTCTTGTCCTTATAATTCTTCCTCCAGCTGTGGCTTTAATTAGGAGTTCTGCAACAGCACCACCAAGGTCTATCCATCAATGCCAAAGTTCAAACATTATAAATTTACACTGATCTTGCATGTAAAGAAAATAGGTTTACAAAGCTAGAACTTGTTTTTAAAGATGTGTACAAATTTGGGACTTTATGAAGATGTCCATTGTAATATTTAAACTACCAGAGAAGCTAATTTAAACTACCAGAGAAGCTAATTTAAACTATAAGAGAAGCTCATCCTTTCCATCTTCCCTCTATGGACTGGAAAACATACAAATACAGCCCTGCCTAATGCTTCCAGGATACCTATCCCTCTTACATGGCATTAGAAAGCATGGCTGGCTGACAAAATAGGTAATGGTAGACAGACATTACAAAATGACATATTTGATCTGTTATCATACTAATTCAATATAGCAAGCAATGTTATTGTTGTTAATATATTTAATATTATACCTTGGTTTTGTTCCTATGTGTCATTTCCATAATATTTATTTCACTAGGCCCTATCAGAGAAGAACATAGTCTAGCCCAGAATACAAATGTACAAGCCACAACAAGGAATTTTTACAGACATTTCAAAATTGTTGAGGGAATTAAAAAAATAAATCTCAAATGGATTATATCATAAAAGATCAAAAGCAAGTATCGATTTACACATCTAATACACTGATAAAACTGTCTGCTTCTTAGGAAGTGTTTATTCCCTTTCCCAAGTTGCAAAACTGTTTTATAACTTGGTACATACAGAAACAGGAAAAGTTTAACAATACTTACGTGTTTAGAGCATGCATTTTTAGATCAATTGTAGACAATTGATTACAGAGTATCTGGGCTGCACAAAAAATTATGTCAATAAGGAAGCTGTTAGTTTTAAGCATAGAAAATAAAATTTTGTCCTATAGTGCGGGGCGAGCACAGGGTGATTCCTACAGCTGATGCATGGTGTCATGTCAAGGAAAGGGAAAGGTATAAGGAGTGTTCTGGCCTTCTCATTTCTGTTCTCCTTCTATAAAATTGTATTTTTATTATTTGTAACTATGGAGTTTGAATCACTGAATCATGAAATAATTTCGCTTGGAAGGATTCTCTGGAAGGTATCTTATCTAATCCTCTGCTGAAAGCAGGTCTAACATCAAAGTGTGATCAGGTTTCACTGTGCCTTCACCAGTGAAGATTTGAGCATCTGCAAGAGTGGAGATTCCACACAACTTTTAGGCAGCTGGTTTCTGTTCTTAACTATCATCATTGAGAAGACTATTTTTTTTCCTTATGACCATTCAAAATATTACTTTGTGCAAACTGTGACTGCTGTTTCTTCTCCTTCCTCCATGAATCACTGAGAAGCGTCTGGCTCTACCTCCCTATATCCTCCCTATAGGTAGTTCAATACAGTAATTGTATCTCTCTGCCCTTATCCGTGCTATCCAGACCCGGTTCCCTCAACATTCCTCGCTATATGTCTCAGTGAGACGGTCCTCTATTTGAGTCTCACCATTCCTAATGTCAATGGAGAAGTCCTTTGCTTGCTCCATTAATGCTTTGAAGTGCCTGAGATATAAGCCAGTCTGGCAGACAAGCTGATGAGCCCCACTAAGAAAGAGCATACATTAACCTGATCTTGACTCTGTCCAATACAATTGCACAGCACAGCTTCCCGTCTTGTTCCTGGTTTTAGTGCAGCTACCAGAAGCTGTGGCACTGCATGACACCCAGAGGTGTGTGAATTATTTCTGCTGTGGTGGGAGAAGTGGAGGTCTATGAGCTGTAGTTCAACAAGCACATCTACAGTTCTGTCAGAAGCTGGTATCCTTTCGAGGTCTGACTGAAAATCACAAATGTTCTAGCCTTGTATGTAATATCTATAGATGAAGAGGAAAGGGCATAATGAAAGCTAAACTGGTTACCCTAAAACCCTTCCTTGTTGTATGACATGAAATCTTCTTCGTTTTCTAAAAACTGTTTTTACAGATCTTTTGTCACTGAAGCAAGTATGAGGAGAGAAGGAGACAGGTGGTGCTATTTTAAGATAGCGTACAGGGGTGTGTGTCTTGTTTTGATCCTCTGGGTCTGAAGAAGCATCTAAATCTAGTTACACTGCTTGGCAGAGTTAGCTATACTCTATACCAGTAAAATGTGCATTTCTATGCTGCCTTAACACGTTAAAAGAGAAAAAACTTTAAAATGAAGATATTTTGGTAACTGCTGAATTTGCTTTTTCCTTAATGAGAAAATATTCTTCATGGCATTTGTCAAGGTATTTTCTTATAATCTTCTTATTTCCACTATCCCCTAAAGGCCACACAATAGCTATCATAAAGCAAAAGAGGTGTCTAAGAAACAAGTTTTGAAAAAGAGTGAAAATGTAACTCAGCCTATGGATGTAAAACATGAAGTTGTCAGTAGTCAGCTTCTCCTGATTATAAATACTGTTAGCCTTCATGTACTGAGGTCTTTAATTAATAATACTCATTTCTTCAGCCAGTTAAGATCTTCTTCAGCCTGTTTTTGCTGAACACTGTACCTGGCTTCAGAAAAATCTTTCCACTCTTTTTTCCCCTAAGACTTATGTCCAATTTAGAAGTCAGTTTTGTAGTAGCTCTAAATTAAGTCTAATAAATGGCTCTTTATCATACCTTTCTTCTACAGTTATATTATTAATTTCCATTTCTAAATCGTTAGGCAAAAGTAATAAGAATAGAAAAAAACATTTTTAATATAAGATAGTTATGGAATTTTTAGGAATGTATCATACATGCATAATTGCTATCATGCAGATTTGTAAGACCTCTAACAAACAAACACAGTGACTTACAGTAATACAAAATACAAATTCATTTACAGTGAGGCTATGATGAAAAAAATCAGCTGATGCACATAATGAATAGTTTTCTTGTCCTCTCACTTTTTAATAGATCTCACATTTGGGGGTTAGTACATGCCACAGTTTGTGACAGTCATGATGGCCAGGATTCTCAACAGTTTGTTACATGTTTAGAATGATTTTTGCCTTGAGTAGAACTGGATTTAGGTGACAAAGTTTAGATCCTTTTCAAGGCAGTCCGAGCAGTTCGAAAGCAGGCAAGTCACTTCCTTTCTGGTTTTCTCCAGTTGTGCACCTGTCATTGATTAACATCTGAATTGGTGTGTGTGCTTGGATTCTCATTAATTGTCTCTAGTTGACAATACCAAGGGGAATCTGATACTGATGCCTGGAAAGTCCAGATGTTAGGCGAATAAACAACACCAGGGGGTGATTTGGGTTTTTACTGAGGAAGAGATCATGAAAAACAAGCCAGAAAAAGGATGAATAGAAAAGCATAGAGAGCAGTGTTTTACAGTAGCAATGACTTGTAACGTGTGTCAGATCCATTTGTATAGTCTTGTATTCCTCATGAGGCTCTTCAGTGTTGCTTCTGGACTGAGCATTCAGCCATTCTTTAATCCTATTTCCACAGTATTTCTACTGAAAGTGTAATAGATTGGAAATGCAGGAGTTCTGAAAAATAGGGCTTTATTCTTTGGGTTTACATTCTTAGGTTGTAGGAGGTTTTTTGACCAGGAGTCTCCCTGTCTATGTAACTAAGATGCCAGAATATATGATTTTAGACTACTGAAGACGGTATTTTAAAATAGACTAATTCTTTACTGTTTATTGTTGTCAGAATTTGGATAAATTACTAGAGAGAAACACTGTCCTGAGCACTGATAAAATTCCTGGTGGTCTAGCCACATTTTAAACGCAGGGCATTCTTGTTTCCTCTTATATAGCTCTTCCTGTAATTCAAGTGATTTTTATAATCTTTTTCAGTTGTCCCAATTTGTGGCACAGAATTTTTTTATGGAACTAAATAACAAAGGAACTTTAGGGATCATAAAATATCTGCAATACTTAATTTTTAATCTTTCTAAAATTTGATCTATCTATAAGTGTAATGGCTGCAAAACTTCATTTTCTATGAAAATTTGAGGACGCACATTTTACTTTCATGTTTGATACTACTAGATCTAGTGTTATTCAAGAATACTAAACTAAAACCTAATTTTAACTGCAACTGTACAAATATATATGTTGTAGTTGATAATTGAAATAAAAATTTACATGAGGTTGTCCGCAGAAAAAGAGATGTTGTACAGAAGCTGTCAAATATAAGTGCTGTATCAAATATTAAGTATTCTAAGAGACTTGTTAATGAACAGTGCCTGTAAGAAAGAAGATTCATAACAAAATTTGGAAATAATTTTGAATATCAAAGATATACAGTGCCCTTATATATATATGTGTGTATATGTATATATATGTATATGTGCTAGGTTCGCATTTGTGGTGCAGTGACATTAAAAAAATTAGCATTGATACCTAAATAGAAATCATCCATTTTCCTAGTGCTTCTGAAAATACTTGCATATGCTAATGAGGTAAGTAAAAACTATAAGCTTCCATGTTCTAATAATTCCTTTCTTGATGTTCTGTTTTCTAGGTAAGTACTCTCTGTATTCTTCTTCATTAAACTGACAGAAAACCTAACATTCCTCTCTGCCTTCTTGAAGTGCAACAAAAAAGGTAAAAATCAAGACAACAAAAATGAAGGGCCATTTGGTAAGAATTCACTTTGGTTTATGTGCTCATCTGCTTTATTTTTGGTGGAATGTGACCATTACAGAGAATTAGTGTGCATAGAATTTGTGAAAGGAGAGGAGGTGATTATAGCAACTGCTCGTGAAATGCTCATTGCACTTGCAGGCTGCCCAGGTGAACTGCAGGCAGCACTCCCTCTTCTGCGTGGTCCAGGATCACGTTATTAATGTAAAGACTTTTTATTTCCTAAAATGTTGAAATAGAGGGCGTCCAGAGAGTTTTGATGGCAGAAGTCTCTATGTTTGACGGTGATTTGGAGCATATCAAAGATGGAAGAAATTGCCCTTTTGGGAAAAGGTTTACATACAGTATCTGAAGTGGTGGTGATGCTTTTTTTATTAAGTAGTTTGATCTTGCTTCCTTGAATGGAAACAAGGCAAAACCAAACAAAAGTAAAAGGTGAAAAAGGTGGAAAAATGCTTCTAACTGTGGGTCTTTGTAGTTTGTCTCACAACCATTTGGTGAAGCAATCTCAGGGAAAACAGCTGGCCTCCTGAGCTTTTCCAAAATCTGCTTGTCCTGTGTTGATTTGGAGCTATTTACAACATTGATAGCTTCCATTGTAGTTATAGTCACAGGAATACAGGAAGCACCCTTAGACAGCTAGGGCTGTTTGCTTTTAGTTAGGAAGGCTGAGAGGAGTAAAAAGAGGAAGAGAGGAGGAGGAGAGTGAAAAAAAAGATAGTTACAAGGAAAACGATACAAGTGAAGGTTTTTGCAACAGAAACATGAATCTCACACTCGAATTCTTTTCAGGATATAAGCAAAGATGCTGGAAGATGCTCCATACTCTCCAAATGTGAGCTTTGAAAGTCTAGTGGCACTATAGGGGATTCCAGGAGTCCTGGACGTGACACTGAAGGCTGCCATACTGGCAGAGACAGATGTCATCCATCAATTTGTCCTTTCTAGTACCGGTGTCAAACTGCAAAACCCTCAAGACTGGTACTGGCTTAGGAATCTGTATAAGTTTCATTGCAAAACTCAGGATCCTGGGCTTGGTAGCCATTAAAGCTTTTCTTACACATGACTGAAAAACAATTAACTTTAATCTTGCACGAATTTTAGTTTTACTAATTATACTCTGCTTACATTAAATTTCCCTATGCTTGTATTAACACGCATACAGACACACAGGCACACACATACATAACTGAAACTATGACAAAAACTTAAATAAATTATTTTTGAGATTGTCACAGGTTGAGGCTGGGCCAGCCACTAACAGATGACAGACGCTCTCTATTAACCCCTCTCCCCTCCCAAAAGGGAAAAGGAGAGAGAACAAGGGAGAGAGACTTTACTTTTTGGAAAAGAAAACTAAAACAGCTTTAATGAAACAATTACAATAAAAGAGAATAATAAGAATAAGGAAATAAGCAAATACATACAATATGTGAAATATATACAATATATAAAATATATACAAATAGATACATCACCAATACGGAAACCAACTCCCCCCACCCTGATGACAATACATCACCACTGACGCTGCAGGGCTGGCACTGAGGCAGTCCCAGGCTGGACTTAGCAGCAGACAGGGACGGGATGCAGGAGCTGGACTCAGGCACTGGATTCAGGGATGCACGGATCGGGATTGACGACAGAAGAACAGACAGACTCCTCCTCAGATGTCGACCATTGAAGAAGAGAGAGAGACCCTCATGATCTCTCAGCTTTATACTGAATATGACGTATATGGGATGGAACACTCTGTTGGTCAGGTTTGGGTCACCTGTCCGGTTCGCTCCTCCCTCCAGGTGCGACCTTTTACGTGTTTGCGACCCTTTTCCCTCCCAGGACCCCAACATGGAGCACAAGATTTAGCAGTGACCTTGGTCACTACAAGAACAAGTACAAGCCAGGGCCTCTCCGCACACCATTCCTTGGTACGGACTATAAACATCAGGCCTTATCACTGCTGGGAGCAGTCACTGTCTGGAAAAACGTGCTGCTGTATCAGACAGTGCCGTTAGTTAGAAAATATTTAACTGAAAAATTAAAGCACTAAAACAGAATTAGTTCTGGTTTAGCCCAAACCAGGACATTCCACCCCTTATTCCGTACCATTTATGTCATACTCATTACTAGCTTATGATTTGTCTTTTTACAAGAAAGTTCATTAGGTTTATTTAGTCCATGATTATGGGTTTCCATTTTCCATAGCAGTCTCTCAGTGCAGGAAAAATGGCATGAAGTTTGTTACGTTTTGTTGCCCATGGTTTGCAAGTCCATCTCAAAGAAGTTTTTGGACATCACTCCACGAGGCTAGCTCTGGTTATCCTGAAAGACGCTTATTGAACACTGTTAGTATTATGTAGCAGTTAAGACCGTACAGGTCAGAATTAAGTATTCTCACCCAGAGTTAAATTCCCTTGAGGTACACATTGGACTTCACCATCCTTCATCATTACCCACCAAGTATGTCCCGGTCCTTGAACGAAAGCAAACCCACAAATGGGTTTGCCTTTGCCCAAAGCAGGAAATACCCACAGTTTTTCCCAACAAATTCCTTTCACACACCAGAGGGACTTTATCCCCTCTGACTGTATGTAAAAGGTCAGATTGGGCAGGACTGGCTCGGTTAATAGATCATCTGGTGTTAACTAACCAGGTAGCTTGTGCTAAATGCTTCTCCCAATTTTTAAAAGCTCCACCACCCATTGCTTTCAGAGTAGCTTTTAATAGTCCGTTGTACTGTTCAATTTTTCCAGAGGCTGAAGCATGGTAGGAAATATGATATACCCACTCAATACTGTGTTCCTTAGCCCAGTTGCCTGTAAGACTGTTTTTGAAATGAGTCCCATTATCCGACTCAATTCTTTCTAGAGTACAGTGTCGCCACAAAATTTGCTTTTCAAGGCCCAGGATGGTATTCCATCCAGTGACATGAGGTACTGGATATGTTTCCAGACATCCAGTGGTCACTTCCACCATTGTAAGCACATAACGCTTACCCTGGCGGGTTTGAGGCAGTGTGATATAATCAGTCTGCCAGATGTCTCTATTTTTATATTTCAATGATCATACGCCATACCACAAAGGTTTTAACCGTTTAGCTTGCTTGATTGTGGTGCAAGTTTCACAATCATGGATAACCTGTGCAATAGCGTCCATAGTTAAATCCACCCCTCGGTCACAAGCCCACTTGTACGTTGCATCTCTCTTCCTTGATGTCCTGAAGTGTCATGGGCCCGCTGAGCTAGACATAGTTCACCCTTATGTTCCCAGTCTGGGTCTGTTTGGAACACTTTCACTGCCTGATCCACTTGCTGATTGTTTCGATGTTCCTCAGTGGCCCGACTTTTAGGTACGTGAACATCTACTTGACGTACCTTGACAATTAGTTTCTCCAGCTGGGCAGCAACGTCTTGCCACAATGCAGTAGCCCAAATTGGTTTACCTCTGCTCTGCCAGTTATTCTGCTTCCACTGCTTCAACCAACCCCACAAGGCATTAGCTACTATTCACGAGTCAGTGTAAAGGTAAGAGTACTGGCCACTTTTCCTGTTCAGCAATGTCCAAGGCCAACTGGATGGCTTTTACCTCAGCAAACTGACCGTATTCACCTTCTCCCTCGGCCACTTCTGCGACTCATCGTGTGGGATTCCACACAGCAGCTTTCCACTTCCAATGATTCCCTATAAGGTGGTAGGATCCATCAGTAAACAGAGCATATTGTGTTTTATTATCTGGCAACTGATTATATGGTGGGTCTTCTACAGCATGTGTTACCCTTTCTTCTGGTGTCATTATAAAGTCTTTACCTTCCAGCCAATCAGTAATGACTTTTAAGATTCCTGGATGATTGGGGTTTGCTATTCGGGCCCGCTGTGTGATTAATGCAACCCACTTACTCCAGGTAGCATCAGTGGCATGATGAGTAGAAGGAATCTCACCCTTGAACATCCAGCCAGTTTGGAAAATAGCTTCATAGGAAAGATTTTACCTGAAGAAAGATTCAGAGGCTGAAAAGGAGAAGACTAGACAGTATTTACTGCAATTGTAGGAATGATGGATAAGGAACTCTGCCTTGCCTAAAAATAAAAATCATATGGGCAACATTTTCAATATTTCCCTTGTTTTAAAGAATGGTTTATTTAGCTTTTCCGGAACTAAAGACATGCAGACATAGAGGAATACTGCCTTAAAAGGCTGCAGTTTTCTGAAAATGGGAGATCGTCATGTCTATTTTTATTGCAAACTTCTTTTTTGTCTATAATACATAGTTAAAATATTTAACCCAGCTATTAAAATAAATTATTCTTCCAATTAAAAAATTAAATAAGTTTAAAGGAACAGCAATAACAACAAATCAAAAGCCACACATGCTGTTTCTTTTCACATTTAATGTGCTCTTTTTCTGGCCCTCGATACAGTTTTCTCAATGAATCTACATAGCTACTCTATATTCAGATCTTTCAATCGTCTGTATTTTCTCTGAGAATATTAGAGATACAAATACTGGCTAACTTTATAATAAAGACATAATTTTAAAGCTTTTCGTAATAGATATCATAGTTCAGGTCTATAGGAGGTAATGTGCTTCAGGCAGACGGAATGGTTTGGTACGGAGTGCGTTACTGAATCAACCTGTAGAGGGCAATGTGGTGGTTTTGGTATAGCAAAATGTATGTGGCTGGGATAGGGAAATGAGAAAGCTCATTAAGCCTTCATTTTTAGTTTAAAAGTTCATCCCTACTGTTATTATATTTTACTGCTCAAGATACTAAAATAATATCTCTTCTTCTGAGTCATCATTCGATGGAAACTCTCTTGTTCAGTCATTAAAAAAAAAAAAGGATCTTTTTGCTCTGTAGTTCTAGAAAGAAAAAAAGAAGCTAGTAAACACTGCAGTCTTGTAAAGCTTTTGATACACATAAAAATATACTGTCTCACAATATTTTCCTTCAAAATGATGTATTACATGCAAAGAGAGAGGATTAATATGTGTTAAAATATATATTTTAAAAACCCAATCTGTGACTATGTGTCCATTCCCTACAACTTGAAACTTCTTTCTTCTCATTTAAAACACCTTTTGGTGTTTAAGAGAAGCAAGTCCCATGATACAGTAAAAATCAACTGTAAGATACGTATCTGGCAAATCTTACCCTTTTTGTACAAGCACATTTCATAGTGCTGACTGCTTTCTGCCAGAAAATAAGGTTGAATCTGACTTTTGTGAGTTCTTTGACAGGGAGCCTGTTGAGAACTTGCTATTGCAATCCCTGTATTACCATCCTCAAAGGCCAAATAATAGAACCATTCAGAAAGATGTCCCTAAGAGGAAAGGAATTGGGGCTTGGAAGGTAGAATGAGTTTCTTTTGAACCACGCAGAAAAAAGAAATAGGCATATTTCAGGTAAATTCTTCTATTTATTTGTGTAGGGACCACTCAACTGTGCAATTTGTATTATTTAGATAATATCTTGTGTATGCACACAGTATTTTACAGTATCTCATGCATACACAAGAGACAGTGCTGAAAAATGGCACAAACATAACTGAGTGCTCGTAAACACAAACCAAGCTGAACTAAAACACAGCCTTGCTTTGGAGTTATCTCTCTTTTTTTAACCTAATCCTTTTTGGTTTTAAATATTGACATTTTACCTAGAATAGTTCTAGCCACTTCTACTAATGTTTTTCTAACATGTTTTGTCAAATCAGTTTAATATGCAACTCTTCTTTCTGTTAGAGGAAAGCTGGATGCAAATCATGTATTTAGTAGCAGAGTATTACTGATTTAAAAGCTTGAGTATTAGAACTTTTTTTAGGAAACATTTTTCATCTAGATTGCAGTGGGCTTTTACTGGGTTTTGAATGCATTTTCATGGTCATTTCCATTCTTTCTGTGTTATGCTGCAGACACAGAATTAAGCACTAAAAATGTGCTCTTCGAAAGAGCAAATAACATGTCTTCCAACAGGCTGTTACAGGAATTAAAGCTGTGTACTCATAGGGACAAGAGTGTAGTAGATCATAGTATTGGAACAAATGTGCTAATAAAAGAGAAGCAGTCATGGGTAGTGTGTGCTACAGATGATGACAGCAGAAATGGAAATGTATCTGGTTTGTCTTGTTGCACCTGAGATAAGCTGAAAGTCTTTGTTCATATCTCAGTTTGAGGCAAATAGTCTCAGATGTTTAAGATAACATCAGATAATTATAAGGTAACATACTGCATACTTTCCATATTTGGAATGTATGTAAAATGCCTAATACCATGTAGTTTGTTCAGAGAGGCTGCTGAAATAAACCAATACAAATAAATCTGAATAGGGCTAGCTGACTTTGGTACAGTGACTTTCTTGTGGATAGAAAATACAAGGGATCTAGAGGGAAATTATGGGAGCTGAGTTTTGCTGTTTAATTTTAGGTTTGTGACTGATCTGAAAGTAGTAATCCTTTCAGAGATTTTTCTAAATCACTCCACTGAGAAGTAAAAATAAGATACGGTTTTCTTTCCCTACAACACAAACGAGATTGTGGCAGCTTGTATCTTCTACACTATCTGTAACAAATGTCCAGGGCTGTTGGATGTTTTAATATTGTCTTGCTGAGTTCAGAAGAGTAGTCTGTTTCCTGCCTCTTCACCAAGATGGATGGCTTTACCTTTTTCCAGTTTGGGCCTGGAACTAACATGCACAGTCCAACGTGCCAATCTGCAACCTGTCACCAGAGGTCTGCACGAAACTTTCAGCATTTCTGGGTAACCATGGACTACCTGGCTCTTGCTCTCTGTCCTCTCTCTCATCCCTTCCTGCACTGTTTTCTCAGCATGACTCTATTCCCTACCTTCTCCCCTGTTCCAGCCATCCTTTGGGCATATTCTCTGTCTGTCCTCCCCAGCCGTGTGAACTACAAGACTAGCAAAGTGTAAGAATACAACTCTTAGTACAGGTTTAGGGGTTCTTTTACTTTTTTTTTTTAAAAAACAAAAAACCAAAAAAACTAGCAAAAGAAAGAAATACAATGCTAGTTTGGGAGATCCATTTATTATTATCGAGTAGCTCCACATTTTGTTGGGCTTCAGTGTGGTTAATAAGTTTGGATGGATAATTTCATGGAGTTTTTGTTATTAGGCCACAGAGTGGCAGAGTGACAACAGCGATACATACTGGGCCTTTTTTTCAGTCCTGCTATAGAGATTTATTCTAGAATAGTTTGTATATTTTTAAGGTTAAGTACAATGTTCAAGACAGTACTTGTTTTTCCAGTGGGGGCTTCCCAAAAACAAAAACTTGTCCTGTGTCTCCAAATATTTTAGTCTTCTAAAAAGTGAAAAATCATGTTCTGAGATCTTGCTTATGTCGTTGTGATGATAGTATACTATATCACGTTAGTATCCTACAAAATTTAACTCATGCTCCTTCTCCATCTTAGCCTTTTCTGCTTCTAGAGTTTGGCAATGAAATGGAACTGACTTGCCAGGGAAGCCATGATGGCTCTGATTCTCTTTAGTTGCTGGGCTTCTCAACAGAAAATTTGCTCATATTCTGAAACTGTATTTGGATGAGGCCATGTCTTCTGTACTCAGTTTTCCTAGGTACATCTGTATACTTGCTCTGGAAAGGAACTATGATGTACAGTGACTGCGTCAGGGTAGAAATTTAATATGTGCCTGTCTAGCTTCAAGGTTTAGTTTCACATTATTTTGGTCAGGTACTTCATCCAAATGAAAAGTCATACAACTGGGTCTGTTACATACTTCATACCAAAGAATGTTTCTCTTTGTACCAAAGAATGCATTTCTGCCTCAGACTTACAATCACCTCCCGATGACTCGTGAGCAATCTCATTTTGGCCTTTTTCAAACTTGTGCTTACACCACTCCTTTCTGCAGACTTTTTTTTTCCTAATGGTTAGTTTCTCAACTGGAAGAGTACAAAGGCTTTGAGCACAATATTGGCCAGATGTCCCTAAAGGACTCTTTACAGCAACATCAACTGAAATCTGTTACAAAAGTGGTTTCAAAATTCCACAGAAGTCAAGATACTCATTCACCGGTAACATCTTCAGAATTTTACTTTGAGCCTTACTTTAGTATGTCGAAAGAACAACGCTATGCAGATTCTTCTCTGTGGTTTCTGAAAAAGAGCTGAATTTTTCAAAGGTGACAAAGTCTGGCTCAATAGAATGTTATAATTTCCACACAGCCTTTTTTAGTTCTGCCCTGCTGTGATAACAGTGTATCTCTCCCATCAAACATGAAGGCTTGCTCCATCCACATTCAAGCAAGACTCTGCCAACTTGGAGACACAGCAATTCTCAAAATCTTCAAACAAGTAACATGGTGTTCAACTGGGTCAAACATACTAAGTTAACAGGATCATATGAAAGTCTAAGAGTGCCATTACAAGTCTTTTCTGACTGGTTTTGCTGTCACGTCTCATTTCCACAATCCTGAGGCTGTAAAAGCTGTCAGTTGTCTACAATGGGATCTACACTGACACAGAATACAAAAGGGATTGTGACCTTTATAATTCACTCAAATTCAGCTCTGGAAGTAACTTGCCTACCTCTGCCTCAGGGCTTGCAGTGGAATTTTCCTGAAATTTCCCTCTGGCTTTTTACCTGCTCCAGTTGTACCTAAGATGGCATCATGTGTCATCTGATGACTGTTCACAGTTTTATCCTCAGCCCATAGAAAACATTCAAATGTTGGCAAGGGTCACTTTTAGATTTTTTAATTTTAAGATCCTGATTAGAATCAACACTACAGAGCAGAATTAATTTTCTTCAATAGTTTAATGCTCTGACAACACAGGAATAGGTGGCATTTATTGATAGTCTTAGCAAAGCCTATGTTTAACAAGTTTGAATGGGCTTCAAATAAAAGCGAAAAACAGCCTTTGCTACAAAGCTTCAAAAGCTTTGTGATGAAGTTTACTTACACATTACCGTAAATGATTATGTATGAATGGTTGTTTACAGTACAAAAGTGAGATAATGGCTTGATTTTTATTTTTTTCATCACTCCTGTAATTATCTTCAACACATGCTCATCAAATTTGAGAGGGGTGTGGAGTAATTTTTGCAAATACTTAGTTGAGTATATTGTTTTTCTAACTCTTGCTCTTCAGCTTGCCCTTGGAAGCAGTGACTCATTTCATACAATGAAGCCATTTTGAAAAGAATGATTTCCTATGAGATGGTGATGGGTGGCGTTTTACCTTGATAGAAATCAGAATTTATCCGTAATAGACATAGAACAGAAACAGGTATATCCATGACACAGGAAGAGAGAACGACTAACTACCAATTATTTTCAACAGTTTGAAAAGGGAAAGGAAACCCTACCCAACACTTCCTGCAAGAGAAATAAACCCATTCTTTTATTTCAAAAGAAAATCATAATAGCATATCTGTCACAATGCCACATGCAGTAATGCAGAAGCTGTGCCCCTGTGTGTGAAAGCAGGTTCTCTACTGATTTCAGTTGCAAATCAGCACGCAATTTTCTCTGCAATGACTGAAGTTGATTCCCAGCAGATATCAGGAATTGGAATGATGATAGCAAGGAAAAGAATCCAATACTCTGTTTTAGTTTGATGCAATATGGCTGGTGCAGGACAAAAGCGTTACATCTATCACAGTGGAAATGTTAAGGTGCGGTACTTGTAAGATCTCTATGGAAAGAAGGGATTTTGTTTATTGCATGTACACTATGATTTCTGCACTATTTTAATAACTGTGAATATTTTCACCATTTTTCAATTTGCTTTGTCTACTGCAAAATATTTAAAACTCCATACCAAAAAAAGGCATTAAGAAAGTCTGTGTTGCAAACTTTGACAGTCCAGCTTTGGAAAGGATTAAATTGTCCTTACTTTATAAACTTAATTTTGACCCTGCATACATGGACTGATAGTCTTCGGTTGTATAATTGCCAGCTTTTGCAAAGGACCTTAGCCTCATGTATGCAATGAGATAGACAGGACTAACAGGTTTTTACTTTTTCATCACTGTTTGTGACTAAAAAAAAAAAAACAACTAAGTTCCAAAGTCTGTATAACATTGTGAGTCTTGGCCAGGAAAAAAAATTGTTAGTTCCTTTGCTCACTTTTCTTAAATGTTCAGTGGTACGTGAGGCCTTTACAAATGGTCTGTATATTTATCTTTACAGTAACCTGAACAGATAAAATGGTAGCAGTGCTTCTGTTGTCAGACACTGGAAGATTAATGGGAGAAATAGATACTATTTATTTTGGGTGCTGAATTTAAATACCAAGGTTGTGATTTTTCAGTTTTGTTTTCGGGTTTTTTTAATAGCACATCTTTGCTCAGATCTCATCAACATCACTTAGAAATGAAAATGTTCAACATTTCTACAATGGGACCCACTTGTGAAAAGCAGACGGCTCTATTGTAGACATTCATTTGGGGATGTTGCACTAGGCAGTCCTAATGGAAAGACATTAGTATTCTGATGGAATTACGCATCTCATTCTAGAAGTTTGAATCCTTAGCCTAGCAAAACACTACTTTTGTTCTTGCTCTGTCAGTTAACAAGTTGAATCAGTTCACCAAGAGCACAGATGAACACCCTAGCCAGCACAGACTATATGACCAAGAGCAAAAGGGAGGCTGGCAGGCAGCTCAGCTGTATGTGTGCATACATACCCTCACCTTTATCGACACTCAACTCTGAGAGGTGGCTGTAACTTCAAGACTACTGTCAGACACTCAGGAGCTTAAAAGTGATTTTAGCTGAAACATAAGAACAAGAAATCCAAGGTCTGATTCCTAAAGAAACCCTTAAGTCTTTAGAGTGGTAGATCATATTAGACAGCGCTGTTTACAAAGTACTGTGAAAATTCCTCAGAGCAAGAACTCAGCTTGTTAGGACCAGCATCAAGCTATATAGTATATCCTACATCACCTTTTTTTAGAGGAAAAGTTCCTCTTTTTTCACACAGACTTACAGAATCACAGAATGTCAGGGGTTGGAATGGACCTTGAAAGACTATCTAGTCCAACCCCCCTGCCAAAGCAGGACCACCTAGAGTAGGTCACACAGGAACGCATCCAGGCGGGTTTTGAATGTCTCCAGAGAAGGAGACTCCACAGCCTCTCTGGGCAGCCTGTTCCAGTGCTCTGTCACCCTCACAGTGAAAAAGGTTTTCCTTATGTTAATGTGGAACCTCCTATGCTCCAGCTTGCACCCGTTGCCCCTTGTCCTGTCGTTGGACATCACCGAGAAGAGCCCAGCTCCATCCTCCTGACACTCGCCCTTTACATATTTCTAAACATTGATGAGGTCACCCCTCAGTCTCCCCTCCCCAAGCTAAAGAGTCCCAGCTCCCTCAGCCTTTCATCAGAAGGGAGATGTTCCACCCTGTTAATCATCTTTGTGGCTCTGCGGTGGACTCTTTCAAGCAGTTCCCTGTCCTTCTTGAACTGAGTAGAACTTAAGACTCCCTTGCCTTCAGGAAAGGATACCAATCTAGCTTTTTTTTCCCTACCTTTTTTTTTTCCATTCTAGCTTTTTTTTCTCTACCTTTTTTTTTTTCATCAGTTAAACTAAGCTAGAGGCATGCCCTCCTCTTTCACGGGTGATAAGTGTGGAGCATGAAAGCCATGTGGACAACATTTGTGAGGAGTTTGGTATGTTTTGTTTTGAAAGGAAGGTTTTAAGACAGCCTGGTTATATCAAAATAAAACAACCAATAAAAATTGAAAATTAACCAGAAATTATAACCTTCATATACTGACAATTTCTAATGGAAAATACCTTTCGTGAAAATTAGCTGTCCATGGAAACCTGTAATGGGATACATAGTCTTTCACTTGTACATTTTAAATTTTAATTTAACCCTGATGAATAGTGTGCAAATACATGATACATGTTTGGTTTTGGCAAAATAAGAAATAAATCCATGGAAGGTGATATCACATAAAAAGAGCATAGGTATATGCCTAAGAAATGGATTCAGAAATTAGTTGATTAGTAACCTGTACAGAATACACAAGTTTGATCCTAAATGGCCAAATTGCTAATCAGTATGCTACAGAAGTAATGCATATTAACAGCACCTAACATTTCTAAAATGTCTTTATTTTGCCTATTCAGTAAACAATGTTGGCATTGCTACCTTGCTATTCTAAATATAGTAGTAGCAGCTGATGTTCAAGGAAGATGTTCATTTGGAGAGATGAATAAACAGAATTGTTCTGCTGTGTAACTACAGCAGTATGTCATTAATGTTTTTTAATAAGTAACATTATATACAGTGACACTGACTATCTATGGTTGGAGACAGGATTTAATAAGAACTGTTGATTTTTTAATTGCTTCTATTTATCAGCTACTTTATGACCTTAAATAATTTTTCTGTCAGAACAATAAGATTTTTTTTCTACATGATTATTGAAATTCAATCTTGTTTTGTCATTAGGATATAGGTCAAATAAATGGTAGGCTTCTTGGCCAGTGTTGCAAAGGGGGTGCTGAGCTGAATGGACCCAGTGTGGCTATTCTAATGGCTTTATGATATGTAAGGGAGGTAACAGAAGGTCTTCATGAAAGGTCTCTTGGGTATTTAATGAAATAAAGGGAAGAAAAATCTGTAGGGATCAATTTAAAAAAGGTCGGTGTAAGTCCCACATTTCAATTGAAAAAGTACGTATTGACAGAGTTAAAAGAGAGAATGTTAAAAACAGATTCATCTTTAAGGGTAGACAAAATGTTACAAGGTCAAGCCAGGTATATGCCATTAGTGAATATTTGTCTCACTCCTTTGAACCTGGGGTCTTTTCCAGCATGTGTTTGATACATACTTTATAAAACCATTTTTGTTATCCCCACCTGTAACAGATGGACTCATAATATGTCTATGCAAACTGTGCAGTGGTATAAGTAAAAGCTTGTTCTTATTCACAACTTTATTATGTGACCTTTATGTTAGAGACTTTTGTTTGTGTAGTTTTTTGTCTGACACTTCTTGAGATACATAGCATACTTTCTCAGATCACTGTCAGAGTACATATAGCACTTAATAAAAATACATGAGCAAATTTTTTTACAGTTCCTGCAATAATCTTCTTTATAAGTAAATCAGCAGTACATTTTTGAAGAAGTTCATCCTCTAAAAGATAGGAAGAATAATCAAATAATCATCAGTCAAAGGGAGAAGAATTGAAATAACGCATTCCCAGATTTCTTTTGCTTATCTGGTAAGAGTTGTAAATAGTTGCCCGTATTCAGCAGTCAGAAAAGGCTCAACAGCAAGATTTAGAAGAGTAAGTCAAAGAAATAAATATACATAAAGGGGAAATCTTCAAAACAGAGGTGTGAGGAGAAGCTTTATCCAATCTATGAATACAATTACAATTTTGACTTTAGAGTATTTTTGTATATTATAAAGTACTTTGAACCACATCTTAGTGAAAACTTCAGATTCTCTTAAAATATCAAAATTAAGCATTTTTTATTTTTCTGCCAAAATTCCATAAAATTCAATCCAGTCTCAAAATGCTTTTGATATATCCTGATGCTATACTGTTCCATTGATATTTCTCTAGTTCATAGTGATTTGGATATAGTCTAATTACCTGCACACACATTATTTCTGAAACATTATATTAAAGTATGTTCACTTTGGCTGCATACTTTATGAAGGTATTAAAGCTGAAGGTGTGTTTAGTGGATAGTTTTCAAAGATTCATACTTCACTGAGGAAAAAAGAGCTCTCAGGTAAAAACCAAGTTCTGCTGAACATAACTGGTATCAATGAGACTTCAAAATTAGAGTAGCTCTATACTTAAAATCTATGCAAGAAAGGTAAAAAAAATCATGCCTAGTGGGCTCTTCAGACCTGTAGAAAGTGCTTTGCAGTTGATATGATACCCCATCCGATGTGCAACCATAGACCATGAGGTGGGAAGACATCTTTTGTCATGAATTTCCCAGTAAATTAGCATTGCCCCTGAAGAGGGCAAGGTTGCTGGGAGGGAGACAGGAGCATTCCAGCTCTTCCAACCCAGCTGCTGAGGGCTGCCCAGTGAATGCACTGGTTGGGGCACAGGTATCAGCAGTGTAACAGTGCAACCGGGAATTTACCGACACAGCATGGCTCCTGAAGTGCTGCTATGCACGCTTTAACTCCTTCCTCGGAGAAGAATCTTCAAGGCATCAATTAAGTAAATTTTTGTATCTAGAACAAATATTTCCAGTTCCTGTTATCAAATGGAAAGAATCTATTCCACCTCATTAACAAGTAAGAATCTGCTCCATATATAGAAATACTGTTTTACAGGTGTCTTTAGTTGCACATTAAAAAAAAAAACAAAAAAACAAAAAAAAACAAACCAACGAACCACAACCAAGAAAAAAAAACCCTCGTCTTTGAATTTAAACTGATTATTCTTAAATAATTGTTAAATTCCCCTGCTTTTCTTAACTTTTTCCTTTCTTTTTCTTTCTTAACTAAAGTAAAAAAGCTAAAAGGTAGGAGGTTAGGAGTTGTTTGCTTTTTAGGTTTTTTTTCCTTCATAATAGCTGTATTTACATTGGAAAATTGCTACTTTGAGGCTTAGATTAGACTAACTTATTCATTATAGCTTTCTGTTCACAAAGCTGAATTAATTTCTGAAAGATTTTTAACTGCTGATCTCTTATACCCTAAATAGGATCAGATGTAGCCTTATACTATTATTGTCACATTTAAAGGACTAACAGATTTTCAGGTGTTCTCACTTCAGTCATTTTTGTCTTTTCAGGAATATACACCCCTCTTTCCTTAGAGTAGCTGTTAATGCAATATAGAGTTTACCAAACTTGAACTCAATCTTACAAGAGCTGTGCATGCACAATTATATTTCAGTTACACAGACAAAAAAGTTTCAGGACACCAAGAGAATTAAGAATAACCTAAAAAAGGCTTATCTTTTACACTGGCAATTTGTATTAGATGCAAGGAAAGGTTACAGGATAGATGACTGTCCACCTTTTGCCTGGCTTTTTTGTCACTTAACAAAGTCCTATGAGGACTTTGACACCTGCCAAAATTGCAGGACAAATTGCTTCTGTTTGCAGCAAGGTGGTGGCACACAGAGCAGCTGCATTGCTGTTGCAGCCCAGAGCACCAGTCTAATGCAGTCAGTCACTTTGGTTACTTCTGACATGAGAATTAGTTAAATTCAAGTTAAATTCATTCCCAGATCAATCTTTTCAAATAAGTAAATACTTTATTTTCCAAAGTATAAAACACATAGGGCAAAAGGTAAACAAACATATGTGCCCAGAGTTTAGCACCTGAACTTTTTTGGGGACATCATGCAAGAACGCCTGGTTTTAGCAGCGCCTGCTTCCCATTCTGCTGGGTATCCCTGCTACTTTGCTTTTACTGAGACGTTGTGGGCGAGTCCTTGTCGCTTGCTTCTTTTTGCTTCTCTAGTGCTCTGCAGCCAGGGAAAGGTAAACGTTGCCACCCTCTCTGGAGCCAGGCAGAGGGTATTCCCCCTGTGGGAACACTCCCCAGTCCATTGTTTTCTCAAGGAGCCTTATCTTTCTTTTTTGTCTTGTTTCCTGTTGGGGTTCCACCTTTGCAGCCTCCTTTGATTTCATTCCAGCAACTCAAGAGGATTAATATTAGCCAGATAGATTTAGGTGCATATAATATTTATATATTATATGCACAAAATCCCCCCGTTTTTCCAGTTCTCCATGATAGACCTTTTTCTGAACTGAATGCAAATCTCCTTTGTATCCCTCAAATTCTCATGCTACAGTGTAAAAATCACTTCATAATTTGATTGTGTGTGAAAGTAGCACTGAAATACTACTTTTTTGCTTTTTGTAGTTGGGATCTCTAAAAGCATTGCACAGACGCTGAGTTGGTGGAGGCCAAGTAGATGGACTTTCATAAGTAAAGGCAATCCCATAGATAATTTAGAAGTGGCTGAATGTGTAAAAAACCCCACAGTGTCTTTTATAGTGTGGGAAAACTATTTAATATATTCCTGTTGATCAAAGACAGAGTAAATCCTTCTATGAAGTTATACACCTATTTTGTTACTGTGCGTTAGTTGAGAACGAGCTGCTATGCAATAAAAACCATACCACAGAATATAAACCTTATATATGATAAATTATATGTATCTTTTCATCTTTATATAGATTAAATCCTGAAACCGTTTATAGAACAAATCTTAGCAGTCTGAGTTCATACCATGAATCTGAAAAGTTATTCGACCATTTCAAGTGTACCAGTGGGTAGATCATCCTCATTCCACATCAATCTTTTGATAAATGCAAAAGTTGTCTCTCCTGGGCCACCTGCTGCTTTAAATTAAATTCAGTCTGTGGCTTTTTTAGACATTAGACTTAGCTGATTAAGCTGTGCTTACCGTCTGTCTCCACCGAAAAAAGACTGAAGATTAGTGCCCAGGGGTGGGGGAAACTGTTCCTGAGTGACTTTCTGCTTTATCTGCTTAATCAGTAATTGGTTGGAGTATGACTGGGTGGAAATAAGCAGCCAACTTCCTGCATCCACAAGGGTGGCATCTGCAGCTGAGATGAGGAGCATTTGCTTTCCAGGCGCAGGAGTGTTTGGCTCTTCTGGAGCAGCATACTTCAATGAAGTTGATTATGTAGCATTTTTTTTCCAGTTTTCCCAGGAATGCATCTTTTTGGCTGTTAGTCTCTTACTGCTTCTATTGGGATAAAATGAGTTTACCATCTAGCTGTGAGCACCTGACTCTGGAGAAAGTGGCTAGATTCCGGAGTGCTTACATTCATGGATCACCTTATGCTATTAACAAGCCAATTGATATTAAACAGCAAAGGAGACGGTATGAGATTTTGTTGTTCTTCAGCAAAGTGTTTGCATTGTCTACAGCTTGCTGCCTTTAAACCTTCTGTGCTTGTGTGAAGGGACATGCTATAAAGAACCAACTCACTGTGTTGTATTAAATATTGAATCATGCAATAAAAATGTAGTGAAAAAAAAAAAATACAATAGCAGGTAACAGAATAAATATAGCAGCACAAAGTTATATTTGTTGTACACAAAGATATGAACAGAATATTTACCATTTAGACTGGACTGTACTGTATGTATGTGCAGTTACAAATAATTAGACACTTTTTCAGGGAAGAAATGTTACTTAATTTTTTAATACAAGTAAACTAGGGCTATTGTCTCTATTTCAAGCAAAAAATATGCTAGGAGTTTGATTAGTCACAAATTATTTCTTAATTGTATTTGTCAGATATTATGCATTACATGGAATATTTTCTGTCTTTTTGTCTGGAATATGTTTGTTTCATATTTTAGCAAAATAGCTGAAACAGCCTTTTGCATACTGTTCAGTTGCCAGAATTTCTTTCTATTCAGTTTTATCAAATTGTGCCATGAAAAGGTATTTCCTTTATGAATGGAATTGAAAGATGTACTGAAACTTTTTGTGTAAGAAGATCAATCTCCCTTGATTTTGTCCTAGTGGAAAAAACAGGTGTAAAGTTCCATGTGGGATCAGAGAACTGCTGGTTAGTGTTTTAGCAGAAGCTTTTCTGAGTGAAAGGTAGACAGTGAGATTCTAGAAAAAAGGTTACCTTAAGAAAAATGATCTTGTATTCCAGCTGCTTTCCAAAAAGTAGTATCAGGATAAATCAATACTTATAAACTTAAGTCTTTCATATGCTTATATGGTACATAATACTTTTTATTGAAATGACAAGGTTATATGTAGATTTTAAATAGAAGAAGACAAACTTTAACATGGAGAATGAAAAATCTAGTGTGAAAACTTCAGTTAAAACCTTTCTCCAGTTTTCCCCAAAAACGATGCCTTTCCACAATATTTCTGATAACGTAATGTAAAAACAATAATTGTTAAGAAAAGTAATCAAACTAATAAGAAAACTTTGAGTACTATTTCAAGAAAACTTCCCATTTTTTTACATTTTAGGCAATTGCTTTATTGATTTAATGTAAGAGTTTAGAGATCTCCATGATTTTTCTAAAAAATCTACTTTCCTCTTGAATATGCTGTTGGTTCTTCATAGTTTAAAAAATCAGTAGAATACATAACCTTTCCCAAGATGGTATTTCCCTGTCCTAAAATAGTATCAGGCTGTACTAAAGCCTGAATGTAGGTTTTCTGTATTAGAAGGGCATATTACTCTGTCCTGTAAATGATTTGCCACCATATAGACTCCAGTCTTTGGTACACATCAATATAACATGATCATAGCTGGTGAGTATATTAAGGAGAAAAAGAAAAACAACAGTGAAATTCAAATGCTATTGTACAAATTCATAACTTGATTTTACCGCCAGCGTAAGCCAGAGGAATTGCCCCCTTTATATTGTCTTAACAACAAGGAGCGTATTCTGGTCTCTGCTGCCTTTGGAGAACATGGAGGCTGATGCTAGCGTCTCCTGAATACGATGTGATGTAACTGTTGGTTTCCATCTCCAAGGCCTTCTAAGGCATCACACTAATCTGAGGGCACTGTGCTGCTGCCTTTCAGAAAGAAGACTCTCTCTTGTTTAATAACTATACTAGTTAAGATTGTAACCTCTTTTATCATTGATGTAATAAATTAGTCTCAGGGTTTTCATAAAAGAGGTTGATGCATTGTGTGACTGTGTATTCTCCTTTCTTTTATGTGAGCTTAAATCCAAATCAGTTAAAAAACAATAATTAAAAATAGGATCAGGAAATTAAGCTCTCCCACATACCAAGAAGTTTCATAGATCTTTACCTGTTGTTTGACCTTCTGTCGAAAACTCATGCAAACAACAGTGCAAGATTGTACTCCATACAGCTAGAACGCTTTGCTGTCTTTTCCAGGGAGAAGAGGTGCTATGCACAAATTAATTTCAAATGTACACAAAATGTTCATGTGTCATATTTTTCAGGGCACTAGTTTAAGGCAGAACTTACTAAAAATAGTAGGTAAAGAATTTCTAATTATTTAGGAGCTTTTGAGAAAGTAGAACTCATAACTAAAATATTTTGAAGTATTAAGGTTAATGGGAGTATTCATATAGTGGAAACAAAAGAAATTAATTGAACTTTGGAGCCAGAACCTGAATTAGACTATGCAATATTTAAGATGACTGGATCACTAAGAAAATCCTATCTCCTAATACACCAAGTTAGTCTTCCTGAGTGTGGATTTGCAATGAGACTTTTTGTGGCTTATAGAAGAAAATACAGATTTAACTGTCTGGGAGGAGTGTGGATTGAACGAATTTTAGGGAAGTTGTTTGCCATTGGGCAGCATTCATTTATTTTTGGGTCTGGTAATTGTATGAGATAGAAGATTTTCCCTCAAAGATCACATTATTTGTGTTACTTAATGTGCAAGAAGTCTCTCAGCTGACTTGGTTTTTGTCATCAATACAAAAAGGTATCAAAGTTTGGGGAAGTAATTGCATCTGTAATAACCAGATACAGGAAGTGCCAGGTAGTTATATCAAGGTTGTAGAGTTAGGACTATAAATTGTTTTGATACCTGCAGGTCTCTTTTTAGAGGAAAAAAAAAAAATCATTCATATGTGTGCATGTAAACCTTCTACATACACACAACACATATATATTCTAAAATGTTGTCATGCTCGTTTTCATGGCTGTTACCAAAACTGACAAGCATTTTTATATTTTAATAGTGCTTGTTGAATATTTCCCAGTTTTTCTGGAAAGTTAAAGCTTTTTACTGAATTGCATGACATGAAGTTGTTTGGAAATTTTTCAGATTAATAATTCTATTTTGTCTTTAGGAAGAAATGTGTCAAATTTCTGTTTCAAAAGAGATTTTAGTTTTTAGATTTTTGTATCATGAGGCTTCCAAAGGCTAATAGAAAAAACTAAAAAAAGAAACCCTTCAGGTTTTTAATACCAAATACATTTCAACTAACCTAAAATGCAAGCCTTCTAAAATTTTGTGTCACTTGAAATTTCTGTTCTGTGTTAGGATTCTGTTCTTGAATAGGATAAAATTTCAGAATTGCAATACTATGGGTGAAAGCAAAAGGCCTGTTTTTCATATAGGCCTGCATCTGAGTACAGGTAGGGTTTTTTGTGAAATTGCCAAGCTAGTCATCATTTTATAATGGTATCCATGGATATGTTTCAATTGTAGTGACACAGTGGTGGGAGGTAAGACTTCATGTATTAGGTGTGTCTTCATGTCCAAAAAACAGAATGAAGCTGTCAGTGAGCCCCAATATATGATGAACCATGCCGCAAGGCATATTGTATTCCAAGAAGGAATTGATTTGCTTGGAAACTAATTGGTAGGGAAAAACATTACGTATTCAATTAGGATATAAAGGAAGCCCTGCTTTTTCTTCTGTTGAAAAAAAGAATACAGAGAAGAATTATATCCGATATGCAGGAGGAAACTTTGTTTTTTCTAAACACAGCATATAGTATGCACTGCTTGTGCAGTGCTTAGGTGAACTGGTAGACCTGGAAGTGACAACCGAATGAGCACTTGACTAGTCTGATGTTGATATAAAACTTGCTTATTAAAACCCATCATTAATGTTTCTTCGTCAGTAGCACAAGCTGACCTGTAACAGGGGGCTGACTAACTATTTAATTTATTTGTATTCTGTTCTCTGGTTGATGTGAGCAACTTCATTTCACAAGCAGGTCCTGCATTGTGAAATGCTCTCTAAAAACTGCTTTTTGTTTTGGTGTTGTTTTAAGTGTGTTCATATGATGAAAACTGTGTCATATACCTTCAGTTTGCCCTGTTGTAAATCTCCATCGGGTAGATTATTTTGGAAATGATAACTTTCAACACTTCTAGGGTGCTTGAAATAAATGCTGCTTTAGTAGGTGATGGTGTTTTCAAATCAGTTTATATCATAAGCTGATGTAGTACACACTGAGAAAGATCCTCAACTGGCTTATGAAACTGTTCCTTGTGGTAAAATTCCCATTCACTTTCTTACCTCATCCTCCATTGTCATGGATGGTGTTTAGCTGGTTCGGGAGATTGCTTCTTCTGACTTTTCAGAAGATGCCTAAACACCTTATACTTACAGCATTGACACAATCCTCACTCACACTACCTTGCCATTTCTGTCTCTTTTGCCCTGTCCCTAATATTCACATACAATGGAGTAAAAATAATTTTCTTAAAAATTGAAAGTTACTTAAATTTTGTTTGGGAGAGAAGCTTCAGTGAGATTCTGAAACATAATGTAGAGATGTGGATCTCAAAGTAGAACAATAAAAGTAATTGTCACAGCTTTCAACACTACTAGGCAAGTATAGACCCTAAAATGATGACTTAAATGATGAAAATACTATCAGAGTTTTTGTTACCTTCTTTTGGTTTAGTTTCTGGTTAAACAAGATGAATTTTTGGTGACTTTTTGATTACTTCAGCTTTGGTGACTTTCCCAACAAGTCAGGGTTACTGGAGAAATATTGTCCTTAAAAATCCATTTTATGGCATATAATTTTATATGTTGATTGATTTTGTTTAAAAAGAAATAAAGCAGAAGATGCTTTTGAACAGAAAATAAAAAGCAGCCTGAACAGCATAAGCAGAATTAACCCAGCGAAGAAATGATGGTACCATGTATTTTCAGGAATTACAATGACTTGCACAATAACAAAGTAGTTCAGAAATAAAAGGGTTGGGTTTTGTGCAGTTAGAATGTAATTCATTAATCAGTTATTAAATATTATATAGTCAATAGCAATGGCTGGGGAAAAAAAAAAAGTAAGAGAAACTAAGTACTTTGTATTAGTTTAGCATGCAAGTAGAGACTGATTTCACCTTCTCTTCACTGAGAGCAGTGTACTGAATCCTAGTACTGATACCTCTGAAATGACCTGGTTCAGGCAACTCTAAGTTTCAGGGAAATACACCAATGAATGATGACAGATTTATGCACTAGGGGATGTGCAAGCAAAAGTACTGAAATTTGAAGTCTGTCACTTCTACCAGCAAGAATATGAAACGGTTTCATTTGCAAGAATATGAAATGGTTTCATTTGGGGCAATTCTATCACAATTGAAAAGCATCTCCTATCAGTAAGATACAGTTTTATACTGATGACAGCCATGCTTCTTAACGCCTTTAAATGAAAATATCTAAGAATTTAGCTAGTTAATTAATTAATATCTTCTATATTTTCTTGCAGAGGGATAGATCAAGAGAAATAGTGAGGGCAAACAGGGGTCCATCCTTAAAAAGCTGTGGAAAAAGCTGTCTGAAGAAATTGTACAGCAGTCCTCTTGATGGCTGAAGCATCTCTTTGGTAACAATCCTTTAGCCTTTTGCACTGTGAAGAAAAAATACCTTCACTTCAGCCTCCAGTAGTGAGGTTTGAGAGCTTGGGCAGATGTGCAGTCACAAAACAAAACCAGATAACTCAAGCTCTCGGTGCTGTCAGCCAGCTGTTCTTTTCCTAATGTTGAAACAGATGTTTGATCTATTTGTGAATCAATTCCTGAACCATCCGTAGCTGGTTTTGGCCCTGTGTATTAATTTACTTTCCAATTTACTGGGGCAGAAATACCTTCTGCTATTTCTGACTTTTAGCTGATTTAATGCATTTGCAACTGCTCAAGTGCTGTAGTGATTAAGCCCTATAATGATCTCTAAATGGAATATAGGATGATGATTTAATCCTCTTTTCTAACTTTGTTTTTTAGTGAAATACTTAACTTTTTCTTGTCACTTAAACAACACTTAGATATACTGTTCTGATACTTGTAACAGTGGTTCCTAAAATGTTGCTGGTATTAGAATGAATCATTAATATATCTTCATGGACTGGTAAAGCAATTGTATCAGTGTATTTTTTGCCTGTGTGATGTTGCAGAAATATATGATTCCGAACTATGTTCAGGTAAACCAAAGAAGTTGAAAAACCCGAAGATTTTCTATTGAACTTCAGGGTGTACATAAAGGCACTTCATAAAAGGCTGTATTTTCCTGGGAAAAAAAAAAAAAGGAAGAGTGAAGACATAAATATCAACCTTAATAAATGTATATAACTTTTTGTTATTAATATTGATTGATTTGCCTACTAGAATTATTTGAATTAATATAAAAGCCTTTCTGTGATTTGAATATGTGGGTTTCATAGCTAACAACCTGGAGCCCTAGTTCACTTTGAAGGCTCCTAGGTACTATGGTGACTCAGATAATAAGCAGTGATAGTAAAAGATACAGTTGTTAAACTTTGAGATAAATAACCGTCTTATTGATGAGAAACTAAATGAATAGTGGTAGACATGCTTAATACTGATGACTGCTGAAATGTGTGATATGACAGCTCTCTCAAATAAAACATTACTGAGGAAATGTTACTTACCAAAGGGAAGGTAAATGTGAATTGCAGTAAAGTGCATTTTGAAGGTTGTATGGAAATGGCATTCAGCTTCTCAAAATGAACTTATTAGAGCTGTGGACTCTATATCACAAAATAGCATCTCCCAAAGGAAATATCATCAAACACAAGGAAATACGAGGACTGTCACTAAACATGCCATCCTCAAGCTGATAGCTGTAATGGGACCTGTTCTTCTGATTTACCACAGGAACCAGAATATGCTGTCTCAATGAGAAAAAGCAAGCTTTATGATTAGTCAGTGCTAGGTCCATCATAAGTGTCTAGTGCCGTATTAGTGTCTTCCATCATGCTGTGGTATTTCAGAGCTAGAACAGCCAGAGAGTGCCTAGGCTAATTCCCTTTCCTCCTCCTGCAAAAAAACAAAACCAAATGAGCCCCTATCCCAAATCCCTCATTTGCAAGGCATGACAGAGCCAGATATACAGAGAATTTGAAATGGGTGATAAATTGGCCAACAACATTATTATTTGGAAAATGAGAAATGTAGTCCTCAAACCGTTGCATAACAAGTTGCATGAAAGGAAGGTGTCTATAGGAAGAGAAATAATGGTATGGGTTTTCTAACTATGTAGCAAGAGATGTGTAGAAAATGTATTTCACAATCAAATATTCCACAACCAAGAAAAAAAAAATAGAAGTATTAATTAAAATTTTTTTAAATACATTGTTATTCATAATTCTGAATTAACTTTTTATCCTTTTTGTATGGCTCTTAAGTTGTTTTCTTCAACAAAAAAAAATGTGTTTTTAAGGTCAAAAGCTTGAAGAAAAGAGTCTGAGGTAGTAAAAGAAATTAAATTAATATAGCTACGTACAGTAATTAAGCAGCTGGGCTGAGATTCATCTCCACAGTAATTTAAAAGCCAAGCATCTTTGTTAATAGTAATCCAAGTTTCTTTTGTGAGTATTGAAAAGAGAAAGGCATCTCCAGGGTTTTGTTCAAAATTGACCTTTAAGGCAGGTGGAAAGAATCACCTTTTGAAGGTGCCTGTCTTTGTCCATTACTATACGTAGACTTGTAAAAATCTATTGAACACAACCCGTGAAATGACTGAAAGTAAGTGAATTCTGTTCCTAATGAAATGATAGATTTCTTTCATCCTCCATCCGTTGCAGTAGGAACAAGTAAAGCTATCTACAACAGTTGCTTGAGTTACCAGAAACAATGTTGCTTGAGTTACCAGAAACATTGGAAGAGAAGTCAAAATTATTTTTCATATTACTAAAAGAAAAAAAAAATCCAAATTTTTAAGTGTAGCAAAAAATAACATAAAAGCAGTTATAGCAGATTAGACTAGGAGTCCAACAAAAGTGGTATCTTCCCTCCAGTAGTGGCTAGCAGGGGATGTCTATGTCCAAGTATAGAACAGGGAACATGTAATATTTTTGGAAGGCCAGGTTCTTGATTAGGTTGCCAACAGCAATGACAGAGAATGTGTTTAAAAAGCCTTATATATAGGAGCAATATAGTTTTTTACAAAATGGAGGTTAGCTGCCTTTCCTCTGGGTGTGTGTAGTGCTTGCTGCAAAGAGAGTATATTTTGAGACTGAAGCTGTGCTGTGAGGGTGTTCCGGTCTCTGGGATTCTCTTTACTGAAAGAGGAAAGAGTGGAGATCCAGAATTATCCTTGAAGACACAAGTTTCATTTTCAAGAATGGAAAAGACTTTGATTATTACTGGCACAACATGGTACCTCTGTAAGAAAGTTGCTGTTTTAAATGCACATGTGAAGTATGGATCATTACCAATGTATGTAAGTTTTCAAAGAATTAAACAGCTTTTTTTATCTGAATTTAACATCGCAGGAGAATTGATTCTTAGTTATTAGTGGTTATTAGTGTGAAGTTCACTTGACCTTTTCCATTCAGTCTTTTAAATTGAAAATAATCTAAGAATAGCTTAAAATACAGCACTTTTAAAATTAATTAACAGATTCATATCTTTTAAATATTCATCATTTTAATTCAGACTCAACTTGCTTGATAAATACCCTTTGGGAATTAAAACTGAGATAAAACCAAGACTATATGCATTCCAAAAGAAGCAAAACACATCCAGGATGCCTTTGTCTTCAGGGGGGCAAAAGGGAAATGACTAACATGACAAATATCAGAACTACAGACGAGAGGGACATGAGGATTGGGCTAACCTCATGAAGTTTAGTAAGGAGAAATGCAGAGTGTTGGGTCAGAATAAGCCAGGCAGAGAGTGAGTGGCTGAAAAGCAATTCTACAGAAAAGTACCTGGAGATTTTTATGGACACTTGGTTGAATATGAACTAATAGCGCACTTTCACCGTGAGCAAAGCAAGCTGCATACTGAGCAACATTAGGAAGACTGTGGCCAGCACAGCCATGGAAGCAGTTATTTCCCTCAGAATTTGTGAGTTGCTGAAATACTTCCTATCGTTTTGGGGTTCCAGCTAAAAAGGGATTTGGAGAAGCCATCAGAGATCCAGTGGAGGGCTACCAGAGGAGTAAGGAGAGCTTGAAGGAGCTGGGCTTGTTTACTCAAGTAAACAGAAGACTAGGTAGAGATCTAATAGTCTGCAGCTAGTAACAGTCCGATAACAGCTACTGAAAGATAGTTGCAAACTATGATATAGCAAGCTCTTCTTCATAATGGACAATGATGTAAAATGGGCAATGGTCACAAATTGTGGCTTTGGGGGAGTTGAGTGTCTGGTTTTGACGTATTTTTTTCTACTGGGAGGGTAGTGCAGTGCTTTCGTGTGTTGTCTGGAGATGCTGTCAGATCTGCACCCTTGGAGTTTAATATTATTAGACTGAACTAGACAATAGTCATGGCTGAACTGTTCTGTGTTGGTGATAGCTGATTTTCCAACAGGAGGTTGGGTGAGGTGACTTCCAGAGACCCTGTCCAACCAATTTGTGATTCTGTGGTTCATTGCTGCAATATTTGAGTACTTTACAGCAGGAGTTATTTTTCTTCTCAATGAGAACTGATTGATGAAGGACAAATATTGCTCTCTTTTTGTAAATGGCTACTGAATATAGCAAAAGTAAGGTCAAAGTTTCACTCTTAATTTAGGTACTTGACTAGATTCTCAAGGACCTGTGATATAATTCTTCACGTGTTCAGAAAAAGCTTCCTTTAACTTCATGTGTGTTTATAAACTCAGCACTTTAGCAAAGCAAGCTCGGATAGCCAGAGTATGAGGAAAATATAATTGGTGTCTATGACATTTCTTTAGTTCTGCTTTCACTTTCCTTAATAATAAGGTCATCCTTTGTTTTCTGTAATATCCCATCTCATTTACTTCACAGCTTCTGATTTGGGCCAAAAGATTAGTTATGAGACATACATCTTTTCTTGCCTTATCTGTCTGTAGTTCCTCTCCCCTCTGCAGCTCCATCTTAGTGGATGACATGGACTCCAGTGGATAAAAAGTGTACATGCTCCTTTCATTAAAGATTGTAGCACAATGCACATGCACAAGGAGGACAAAGGTAATTTACATAGTCAGTCTTTAGCCTGATGTTTCCTGAAGTGTATGTATTTGAAAGATTGCTAATTGTATACCAATGGTATGTACTCCAATTCTTGGTGTGTTCCTTTTACACAAGAAGGGGTACAGTTCTCTTTGGATCTTAGCTGCTTGAAATAAAGCCAGGTGAACATTTTTTTCAAGAATTGTAACATAGCTAAAAATATTTAACAAATATTAACTGGCAAGCTAGTTAGAGAAATGGTCAGGATTTGATTTATAAAATGGCTGGTGGAAGCCAGAAGTCTCTATATTTCCCCCAGTAACTGATAAGAGGCTTTTAAGGATAAGGAAGAATTTGTCTAATCCAATTCTGTTGTAGATTTTTGAACCCAGGCTTGTTGAGACAATACCATGACCTGTGAGATATTGTAGACATGGAATAAAAGATTCCTCATATTGCCCAATAAATCTATTCTGCTCTGGGAAGTATTTCCCTTCCTGATTTTTCAATTGAAAAGCTGGAATGTTAGTTACTTGCACATTCCTCACCTGCAATTCCTGTCTTACTCTAGATGTTATTTGCCTGCTTAGAAGCTGGAAGGAGGGTATTAATTACCTTTCTTGTCAAATGAGACAACTGGGCCTCTTCAGTGCCTGCAGAATTCACTTTTAGAAGTGTGATTTGCTGAGACATTTACAGTCAGAAGAGAAAGGGAAAAGGTACAACAAGAACTGGCAAACTAGTTCCTTGAGGAAATTGCAGATCATTTTTTTTCTTGTTCTGAGTTCTTTTCACTAGGAAGAGAAACGAGTTAGCCAGTGGCAACTCCTACTGAACTGACTTATTTTTGCTTTTTCTCTCTGATGTTGTTTCATGTATTTTCTTTGTGAGTGGTGGGACAAGGCCAGACTTCATGGAACCCATGAGTTTTTGTATGTACTGATGCATAGACACCTTCTTTGCAGTTTCATTGTGAGTCAGAGGGACTCTATAGTTGTCCTTTTCTGAGCCTCTGGGGGAAGCAGGAATGTAAGGGTGATAACTCTGTAAATTGGGAAAATAATTTTCCAACACAGTCACCAGAACAGCATACAATTCCCACATTCTTCAGTCTGCCATGTGTTAGGCAGTTTTCCAAAGAATACAGTAACTACATAAAACTAAGTGCCCAATACAATTATTCCATCTAACCAAATACTTTATGTGATTATTATGTCGTTGTTCTTATTCAGCAAAACGTGGTCTATTACAAAACAAACTACATAATGCCAAGGCTCTACAACAAAGCCATGGAAAGCATGGTGAATTAAAGGTGCAGAAATTAGACTTTAAACATCAGGTTGTTGTAGTGTACTGTTCCCCCCATAGAAGCCAATTGCTTGATATTGCTAACACTTCTGACACTGAAGTATTTGTCTTATTACAATCTTGGAAAGCAAAGTCATTCTTTTTTTTTTTTTTTTTATTCTGGTTTGATGATTTTTAATTAAATGTTTTCCAGTGTGGGCATTCAATGAACATTTATTAAATTGTTCAGTGTAAATTATTCATCAGGCAATTAAAAAATAATGTGTATTATTTGATCTAAATAAGAAGCTTTTGCTGACAGAGACTGTAATATCATTGTTAAAATAGTCATAGCTAGCAGCCTCTATCAGGTGAACCACATACAAAAGTGCAGGTATGCTTTGAATTTGAAATGCTGAGGCACTCTTAACTACTCTCCTAATGGCTGCTTTTGAAAACAGTTTCAGTAAACTAACTACAAATTAACCTTTAAATAGGATGATCTATGTCTGTATAGAATATTAGAAGCACTATCTACTTCAAAACATATCATAACCCTCAAACCAAGATTAACCTCCCTGTACAGAATGTGTTGCTTTTTGCAGGATGAGGTAACGGATACTAGTAAGATATTGCAGCATTACTACTCAATTGGCAGTGTTTAATTTCCTCTTTAGCTTTGAAGTTAGCTGAAAAGCATTATTCTTGTTAAAACAATGGATATAGCAGTATTGCTGTGCAATAATTTTGGGACCAGCCTTGAGGTGAGATTTTCTTGTTTTTCAAATATTTATTTGCATAGATTTTTTTTTTTTTTTTTTTTTTTTTTTTTTTTTTTTTTTTAAATCCAGAGGAAGTTCAGCTCTTATGGCTGGGGCGGAAGAGTCAGCAGGGGAGTAACTTAATTCAACACTGTCTGTGGTTGTCAGGTGACTGCATCATGTTGTACTGTGGTGAGCCAAGCAGCCTTCCCCTGTTTTGTGGTGACATTGTCTGTCTGATGTCAGACAGTCAGGGTAATCCATGACACCTCCAAAATACTGACAGTGAAAATTTATTAGGTTTGAGATTTTTCCTAGAATAAGACAACAAATGCACAGTGTAGACAGACATAGCAAATCTAGCTAAATTTTGGAAAGGCAGCTCTACAGACAGCAAAAGACTGGTATTTTATGAAAATCACACTTTATTCCCTTATGTCCATTACAGCAGACACATTTGAACAGATTCTTAAAGCAAAATCCATCAGAAAAGTTTGTGGTTGAAAATACGTAAAATATCTATGCTTCTAATGAGGCGAAAAGTTAACAAAAGACAAGAAGCTTTCTGAACTCAGCAAAGACTTCTGTTATAAAGTAGGTGAAAATATTGAATGACACTAGATGACCTATATGGAGTCAAAATCTGATCAGAAAGGATAAAATGTCTTGAAGCTGTCTTAACAGCACAATAGATATGAAATCAATGCACTTTACAGCTGCACTTTCAGATTTCAGCCATGATTGATGACTCAGCTTCATCTGTTACAGTCAACTATCAATTTACAGAAATATCATTGAAGTAATTTCCAAAATATCTTTATTCATTCAACTAAATATTGTCTGTACTCCAGAACTGTGAAGCTGATAAAAACGATTTAATGTACTGGCAACTAATGTTGCAAATCAGCATGGTATTTAACATTTTATTCAAATGTAACCTTGCAATACAATATACAAACACAACTTACTTCTACATAATTTAGAATATCAAGCAACAAAAGTGCTGCCTTATACTTTGCAGATAGGGCAAAAAGAAATCCTGATGTGAAACCTAGTTAAAGATCACTGCTGGGAACTTTCAGATCTCTATTTTCCTTTTATTTGTGTTTTTAAAAGTACTAGTAGTTTTGTTCCAAAATTCTATTTTTAGTGTGAGTAAAGTTTCTGTATGAAGCTCCTGATTTCCTTTACTAGTTAGTGCAGCTAGCACAAAATCCTAGCATGAAATCCCAAGGTAATACAGCCAAAGTCACATAAAATATTCCAGGTAAATCTGGGGGAAGAGCTCAGATTTTTGTATGGGTTTTTGCCAAGACTGTCTTTCTTGTGAGGGAAAAGTAATTTTTGGCTGAAAATATTGGAAATACAGAATACATCATCTCTGTGTGACCAAAATAGTACGTGGTAATGAAGCAATTTCTTCCATAAATTGGAAAGAAAAAAAGGAGAGAAAAAATATTTTAGACTAGAAATCAACCCTGTCCCTTACCCAGAAATTTTTTCCTGGGTTAAAACTGGAGCTCTCTTCAGTCATATTTCCACTTTCATCTCTGTGCTTCTTTTAACATTCCTTACTCCTTCCTTGTCCCCTAACTCCTACCTGTTTCTACAGTTCTTCTGGTAGATTTCTGCCTTCCCTTATTTTCTCAGAGTTGTACAACATTCTATGTGAAACCCTTTTCTTCTCCTTTCCCATGGCTTTAATTAAAACTTCTGCATGCTCAAAAGTTCAACTAGATGCACCTGGCTGCAGGGCTGGTACACTGCTTTTCTCTAGGGCCTTGAGTTATGAGGGAGCATTGCTATACTTCTGAACAAGGAGGCTTTATTTATCTGCTTCAAAAGCCACATTTTGCTTTACCAATAAGTGAAAGATTGCATAATGCAAGACAATATGATCTGGTTTTATAACCTGAAATATAATGTGAAAAAGGCACTAAAGTCTAATAGCTTCTTTACAAGTTTACCCAGTACATCAACTATATTTGTCTGTTCAGCGAACGTGCTCTACTGGTCCTTTCCCCCATGTGTTCTCATCCATACTTCCTCATATTTTCTTTCTGAAAAGAAGAAGAAAAATTCTGGTCAGATCCTTCTCCTACTTTTACTCTAACTTCCTACTACAACTTTTTGGGGTAGGAACGTTGTTCATATAAAACTGTTGTTCACATGTTTACATGAAAGCAAATCATCATGGATGCACAGATGCATCTGACTTCTCTACAGGCAGTCTCTGTCTTGCAACCTCATAACATGCTGAACGGTGGTAGTTCTTGTTCCTGTTTTCATTATCAAAAGTAATATGCTGAAAATTTGTTGGGTATATGAAAAACAACATATGGCATTGTCTTTCATTTCTGTGAGGGCATGAGAGGAAAAGAAGTTTTCACTGACTCTGTTTCAGGACCTTTTTCTAAAACTGTTTTGTTTAAAAATAATCTTCAGTTCCCACTCACTTTTTAGTAACAGGCTGGCTGTCACCATTTCTACACTCTCTTAACTTTTTTTTTTTTTTTTTTTTTTAAATTTAGGACTGAGCAGGTTTGATTTGGGGGGGATTTTTGTTTATTCATAGTAAGTGAAATTCTCAGTCATCTATTTGAAATATCTGTAAAGACTCAGTCCTGGCTGGTGTAATAATGGGCTGCCTCAGTGGAGCTGGGAGGTGGCAGTGTGCCTGTTGCCACTGGGACGGTGATGCTGTATGCACAGGGACACTGAGTGGCCAGGAGCAAAGGGCTGCCCTTGTGCAGGACACAGTCAAAATGTGTGCCTTGAGGTAACTTGGAACTGTACATTTTTGCTTTTAATGCCCCCAGGATTTGGTTCTTTCTTAATGGGCACAAGCCTTTACTGGTGGACTGATTCCCAAGCTGCTGAATTAATTTCTAAATTGACCCATGCTGAGGATGTATGTCAGTGGTTGGTATGGGAATTGTATATTGGAGAGGGTCCCAATATCCTTTTTCACAATTTGGAGTGTTGAAGAGGTGCATGTACATAAAATTCAGATGGTCGCTGGTTTAAAAAAAAAAAAAAAAAAAAGGAAAAAGATTGTATTTCAACCCCATCTACTAAGATTGTTCATTTGAGAAGATGGACATCAGTCAGCTTTGTTGCTGGTATCACCTCTACTTTGAACTACTATATTTGTAACTGCTTCTACCTTACAATCGCATATTTTTGAGATTGAATAATACTATGTTAAGCACTTTTGAGTTGTACACAGCTCACATTTTTAAACCTACCTAGTCATTTTTCTCCCATAAAAAATGTCTAAGCTCCATTTTCTGAGGGATTTAAGCCCTTGATAATCCAGGGATGGGACTTGCTGCAGGTTAGGACAACTGTCTATGTAAAGATGTGATCTATGCATCTATGATATTGTTGGAGCTACTGCAGTCAATGGGCAGGTAGTCGATACTGTCAGAGTAGTTTATAGATCAGCTGAACTCACCATGCAGACACCTGGTGACAGCTAGATGAACAAGTCATTTCAAAGGAAGAAAAAATGAATGTGTTATTGTCATCTAATCTGCATTGTTGGTCTGTGTACTTTTAGTGCACAGTAGATGTAATTTCACTTTGTTTAACCTTTTAGCCTTCTGCTGTGCCTGCCTGAGGATTTAAAGGAGGAGCAAGCACGCTATAATGTTCAATCACTACATGTTTCTATGGATATGAAAAGGGCTGTAAATGTTCTTGTTCTGAGAGATGAGAACTTATTTCCTCCAAAATCCATGTACTTCAGTGGTCTTTTTACTTAGATGCATAGTTCTTTTAAAAGTTTTTGTGTCTTTATAATTATAAAATTGCTTATTAATAGTCAAAATGTTTCTAGTGAAAGTGGGGGCTTGGACACATTCAGATGCTTTTCTCAAATGTGTTATGGTTCAGGTTAGATTTTTTTGAGAATGACTGATTAGCTGTGAAAGGAATAAAAAAGCAAGTTTAGAATATTAAAAAAATATTCAATTTCCATAAAACTAAATAATGTCAACCAGATTTATCTGTTAGATTACATTATTTCTAAATCTTTCTGTGTAGCACTATCACTGCAAAATTTCAAAGCATTCCACACACAGAAACCAAAACTATGAAATATATTGAACATGTACTTGAATAAGTCATTTGAGATGACTATGTCAAAGTCATCCGTGAACTGAAGGTAGTTTAGATGGAGCGTCCATTTCTACACTCACATCTGTAAAACCTTCTAGTTACATGCACATGCATTCAGGTGTTAGGCCACTTTCATACAGTTTATATGTCAATTCAGGTAGTATTTCAATGAAAGTACTTCATGATGGTTGTTTATAAGGCTAGCAAATTTATTTGGATTGCACCATTTTAACTTTACTGTATAACTACAGTTTAGCAAATATTTTGAAATAAACACTAATTTAAATTAAAAAAAAACCCCACCCAACAAGTAAAAAAAAAAAAAAAATCCAAAAAACCCAAGCAAAGCCCCGTTATCTTTAGTTCTGAAGTCCCAGAGTCAAAACTTGTTGAAGTTCTGAGTATATTGGGGGAAAGAATTACCACGTACCAGGTCTACTTTTAAAGTTGTTTTGAAAATCATCCACTTTTGGCCATTCACGGAGATGAGACAATGCACTAAGTGAACCTTCTTCTGGTCTAGGACAGATGACCTTTTGTGTATATTTTGTTTGAAATTCTGTCTATATTTGATAAAGTTTGAAAGCTAGTGTTTTTCAGAACTGCTTATCTAATTCCCTAGCAATCCGATAACTCAGTTTGTGGGAGTCCCATGTTCATGTCTTCCTGCTCAAAGGAAATGAACCCCTGTGTTTAGCTTTCTTAGATACTAATAAACCTCTTGTATCTATATTTTCTGATTAGGATTGTCTTCTGTCTGATTTGGTCTAATCTGGTTGAGAAATTTAAATATTAACTGAGTAAGTGAGTCAGTGGAAGAGTAATTCTTCAGATTGTTAGTTAGTGCAAGTACTAGTTTAAGAGCCTATGGTTCATTGTGCCTGCCCCATCAATTATTTAGATTATTTATTCAAAGATGAACAAAAGGAGGAATACAGATAATACAGGCTAAAGAACCCTAGATCACAATGCCAGAATCCTTCTGTGGCAATCCTTCTAAGGATTTTCTTCTGGTTTTTGACAGAAGATAACTATGATAGGTAGTGATTTCTTATCATTACACTTTTTCTAATTAAAATGGAAAGTCTGAATTAGTGTTTCAAAACATTTACTAGGTCACTAATATTCCTTTAACAGATTGTACAAAATAAAATAGTAAAACTAGAGTTTGATACTCAGCAAAACAGTGCAGTTATTCACTGCTTAACATTTGACCTTATATGTGCAAGTTCATCCTCTTCTGTGTCATAGTAAAATATTTGTCACAGAATATATCTTGTAAGTTTTGATTCCTATTAAAGTATACTGATGATTTCTGTGAGGATGTTTATAATTCTTTTCTTTAAATTTAGCAAATTAAGTATTTGTGGTAGTTCATCATTGAACTATAGCTTCAATTCCTTGTGTGTTGTGAATCATCTGAATGGTAGACAATTTACTATGTATTTAACATGAAGTTTCTCTTGCAAGATACACAGAAGTTGCTACATTTAGAAAGAGCTGTTTCAATGTAGCTCTGCATTTTGCTCACTGCTGTTATGCTAGATTCATTGACCCACTATATCATTGAACTTATGACATGATTTTATCTACTAAAAGATAAACTAACCTAACAAACAGTTATTTCTCCCGTTTTTTGATCGCAATCTGAACTATTTCTCTAGATTAGAGTAATGACCTAGTTAAGGAGGTGTTAATATTTTAGATGCAATTGATCAAAGCGAAAGAAACATTTTTTATTATTTTGAACGCTAGAGGGCGTGAAAAGTGTGTTTCCAGAGAGAAATGCGAAATCCCACAGCTTTCGTGATCTCAAAACCTATTGGAAGCTGGGTTGGTTTACAGCACCACAGAATCACTCAGGCACGAAGGCACCTCTGGAAATCCTCTATTCAAGCCGGGTCACCTGAAGCAGGTGGTTCAAGACCATGTCGCTTGATAAGTTTATGGCTTTTTTTGTAGTTTTGATGTGCTCTGAACATGAATTGACCAAAACTATTACACTATAGTCTTGTGTCATTTTTTATTTCAGTCAAGAAATCTTCAATAAATTCGTTACAGTGATTTTTTTTTTTTTCAAACATCTGCAACAACAAATGGTCTAATGTTACTTTTGGTTCTGTTCAGCTTTTAGAGTGACTTGCAATGCCAAGCATTGCATCTTTATTTCATCTTCTTCCATAAGTTATTTCTCATCATTTATGTTAGGAACTTTACGATACTACTTTCTATACAAAATCTAAATAATAGTGTCCTCATCATCTTCTATTGCAATTCTTGTACTAGGATTGTGCAATTAAATAAGTCACTAAAGCTAAAGGAATGAATTGTAAATACAATTCTTTTAATTTTCAAAGACTTAAGGAGAAAATTAATGGGGATCAGTATACTGAAAAATTAACAAGAATATAATAGAATACTTTTTCCTACCTGTACTATAATTCCTTGTTTAAAGATGCAGTTTGTATTATTACAGGTTTTGACTACATTAGAGTCATATGTTAAGCAAGATTCCAGTCCTAGTTCAGGTGGTGATTTCCTTTTTTGGTTTAGGTTAAACCAGCTAAGTTCCCTACCTCAGCTTCCATTCTTGTTAAATGGAAAATACTTTTTACTTCCAGATGGGTAATTTGCTTTTTAATTACCTACTGGAAAAAAAACAAAAACAAAAACAAAAACAAAAAAACAAACAAAAAAACAAACAAACAAACAAACAAAAACCAAAACCAAACCAAAGAAAAACCCAAAACCAAACAACAAAACAAAATAGATATTTAAAGTGATATCTAATAAGTAGTTTCATAAGTGAGGTTCTCTTTGAATACAAAATGTGTAGTATGTTGGCTCAGTCAATTTATTCACGGAAACCTTTGTGCTTCCCGGGAAACTTGTGTTTTAAACCGATGTTTACTTATTTTAGATGAGAATGCTATCTCCACTCTTTTCTTGCAGGCAACTCTTCTGGGTTTTTTTCTGCCATGTTGACTACCATTCCTCTCTACTCATTTTCAGGAGGTATATTTTTCATGGAGGTTAAAACAAAACCACAGTTTTCTAATTCTCTAGCAAATGTGTCCTGGGTGGCCCTAATGCCTTTCCTCTAATTGTTTCTTTCTTTTCAATAAGGCTTTGATACATGACAGATAAGAACTTACCTATAAATACAGTTTAGCATCTTTGAAAGACAGATTAAGTTGCTTATCTGTGCATCAGGAGAATTGATACATGCTTTTTAACTTTTGTCACGCAGACAAGCAAGGGTGAGTTGAAAAGACTTTAAGACTGAGATTCCTGAAGTCTTGCTGGCAATGTTAATTCTATCTTCTTGTGCTCAGGTGTTGAAGTAAGATCTTTATTTCCACCTTTACAAAAGATCACTTAATACTATATGTGATACAAACAGGATTTTATACATGTTAACAGTAAATTCAGACTATAAACTTAGCTTGTTTCTTTTGCATTTCAGTACTGTCCAAAGGTGTCCTATTTTTGCCTTTGTCCTAAGGCAGGACTTCTCAAATTAGCTCTGATCTGAGTAGCTCTGATGTCACTTCTGTTGCAGTCAGCTAGAAGTAGAATGTGTTCCTGCCAAATAGTTCTTGAAATCTCACTAAAAACATAGGATTAGAAGTGTTCAGGGCAAGAAATGACTCTAATTCATGATTCTCTGACAGTTCTTTGAGGAATCAGAGGATTGTATAATGTACCTAGGAACAACTGAAAGCTTACCCAGGTGATTTGCTGAGTACACGTTTTGATTATTTGTAAAATCCCCTTTCAATGAGCCAGCTCCAAACATGAGTCAAATGTGCCTGGTAATCGTTTACACAAGCTCTTCAGTTTCATTTGTACTAAAATTAGGTTCCTCAGTAATTCTTGGGACACTGTTTGTCCTTGAAGTATATCAGCATCCGTTGAAAGATAAATAGAAGAGCTTTGATTTAAGCAATGAATTAAAAAATAATGACCATAGCATATATTGGGATATTATATGTATTGGGATATATATTTTAGGATATATATATATATTGGGATAGTATTTGTTTTGTAAAATAATTTAGGTGGGTTTGTTTGGGTTAGTTTTTTTTTGTTGTTGGTTTTTTTTTTTGTAATTACAGGTTATACAATTTATTGGAAAATTATCAGGAATAAGAGCATTTCTATACCATGTTACTTAATCTATCTATGTTGTTAAAAAACAATTCTTTCAATTGTAGCTTTTACAGAATTTTGTAGTTTATAACTCTTTAATCTGCAGATCAGTCTACAATGTTTGCATGATGGCCATAGATGAACTTATAATTCTGTACCAAGGAAAACATTTGCCTGCACAGGCTGCAGGAGTTGCCAGTGAGAGGAAACCTTGCTCAGTAAAGGCTCTTTGTGCAAACTCTAGAAAACTTGGCTAGATGCATTTCAATAGCCCTAACATTCCTTCCTGATATAGCTCCTTCCTTTTCTTCATGATTAAACTGACTTATTTCTGACCTCAGGTCTCTCCTGGCTTTCATTCTGATATTCTATTCTTGATGCTCTGTCACCTATAGTATGTAGTGTCTATGTGTGTGCTTAATGAAAGACTTATCTGCTTAGGCCAGTACATTTTTGACATCTCTCTTCTTGCTCTCTGATATTAGTACTTTAATATTTAGGAAAGAATTTCACACTTTTTTTATCTTAGTTGCATTTATCTCTCCATGTGGTTTGCTTCCAGCATAGACATATTCATTTTACTTTCTGAGCAAGAGCTTGCTGCTTCCATTGTATGGCTTTAGTAGCAATGATCAGAGCACCAAACTTTCTCTCATTTTAAATTAGTGACCACTATTTAATGATAATTTCCACACAACATGATAGGCCACAAATAGTTCATGACTGATGGAAGAAAACCCTTCATAAGCACATCTCAAATGGGGTTATATAATAATATGTTAAACTAGTACTAATAAAAAATTAAATTACTATAAAGTTACTGAAAGTGCAAAACTCATATTTTGCGATGTTTTCAGAGTTTTTTAATATTTCCTGTTTACAGAATCAATGTGTCAGTGAGTACATGCTTCTGTGTGTGTGTTTGTATGTCTTTCTTCTAGGTAATTTTTAAACCTGTATGACTTCCATAAAATTTGATGGGTTTGTAAGAATCTGGGAGATAATTGAACTGTTAGAAGTTCACAATCACAGTAGAATAGGTATGTAAAACACACTAGAGCTGCTCTTTTGACAGAAGAACTATAGGCTATGCTGACTATTAATCACCAAAAATTCTTGCAGAAGAGTATTCTTGCGAATTCTCCAACCTCAGGAATACTATCAGTAGTACAAACGACTTCAGAAACTGTTGTTCAAGTGAAAAGGTCTTCAAGAAATACTCCCATTTGATACAAAATTCGGAGCTTCAAAACCCCCTTGCTTTCTAACGCTCTTCACTGAGGTGGGAGGCTAGGTGCGGCTGGGTAAAGATTCGAGATGAAAACTCAGTAACAACAGCGCTGGGCACTGGGGGATGAGTGCTCCAACGGCTAGCAAAACACATCAGTTCGTATACAAAAAAATTATACATATTCATCAGATTTCCTGAGAAGGGCAGTCTTATGGTGATGAGTTCCCGGAATTTATTTACATAGTCCAAGCTTGGGCAGTAAATTTAGGGTTAGGGTCTTTTCACCCTCCTGTGGTCGCTCATAGTCTTCCTCACTCTGTCCGCTAGTTGGATCCTCCTTCTTCAGCACAAGCCAGGTCCCATTTTCTGATGCAACCTCTTGTAACAAGCAGCCGTGTAGATGTTTGCTAGGCATCTCCTTCACGACTGGCATGTGTAGATAGCTTTGTCTCCTTGATGTGTCCTTAATGTCTCCTTGATATCTGGAGCTTTGTCTCCTTGATGTCAGGCAAGATGTTATCTGTTTACCAACTTTGCTCAGCAAATAGCTAAAAACGTCCTTGTGGGGGAAGGAAAACTCAGGAAAACAAAGACACAAGCGAAACTAAACAATGCGAGTAAAGCTTTTATGTATCACAGTGAGGCCTTAGTCAGGGATTGTCAGGGTTTAGCTCTTTCACATTTAGCCACTGTAAGGCAGTCAGATATTTTACAGAAACGTGGGCTGCAGAATTAAGTAATAAAGCCAACGAGGGATGATATGTAATAATAATCAGAAAGAACTTGCACTGGAAAGAGATAATAGTTCTGGGTAGAATCTTATTTAAGCTTACCAAAATATAGTCAGAACAGGCATTTTTCTTGATACTTAGTCCCCAGTGAAATAAATACCCTGTGGTTGGGTTTTTTTCACTGAACACATTAATAGGGCCAAGCTGGTATCATAAATAATATATTCAGGCTTTCTGGCCTGTTAAAATAGATCATCGTGATAGAAAAAATGAAAGACTGAAGAAAATGTGCTTGCCTTTTGAGGGGTTGGAAGTTCAGACTTTCAGTTTATTACTCAAAGTCAGAATTAGGTGGAGTGTTTTCTGCCAGGGTGATTCTTTTTTTCAGGTGGAAGAGGAATACTTCAAAGTCAGGATGCTTCTTTCAGGGGAAAATACCTGTGTATATAAGTATAACATTCTGAACAGGAATAATATAAAAAAATGCAAGTTAGAAGAAATTTTACAAAAATAAACTTCAACTTATCTAACAACTAAATAAAATGTGGAAAATAATTTTATTTAATTCTAGGTCTTATGTATTCTTAGCCTTTCAGCATAAACTTTTTTGAGGTAGCTCTATATGAAATTCTAGACATTATCATGCTACTGGAGAAAACTAAAATGCAAATTTATCCTATATTCTATTGGCTTCCTCCTAATTTTTGTTTTGTCAGTTGTCTGTCATTCCTGTCTCAATAATGGCAAGAGCAGGGAAATAAAAGCTGGAAAAATGTCTTGTCTGTAATAAAATGTGCATAAATATTATTAAACTGTTTAGAATTCAGATTGTGCAAGCCATCTCTTTGAAATAGTGAATAAATATTTTATTTTAGCTACGTAATATTCAGTGACATTTTGTTTAGAGATGTCCAACTAGAACATCAGATAGTGGTTGAAAACAGAAGGAATAATGCTGGGAGAAGCACCTCTAAAATACTGTATGTTTGTAATGTTCTGTCCACTGTAATGACCCCATTTTGAACCCTGTCAGAGTTTCCAGTTGTCGATAAATAAGCATTTTTTAAACAACAAAGTTTATATATTGCTGTTGTTACAATAGTAACTGTAATACCCTTTTTCTCGAAGTACACCACTGCATACGATAGACCAACATGCAGGGCTGTGGCTTTGGGAAGGCTGATGAGGGAAGGAGCAGGACTGCACTGAGCAGGAGCCATGACAAGAGCACACAGGAAAGCTCCATTGCTTTCCACAACTTACAAAGTGTGTGAGCCAGCACAGGCGGGACACAGGAACAACCACAAAACCACAGGTGAAATTAAAAGAGTAAATTTATTTCCATTACCTCACCAAGCGAGGGATCCCTGAAGCAGCACCCGGGCAGAGGCACACGAGCAGGGACGCAGGCACTGCAGATCTCGGTCCGTGCTAGAGAATCACCAAACCTGCTGCCTTCACCTGTTTATCAGGGATTCATGCAAGTATAGTTTACCACTGTGCTTTGATCATTCCCACCCCAGGGCAGGAATCTCAAGCATGTTCAATAGGTATCTATCACAGGCCTATGTTACCTAAATACGGATATTCTACGATATTCTACTTGTCCAACACACAAGGCCAAACAACAATTAGTATGATATATGTGGATTTTGCGTCACTTGAGTAGGTTTACAATCCTCCTCACCAATCTTCTGTTATTTTCCCACACAAAGGAATAACCTAAATTTTTTTTTCTGTTTCCTATGTCTACTGCTACCTCATCTGTCAAAACTGGAATGAGTGTTCCTGTCTGCTTTCAGACAAGTGGCTCAAGAGGCAGTTGAGTTACAGCCCCTGTGCCCCCTGCTGTGATGCACTGCCGCTGTAACATCCCTCCCACCACTCGTTTAGGATAGCACACGTCAAATGCAGTTGACGAAGCTGACCTAGGAGTTTGTCATAGGTTGCACCTGACCGACAAGGTCAAGGCATGAGAGGGAGGCTACTTAAAGAAACTATGTTAGGAGTCATAGTGTCCAGGTCCAGGCTATACTTCTGTCATGTACTCTATTGAACAGCACCATCTGTCATGCATCCCCATGCTGTAGTGGATTCCCATCATATGACCCAAATCATGGAGCTGGATTAGAGTAAAGTGGAGATCTCTGCAAAACCACCATTGCCAACACTGGCGAGCCTCCCAGCTGCAGTCCCCTTAAAGCAGTAATTTTTTGGACACATTGAGAGGAATTTAGGGATAAAGCTTGGCTCTTTGAGTTATAAAATGCATCAGGACACAGCTGGGAAAGTGAACCAGGTCTGTAAAGATAGTTATGCTTATGACCAGACCTGCTTACTACAAAGAGCTTTTACACTTACATAACTCCAGCCGACCATAAAAAGAGTCTAATTTTATGTGTGTTCACTATTAATTTAAGTTTCACATTTTTAATTTTGAAAAAGATTACTTTCTTATTCATTTATATGAACCTTTTCTAAAAAAAGTAACAGTAGTTTACACACCTGGGAGAACAATAAAATAAATGTTTCTTTAATAATTAACTCTTTGTAGAACCTGTAAACCTGAAGCCATCCATAAATGACATGCTATAGTGGTGCCACTGACCAGCTAGGAGTGTAAAGCTGATATTCTAGTATCTGTCAAAAATGTAAAGCAAAAAGTGGCAATCACAAAACTACTCAGAATGTCAAAGATACTGCACCATTTCTGTAAGAGGTCTGGAATATCACTGAGTCCATGATCAATTTTACATTTTATATAAAACTAGGTATTTGTTTACTCACATTACTGAGCTATTTTTTCCACAAAACACTGCCTACAAATAACAGCTTAATGTCAGATTGGTTTATGTTCCTTGAGTGCTTCTAGAAACATTTTCTTTTTGTCTGAAAGAAGAGAAAAAAAATGCAAGAAGAGCCTAGTGACTTCTCTGTAAAAGTAAATATGTATTACGGAGTTATTTGCCTCTATTTCCTTGAATTTCCTTAAACAATGTGATTTGTTTTGATACAGGTTCTACTGCATGTCACTATATAGTGACAATAAGTGGTTTTGATATCAAGGTATAAATTTAGTCTTTAGTAATCTTGTAAGAAGCTTATGCTTATTTCTATGACCTTGTTGCAGTGGGTGCATTAGCAGGTTTAGTGCAATAGTGAAGAAAGGGCACTAAGGAGAGGGAAGAGAGTTCATAATAAGCATTTTTTAAGTTTTCCTTAAAAAAAAAAAAAAAGAAAAAGAAAAAACCAAATGCTGCTGTATTAACATGTTGTACAAAATCCTTTCTAGAAACAGCATATGAAAAGGAAACATATCTGGCAATATTAAATTGTTTACGATGTAATTATAAAAGAGCAGCCTACCCTGTTTCTATTTGCCAGAAGAGAAATACTGACTTTGGCAATGCCCACATCCAGTATTATCATTCAGGTATGTTTAAAGTGATCTATTAATCCCTCAAAATATAATGATATCATGATTGTGAAGAACAGTATATATAGCTTATGATACCCAGAGAGGACCTTGCTAACCATTGTTGGAATGATCACAATTCTATTCCTGTGGAAAACAGATGTTATATTATTATGATTTAGTTGTATAGTATATTATTTAAACTGCTCAAAAATAATGTGACTTTTGACCTGGAAACAGTGATTTCACCCATGAATCCATATATTCAAAACTTATTACAAGGTGTGAAGAGATTTCTTGTCAGTTAACCCTGTAGTGAGTTTGTCAGTGTAACAAAAGAAAAATGGTTCCTCCAAAGAGCAAAATACATCCAGTTATAGTATATTTATAATTTTTCTGAAGACAGTAGTTTCTCATAGTACTCTTTGTCATGAAAATAGTACATTTCATCAGATAATTGATTGATAGACATAATTTATCCCCAGGACTTTATTTTTCTAATTCTCTGACCTTTTCCAGTAGAGCCCTGGAATATATATATAAATATATAATAATTATTATATAATATTTAATATAAAAATATTAATTTTTAATCTTCCTCTGTGTGAATACTCATCTTCTCCTCCATCACTTTTCTTATGAATAAAAATATCTGACTTAACTTCATTTTGAAGATCACCAGAATTAGAGATGCCTCTGCTTACCAGTGCTAGGACATCACAGCCACATTCAGACAGAGTTTGTAGAGGAAATAATGGTGGCCTCCCTAGTGTGAACTCAGCTGGCATCAGAATTAAATTGTAGGCTGTTGTTTGCCTTCAACACTTCTTGCACTAGGCTGAAACAATTGCATGTAAGAGTTGGGGCTTGAATTAAAAATAAAAATTAAAAAAAGCCAGACAAAAAAGCCAAGCCAGGAAAACAAACCACAAAAAGACGCTGAACTGGAATGACCCCAGGTAGCAGGGAACTGAATTCAGTTCTTAAGGTCACTGGCGGTAATTCAGTATGGGGAGTGATGTCTTTGAGAAAAGCTGCCAGGAGGCCTGAAAATTACCTACCAGTCTGAGATGTACTTTCTTAGAGTGGCTGATCTCTCGTAGATGATTAAGCCCTTTCAGAAAAGCTACTTAATGTTATAAATTGATTCTCTTTAGAAACTATGAAGAAGGAAGAAACACTTCAAGAGAGTTAAGCATTAAACAAAGAGGCAATTAAGGGTTTTGTGGGCATGTTTTAAATAGCAGTTTTACTCTCTGGTTACTAGCTGCTTACTGTGACAGGGAGTGGGGGACACATTGGGGGATGTAGTGGATTTTGATTTGGGGTTCTTTTTTCAGGCTTTGGGGTTTTTTCCTGCATACTCCTTAGCTGTCTAATGCCAACCGAAACAGACTATTCAAGCATAATCATACTAAAAATACTTTCAACAGATTGTTAAGAGTTTGAAGGCCTTTGTCTGGGCAGCAGAGAATAATCAGAGCATTGGCTGTATCTGGTCTGCCTTAGTTCTATGGTTCTGTGCTCTTTTGTGGCTGCTATAACTATCCAAGTATTTACCATAAGAGTTCTCACTTGAATAATGCGATAAGTGCCCTGAATATAGGAAACGTTCATGCAAAGGGCAAGTCTTATGCATCAGGAAATCCCAGTTATCCCTTCTAGCCTGTGCTCTCAGCCAGCCACATCTCTGCCAAAGCATACCGTAGGAAAAGGACGTTACCTTACACAGTTACAAGTGCTTCATGATTAGTGCAGGGTGCGTCCAGCACAACTGTCCTGCTTCCCCTCAGGGATATATTTTTTAGACGATCTTAGCATTAACTTTGCCAATGGCCTTTCTGTGGGATCCCTTTGGAACCTATAACCCTCGTCCGTCACCAAGAAATAAGATGAGATTTCGCTTTTTGAAGTCCTACAGGTATCTGTTCTAGTGGTTGACGGTGTAATTGACAGTCATAATAGTTGCAACTGTGGCTCTTTTTTATTATTCTATAGGATTATAGTATCTAAAAATTTGGAAATGTATTAATTGTGACTTTCTTGAGCTTGTAAAGGCTTTGCTGCACATGTATATCAGAAAAATAGTAATTGTTTCTGTGTGAATGGAAAATACTATGAATAAGTGACCATGGAATTTTATGAAACTTTTCAAGCAAATAATAATTTTGAATCTTTTTTGCACTCTGCTTCCCATTGGGGAAAATGTAGATTAAGATTTAGGTCAGTGTTCTTATAAAAATACTAATTCTAAATATTATCAGTACTTATAAATATATTAGTTATAAATATCATACACTGATACTGCATACCAAATCTGAATTAATATTTATACTCAAGGGGATTTTCTATAACCAGAAAACCATGTTTGTTAAAAGTTTTTGTGTTCAGTATTTTAAAAGTATAACCGATGAGGAAAACATGCAGATTCTATTTTTTTTCCCTAGCTGTTATTTAAAAATAACAATAAGAAGTATGCTTTCCATTATTTATCATACTGCTTTTTGCAATTGAACCAATACTTGTTTTCCAGCTTCCTTGCTTTTACCTATAATACATGCAACATAAATTTTCAAGTACAAAATTCTTAAGAAAAGATCCTTCCGTTTAGATATATAGAATGCATACTACATATCTTCTTAGTGATGACTTTTTAGTATTAATTGATGCAACAGCCATATTTATTTGCACATGTGTATAATATCAAATTACTAAGAAGCTAAATGTTTCATGTAGGATAGCAAACACTGTCTATGAGAATATTGTAAAAAACCTGGCTAGGTACAGTCCAATTTCTCTCTGTGTTTTCTTCTGCAAAAGCTTGGTTGTTGCAAAAGCTCCCCCCATACAGAGGGAGGTGGTTTTATGACCAAGAAAAAATAATAACAGATAAAGGACTCTGAATAAAGAACAAAAAGATGGTATCTGTAATATTTTCTAAAAGTTCAAAACTAGATCATACAATTCAATTGAGATTCTTTTAAGCAATCTTCTTATTAGGGATCTTTTTGCTAAAATAAAACTAGCCATATTTCTTTTATAAACTTATATCAACGTTTCAGAAAGAAAAAAAATATTTCAAGTAGTATGTTAATGTATGAACTGATTATTTTGATAATGAACTTATGTGAATATAGCACATTGACTAATTTTTCAATCTAACGAAGTGAGTATAGTCTCAAAAGTTAATAAAAATAAAAAGACAGGAACTCTTAGCTAAGTCCAGAGCTATGAATGAATTCTATCTTACTGTAAAGAAAGTGTAACATGTTTGGTTTTCAGAAGCTTTAAAAAATTAGCATGAGGTCAAAGATAATTTTATAAAAACTGGGTCATAGTTGTATTATTGAATGTGAGCCTTTTTTGTTGTTACTATTTAATTTAACTATAAGTTTTGACTGAGAAGAGGATTAAAAATCCTTAATATACTTATTGCCATGTCACTGCCATGGCTCCATTCACACTGGAGGTTATATTTAGAAGTCTACTACAAAATGTTACAGTACTCGGTCCCTATGTAATTTAATAACTTTGTTTATGTCAACTGACAGTTCTGCTCACATCACTCTACTATCTGATGTCAAGGGGCTTTGGTTTCTAAAACTGAATACCTGATAATACCATCCAGGCTTCCTGTGATGAACATTGTTTAGCAAACCACGCTGTTCTACTTCATAATCTTAATTTAAATTGTGAAGTTGGTCATGATTTTAAAATTTCTTTTGCTACATTTTGGGAAAAAAAAATAGTGTTTCTTCTGTGGGATACTCAGAATCTATTGATTTAATGGGCCATTATGTTTTAATTTACTTTAATATATGTTTTAGTTTAATTTCATTTCTGGGAGATTCTGTGATATGTTGATGCCCCCTTATAGCCAAATAGTGATTTGAGTGTCTTTGCTGATCAGCAAGTGTTGGGGTTTGTATCTTTCAGAAGGTGGTGGAAGAGCCAGGCTACTGCAAATTTTTCCAGAGTAGGAAAAATATATGCCTTGAGACAATGCAATTTTTATAGGAAGAGCTAGAATGCAATGCAGTCACTTAGAGCTCCTCCTCCTCTGCACTTCCCATCAAATAATCCGTAGCTTCAGGCTTCAGCAAATTGTGCTGAATAAAAACAAGAAAGCAGACCGAAAAAACTGGTAGAGATTAATTTCTGATTCAGTATACAACAGAAGTGCAAGTATTCACAGCATTAGATGTAGAGCCAAGGCCAGAAGGGGGTACCGACAGGGAGACTCAGGAGGCTGCCAAACCCTTTCACAATTTCAGTATATCTTTGCAGGCTGGAGAAAGAGAAAAGTTGTTTAGTTTTGTAGGGAGGTATGCCCATCCTGCTCTCTGGCAAATGAACATTCTTCTAGTTCAAGATACTGGACTAGAAGATATGTACAAAATATTTGTGAACCTTTATTATGTTTCCAGAACTCACAGACAAGCTCACTTCTTCCCCCCGCCCCGCCCTTTCTTTTTAAAGCCTTGATTCTCTCTAAACTGAAGCACACCTCTTTTCCTGAAATGCAGACAGGAATTGTGTTTCCTACTGCATTTAACTTTGCTCAGGAAAATCCCACTGATGCGACTGTAAAAACTGAGTCCTAATAGTAACGCAGTTACACTTTAGAGCCTCCTGAGACCTCTGAAGGACAGATGGAGACAGAAGCCTTCTTCATGACCTCTAAATCCTATCATGCATGGATGAAGAAGAACTAAGCACCTATCAGAATTTCCTCCACATAACTTAGGTGTATGAGTAAGAACATGTTATATGACAGTTAATCCTGCTAGATGCTGTACACTCACACCTCCCACTGACTTAATGACAGGTCCTCAGGACTACTTAGAAGATTGTTCAGAGACAGCAGGATCTGCCCTGATTGTGTGGCGGGTCATTAAGTCTTTTTCCACAATGAAGGATTTGTGAATAATTCAGAGTGAAAATCTGCTGAGTAAAACTTGTTTGTGGAGACTATTTTGTAGAGATTGTAAACTCCAAAGTAAAATGGGTGTTATGGAGAAATGACATAGTCAATAATATGCATTAAATTCAATAATCAAAGAATTAATACATTTGTTAAATTATTTCAGTGTCAGAACTACATCTTCATTTGGTTAGCTGTGAAAATACGCTTCCTGAGACACACTAAGCATGAAACTTGTATCTTCATATGGAAAACAAAGAAAGGTTCTTTATTATTTTATGTGAGCTTCTTTTGTTCCCTCCTCTGCTTTCTTTCTGTTTTTCTTTGGCTGCCATCTGGCATGTTTCCTTGGACTAGAGGAATGATCATGTGGCTGAAGCTACTGCCAACACCACTTCTGCAGCCAGCTGCTCACGACATTCGTACATAAGGAGGCAGATTCCCTCCTGCCAGATAATTGTACTCCAGGCTACTAAACTCTTGGGAGCTTGGCTGGAAAGTGGAATATCTCTCAAACAACAATTTTCAGGAATCCCTTCTCTAAGGGGATTTCTTAATGATGTGAAAGCTTTCTTAGTGAGTAGAGTGTAATATTCTAACTTTTTTGTTATTATAAGCCTTGTAATGGGAATAGAAACCAGATTAAAGTTTATGATTTTTTTTTTATTAGGGATTAGAGTCCCAGCACACTGGAACTAGTTTGGTTCTTTTTGACTAGTCCTTCAACATTGTCTGGGAAATAAAATATTCAAATGCATAAATGTAGACTTTTCTAGTGAACATGATGAGTCACACAGTTGATTTCATATTCAGCTCAGAAATTCTGTAATTCAGAGTATGCCATATCACCGTTAAAATGATGTTTTGAGTCTCACTCAGACTTATTTTAGACAAATCTGCATGCCAAAATATCTTCATACCAAATTCAGACATTTGGTTATGTTAATTTGAAATCTTGGCAGCAGTGGCAGAATAGCAAGGCATATTGCTAGTCAGGTTAAGTAGCAGTAGGAAAGCAGGTGCAAGTGAATCATACTTCACACTTGGTGTTGCTGCAGACTTAGTTCCTTGACAAAACTGCCTAGAGTCCCTGATAAAGACTAAACATAAAAAGTCTCTGCACCATTTCCTAAAACCTCAGATCAAGTCCATAGGTCCCCAACAGCTGGAAAAAAACCCCAAAACAAACAGAAGACAAGTAACATGTCCAAAAGTTTCAGCTTTTGCTTAAATTTCTCAGACGTAGTTGATCCTCACACAGATAGGTTGGGTGAGTCTGTCACACTGGGACAAGTTGAGTCTTTGGGTGTTTTATATTGCTGCTTTGGACTAACATTACATAAATGCTTATTCTGTGGGATTTTTTTGTTCTTGTTACTGCCTTGGAAATGATTTAGTTAGTGTGAAATAAAGCGAAAACTGAAGTATGTGTATAGGTATTTTATCGATAAATTTTTCCAGTTTATGCTTAAGTAAATTCTAAAAGCCTAAGCCAGAACCTCTATGAACAACTGTCAGGAAATGTTCTTTTATACACAGTGAAGTAAATTATGATAACTAGTGTCACTATGGTTTACAATAAATAAATGCCTGGGCTTTGCTGTTTATGGTAGAAACAATCCTCACACAAAGCTGACCTCCAGATTAGGCTGGGAGCAGATATTAGTGTCCCTTGGGAGGCAGAAATAGATTACACTAACAATAAACACCAGGAAATATTTTGATTTACAAATTTTAGATGCCCATGGATATTTATGTTGATGTCAGGACTATCTGACTTGCAATTCCCTGATGTATAACAAATTCTAGGAGTGCTATTAATAGATCTATCATTCAATCTGATACCGAATACATCAGGAACAAGCCAATGCTAGTTCAGCATGTACCATGTCAAAATGATGTAATTAATTTCTACATACTGCATTAAGTAAAAAGAAAAGTGATATGGGGCAAACCTACCAATGTTTATTTTATGCCACTGTAGAACATGTTTATGTCCATTGTGAGTCTGAATAGATAAATGTTTTATTGCAAAGGAAATAGAAAAACTGGGATTTCTAATATCTACAGGCCATTTTGTGTTTCAGTTGTCTCCGTGAAAGCCATATATGGGTGTTAATTGAAAAATTCTACAATATGCTAAAAGGTAATTTAAGGCTCTAATGAACCTTTTTTCATGAGGCAAAAAAAAGAAAAAAGGAAATGAAGAGGAGAAAAAACGAAACAGAAACCAACCAAAGAAACCCCAAACAAACACAAAACAAACAAACAAAAGAAAGAGAGACTCCTGCCCACCTAGAAGGGTCTGGTGTACCAGTCTGGTATCCTTAGCTGTAGGGTGTTGTTATATTTCATCACAGAGGTGGTCCATGCCAGCTGATCCAGCTCCTAGTCTGTGACAGCAGCCAGCAGCAAATGTTTAAGAACAGTAAGAAACTTGGTGGGTACGGTATAATCTTCCTTGAGGGAGAATCTCCTCAACATCTTCAGTAGTTTCCTATGTGTGAGTACTCCAGAACTTTCTTGACTGTGTGTACTGCTTACTCTAACCAGTCTCGTTATTTATTCACATCAAATTTTGATAATTTTTTAATTAAAAACTTGATGTATTTTTGGCTTCAGCAGTATCTTTTGACACTTGCTTCCACAGGTGAACTCTCAGTGATGTGCAGGAGTTTCTTCATTCTGTTGTCTTTTGCCTTGGAATATTTTAAGTAGTATTGTGGCCTTACGTTGTAAAGGGTTAGTTGTTTTATATATTTGTATGCCACTCTTGGCCATCAGCTTTCTAACTATATTTTCTGTGCCTCTTTTCACATGGAAAAAATTTCATGTCCATATTATTCATGTTGCAGATCTCTTAACCCCTCCTTCTATTTCAATGCTGCTTCTAATGCAGAGTGACTAGAAATAAAGCCAGAGCTTCTAATGAGGGCACATGGTCTAGATGAATTATAATATTCCATTCTCATGGAAATATAATTTTAATAATGTTTCCATTATAACATTTCCATTATTACCCACTGTCTCATTTCTGATGCAGTGTAACAAATCTGCTCATTAACTAGTTTTGAGTCATGAACAATAAGCTCCAACTCTATTAAATGTCTGGTAGTGTTTATACTGGGCAGACTAGATATTCTGTGTTTTTAACCCTGTTGAAATAGTCTTACTTCCATTACCATGTACTTTTTCTCTTATTCCATGTCTGCCCGTTTTCTTTCCTCAGAGAGAAGTTTAAAAGGACACAGTATTGAGTGAAGGCAACAGCGATCATTGCAGGAGGCAGAATTTCAATCTCGCTGATGAATACCCGGTTTTACAAAATTTTCTATGGGAAGAACTTTTTTTTTTTTTAAGATAAAGAAATATAAAATGGATTTAGGTTTTTTTTTATAGCCTCCCTTCTTCAGGATTCCTAACTTGTTAGGAAGTTAGAAAGTCCTCAGGCAAGCTGCCAGAATCCAGGCAATCACAGAAATCAGGGGTCTCAGCAGTAGGAGGAGACAGATGCTTCCCTTCAACATACTCATACACTTGGTCGTTATATACATGTATGTCATATATACAACACGCACACATGCATGTCTGTGTGTATATATATCCTACATTAAAGGGAGAAAACTAGTAGAAGTTTGCCAGGAAGAAGCTGAATACACAGTATATACTTTATTGTTTATCCACATGAACTCAGCTTTCCTTTATTTATTTTACCTTTGCAACATTTCCAGTCAATACTCAGCTCTTTAGTGGCTTAGTTTTCACAGGCTTTGGTACAAGTTTCTGTTGAAGTTGTAAAAGCAAAATGACACAGCAGAACAAACAACAGCAAAGCCTAAGAATATCTATCGTCTCTCCCAAGCAGGATCAGATAAACTCCTGTCAACACTAGCTGAAGTTACTTAGCTAGTGAAGAAACCTAAAATGGAAGAAAGCAAAACTACTTAAATGGGATATAATTGCCTCCAGATGGAGAATTGGAGGCTTCATATTTTCTTGGTTATAACAGATGTAGGTGAAGGAAAAAGCCAAAGAGAAAAAAGAAAAATGTATAAAACAACTGCAACTCAAGCTATATATGTATTACTCTAAAGACTACTCTCTATGTCTCTATACCCTATGAGTTGCCCTGTGAATCCAATATAATCTGCAGTTGCTGGGAAGCAGGCCATACAAGGTATTTCAGTGTCCTTGTGACACTTCATCTGAAGGCACCTTTTCCTTCCTGAAGCTCTTACCAGACACAACTATGCATCTGCAGCCTTTGTTACAAGCTGCTACAGAAGTACCAGCACCAAACAAAAGCACTTGGGCAGGCTGACACTCTTCAGTGACTTTCTTTCCACTTGCTTTGTCAGGAATTATATATGGCCCACATCAGGTCTGCTGTGAGAATCATAGAATCATAGAATGGTTCGGGTTGGAAAGGACCTTGAAGATCATCTAGTCCAGATGTAGGCAGTGTCACCTTCCACTAGACCAGGTGGCTCAAAGCCCCATCCAACCTGGCCTTGAACACTACCAGGGAGGGGGCAGCCACAGCTTCTCTGGGCAACCTGTTCCAGCATCTCACCACCTTTGTAGTGAAGAACTTCTTCCTAATATCTAATCTAAATCTACCCTCTTCCAGTTTGAAAGCATTACCCATCATCCTATCGTTACACTCACTGATCAAGAGACCCTCCCCACCTTTCCTGTAGTTCCCTTGAAGTACTGGAAGGCTGCTAGAAGGTCTCCCCAGAGCCTTCTATTCTCCAGGCTGAACAACCCCAACTCTCTCAGCCTGTCCTCACAGGGGAAGTGCTCCAGGCTCCTGATCATATTTGTGGCCCTTCCCTGGACCCGCTTGAGCAGGTCCATGTCTTTCTTGTGCTGGGGCCCCAGAGTTGAATGCAGTACTGCAGGTGGGGTCTTACCAGAGTGGAGTAGAGGGGGAGAATCACCTCCCTCGACCTGCGGGCCATGCTTCTTTTGGTGCAGCCCAGGATCCAACTGGCTTTCTGGACTGCGAGTGCGCGTTGCTGGCTCCTATTCAGTTTTTCATCCACCAACACCCCCCAAGTCCTTCTCCGCAGGGCTGCTCTCCATCCATTCATCGCCCAGCCTGTATCTGTGCTTGGGATTGCCCTGACCCAGGTGCAGGACCTTGCACTTGGCCTTGTTGATCTTCATGAGGTTTGCACGGGCCCACCTCTCCAGACTGTCCAGGTCCCTCTGGATGGCCTCCCTTCCCTCCAGCGTGTCGACCGCACCACACAGCTTGGTGTCATCGGCAAACTTGCTGAGGGTGCACTCGATCCCGCTGTCCATGTTACTGACAAAGGTGTTATAGCAGCACTTGTACCAGTACTGACCCCTGAGGAACGCCACTCGTCACTGGTCTCTGCTTGGATATCGAGCCATGACTCTTTGATTGTGACCATCCAGCCAGTTCCTGATCCACCAAGTGGTCCATCCATCAAATCCATGTCTCTCCGTGTTAGAGACAAGGCTGTCATGTGGGACAGTGTCAAAAGTTTTCCGCAAGTCCAGGTAGATGATGTCGGTTGCTTTTGCCTTATCCACCACTGCTGTAACTGCATTGTAGAAGGCCACCAAATTTGTCAGGCACGATTTGCCCTTGGTGAAGCCATATTGGCTGTCACCAATCACCTCCTTATTTTCCTAACATTTTTTGTAGGAAGGTCCGCTCCATGATCTTGCCGGGCACAGAGGTGAGACTGACTGGCCTGTAATTCCCAGGTCTTCTTTTTTTTCCCCTTTTAAATATGGGGGTTATGTTTCCTCTTTTCCATTTTTTTCACCAGACTGCCACGACTTCTCAAATACAGTGGATAGTGGCTTAGCAATTTCATCTGCCAGTTGCCTCAGGACCCACAGGTGAATCACATCAGGTCCCATGGACTTGTGCACCTTCAGGCTCCCTAGATGGTCTCGAACCTGATCTTCTCTTACTGGCAGAGTAATCACAGGGAGTTCATGCTCCGAGGGAAAGTTTGCCAGTTTCTCAAATGGTAAATTCTCTGCTTCTGTATATGACCATTTTAGGTGTACAGAGCACAAGGAGGCTGGCTGGCTGGCTGAACCTCACATCCTTTCCAAAGGAGGATGCATGCCTAGGGAACACTACATCAGTGATCAGTGTTCATTGTTTTGTTTTGTGGCTAGGTTTTTGTTGGTTTTTTTTCAAATTAGAAACAATCTAGTCTCTTCTGTTCAATTTAAAGTTCTGTTTTTCTTCTGATAAACTGAAATGTGGCAACATGTGGAACTCATAATTGCCAATTAAAATATTGCAGATGGAGCAGGATCTGCTGCTTGAACAGCTATGATGTAAAGCAGAAGCATCATGTAGCACTATGCAAATAGTGCAGGTTTTTACCTTATTTCATATAGCACCAAGAGGTATAGGTATTTTCTTATCTTTACTTTTCTTGTCTAAGTGTGTGAAACACGTTTCAGCTTCTAAGTAACCATGCAATTCCATAATTTTTCCTTGCTTTTTGCTCCTCTTACTCATAAAATTAAAAAAAAAAATACAGTCATGCAAACATTAAATGGGAAAGGCAGAAAAGTCAGCTGTTTTAAACAACAAAGTTCATCTGTTTTATATCATGCTTTGGAAGCCAAGCCAAATGTTTCAACATCATTTGTACTCCATTGAACCAGAGACTGAACAGTCAGAAAATTGCTAATTTGAAAACTGGGGTATGTCTGTAAAACTGTAGAAGTAAAATCCAGTGAATTAGGCTTTTACTGGTGGCAGAGAAGAAAATTAAGTTTCTTCTAAACATTGTATAAGGAAAACACTCCTGTGAATTTGCAGTGAGATACCTAGAAGTGGTGGGTTACTGAACAGAAGCATCATTGCACCTGAGGATCAGGAATAAGTTTACATTGTACTAGCATATGTGGTTAATCATATCAGCCTTCAGAAATAAAATACTTATTTTTGCAAATTTTTTTTTAGTTTTAAATAGGAAGGGGAAAAAAAGCACATTCATGTAATTTTTTAACATTAATCCCAGCATCCAGATGGTTCCCTTCATGAGGGAATCATGCAGTCTTAATCAGCATGTAAGCTGCAAACAGTATTTGTACGATGTTTCCTTTTGGTCACATTCTCTGTTTAAGCTCTCTCCCACATGACACAGTATAATGCATATTGGAACACGGCATATTTTGAGGCTTATTCAAATTTGACATAAAAATACATGCAGTTCTGTTCTCTGATAAACTCTGCTTGGGATCATAAAAAGCAGAAGGAATTCTAGCCAGAGTGGTTTTTCAGTGCAAATACAAGCACACTTTAATGCCAAAATAAGACTGTTTATAGATAAGAATATTAATGATACAAGCACAGATAGTATACTAATTTATACTTGGGGCCGATAGCAAAATGTAGTGTGATCTCATTAAAAATCTGTTTCAAGATACAGATGAAATTTCATCCTCGCATGCAGAGAAACAATTACTTCTGTGACCCACCAAAGGCTTAAGTTTTGCTGTCACAGTTATTCCTCCTTGTCTATCCCTGCTAGGATATCATAAAAAGACGTAAAAATTTAGTTATGCTGTGCATACTTGTAAGTCTGGACTCCTAAATACACCAAATATTAGCCTGCAAATCCATATAAAATTTAAATAGAAATATGTAGTAATCCAGGTAGTGTCTGTTAAATACACAATCATGCCATGATATGATTGTCTTATTCATGCTGAATGTCAGAACCTGTATGTTTCTGTAAAATTTTGATGTGAAAACTTTTTCTTAAGGTAGCTTGATGCTATCAGAAAGTGCTAGCTGGACTAGTTTTAGTGAGTGTCATGTGAGGGCCCTGATTTTTCCTTGAATAAGTTTTATTCCAGTGAATAAAACAACTAAGGAATCTTTCCAGCTGGTGAACTGGGACTAGCTGGCATGACAAGGCTAGTGTCCATAAAGCTAACTTCTTCTACTCCCTAAAGCAGAATGTGAGGGGACAAAATAGTTGTCTGGAGAGGTCCTTGGTCCAGGGCTCAAGTGGTCCATGGTAGCTTGCAAACCAAGAAGGATTTCCTCCCTTTCTACTCCATTAAAGTAAACTGATCACAGTTTTCTACTGGACTTTATTCTGCTTGATTATATTACGGTACTGTCAATTCCAGACACACAAGGTTTTGTTTAAAAAGTCTTGGTTTTATTTTTCTTGTCCTAAATTGTTAAATCTGAAAGAGTTTCCCGATACCAGAAAAGCCAGAAGCTTTCTTAAGATGCAGTTTGAGATTTTCATTTAATGTCGGGACTCTAGGAGCTTTAAGGAAAATGCTTTAACCTGTGAGACCGGAAATAACAATTCAGAGGTTGGCAGAACAGGATAATGCGTCTTTGACAGTCACAGACTGAAAACTTTATTTATCTAAAATTCTACTGTTCACAGCACAGAGCATGACCCAGACTTCTTCTCATAATGCCCTACTCTTTCTTCTAGAGTTCAAAGTAGAGAGTTGTTATGTGTTAGTATAAAGGATTCACCCAGGCTGCTATTAGCAGGCAAAGCTCAGCAGCCTCTTCTTCCTTAATATCCTTTCAAGATGCAGATTTCCCAGCTGTATAATGGGACTGTTTTAAAATATAATGAAAGCAACAGACAATCCTCGAAAAGCTGTGCTCTCTCTTTCCACTGAGAGAGAGATTTGCTAAATTTGCCCTCTCTTCACCAATTTGAGGAACAGTTGATCTTTGACCAAGCAGATATTTCATCATTTGGACCATTCGTTTTGAATTGCTGTGTCATTTTGGTTACATTTTGTAATAGCTAATATAAGTTTAAATTAAGGATGATAAAAAGCAGTCAGAGAATGTCAATGAAAATTATTTATTACAGTGCAGAACTGTCTGGTGTTGTAGTTTGCCAGCTTCTTAACTTTGATCGAGTGAAATAAATGGATGATATTAGCAATTTATTCTAAATATTATCTCTTATGATACCCCTAAAAAGTTCAGATAACATTTTCTTTTAGTACAATGTATTTTTTTGATCCTGGAACATTTACTTCACTGTTAAATATCATACACTCTGTTACTATAAAAGGATAAGACTAAAACTGCTTCCAAGTACACACTGTTTCAGTAAGACATGAGCTTGTTCGTGCCAGCTCTTCAGGTTTATAGACAGTCACTTCCCTTAAAATAGCCCTTTAGGTGTTATGGTAATAATGTAAAGCAATGTAAAGGAGTTTGTGGTAACAATTTAAAAGATTCTTAGGCATCTGCATTTAAGTCCTACAGCTCTTAACGTAACTTTGGTGCAGCTTCATCATTTTTGGTTTTCTACTGCATAGCTTAGGAAAATGAAGTATGAGTACACTGTTAGAAAGACATTATGGCTCCATAAACTTAAGGAAAGGGATTTTTTTTCTTCAATAAATTTTACATCTGTATTTTAGGAACATTTTATATTAAATATTTTTATGTATAACCTAAATAATTGTTTTGCATTGTAGCTGTTATTTATTCCTTAATTGAAATCAATGCAGAATTTCTGCCATATTTTTGGAATTTAATTCTGGCTAAATAAATTGCCTGCATTGGTTACCTTCTTTCTCTTTTGTGGTGTCACTAAGTATAAGTAATAGCACTGTGATTTGATTTACCATTAGTAGAGTTAACACTTTGTCCGTAGCACATTTAGGGAATCATCTTCAACTTTCATACTTTACAGGAAGATAGAGAAAACGTTGTCTTTATTTTATGTATTTATAATAATCTAGTGATTTGCTTAGACTTTGCCAATATCTCTTTAAGTTAAAACTCAAAATAGTCTCATATTATTTTTCATCTACAAATGTTGGGTTGCACAGTAGAATTGTAATACCTGTAAACTGAGAGATGCAAATTAAGAAATGAGTAACTGCAGAAAATTCAGAGAGAATTAACTTTTACAGTTTTAATATCCAGCCAAATATCCAAATTTGATTTGCCTATGTGACAGAAAAATATGGGGCAAAGAGTGGAAAGGAGAGAAGAAAGAACTTAGGGGAAGAAAAGCAGGCAGATGAAAGAGGTGGTGTATTGCAGTGACATACAACCACTGTTTAAGCAATTGGTAGCAAAAGCTGTGTCATACTGCTGCAGCTCAATTCTTCTACTTCTTCCTTTTGCAGGGCTGAAATTGTTTCCCAGCTGTCTAGAGCCTTTTAACCTGTAATACCTGTCTTTAGCAAAACAAGATTTGCAGCTCCTTAGGAACAGGAGTTCCTGGAGTTGACAGTCTGCCCCGCTGAGTTACCATCATGGATACAGCTTACTGAGTTCAAGAGATCAAGATATACATTCCCCTTCCCTGAATATAAATTAACCTATTATAATTATTTATATAGTAAATAACCAATAATTTCTGTAATGGCCAGGCATAAGTTGGAACCGTCTCAAGTTGCCAGTAACAAGCAGCAACTTGATGCAGATTTAGATTAGAGTCATATAACAGCTTCATTACAGTTTTCAAGGCAAAATTTTATGACAAATCCCTAGCTGTTTTATAGGCAAACATGGCAGGCCAGTGGTGCTGCCATAAAGAAAATTCTGTCTCTGGGCCTCGGACCGTATTAATAAGATTTGTACATTGTTGTTTATCAGCTCTATAACTCTCACAGCCACTGTAATTGCAGAAGTGTTTATTTCATTTCTTTTTCGAAGTGACACTACCATGGTGAATTTAGTATGAGGACAAAAGCTTTTGTTTATGTTTTTTGTTGACTGATATGCAGGATTTATAAACTACATGTTAATACGTCCGTCAATGAATTTTAATCAAAAATATGGAAAAAACTTAAAGGCTTGCTAGATAAGCCCTTTTAAATTAAAGAAATACCATTTAAGTAATGCTGCTGGAAACTTAATATGCAAACTTAGCTACCTTACTGTCCAGGTCACCAAAGTGGCCTGCAAGTGCTGACATCTCCTGGAATATCAACTCATAGGACCAAAACAGCATTCCTGCTCAACACGTGCCCGTAGGTCTGTACCTTTTAAAGCATTAGGCACTTTAAACCAGTACAACTTGAGCTCCTTCCTCTTTGAACCACTGCAAAGTGATCTAGTCAATGCTGTAAAATCTAGGTCATGTAAAATACCGCCCTGAAACCTTGCATTGAATCTTCAGTCCTTCTGAGATTGTACAGAAAGTTAGTTTTTGCTTGTGAGGAAGTTAAGAGTTTCTGTTGTTGCTGCTTTCCATTTTTAGTTCAAATACAAAACTTGTACTTAATTCTTCCTCTCAAAAAAAGAAAAATTCTGGAGGCCAAGTTAAACTAGACTATGCAGTGCAGGTGTAGGACACTGTTGTTGAATGTTCCTGATCCTACTATACAGAAGCCAAATATACTGTAAATACAACCATACATTTTACTTGTAATTTGGTATGCACTCAAGTTCATGAACAAACTTTTGTAATACACTGCTGTTACTGTCCAGCCTGTTATACAGACTAAAGTACAAGTAAAACATTTCAGGAATTAGCTCTCTGCTATCAATTTGATTTGGTTCAGCTTTGAGACTTCATGCTTTGTGAGATTTTTGATACATAAAATAGTGAAAAATTATGAAATAGTGCTCAGAAAAATACTGCTGAGATAGTTCATCTTCTTGCTAATTATACTAGCAAATTTACAGGGAAAAAGGCTTTCCAGGATCCACATGAAACCATGTTATCTGAACTGTACTGAACCTGTCTTGCTGAGATGACTGTCAGGGAAGTGACATACCATGATAAATAATTCAGATTGATTAAAACCAAGGAAAATACCTGGACAGCGAGAGGTTTTGTGAATTATTTAGCATGAAATTCAAATGGATAGCACAGGCATAGAGATAACTTCATATTTCTAGCTTTTATATGTTGTGAAAGTGACAGCAGAATACACATGAACGAACACACGCCCCTGAGATGTGAAGAGGGTCTCCAGTTGTTCATCCAAATACAGATGTGGTTAATTAAACTGCAAATGCTTTGGCTCAGTCTTCATTATTTATTTTATTTTTTCATTGATGATAGTTATCATATTTTTAAATAAAACCATAGGGCCATATTTGTTAGGTGAGGCTTCTATCTTATTCTTCCTTTAAATATACTTTAAAAAAAAATATTTTAATATAGTATTCGTGACGCTTTTTTCTCTACCAATGTAAATAACCACTCGGTTTACTGGGTTTTTTTTCTGTGCTTTATTTTTTCCTATAACATTGGGATGGTGTTTCCTGAAGTGATAATGCAAAATGAGGCAAGAAGCTGTTATTTGCAATCATCAATTTATAAATCAATTGCAACAGAGTAAAAATCAGTGTGTGTATCTAAAATCTGTCATGTAAACTAAATATATTGAGCAGTTAAATATCACTTTGTGTACTTAATAGGAGTGTCTGCTGTAGCAGGGCTTAGTCGTTCAGGAATAATGGCCTATCAGTTGAGCCTAAAAGAGATCCTAGACTGATTTCAGATATGGATGAGAAAATAAAAAATAAGGGCAGAACTGAGACCTGAAGTCTAAATTGAAGAAAAGCAAGTAAAATATTATTGGAGTATGTTCTGTGAGGTCCTTTTTTTTTTTTTTTTTTTTTTTTTTTCATAGCAATAGTATTTTTTTGTAATATGTGTAAGGTTTTCGATTTAGGGAAAGCAGGTTACTTTTCTGAGTATTCCTGCCAAGGGAAGACCAATACATTCTGTTGCTCCAGTGTGGCTTCTCCAGCTTATTAAAAGGGCTTATATTAAAAAAACTCAAGTGGGATAACTTTGAATGTGGTGGCCTCGCACATAGTCAGATTTAAACCACAGATTCTTGTCTATGCCACAGATTCGAATTACTGAAGTTCTGTCAGTTCCATATATGTCTGGATAAATCCCTTATTAAGTTATTAATTTTGTTTTAAATACTACATATTGCAAGAGATAAAATATCAAATAAGTTTCATATTCAAGGTAAAACTAGACCAAAATCAGCATATGTAAAGCATGAAAGGATGACTGTATTGTAGGAAAGGCCTTAAGGTTGTTTAGAAAAGTGATTTAACTATTCTGATGTTCAGTGGCTTTTTTTTTCATTAAGGTTTTGTTTGCTGATAAGAGTTGACAGAACTTTGTGTCAGGGAAATAACTCATGTTTTTCTAAAGCTCCAATGCATTTTTTTCTTCTTTTCTCTAGTGCTCCATTAACCTCTTCTCCTTCTTAGTATACTGAGCTGAAGGAGGCCTATTTTAAATGGCATTCTCAGAAAACAAAACAAAACCAGAAGGATTTGACTGAGCTGTAAAGGCAAAATTCTTAGGCCCACAAGCAGGGTTTAATGTTTTCATATATTAAGAAGGCCAACGTTTCTCCAAAGCCACCACAATTAACATCTTTTGCAACAGAAGTATCAAAATCCATAGATCCTTAATCTGCTTCAGTGTAATATACTTTATCCCATGCACTGAATGTCATCGTAGAAACTGTGTGAGTCAAAATACAGAAGTTCTGTGATCTAGAATCATCTTTCTGAAGCAGTGGAGTAAGGTCAGAAAAAACAGCAGCCATGTTGTATCTCATCCCTCAGTGTGACACAAAGGACACCTAGCAATATCTTCAAGAGGCAAGCCTAGAAATTAAAAGTTGTCATTTTACAAGACACTAAAATTAATAGAATCCACAGAATACATCTTTTTTTTTCAATCTTATTTTTTCCCCACCCTCTCACTGACACCTTCTATTCTATAGATACTGTTTCTCTCTTTTTGCTTTCCATGGATCTGCTATTTCTTCACCTTCCAGCATCCCTTTCTTCTTCACAGGTGCTGGATTTTTTTTTCTCTATGTCTACTTAATTAACAGAATTAGATTAAACTGAGAACATATTTGGTTCTAATTCATATTAGTCTTTCATTTACTGCTTCTTAGATCTAGATGAAAGGATTGTGTATGCAAACTTTATTCCCTTTTTCTACTACTGTCAACTCACTGTTTGAAAGACATCTTCTTCTGCAAATCTGACTGCTCTAGAAATGTGTTGCATTGATTATGAATTTACAAAATTAACACGTTTAAACTCTTGTTTTTTCAGTAATAAAAAACCTACATTTTTTAAAACTTGGATTCAGATCCTAGAAGAATAATCTCAGATCTTGCCCCATTTTATTTCAAAAACAAACCAATCCTTCTCTGACATCCTTGTTCTTTTAGAAAAGAGCAGACATTGTTTTGGTACAGATCATTGCTGGCCCACATTTCAGAAATACATTCTCACCCCTAACAAGGTTGTGAATGAGCAGACCTGCAGGTACTCTGTGCATTCCTGAGAGCTCAGCGTCCTTCCTGAAACCTCTGAGCATCCAGTCATGTGCAGCCTGGCACACATCTGTGTCAGGCAAGGCAGCCACAGATCTTACTGCTTCATTTGCTGGCACTGTGCATGCAGAGCATCCTGTATTAAAAAAAAAAAAGCATATCAGACAAGAGGACCTGAACCTTTTATGAACTGCGAAGATGAGGACTATAATAATAATTTTAATAGCTGTGGCTTTTAAATGAGTTTCTCATTTGCTTAAGTTAAATTAATGTTTTTCTGTTTCTATGTTATTCCTTTCTCTAGATAGTTGAAAATTTATTAAAGATTAGAAGGATTCTTGAGTCTTTACTTTCCTTAGGTGTCTTTCTGAGGAAGAATATTGGCAGAATTAGTGGTTCTTATCATCTCCTTCTGCGTAAGCCTTTTCAGTAAAAAGATTTCTGTCCAGAGTTTTCTCTAAAATGGTGACTTTTTGAACCATCTAGCCAAGGGCTGTGAAGCAAGTAATCAGTAGATGGCTTGAGTGGGGAAACTGTTACGCTAGGAGGAAAAACAGTGCAGATGCAAACCATGTGTTAGGAGAACTTCCAATGCACTCTTTGGAGGAATTTGGATAAGAAAGATTTGGATAACTAAGCTTCAAATGTTCATAAAATTATTAAATTCATTAACACTGTTAAATATAATACAAAATAAACATAGAAGAGGTCATAGTTTTTCAATGACAATCAGCACAATATGTCTTAGGTTGAGAATTTTTTAGACAAAACATCCTAGTAGCTCATCCTTATCTTTGCAAGAATGGCATCCTCCCTGAAAAATGTTTTATATGCCAAGACCTTTTTTTCAATTGTAAAAGGCAAAAGTGAATCATTTATTTGCGTCCTTGTCCAAACCAACAGAACGCAATGGAGAGAAACAAAAGGGAAAAAAAATCTCAGCCAGTATTTCCCATCTTAAATGTCACCTTATCTGGGTGTTGATTTGCTGGACGTGACTTTGCAGGACTGAGTTTATTTACCTATATAGAAGTTGCTTAAACAGCAAAAATAAATTTCCACATTTTATAACTTTGTATTCCAGAGGCAGAAATGGGCCTCTTGCTGTGATTTGTAAAACTGACAGTGTATTTTGAATGCTAGCTCAAGTTAGATAATAGTTATGAAATATGTGCCTATGAGCATGGAGCATTTTAAAAGACATTATTACAGCCAACATTTAATCTCAGTAGTATTAAACGATGTTTGCAATATCAAATACAACATAGTTTTCTGAATTGCTAAAATTGCATATGAATATAACAGAAAAAAATTTGCTATTGAAATATTTGTAGATCTAAATCTTTCTGAAATTTTCTATATATGAATCAATTATTTTCATGTAAATTTTCACATATTCCTAGAGAAGTTTCATTTTGTAGTATTTTTGTAGGTAATTTAAGGTGGCAATTAAAAGAGAATAAGAATTCAGAATGGTCTTTGCAACCCAGTATGTTTTATTTTTTAACCTTCCTAGGATGTGTAACAGAAACCAAACAAACCACCTTTCAAAGTTACATGTAAAATGCTGACAGTAGAGTGAAAAGGCTGACTCCAGTTTTCCTAGGTTTCATGCAAACAAACTGAAATACAGCCCAGATGGTCTCTAAAGCAACCAATGGCAAGCACATTCTGTTATGCATGCTGCTTAAATTTAGTTTCAAATAATAACTGCTGCATTTATTTTTACTTTAAATTTCTATAAAATCATTAAATATGCTTTTCCAATACAGCATACTATAAATCTTAGTTGGCACAAGGACTTTATTTATACAAAGGAAACCACCAGACACAATTGAATATGTGTGCTCTAATTTTACACTGTATCTGTGACCAGCTTCAACACAGACTTAAAATAATTTAAAATTAGTTTAGTCCTTGCATAACTGTGCCTTAATTTCTTGAATATTCTCACATTTCAGGCATGTGTGGAACAGATTCAAGGTGTGGCATAGACATACTCTTCCAAAGATTTTCTCATTATTTTTATTAGAAATATGATGCAGTAGAAAAAAAGGCAACTTGAACAACTGTGTTTGGAGAACAGGTAGTCACCACAAAATGTAGACAGTGTGACTCTAGATCTACTGAAGTAGCAAAATTTTCATGACCACAGCAACCTAGGATTTTACTCAAACTTATACAAAACAGAAGTCCAAATTGTTGTTCTCTAGTCCTTGTCAGACATGACCATTCTCTGGCTGTTCTAGGAAGAGTACGTTTTGAGGAATGATTTAATAAAGAAGGGGATTATGAAATTTGATGGGGTCTTTTTCTACTGCACACAGGGTCTGCAAGAAAAGCTTTGCTTGAGAAAGAAGTAAAAAATTAGTGACCGAAGCAGTCTTGGTTAACAGACTAAAGGCAACTGTTTGACAAACTGATAGATAGCATGGAGATGAAAATGTCTTAGAGGAAAGAATATAATTTATGTAGAAAATGCAAATTTCATGCAAGAAGGGCATTATACTTTTGAAGCAGTGAGCCAGAAAGACATGGCAGTCTTTTTGCCTAGGAAGTGGTAGTACCAGCCAAGTCCAGTGGGGAATAGGTAGTAAAGGTCTGATCATATTTTAGGACTCCAGAATGAATAATTTTTAGAAATACTGTCCAAGCAGAAGCATTGATACTCAGCTATAGCAAGGCTGGCTTGGCCAAAGTGAGGGATCAAGGCTGAAAACGTTTTAGGGTAAAATGAATAAGTAAGAGTGCTATCCATGTGACAGAAAAACCTATGAGATAATGCTCATTTAAAGCTCAATTAACATTTTGCTTGTACAGGAATATCAGAAAATGGTATGAGAAGTATGGCTAGGCAAAATGAGGTAAGAATTTAATACAGATGGTTACATAATGGCTCCTGAACATAGACCTGGTGTTTAAAACTATTTAAGATAGTGGCTAAGAAAGAAGATGTCAAAACCAGACAGCTACAGAATTGGCTTCAGAGAAGATGTGGGGTAAAAATGAGAGAAAAAAGCAAGATTTCAGTTGGGCAGCAGTGTAGAAATATGAGAAGAGAGGATGCTGAGTGTGAAAAAAATTTTAGAGTCAGGGAGTAGTTTCTGGCTTCAAAATCTGTCAGAGCTCAAGAAGAATGAAAATAAGATTTGGCCAGGAGGAGGTCATCTGAAGCATTGATTGATATAAGAGTAAATTAAATACTGAAAATCTGTGAAGTTTAGACCAACACAATTATGGCTATTTAGAGGACAAAACTCATAACTGATGTAACATTTTTTAACTGTAGTACTTCACAACTGAAAAGTACCAAATTTTAGCGGGTAAGAATCATGACCATGTAGCTCTTCTTATGAAGAATGTGTCAATCTAACAAGTTATGTTATTTGAAAAAACACATTCCTCTGAAGGAAAACTTATTTAGAGGAAAAGTTACTTGCAGTGAGTTGTTTGATTTATAAAAGAGCAGTGAGAAAAGTTTCATATTTCTTCAAATAAGTGACAATTTAATATTTAGGTTTTATTGTGTTTGAGAAAGTAAACTTGAAAAAAATATCAAATTGAGAGGTACCTGGTTAACTGTATTCTTTTGGAGGTACTCTTTTGTAAGAAAAGGAGTGAGTTACTTGCAGGCCGCTTAATTGGTTTGAACTGCTCTTTGTCATATTTGAATGTTATCTGAAGTAGTACATCAGTAATGGACTGGTAGACATGTTGGTCACAGAAGGGAAATGAACATGTAGGACTTCCAATTGCAGTTGTGCATTGATGATTTATTTTTTTTAGGAAACGTGGTGTTGTAAGGTTGATGAAAACCTTTTATTTAAAAAAAAAAAAAAAAAAAAAAGTCAAGAACGAGAAAGACTTGGTGCTTTTCCACTCTTTTTAATTAAAGATTCTTTCTTCTGGATTTAACACAGCAGCAAACACCTAGAAGGAATTTAGCTGGATTAGATTAAATGGTTAAAAATAGAGACAGCTTTGCTAATCAGCTACTGAAGGAGAGCATCAATAAAAGATAATGATTGATTTGCAGTATTAGAAGGCTATAATTAGAGTATGTGAAAGGAAAACACTAGCTAAGTATCAGGTAAAATTTTGCTAGTTTCAGAATTGCTGTCCTACATATAAATATGCCTTTATGGAAACCCATAAAATATGCTGAGCTATTACAAATTTGCAGGAATATGATGACACACAAAGTATCTCTTTTACTCATAGAAGGGCAAAGAGGAAAGATGCACATTGTCTGTGTACAGTGTGGCATTGCATTGGCAATAGTGAAACTCTTGCATCCAATTTATGCCATTGTCGTCATCTCTGGTGGTATGTAACAGTCGGTGTAGCTGTCAGTTTCTTTGAGATTTATTCTGCAACATGCTTTTCTTATGCCTGGTATGTAGTCTAATAAGGGAAAATTCAAACAGATAATGAAATAAAGAGTTCAGATAGAACTAATAAATTAGCCCTGAACTGAGGATTTAGAATCAATAAACATGAGAACACACAGTATCTCCTTTTACAGGTGTCTGGGTATTCAGGAGAAGTCAGTCTTACATAAGTTTTCAGTGGTAGGCAGAAGAGAAGTACTATAGATATATATTCCTTTTGATCACTTTACCTTTTCCCCTCTCTGGGGAGGAAGGGGTGAGAGGTCAGAGTTGTAGCTTTTTTGAACCATGATAGTTACTACGTTAGTTATGGACTGGGGATGTGGTGTCTTGACATTGTTCATCTCTCACACAATCCAAATATGATGAGATGTGAGGCCAAATATGAAAATTTCTGTGAAAGCAAAATTATAATCCTATCTACATTCAGTTCAACTGCTACAAGTAAGAGTGAAGAGGAAAAAAAATCATATTACAGAATTTTATAGTTTTTAGGCTTTTAGTTACCATAGGCAAAATCTTGTTTTTTAATGTAAAATAGGCAGGCAGCAATAGTCCACAGAAAGGCAGACAGCTACGAGGAGCAATTCTCTCTGTCTTAAAATAGATGTCTGAATCATGGAAATAGACTACCCCAGCAAGTACCTATCAGAGTTGTCTATAGCAGGAGCCTAGCTGACCAGTTCAAATCAGCAACCAAACCTTCTGACAGCTCAAGGCTAGTGAGAAAACTCCTCTCTTAGTGTTCCTTGTTTAGCTCTCAGTGAATAATTCATGGCAAGTAATGTACTCTCAGTTTAACCTTCATTTGTGCTCATAGAATGTTCTCCAGTAAGTTGCCACATTTTTAAACACATAGCTTTTTTTCTTTTAATTACAGTTTTGAGTTTGACAATTTTGTGTTACAAATCAATATAAATCAAATACTTCTGCTTTGAGTATTGATATAAGGTGCTTGCTTTTTTCCTTTTTCTCCCTGTACCAGCTAGGTTAGGTCTTTGGAGTTTTCTATACCTCAAAAACAAAGAGGAGATAAACAAGATTAGAGAATTTCATACAAATTCAAATGGAATTTTTGAAACACAAATACCCTAGAGTTGTAGTTCCTCTTCAAGAAAGGCTTAGTAGCATAATGAATAATTTAGATTTCATTTTACTTCCTCACATTTTTCTGGAGGACTTGGAAGTATGGATGATGTCATTCTACCAAACAAGAGTCTTATCCGTGTCTGACTCATTCAGGTCATCGTCCAATACCTGTGGGTGCCAAGTTTCCAGTGAAGAACAGGGGGAAATCCACTCACCTGTTTTGTAGAGAACTGTGCTGTTACACTGATGTAAATACCCCAACTCAGATTTGTTTTCAGGAAGACTTTCTGATAGTAAAAGTTCATTGCTTCACTGCTTCCAAAAAGACAAAACGTTACTGAAACATATTCATTTTAGAATATGTGTGGTTGGAGAAGACAGCTTTGCTGTTAGTGGTACGTTTTTGTTCTACACAAGATGAAGTTGGAAAAAAAAATGCTTTAATATGTAAGATTAGCTAACTTAAAATTTAAGTGTATGTGTAAATTTTCAGGTTGTATATATAAGTTTTTTCTTCTTGAAATAGTGGTATATTTTGTATTCTTGAAATATATACATAGTCTTCTTGAAATGGTGGTATTCCTAAATGACTTCCTTAATCTCCCACTTTTGTGCTTGAATGATGTTCAGCAGAACTATCCCATTCTTCTGAAAAAGATGAAAATGAAAGAGGATATATCCTATAAAATATCATTTTTCTCGAAGCAGTAAGCCTGACACTAACTTTTTTTAGCCCTAATTATGAAATCTTTGTAAAAACAATACAGTTTTCTGTTGCTTTTCCTAGCAGCCACTGCTTCATTAAAAAAAAGAGAAAAAGTGTTAGTCTTTCGTTTTTTTAGTCAAAAACCTGACATATTGCACTTGGAAAACATAGCTACTGCTTAACTCTGTACTGACTCAAGTATGAGCCACTGATGTTTATTTTTTAAACAATTATTTGGCTAAAAAATTGTAGTCCAAGTTTGCATGGAGCAAATAGTTGAAAAACAGAAGGCTTGGTGTAAATGTCAATAGATTTTTCCTTTAATAGTGTAATTAGTGCTGTAATTATTGCACTATGTCCCTTTAGAGCTGACAAAAAGACTATGGTTTTTATAATACAAACCGTATTTTAAAGGTTTATGAATATAGATATGGTTGAGTATCTGGGGGGATTTTTTATGTCTTATTTTTAAAAAAGAGAAAAACAGCCCGGCACACTAGGCAGTCTTAGCTCAGCTGCAGTCCAATGTCTTCCAGTGGGCTAGTGTTTAATTTTAGGCTATTCATTGTTACCCAGTCTCAGTCCAACATTAGCAGATACCTTTTATTCCAACCTTAATGCTAGGTATATCCATAGACCACAGCCATAGCTGGTAACATGAGCTCATACTGTTTGCCTGGAATATAATGTTTGTCAGAAAAAAATATTCTCCTACTTTCTTTTTGAATCTCTAGCAATGAAGCTTTACACAGGTACTAGATCTGTTGTGATAAAGCTTTGTTTCTGCAACCGAGTCTATGTGGAGAAGCAGTGGTCAGTTAATACTGAATTTGCTAATCTCTAATTGCATAATTGACCAAATCAAATGAAAATTGGGACAGAATAAAGGCAGAGGGACACGTTTCAAACCCAGCATATGTCAAGAACCTGGTTTTGCTATGTGAGGGAGTGAAGCACTGTAAGGCCGCTCTCTGAGACGTACCTTGTTTGCTGCTCGTGGTGCAGCTCAGGCAGCAGCACCTGGCAGTTTCAAAGGGTACTGAGAGTGAATATCTTCAGATAAGGCATCATGGCACAATAAGCTATCCTCACATAAGGCCCTCTTTGCCATGCTACCTTTGCCATACTACCTTTTGCACACTCGAGTCTGGGTAAAGCCTTTGTAGAGCACATAGTAATTTTATTTACACTGTAATCACTGAGCAAATAACCCATATTTATTCTTAAGTCAGGCAGCTTGATCCAGGCAGCTAAATCTAAATGATTGTAGAAAGGAAACACTAATACGTACGTTGTATTTCTTGTGTGCCCTTTAGTTTGCCTTTTTCCATTCTGAAGAACTCTAAGCTGTAGTTACTACTACATTTCCCAGTTATTTTACTTATGCAGTTATGTATACCTTTTTCCTCTGTGATAAAGTCACTCCAGTCAAAAGGGAATATGCTGTTATGTCGAAATGAATGGCAGAGTTTAATTCCCTGGCATTCCATCAACATCCTACAAAAGAATATTTAAATCATTTGCTATGGTGAGCAGTGGCAGGTCTTCTGGTGGGTCAAAAATTTCCTTCTTTAATTCTCTGGCTTAACGCTTGTTATTGAAAGTTGTCTCTTCTGAACCTGCACCTGCATTACTAGTTCTCAAACTCACCTGTGCAGGTAGTATAAGAACATCTTGTTAATCTTTTCTGTCCTAGCCTTTTTCGGCAGTGCAGGACGTAAGAGGATAAACTAGTGCTATGGATGAACTAGGATAAACTGTGCAACTCACAGTTTAGCAAAACTGGTATGGCCCTTAGCTTGTGAGAAATGTTTCCCATTGTGGACTATGTGCTCCTAGAGTGTAGAAAGTTTGGGTTTGGATCTCAGTGCGTATTGTTTGTATATTGAAAACTATTTCACATAAACATGTAAACTGGCAAGCTTATATGAAGAAAAGGTACAAAGTGTGCACAAGACCAGATGCAACAGTAGATAAGCGATGTCAGGGATAGTCCTGAGTGAATGAGCCCAGCTCCAGGTTTTTACTTTAATAATCCTACCTGAAATAAACTTATGATGAAACTAAGATTGCACATCAAGAAGCAGCAGCTTCGAGTATACCTTTCATTTGCTAATGTGCATTCCAAACAACATACTTAAGAGCCCAATCATTCTTTAGGTCTTAAGGCTTGATGTTAGGCCTCTAGGATTCTGTTTCTCTTGCTATGTTGCTAGTATCCCTTTGTGTCCTAGAGCAATGCATATTTGCTAGAAATTCCGGAAATTTTCGTGCCAGTAAACAAGAAAAGTGGTATCAGCTGCTACAGGTTTAACTTAACAATGTTAAACTCGAGTCTTGCTAGACTACGGGGGGGGGGGGGGGGGGGGGGGGGGGCGGTGCTTTTCACTTTTGTCTTAAAAACTAAGATTCTGAATCTATTTCTTCAGGTTGTATACAACAAAAGCAATAATAACCTGGTACTTATTGCATGTTTTCAGCCCTTTGAATTCCAAGTGCTTTTCAAGCAGCATGCTGAGCGTTGTCCCTTTGTTTTACAAACAAGGAAGACAAAACTCAAAATGTTTAAGCAAATTTTCCATAGTCTCAAGACAAAGATGTTCCCAAGCATGGAACAGACCAGTCAGTCCTGCGATTTGTTCCCTAAGCCATGCTTTTTCCAATTAATTTTCATTTTCAGTTTTGTGTAATGTAACACTGGCTTGATTCAATTAGTTACTAATTTGAAGATGAGTAACTAAGATGCAAGCATCCTCAAAGTGGGTTGAATCCTGCATTTTATTCTTGGTGTTTTAATTACGTCTGTATCTTTTCTTCCTTAGATAGCTTTATTCAGCCAAAACCTCAGTCTGATGGATGCATGCAGATAAAAAACATTGTTGTTTTTCTTGCTGCTTTTAGTGTTAGTTTTAGCATGACTCCATCTTTTAGTATTTTCATTAATTTAAAATATTTTCTTCCTAATTTTCATTATGCAATCAACACTTGCCTTAATTGTGATGGCATACCATCAAGGGCTCAGTCAGAGAGCCTTATTTTTGCCACCCTAAAAAAGGACTCCAAAAGGAAAAATAAAGATGATTTTTTTGGTTACGGAATTCCACGTACAAATCAGATGCCACAAATGCATGTTTCAAATAAATGCTTGTATTTATGTACTATGCATATTACACATGCATCTATAAAGCTATGCACATCTTTTTATAAACGTGCAGTGTATAATAATGAATATGCTTATATTTATCTTCTTTATAGTCCTTTAAATATATAGCTGTACATAATTTACATCTTGGCATTTTGCATTTAATAACATAAAATGTAGTAGCTCTTACTCATAAAATACGGTTCTGGGAATAAAGAACGCTTCCAATTAACAGAGATACATTTCCATCTTCCGATGTGTTACTCTTAGCTTTTATAATGAAGCTGGATCTGATAATGTGATTTCTTATGTCTTCGAGAAGTTTCATTTACTTCTCTTGCTGATAGCTTCTTACTGACTATTTTAGCAATTAATTAATTAATATAAAAATTTTCCATTGCTATCAGAGTGGAATGGCCATTTCTCTCTTTATTATTTTAATTTCTCCCTCTCTTAATTCCTCAAATTATGAGAAATTGAGAGTTTATATTATTTGACCACTTACCAAGACCTAGGGCCTAAAATAAGTGCTGTGTCTTCTTCTATGAGCACAGTAGACTGGTATGCTCTTATCTTTATTTACATCTTAAATAAAACTGCCATTGATATTAATGGTAGCACAACAGGTTTGTTCCATTTTGCAGGAAGCCTAAGCTTCTAAGGTTGTTACCTGAGGACACACTCTGATTTGACTGGTTGGAATATGTTTGCAATATGGTACTCTTCTTGTTGCTAATTAATATATATTTCACAATAGCACCTGGTGTGAGGTTGGCAGGCACTTGTAGGGCAGGGATTTATTTCTGAGGAGCTGATGAAGGAGACCAAAAGAGAAAGCACGTTAACAATAAGTGTTAGTATTTACCTCTGTTAGTGAACTGCATCTCCATCAGACTACCAGACTTTTTTTCTGAATCTGAAAAACATTGAAAAGCATTGAAAAACATTAATTATATAAGTACCTGTAACTACAGTGTATTTATATTGTGTATTGACATTTAGTATATAAATATACTACAGTATATTTCTAGTTATGTTTTTATTAACTATAAGTAAGAGGTGGCATCTCGACTGATGTGCTTTTGAGAACAAACCATCCTGAGGTATCTGCTGTGTGGCACAGCAGAAGTAGTCCATTCCAGCAGGGTATTGTGAAGCCAGTCACTCAAAAGCTTTTCTTTCATTTTGTGTTCCTTCATTGATATGGGAATAATGTTGATACTTATCAATAATAAATAATCAGCTAAACTTGAAAAAAAAAGCTTTAAAATGGCCAGCTATTCTGTAACAGCCCAGCACCTCTATTTCATATAATTTTTGGTTTTCTTTATGACCTATTCCATCTATTGCAGGAATAAAAAAGTTTCACAACACAGTGCCTGATTTATGTCCACTTCTACAGACGTGTGACCTGCATAGTGACAGACCCAACTGTTGCTGAATGTCCCATGACTGTATGACCCTTTGAGCTAAATTTACCACAGTTGCTCTTTGAGGTTAACTTTCATGATTCCACAGGACTCTTGCAAAAGGTCCTGCGTTAACCACTAGGTGATATTTGAAAAATAGGTGCCAGAAAACATGAAGAATATAGTGCTTAGCAAGAAACCTTATTAACATTCCTTCTGCTGTGTTGGAGCACTTTATATGCAGATGACTGGCAAAAGCCTTCAAGGCAGTTAGGATCTTTGCTGTTGATATACAACGTAGTTGGTAATGCATTTTATTGTAGTACATTTTATTTAAAGTGCAAAGGTTCTAGAGAGTTTTACACACTTTATGCACATTCCTATTTGATGATTTTTTTAATGTTTTGATGCATAGCCTGTTTATCATGTTTTCCTTCTGTTTACCAAGTCTATATACATTTTATAAATACAATTTTTAGTGCTTGCTTTCATTATTAACCTAGCTGCACTGCCATCAAAAGTAATGTACTGCAACACTTGTAAAGACCATACAAAGGAATGGCTATTATGCATGTAACCACTTGTTGAGCCGTAACTTTGTTCTTTCAGTTTAAAAATAATTTTAACACAGTTCAGAGCAAATTCAAGATTTATAATTTAAATGGTTTATTCACTATGCAGTTCTCTGCATTTTTTTCCTCTTCTAAAGCTGAAATGGGAAAATACGCTTACGTTAGTATTTCCTAAAAGGAATTAACTCCTGATAAGTTTTTAGATAGAAATTATACATGCAAGTTTTCTTGTAATGTATAAACTATTCATGTATTTATTGTAACAGGAAAAGATCTCTTTCTGCAGTAGAGTAGAGAGGACATCTTGTTAGAGTTCTTTAACTATGGTATTTTGTCCTTCAGTGATTTATAACAATAGCTGTCTGTATCTGTGTTTGACTTTAACAGTCAACAAGGAATTTTATTTTTACTTAACTTCCCCACAGCGTTTTGAATGTCTCTCAGATAGGGAGTACTTTCTGTTTTGTGGAGTTAGACAACAGTACTTATTCACAGTATCTAGGCAAGGGTTAGGAGAAAAAGAAAGGGAAGAATTTACATTTCTAGGTAAGGCTTTTAGTTAATTTGAATGAAAAATCTTTGTTCCTTTCTTTACTCCACAGAGACTAATTTATCTAGCATGTCTCTAAGTGGAAATTCCCTGCAAAGTCACTAATGTTACTGTAACTTACATTCATTTTTTCCTTTAATTTATTATCCATCGGTATTCTTTTGTTCCTTTTTGGTTTGGTTTTGTTTTTTTTTTGGGGGGGGGGGTTGTTTTTGTTTGTTTTTTTTTTTTTTTTTAAATGTGATTGACCTTTAAACCTGTTGTTATCAAACTGCAAGAAAGAGATAGAGACTCTTTTCAGCTGCCTTCATTCCCATGTGACCTGCAGAGAGAATAGATTCAAAATAGACTAGTTCCTCCCAGGGCAATACAAGACAGAAGAGAAAAGCAGTGTCATTTCCGAACAGCACAGTGCTAGAGTAAATTCTGTATGAAAAAGGAAGGAGTTGCAGTGTGTTAGAATTCTTCTTCCACAGCTTGGATTATTACAGGAGACTGATTTCAAGAGCTTTAAAAAGCAGAGGATTTAAAAAAAAAAACCTTTGAAACGGAGTTCTTCAGGAATGAGCCTTGTAAGGACAACTGATGTTTGACTGCTAGAACTACTGAAGGAATTTTTCAAAATGAGCATTGTTATGAAGCCAAGATCCCGATCTACCAGCTCCTTAAGAACTGCCGATGCAATGTGGTAATGTGTTTGGTTTGTTTCTTTCAAGCTCCCCTTCCTTTTATGACACACAGACATGTCCCAGGAAAGTCACAGGCTTTAGTTTTGACTTGATAGATTTTGCATGCTTTTTGAAAATGTTCAGCTGCTGACTTTCACAATTAATAGTAAGAAACAAAATTATTTATCTTTTTCTTGTATAATACTGTGTGTAGCTTTTTTTTAATGAGAACCCATTACGTATTTTTTTTTAACCCATTACATATGATTTCCTGTTCAGTAGTCAGGTTCAGTCTTTGCACTTACAGGTACTTTCTAAAAATCTTCAGTAGATTTATTTTGGGAACAAAGTTACAATATAAAGCTTGCAGTTCTGGAGGCTAGAGGATAAAATGAAGCTATAGTTTTCATGACCTATTTTGGAATACTTACATGTAGTTTTGCTGCATAAATAGACTGACTGGTAGAGATACATGTCCTGGGAGGAGACAGACTTTACAGTAGTGTGTGTGAGACTGTGCTGTGATATGCTTCATGCCTTTCCCCTCCTCTCAGAGGCGCAGAGGAGTAGAAGCAGTCTGTAATAGTGATCTATATGTATGATTTTCTTGCAGGTTTTTTCAGTTAGCAATCTGCAAAGTTCTGTCTTTTGATTAGTTATTTTTTCTTCTGAAAACTTCATGCTTTGTATAGCCTAATATGCACCATCAGGACAGGTTTCTATTGGTATGTGAAATAAATTCCCTCTTCTCTTTTAATGCCTCCCACATTTTTTTCCTCTCCTCTGTGTTTTTAATAAAACCACAATCATTTTAATAAACAAATAATAGACTGATTGTTCAGGGCTACATATAGCTGCTATAAAATTATGTATTTTAAAATACAGCCTTTGTTTAGAAATAAATGTCTGATGTGCTGCTGTGGGATAGACTAGTAACTAAATGTATTTCTTTGTGAGGAAATAAGTTAATGGAAAATTAGCCTGTTAAAAACTTTATGTTTCAAATAGTCTTGCTTCCAAGTTAAAGCTAGGTCAGTACTACCATTAAAGCAGTTAGTAATTTTTTCTACTATTGCTTTACTAAAACCATTTTGTAGTAAAAGAAAATGAAGTAACTACACTACTCAAGCTAAAGAGTAGTCCCATTTGTTCTCAGGAACTGCTAAGGAAGACTTTTCCTGAAATAACTAAGTAGTGGCTCTATATCATTATTAAAATGTAATATAGTAATACCATGTCGGTAAACTCTCTATTGCTAAAGTTTAACACTCTGCACGGTGTCTCGAAGGTATTGAGCTAAAACATACATACCACAATTATTACGTACAACTGTGCAAATAAATCGGTATCTTTCTGATTAAATTTTCTGCCTTTCAGTTATTTTTTTAACTGATTCCTTTGATTCTTGAAGGAAAAAAAAAAGAAATAATTTCAAAGAAAAAAAATTCTTGTAATCAATACTTGCAGACTGTTTTGACCACCAAGTATTCTGCCTAAAATACCTGCTTGCCTCCCTTTTGTTGTTGATACCTATAGTTATAACTTTGATCTGGTAGGTGAGAATACCTGTTCTGCTAATTGTGAGTTGGGAGTCTCCTGCTACCCTGCCGCTTGGAAACACTATTTGAGCTTGGAGGTGGCTCTTGGGGAGATTCTTGTAGGCTGCCTAGACAGGTACATGCTGATCTCTGGCAGCATGGAGCGAAGCCAGGCTAGTCCTGCCTCAGCCAGAGACCAGAGGAAAACTGGAGTGTGGAGGGAGGAGAGAAGGGGAGGGATCCACCAACTGCCCCACACTAAGCGCAGCTCCTGGCCACCTCTGTGGAGGTGGCAGCTCAAGCCAGCCCACCCTACCCACACCACCCAGCCGAGCAACCTTCATGGTAGGCCTCGGCGAGATTGATTTCCAAATCACCTGCGAGACTTTGGTTGTCACCAGACTCAGGAGGCTGTGGGTTTGTCCCCGTGGGTTTGTGCTGCTCCCTGCAGTTCTGTGGGGCAGGATAGCAACACTGCAGTCTCTCCATGGTATTAACAGCACTGAAATGCTTAGGGACAAGTAATGTGATGAAATCAGGAGCACTGATGGATGTTCAGGCCAAGAGACAGGGAGAGCTACAGCATGTAATTCACCTTTCTTTATCTGTTAACATAGCAAACCTGATGTGTGTTGGAGGAGCAGTGGTGAGGGAGGGGAAGGAGAAAATGGGAGAATATGAGAAGAAAAGCCACAGTGGGGGTTGTGGGTTCTGGGAGCACAGGGACTTGATCAACAGGGTTATACTGAAGTAGGGATATCCCCCTTGCAAGGGCTTGAGAGAAATGGTTCCAGGATGCCCTTGCACTTTCCCATGTGAACAAGGTTCCCATGAAGAACAGAAAACAGGCTCCCAACACATGGAGACCAGTGAGAGGATGGAAGAAACTTAGAGTCAAGGCAGAGGAACCTTTGCTCTCGGTTCCCTGAAATCACACTCACCCTCTATCCAAAGAGTGCAGTAACTTCAGGGTATGTGGTAAAAGCATGATAACTCTTTTCAGTGTCAATATTATGATGCATCTGTAGGGTATCACACACTGGTAGTGTGCAGAGGTGCACCAGCTGGCTTTGAAGAGGTGCAGGTGAGCCCAGGCTGCACTAATGCTTCCCCTTGCAAAGTCTACTCAGTTGGAGCTGGCTGCTGTTTAGCATGACAGTAGGGTCTGTAGGCAAATCTTCTCTTTCTGATGCACCTTGGGAAATTTCTCCTGATGTTATAGTGACTGAAGTAATAGGAGATGGTTGGTATTTAAGCAAATTGAGCAAGTGACTTGTTTAAGGATTATTATCTGTTATGTTAGTGCTGCTCAATTCTGTCACTCATTCCTACTCATTTCTAACTTCAGGATGTGATTGTGAAGTGTGGTTGTGAATAAGAACATTTCTGGGGAATAGTCTAGAAGGGATAAATGATGGTACAGACTTTTCAGCGAAGACAATTGATTTGTCTTGCTATTCCTGAGAAGAAATAGCAAGGTAGTAAGGAAACACTGTAAGATAAAACCTTGCCTGAGACAGAAGTACATGCATTTAAATGAGAATATGCCTCCACTTTCTGGACTATTTGCCACTGAAGAGTAGAGCAGCAGTGTTTCACAGAAAATGTCATGTTTCATGTCTTTTTTTTTCTTTTGTAGTTAGGGAAAAGTTTGAACTTATAAAAAATACTATTTTGGAGGAACTGAATTAAAATTTTGGAAGTTTAAGTGAGGAACTGATGGCAAGTTAAGCAGCCAGGTTGTTGGACAACAGCTTACTGGCTGGAAAAGGTGCAGCTTATCTGATTTTAGAACATCTTTATTTTTTCATGATACAGATAAGTAGCCCAAAGAACTAGTAAGCTTCAGGAGTATTGTCAGCTTTGTGCCACAACCCTTTCTGCGTGATGTGTCTAGAGTTAATAGTTATCTGTTTACTTTGTGGGTTGGCCTTCTTCTGTCTTTATTTATCTTTTATAATATATGTCAATTTGGGTTTTCCTGTTTTTGGAACTTAGGGTTGGCTGATCTGTAAAGGGCACATCCTAGTCTCCCTGGTGCCCTTGAGAGAAGAGGCCTTCGATGATTCAGTCTGTGGTATTCTGTAGAACAATGCATCTGTTCTTATTTAACTCCAAAAGTGGGTGATATTGCGTGTCTGCAATATCATGTTTGGTAGATTGGAAATCACTGAAAGATGTTGTCAGGTATGATTTTCTCACTCTATAATGTATTTATAGATAAGTGGAACAAAACTGATCTATTGGATGAACTTCTCATGCCCGTACCCTTGATCTGTAGGTCACAATAGGGATGCTAAATAAAAGTTTTATTGAATGGAGAGAAGAAAATGCTTGTATTCCTTGAAGGAGTCTGTCTACAGGGCAGAGAACAGTATGTAAATGTAACTGTGAATAGTATTAACAGCATTCATACCACTTGGCTGTGGAAGAGTAAGGTGTTTTATTCCTGTACTGGATGAACCTTTTTCCCTTTCTAGTGTTACGATTGTTTGTGAGAGGCAAGTGCCTGTTGTCATTGTTCCCAATATTACCTGTCCCCTGTTGCCATAGCTTATAAAACTACTCTTGAACAAAAGAGGGTTGGGACCTCACATAATTATCAGTTACACTTTTAGTAGCAGGAGATATTGAATACAGTCTACTGGGAAAGTTCAATGCAAGCTGCACACTGTTCAAACTCATAGGGACACTGAAATACCAAATATCATATGCAGAATTGGGGGGGTTCTGAACACTGAAGAAAGTCTGCAAGTTAGAGGTGAACTTTTGTGCATAAAGTCTGACTTCACCTATATTTGTACACGACTTCATTTAGGAAAGTAGGTTTTCATAAGCATTATGGGCCTCAAATCATGACAACCATATGAATTCAAGGTAGTATATGTGCCTTTACTTATTCTGCCAGTGTCAGTGCTAATGAGGAAGCCTGCATAGTCAGTATTACACTATTTTCCAGAGTTTGATATGTCAAACAGTGTTACTTTTACAAAATGAAATGGGAACAAATGCTATTTTCTCTGGTGAATAAAGGGTGGCAATTGAAGTGTTCTATTTTCTAACAATATAAGACATGTCCTGCTGGGCCTGACCGATGGTCTGCCTAACCTAGAAGTATTCTGTCTTCACCTGCAACAACAGAAGAACATGAAAGCTTGCCCAATTTCTGCAGTCCATTCCCATCATATTGTCCAGCATCTACTAGTGGTGTATTAGGGATGTTACAGGGTTGACCCTTGCCTGTTCCCTTTAGAGTCCATCAAGGACCTGTTGCGCATGATCTCTTTTTTGAATTTGCTGATATGTCTTCCCCCACAGCCTTCTCATAACCTTTCTATGCAGGAAAGTATTTTCTTTGCTGTGCTTTAAAGTGATGTCTTACTGGTTTCAACAAGTGTCCCTTAGTTCTGTCATTGTGGCATTTGGTGAAAGATTCTGTATTCACTTTATCCACCAACCTCATCATTTTGTAAAGCTCAGTCATAACTTGCTCAGCCTTTTTCTGTAGAAACTGGAGAGTTGTAGCCTTCTTAGACTTTCCTAAAGAGGCTGCTGCCCCATCCCTTGATCATTTTAGCTGCTCTTTGTTATATTTCATCAAACACCACTGTGTCCTTGAAATATAGAGACCAGATGGTACGCATTACTCAAGACATGAAGACACCAAGGTTTTTATATGGTGGTAAAATTATGCCTGCCTTTTTTTCTCAGTACCTTTGTTGATGATGCCCAGTATGCTGTTAGCTTTTTTGACTGCCATTTCAAGTTGAGTCAGTGATTTTAGAGAATTTTTACAGTTTTTTCTTACCAATACAATATTTTGCCATGGTGTCATCTCTGCATATTTTTAAGAGCAGAAGTATTAGACTTGCCAACATAAAATCCAGTTACTTTAATATGACTATGATAAGAACTGCTGTCTTGCAATAATAAATGTTATTTAAAAAAAAAAAAAAAAAAAAAAAGAAACAAAAACATTGCAAAGCATGCCAAACAAACCAAATGGCAAAGTTTGACTCCAGCAATGAAAGGGCACTTTCTTAGAGATGTTCTCTTTGAAGAAAAACACATGCAATATTCTTTCCCCACCACGTGCAAGGATATGATGTAATTCTCTGCCACTCACTCTAGTGTACAAACAGTCCACTCTCAATTTTCCTGAAGATATAATCTTGTCTTTACAGCACAGTTTGTTTTCGCACCTCCTCCCTGTACACATCCGTAGATTATCAGGTTGTGGACAAAGCTCCATTCGAGTGTAACTGGACCATGAGGCCGATGGGGACAAGGCACTTCAGTATCTCCCCCTAGCGTAACATAAGAGAGAGGACAGCAAGCTTCATGGAAAGCTCATGCAACTGACAGCTCAGTCTGAATGACCAAAAGCCTGTTTACGGCTGGTTCAGCTGAGGATAGGAAGTGGCCCAAATCTGGATCAATGTTGAGATACCTTGATAGAAGGTATTCCTTTCCATTACACCATGGTTGAACTAGTTGATGGCATTTTTTCGCAAGATGAGGGGCACCTTTCTTCCAATACAATTTCCTGAGAAGCTTAATTAGAATTAGTGTAAGGCATGACAGGATTCAACTCTCCTAAAGATAGATGTCTGCCATACCTGAACTAGTCACCTTGCACTCTCAGTGGACAGAATTACTTGCTTTCAGGTATGACTTACATCACGTATTTTAGATGTCTGCCTCAGGAGTTGTGCTCTTGATGACACCGATTTTATCAACAAAAACTCCACTGAATATAAATAATACATATAAATGGAATCTAACTTGTACATGGGCACCTGCAGATTAACCAGGTTAATTCTTTCTAATGCAACTAACTTAGCTTATGTGAATACATACTTTAATATTTAGTAGTTATAGCATTATTTTATAATACAAGGAAAGTATTCATATAAAACAAGGGAGGTCCAGTACAGAATATAGTGTTTCGGAACACAGCAGCAAGAATAAACCAACTACTCAGGCTGAACATAATATTGAAAGAACCTTGTGCTGTAAGTATGGTCAATTCACATCCTTGAAGTCACTAAGCAGTTATGTCATCATTCTAACGGCAGCACAAATGACTCAACCTCATTACTGTGATTCCCATGAGCTTTCAGCTTTGGTAGGTTTTAATTCAGACTAATATGCACTAGAGCATGTTTCTTAAGCCACATTACAAAACACATAAGGAGATTTCTGCACTCCTTTATTTGTTGACATTGGTGATACTGTGAAGATGTCTGCATGTATGCCTCCAATAGGTGCATGACATGGCTATAGTATGACATGATACGATCTTTTAAATATTTTTTCTTTCATCAAAAATTATAATGTTTTCAAACCTGTTATGCTTAAAAAGACAGAACAGTACAAGCTTTAGAAGCTAAATGGCAGAAACTGATTTTCTTTATCTGACCTCAGTTTTGGGGATTGAAGAAGCACGGAGAGGAACTCATGACTTCAATTTGTTTCTTCTCCATTTCATTTGCTAGTTTTATAACAGCACCTGATGGTGCTCTTTAACACTAATACACTCAAAACCTCAAGCACTAAGTGAAAAATACTTTTCTCTATAGATATTTAAGAAATACTTTTCCCCTTCTATGAAAGTGTCAAGCATTAAAAATAGGAAGAAGATTGCTTCAGAAATACAAATAACTTTGTCAAAATAAATTCAGCACGGATCAGTGGTTTCAGTAGTTTCATTATGCTTTATTTCAATTTAATAATTTTAAATTATTATTCAAATAAACTATTTGAAGAGAAAATCATGTCAGACTAGAAAAAAGGGGGTTATTTTGATGGAAAAAAAGTTTTGATAATTCTGAAATTTAACTTTAAATAATAATAATAATAATAATAATAATAATAATAATAATAATAATTATTATTATTATTATTAGTTTGGGTTTCAGTGGAATTATGTTAATTATCAACATTTTGAAAAAATTCTTATGTGTAATTATATAAGACCCTACAAACCAATACCTCTATAACATGCACCCAGAACATGTTTCAAAGAAGAGACATATGTACAGTGTAAGGCAATATGTGGCAAAGACCTGCATACTGGTGCCAGCTATGCTGCCCTGGGAGCTGGCGGGATGATGCTGTACTGAGGCCAGTGAGCCCTCCACCATGGTGACATGTCTACGCTGGTTTCTGAACCCCACATGGTGTACATCTCATAGCTCCTGCCAGCATCCACCCACAAAAACACCAGGGCAGATTCCAGCAAGCTCTTTCAGGAAATTCTTTCCAAGAGATATATACAGAGAAAAAACAGCCAATTGCTACAAAAACCTCTTGGTTGCTGCTGCTCTGAAGCATCCCGTACACAAGATCAGTTACATAAGGTCATCTTCCTTCTTAGAGCTTTATAGTCATAATCATCTTTATTGTCTCAGAGATTTCCATATTTAGTGATTTGAAGCTTGTGAGCAGTGCTGTCATTTGACATGTGATATTTCCTTGACTCGGCCAAAACCTATTTTCTTCTTGTCATGTCCCTATACATTTGCCTTATTATCTGGCATCTGACTTGGTAGCTAGTTTACTTTTACTTCACCTGTTTTTCCTTTTGAACTCCTGATTTGCATTTAAATCTTCCTTTCCAACTGAGTTTGAAATAGCCTTCCTCTTTTGAATGTCATGAAAATTTGCCATTGCGAGACTGCAACAAAACAGTTGTTTTCATAAAGTTAACTTAATTTCATGAAAAAAAGGTTTGTTTTGGTTTTTGCCTTCAAAACTTCCAGATACAAAATAGGTATTTATACACCTAAAACTGAGCAATAGCATAATCGTGTTGTTGCAGCTTTCATTCTTCCTTTTTCAACCTCTTCCACACTGTTTGACACCCTTATTGCTGTATCACAAATACAGTTATGCTCTAAACAGCTTAATCCTTTTAGTTTGTTTGCACTTTAGAAGCATGATGCCTGTAATCTTGGACAAGTGTGCTTTTGTGGGTGTGTATATATCTACATAAAGTACATAACATATATGATGTTCTAACTTGCAGTTTCCTCTTTTGTAAGGAGGATTTTCCAAGTGTGTCCAGTGTGCTAAAAATTTGATTTAGCTCTCACAAGTTATGTTTCTTCATATTTAATGTGAAGAGCCACAGTGTGATAAAGCCTGTACTCCTTGTGATGTAGATGACCAAATGAAGTGCATCACACTTCCATAAGTGACCCCTTTTGTCTTAACACAGTTTGTAGTCTTACTGCTATAATCTCATAACATTCTAAGATGTGTCTGAATTAAATTTATGTGTAAATACAATTTTCTTTTTCCCATCCTAACTTTTGTTCCAGTCAAGTACTTTTCATTCATAAAAATGTATCTGCATTATTTCCCACTTCTAGCAATTTTGTATAAACCCAAGTCTTATAATAATGTGAAATTCTCAGCTCTCACATTTAAAAATAAAAGTTTTAATGATGACAGAAAAGGTTGTAAATTTGAGTTTGAATTTTCAAAAATTAAAAGGGGAGAAAAAGGTCTGTTATTTGTTTTTAAAGTGTCACCATTTTAAAGACAGTCCCATCACCCATGCTTGTATAGTCAATAGAGGAAACAGCGTAGGTCTAGAGAGCAGTTCAGAAAATCAGCAGTGACATCTCAACACAGACAGGGGCTCCCAGCTTTCCTCTGAGCTCTCTCCCCAAGGACTGCCAGGGAGCCTGGCCTCAACATTCACTCATGTGTGCAAATCTCTGCTCTAAATCTTCCCCACATGATCTATAAACAAACATTTTCTTCAAGTTCTGCCAAGTGATGTTGGCCACTTTTTAGAAAACAAAAAACATCTTTTCATTTTGTGTGTTTACTTCTTATTCTTGATTTCTGTGTATATTTATTTTTCATGCTTTGCATAAAGATGGTATGATAATGCCTTTATCTGCTGGGGTTGCAACGTACATAGGAAAAAGGAAATACGGAGGAAGGATGTCCGATAGACTGAATGCTGTTTCACAAATGCCAGATAGATCTCATCCAATTCCTGTGTACATTTTTTCATCACTTTTAGTCTGTGAAGTCTAAAACTGCATTAAAAAATTGTCGGCAGTATAGCCCCACTTTGTAGACAGAAATATAATAAAGTTGAACATTTAAAAGTTAGCAGGCCTGCACTTGCAGTAGGAGTGTAAGACCACTATTTAAGCTAGCTCTGACAGACTCAATAATGGTGAAATGACCAAAACATGTTCTCTTATGACAAATGAAAATTTACAACAAATGGAAATGTTCTGGTTATACTTATCAGCAGATGTTTTTCAATAGTAGAGGCCATCTTAGTCCCTTGTTGCTGTCCTTGCATACTTTTTTGGCTACCGAAAAGAGAAGCACACAGAGTTAACCTAAGTAGATCAGTAATGGAAAAGGAAAAAACCCACCATACGTTCTTTTGGACTGGAAATGTAACTAAGGCCCTGAAGGGATCCCTTGCTGATGCTGGAGAACCAAGTCCCCTTTTCCACCCACTTCCATTGTAACAGAAGTTTTATTCCAAGCATGTTCAGTGATGTGAAAGCAATTAAAAACGTACAAAGGACTGCTCCACTTGAGCATGCTTCTGTAAAGTACAGCTTGAAAGCAGTTTGTAGTTAGGCAGCTAGGCTGAAAGAGGCATTTAGGGAGATGTTGCTAATGCTTCCAAGTGAGTTTCAGGTTTTCTTCATGTCTTCTTTTATTTTACATTACTTTAGTCTTAAAACAGTACTGAATTCTGAAGTTGAAATATATGTAATTCTATAGTAATTTAATTTCCTACTATTCTTTTTATCTGTTGCAAATCATTCAACCACCTGGGTGTCGAACAATTCATGCAATACAGGCAGCTGTTTCAAATAGACTCTGCTCAGGCCATTCCTGGCATCTTGTGTACTTGGGAACAAATCTTCTGTTCATTTAAATGGAAGAAACTCTATACCATAAATTAAAAAAATGCTTATTTACAGCAGCAGACAATTGGGTTTGGATAGCTTTTCCTTCCTGGCTCATATTCTGGCTCTTGTTCCTTTCTTCTCTAAATTACTTTGGATTTATTTACCCTTTAATACCCACTATTTCACAATCTTATTTTTTCAGAGATTCCAAAAAAGTCAAACCAGACTTGATTGTGTCCATTCTACAAAACTGGGCTGAAAAGAGGAATTGGGTGTGTGTCAGGGACTATTGTGATTTGTTTCTCTCCAGATGAAAACAATGATGGTTCCCTGACTTGTTTTCTGTCTTTATTCTTTAGTATAAACCTCTGTATGGATCAGATAATGAAATAGTAGATGCATGCCTTTTCTGTGACTAAAAAAAAAAAATTCTGCTTAAGTCTTTCTGGCTGCTCTTTGTTTTACGTCTTACGTAGCATGCATTTTGGTTGTCTCGTCCAGAAAGTATTCAGTACTGTAGATCCACTTTTACATTACCTCTCGTAATTTTCAGTTCTTTTCTTGTGCTTCAGCAAACAGGCTTTTAAAATTTGATATGTCCCTTCTCAGCAGAAAATAATATTCCAAAACCTGCACTGTTAAGTATCCCAAAACCCAAGTTTCATTATTACTGCTCATTGTTCAGTGCCCGTTTCAATAGCTACTCTGCTAGCTCTGGGAGACAGTCAGTGTCCAAAGAGCTGACTAGGTTGTTACCTTCTCCCTCTGTGTAAGTCCTGATTTGATACATTTGTCTGCCTTAAGGTGCCAGCAGTTCAAAACCTACTGGTAAGCTTCACAAGAGAAAGAAATCAGTGATTTAGAACCTGAGGACAATAAAGCTGTCTACCAGACTGTTACCACTGTTACCTGTTACCACAGGAAACCCCTGTGATACTAATCTTTTGTTTGTACCCACATACAGAGGAAATCTGACAAGAATCAAGGAGTGATAGACACAGAGGAAAAAAAAATTACAACATTCAAGTGCAAATATACACAGCATAAGGAATCTTTTAAAAGTTAGAATATTTTTGGCAGGTATGGTAAGAGAACACATGAATGGGACCTCTGGCTCAAGCCTTGCTGATGATCAGTGAGGCACTAAAATTGCATAATTAATTACTTTTTAAAAATTCGACCTATTCTGTGTCAGTTCTCAAGCAAACTGTTCAGATGCCCTTCATTTAATGAGCTTGAAAACGATGCTGGCTGGCTCAGTGATATTGAAGCTGTGCTCTTTCCAGCCTAGTCTGCAGAAGTTTATTTTCTGATTTATCTTCTTGGAAACACTGGCCAAGCCAGTGTCTGGTTTGGTCTTTGTTTTAATGCCCCTCTTGTGCCGTGATACCTCAGTGCCATCGGCTCTGAATTCCACACTGTTAAGGAAAGACTCCTGCTTGCCTAGGTTTCAGTATGACTGAAATGACCATTTAGGTTCAATGCCATGTAAGGTCCAGGACATTTGAGAAAATGTACAAAGTGACTCAATTGATACAGGCACAGGCACTGTTTTTATGCTTGGTAAAACTATGATTGGTAACTTAATTGCTGTCATATGTTTTCCATTCTTTAAGGGCCAGAGATTTGATCTGGAAAAATGTTAGGAACTGTCTTGGCATTTGTGGCAACTCAGTTGCTGCAATTACCTATTAAAAGGATTTTATCTCTTACGACTACGTTTCTCTTGGTACCAGCCAGTCTGTAACTGATGTGCATGTTGTTATGCACATGCACAGATAGCCCTTCCAAATGAATCTGACTTTCAGCTCTGGAGGTCTACATTTCCATGGAGTCCTTACTCATACTTATCAGCAGTGCCATCATTTGTCTTTGATTCACAGATAGTGATTACATTTGCATTTCTGGCAAGCAGAGCATTCACAGCTGTGAAGCAATGTATTTTTCTTCTTGGAATTTCCATTCTTGGAAAAGGCTGGAAATGAATAACTAGGAAATGATATTTTGTAAAGCCATCACAGCTTTTCATCTTGTCCAATAGCTTCTCCACCTCAGAAATTCACTCCCCCCTGTGTCAGTAAAGTGACCTTATGACTTTGTTACTGCTATTGTGCATTTGCAACTTTCTCACAATTATTTATTTCAACAGTAAAATATAACTTTGTATTTATGCTGTCAGTATCATTACATGGTTTTAGATGGATGGGAATCATGCATTTTTCAGTTTCTACTAGCTCTTCAGAACGTTTTGCTTAGTCACCTAAAATTGATTTCCTAACGAGTAGTTATTTTCTTACTGGTATTAGAAATAGAAGTCCTGTATAATTTCTTGTAATTGAAAGCAAAACACTGTAACTTTCATCATAAAGAAAGACCAGCTGCTTTCTCTGCCTTCTCTAATTTTTCTGTTTCAGATACTGATCATGGTAATATTTGTGCTTTTGCTACAAAAGAGGATTTTGTTTTAATTTAAATATTCATTGTTAATTAGAAATCCAGAATGACAAATTGAAGAAAAAATTGCTTTCCAGTAACTTTCCACTTACTTTTAAAACTCCGTGGAAGAGACTATTGAAGTACAATAATAATAAAATTATAATATTACTTAAAAATCTCTGAGGTTGTTTTAACTGGAGGAGAAACTCTAAGTGCTAGCAGCTCTTCGAATGTACTTTTCATCATGAGCACAACCCTTTTCTTCAACCTTTCATGAAAAGTATTTGTAAATACATTTTTCTTTGCCAGAGATATTTATATGCAGGATGAGGATCTTTGTTGTATTTCTTCCCCCTTCTCCACACACGTCCAGTCTATTTCACCTTTGTCTGCTGCTCTTCAAGTGTGTAAATATTCTCTATCATGTTATGAATTTTATCATAATAATCCTAGTGAACAATATCTTTTGAGAGCAGCCTTCTGAACCGATTTGACATTGCTATACTGTCTCTGTGTAGCTCAGGACCAGCATCTAGTTTCAGAGTTACCTCCTAGTAACTAGGAGGTAATTCATTGAAGCATTGTATTCATTGAAGCAAAAGAAAAAGCCTCATTTCCTGAAATTTAGCTGTGCAGAATCAGGTCTTATGCAATATTCTTTGTTGCAGCTGCTTGGAAAATAAATTCAATCCAGCTTTCCATAAAGGACGGACTATAGAGACAATCACAAATATTACTGTGTAACATAACAGTTCATGATAATTAAAAATATACAGATATTCCCATTATTCATTATTTCACTTTCAGGTGTCAGGGAATTCTATGAACTTTAATATTTGAAGTACAAACAGAGATTCCCCCTTCTTTCTTCTCTACTCCTTGATGGTTCTGTTTTAATCAAACACTTCATGTCTCACACATCCTTGTAGAAACCTCTGTAATTGAACAAACACAATAGGAAAAACTGCATTGGTATGTCACTCATGCTATTTCATTCACACATTAGAGAGGTCAGATATTAATGAGTTTCTGTCTTTATTGCCTTAATTTTTAACACTCAAAATTTTCAAAGAAGAAAATAGTACAAATGCCTGTTTAATTCACTATGCTTTTTAATAGCACGTCTTTCTTGTGGATGGGCAGGTTCTTGCCTGTTGGCAAAAAGTCATGGCTGAAGGGGGTAAAGAAAGAATAGTACAGGAAAATATGTACCATCGAGGCTTTGTTAAGGCACAACTTCCGGATTCCCAAGAGGAGATTCTTGCCAATGTGCTGTCCTGGCAGGGCTGTATAATACAGTATGCCAAGCATATATTTGGCCACTATCGGGTTTTTCTTCTTTAGACCTCAGTAATGTTTCACCTGCTGCAATAATTTCACTTGTTTAACTTTTTTTTTTTTTTTTTAATTCTGTAGTCCTTTTTTTTTCTTCTGAAAATAAAGGGATCATCTCATTCTGCCTGAAAGGAGAATTCATGATTTTCTGTGTCTTATAGAAAAACAGAACAGAATGCACAGAAAATAGAAGCCACATTTTAAAAAGAAACTAACCAACTTCCTGCCTGAATTGAAAAGATTTTCTTTTTTTTTTCTAAACTTTCCTTCATAAAATTGCTTATAATAATTTTTTGATCATTTTTTTCCACTTTTATTTGTTTGTTTGGGTTTTTTTTCCCATAATTCTCTCCATTTGCTTCCAAATGTTACAGAAATACCAAGTCTAATGTCTTCTTCTTCTCCATTTTTAGTGATGAGAAAGTCTGGTCTTGAAAAGTAAATGTACCAAAACAAGTAAATAAGAAAGTCTTTTTTTTCTCCTGTTCTTATTCCTTCACATTTGCTATGAGGAGAAATAGTAAAATTTCTACATTTCTCTTTTTCTCATCCAAATCTTTTGATAGGTTCTTAAAAAGCAATGTTTGTGATATTTCTACTGCCCTTATTAGTACTCGCAGTAATACTAATTTTAGCTCTTACAAGTATTTTTTTTAGTGACCAGAGGTCTTACCAATTTATGAAGTACCCATTTTGCAGGTAGGGAAATGGAAGCATAGGAGATAAAATGGAGTCAGTATGACTCACTAGTGAAAGAACAGGTTTTTTGCATCCTCTTGTCCTATTTTGTTCCTGCAAAAGAAAAGAATGAAATAAAGGATTTCCTGATAGCTTATATAGTAAAATAGCAGTGTCCCTCCCTTGGCTGCCTGAGGGGGCCCACATCTGCTTAAGGTTTCTCCTTGAAAGCCAAAGACTTTGACCATGAGTTGTGCTCCAGAATCCTAGGCTAGATACAGTGATGGATGGTGCAACTACAAAGGTGCCAGTTGGGGAGGGCACATAACCACAAGGCCACATGTATAATTAGTTCAGCAGAGCTTTGGATATGTAGGTTGAGTTTTGCTGAAAAGAGCTGCTTGAAAAGTACTTTTTATTTGGCAAAACTGTTGACTCTCCTGGGAACACTTCACGGGATAAAATAACCAGATGTCAGGGGAAAACAGTTGGAGACAAAGTTTGTTCCAAAAGCAGCAATGTTACAGTGACATTTTTCCAGCTGTAGGGACTGGTGCTAGATGCTGGCATTTCTCCTCAGTCTCTTGGATTGCACATTTTGTAATGTTTCCAGAGTAATATAATCACCTCCTTGGCGCCAGCAATTATGGCATGTCCTGTCCCATTTTTAGTAATGACATAGATATCAAGAAATAGACTTTTGGAATCAAGTTGCCAAACAGCTTTTTTGGAGAAAGTAAAATAAATCGTATACAATTTTTCTTGAAAATGTAAAATGTCTTAATTCAAAAGATGACCTTATGTGTTCGATTTATTTTGTGGTGTTGTTTTTTTTCTAGTCGTAAACGTATTGCATTTTAATCATTTTATCCCCAGAAACTCCGTAGTTCAGTTGTTACGATTTGACCAAAGTTTGCAATGTTTCTGGTAGTTAAAACATGTAACGCTCTGATGTTAGAGGATGGGCTTGCAGAAGGGGTGAGGTAAGGCAGCACGTTTTGCCTGATGGATAATGGCAGCAGAGGGGCGGTTCCAGCAGGGCGGATGGTTGATGGATGAGCACAGCAGTAAGCAATCGGTCTCTTTCCCTCCCATATTCTTAATGCAAACTGAAGCAAAGTTTGTTCTCTGGAATTGACTTGCACTTACAGATAACTCTGTAATTGATGAGAAAAGCCCGAGCTATCCTTGAATGTATTGATAGTTCTATAGATACGTATTTCTGTATGGGGCAGGCTGAGGTATAAATTTTAGTAAAACACTGGCATTCTTTGTGAGGAGAATGTTTGATTTTGTTTTGCACTACACAGTGATTTTTAACAGCTTTGGGTTGTCAGATCACTCACATTTATAAAGAAATGTAGTTTTTTTCAGAGTCTGTTTCAACCCACTACATCAAATTTGCTTCCAAGTTTGTTTAATACTGGAAAAAAATGCCTTGTTACAAGTAAAGAATGTAAACTGATACTTCTGTTAGCACCTTCCTCCACAGAGAAAGACTAATTTCTTTGGTGAGACATGCTTAGCTTAGCTCTGTGTGTGGCATTTGGACTGTGGCAGCTAGTGTTTTGTTTTTTCTTTGTTGTTTCTAGTTAATTTGTTAATACTTCTTGAGAACTCATAGACTTCTACTCATTTAGGTAATTTACCAAATGAGAGTTTCATAATATGTAATTTTACACCTTATAATATGTTCTTTATTTTGTAATTATCAAACCACTCTATTTATGCCTTTATAGATTTTGCTTTATAGCTTTTGTTTTCAGAGTCTAACAGTCATGGGCGCAGCGGGGATCTTACAGTGACTAACAGACATTTCAAAGACAATATAGGACAACAAGAGATTTTAGTAAGAACATGCTTATATTGTGATAGTAGTTAATCATAATGAGACTATGAATGAGATGTTCCAATGACCTTGAAGTCTGCAGAAGATGAAGTTAATCAAACATGCATTATAACCAAAATGGATCGTGCATTTGTTCATCTGTATGCTAAACATTAGAAAGCAAGTCTGCAACACTGCATTTGACGTCTGACATTTCAGATCATCTACCAGTAATGGCTTTTGACAGTGCTACATTAGGCTAAAAAAGAAAATTGGAGAAAAGCAATGGCAAATGAAAGATTTGAGAGAGGTTACTCCATCTCTCCAACATATGCACAAACATATACACAATAACCTCATATCCATGTTATTATGATTGAAAAGTCAAGCATAAAAGAAGGAAACACCAACATTATGATTGACTTCTGAACCTTGGTTTAGTCCTGTGCATAAATAATTTTATAAAGACTTTACCTTTATGATTCCATACTGCTTTTATTTCACCGAGTGCACAGAATGAATGCTGAAGGGCTGAGATACACTGAGGAGGTATCACTTCTGCTTGCTTCTTCTTCCCCTTTTCCATTGGCATTCACTTTTGGCCACTACTAGAGACAGAATAGTGGATCTGATGGCCCTTTGATCCACCCAGTAGCTGCTCAAATGCTCTGAATTAATTTGTATTTGTAAGTGCTGATGCCCACATGGCTAAAGCAACACCCTTTCAGAATGGATACCTCAGGAATGAGAAGCACTAGTGATGTGTGATAAAGTTGGTGTAGGTGCCTAGTTCTTTATCAGGTGCTCTTCACCTTGGGCAGATACTATTTCCAGTTCCTGATGATAAAAGCACTTTTGCCTTTCTGTAGTCCTTTGCCTGCTGCGGTGCCCACCTCCTGGAGTGAATGAGACAAGTATCCCACTGACAGGGGCTTATTCCTCAGAGTTCTCTTAGATCTGAGCAAGACAGGAGGTTTTAAAAAAATAATACAGTATCACTTAATATTTTTTCAATAACTCAGATACATGAGGTGGGTGATTTAAGGTTGGCCTAAGCATATAACTTTTTGAAATTTATGAAGATGTTCACAGAATTAGCCAAAAAATCATTTTGCAGACACTTGGATAATTCCACTTCTCTGCTGAAAAATATGAGTCACTAGAGTATCTCACAAAACAGCTTCCAGGTTTTATTTTAAATACATAACGTACACATTTCTCTCCCACTTTCTCATCAACAGTTGACCCATTTTCCCTTAAAGAAAAATTGGAAAGAAAATATCAGCACCACTGGGCAGAAGTTAGTAATGGTAAAATAAAATGATCTTATAATGCAGAGTGTGAGGCAACCCTCTTAAGTAATGTTATTAAGCATTATAATAATATAATGTAGTATTAAAATAACGTAAGAAAAATAAGAAAAATAAGACCCAAATCATCCATTATTTTAGGTTATAATTTGTTTTGGACTAGTGATGAGAATTATCTTTCTCGACATACCAGATACTCAATGAATGTGCTCAGGGTCTACAATCAGGATAAAATAAAATACAGTATGAGCACATACACTCATTCCAGTCTCAGCACCCTTCCAAGGCAAGCTTCTGTCCTTTTTGTTTCCCTTTAACGGTTGTTGATTGTTTGTGGCAAAGCTGTAGTCAGGATTGCCAGAACCCAAATCATGAACTGAACCTTGATACATTTAGTAGAAGTCTAGGGAAATGGAAGCAACTAAAAGTTTAGCAATTTTGGTAAACTAAATACAAAAATACAATACAAAATGCAAAATAATACAATACAAAATAAAATCTGAACACCGAGGAACTGAAATGGAAAGGATTTCAATGAAACAATTTTGAAAAGGCAAAGTACAAAACTTCTAAATCTCTTGAGCTTTTAAGCTTTAAACTTGATTTAAGAGATAATTACTGCTAACATATCCCAGAACAAATTCTTGTTGAAGTAAAATTCATATGTGATTTATTGCCAGCAATTGTTTATTGCAATTAGAGGAATGTTACAACAGCATGAGAAAAAAATGTTACTTGTTAAAGATAATTATGTCTCCTTTTCATGGAGCTTTCATTGGCATAGGGAATCCAGAGCAACACTGGAAGACACTTTCTTTGCCTAAAGACACAACTGCAATTTCTTATCCAGCTGCCTCCTGTCCACTCTCCTCTGCAGCTGGCCTTGATTTCTTGCAGATATCCATATGTGCACATCATTCTGGTGAAAGAAACCGTCTTGTATTCTATGTGCAGGGTTCTTATAGTTTGGGCTATAGACCTTCTTCTCTTTGGACCTTTCTGTCCACAGCCCTTACCCATTTTCTGGAAGACACACTTTTGAAGACAGGTTGGCTTAAGTTCAGTTGTGCAAAAGAATAATTATGAGCTGGGTGATGCTGAGGGGTGCAACCTCCTCTTATCAAGACGATAGTACCTCCTGGCTCTTTGGATCTCCTTCTATGCCGCATTCACTGGGATGGGAGAGTAGCCAGGAGTAACCATGACTGCTTTTTCATGTTAGCTTCTGGCTAGGGCCCACTTTGCCAAAAATCTCTGCTACTAAGCACAGGGTACATGTAACCATATCTTCTGTGACCGTGCCAAGTGTTTATTGACATTGTGGCTGTATATGATGATCCTTCAGAAAGATGTGCTTGCCAGGAAGCTTCCCAATGCATACGAGTGTTAGCCTGGGGGAAAATTTATACCTGTTTTCTAGGTTCTGTGTGCTTTCATCAGTACTGTAGGGTATTGATTTAAATATTACAGGTCTGAGGAACTACCTCTTTTCCTACATACTTGCTTTATCATGCCGCTAATTCAGAAAGACTATATAAGCAATTTGGGTACTTCTGATACTGCCATCCAACTGAATTCACAGAAAGAGGAGGCTGACCTCTTTCAGTATTTTGGATTTTCCTTCTCTGGCAGCAGTCTACTCTCAACTATGATCTTACATTCATTTTTATATTTTAGGTTTTCCTGAAAGAAAGGTGTTCTGCTAATAGCTTAGGGGAGCTGCATTTTAATTAGGGTTAGTCAGTATGCTTGATGGACGGTTTGCATATTTTTATAAATCATTAAATAAACATTTTGAATGCTTTGAGATATGATCCCATATCTCATGAATACATTTAAAATAAAAGAAAACTAATAGCACTGTGACTTGAATGACTGGCTGGGTGGATGAGGGGAGGCCAGTGGATGTGGTCTGCCTTGACCTTAGTACGGCCTTTGACACTGTCTCCCACCACATCCTCACAGGTAAGCTTAGGAAGTGTGGGTTAGATGAGTTGACAGTGAGGTGGATTGAGAATTGGCTGAAGGACAGAGCTCAGAGAGTTGTGATCAGGGGTGCAGGGTCCAGCTGGAGGCCTGTAACTAGCGGTGTTTGCCAGGAGTCAGTACGGGTCTGGTCTTGTTCAACATATTTACCAGTGACCTGGATGAAGGGACAGAAGGTAGTCTCAGCAAGTTTGCTGGTGATACAAAACTGGAAGGAGTGGCTGACATGCCAGAGGGCTGTGCTGCCATTCAGCAAGACCTGGATAGGCTGGAGAGCTGGGTGGAGAGGAACCTAATGAGGTTCAACAAGGGCAAGTGTAGGGTCCTGCACCTGAGGAGGAATAACCCCATGCACCAGTACAGGTTGGGGGTTGACCTGATGGAGAGCAGCTCTGTGGAGAAGGACCTGGGAGTTGCAGTAGACAACAAGTTGGCCATAAGCCAGCAATGTGTCCTTGTGGCCAAGAAGGCCAATGGTATCCTGGGGTGCATTAAGAAGAGTGTGGCCAGCAGGTGGAGGGAGGTTCTCCTCCCTCTCTACTCTGCCCTGGTGAGACCACATCTGGAGTACTGTGTCCAGTTCTGGGCCTCCCAGTTCAAGAGAGACAAGGAAATACTGGAGAGAGTCCAGCAGGGGGCTACAAAGATGATTAGGGAATTGGAGCATCTCTCTTATGAGTAGAGGCTGAGAGACCTGGGTCTCTTTAGCCTGGAGAAGAGAAGACTGAAAGGGGATCTTATCAGCACTTATAAATATCTGAAGTGTGGGAGTCAAGAGGATGGGGCCAGGCTCTTTACAGTGGTGCCCACTGACAGGACAAGGGGCACTGGGCACAAACTGGAGCACAGGAAGTCCCGGCTCAACACGAGGAAAAATTTCTTTACTCTGAGGGTGTCAGAGCACTGGAACAGGCTGCTCAGAGAGGTTGTGGAGTCTCCTACCTAGGAAATATTCAAAACCCACCTGGACACGATCCTGTGCAGCCTGCTGCAGGTGAACCTGCTTTAGCAGGGGGGTTGGGCTAGATGATGTCCAGAGGTCCCTTCCAACTCCTACCACTCTGCGATTCTGTGAATTACAGTAAATACATGCTATATAGTCACACTCAGTGCAAGTTGGTTTTGTGTCCCGGTGTCCAATTATTGCTCAGAAAGTAGTCCTGCAGAAAAAGAAGTGGGAATAGTTGGATCAAAACTCACTCTGGAAATTAAAAACAACGTTGTTCTAGAATTTCTTGAAGAAATTAGGTAAAGAGATTTTTTTAAGAAGAGTTTGAAGGTACTTTAGTATTTAGGTCTCATAGAAAAGGTACCTTACAGAAAATAAGTGCAGACAACATGGAATGATTTAAGTATAATTAAATAATGACAATAATAAAGTGGATAACCATCAGTCCTGCTGAGACTGCACTCCTAGAAATGCAGTAGCACTGACAGGCACCCACAGCAGTGGGAGCTGGCAGGTGCCTGGGCCAGCTGGCTGGTGGGCTGCTGAGGAGCACCCCTGGATTTACTGTGTACCCTTTCTCATGTCTGGATTGAGTTGTTCTATTTTTCAGCCTTCTTTACCTCAGGTTACTGAAAATAATTCCAGTTCTTCAATATTTTCTGCATATTTCCTCATTCAGACCTCAACCTGCCACAGATTTTGCCAGACGCCTTGGGGAAAACAGTTAATGTCTCAGTGGCCTTTTTTATTATCTAAAAATGGGCATACTGGTCCCAAAAGGATTATAGCTCGGAAGTGCTATATAAAGTGACTTAAACCTTGTAGAAGCCTGAACAGATTACCACATTTCTTGGAATTATTTTGCATTTTGTTTATCTCGTGTTTTTTGTTTCCATTTTCATGATACTGCAATAATTTCAGCTTCAAAGAAACATCAAAGCATCAAATCGATGTAACAGGATCTGGATTCTGGCATTCATATCTGAACATCACATTAGTAAGAATATGTTCACTTGCAAGAGCCAAGTTCAGAGAATAAAAATTGCCAGGTGAGGGATGATCCTCTTTCCGAGGGAAGAATAAAAGGAATCACAAAAAGAATCCCAGTATGGCTGAGCACAGCAAACAAATTGATTTAATAGGTGTAGCAAAGGCTTGTATGCCAAATGCATAGACCAAAGAGGTATAATCAAGAATAATGAGGTGACATTATGAGAAATACACCTTAAATTGAGTATGAGGAGGCTGTGCAAAGCAAAAGGCCCAAAGGTACGGAATAGAAGTCAAAGGAAACTCCTTGCTTGGGGACTTCATAACAGAACATGAAACAGTTTGTTTTGAGAGATTTGTTTTGAGAGATTTTGTTTTGAGATTGAGGCTAAATTTCCTAAGATAATTGCTAGAAAATCATGGGACAGAAGCTAAGATAGTTGGAGTTCATTTGCTAACTTGTTTGAGTAGACTAATTCTTACAACCCTATTTGCTTCACTATATTTTTTGTACTAGACATGTTCTATTTGCCTGTTACCTGGACTTTTAATATTAAAATTAAGCCTTCTTACACTCTAAATGTTTCCAAAAACAGTTATGCCAAGAGCAAAAGCCAAGTTCTGCTGCTAAAAGCAAATTTTATGAAATGTCACATTTTCTTCTTTTGCTTGCACTTTTATACTTGAAAACCTATCCACACCGCTTCTAAAAATGGAGTTAATCATAGGGCTTGCTTACTGAATCATTTAACTGGAAACCCAAAGCCACAAGGAGTTGGCTTGAATTCTCCAGTGGTACAAGAAAATTCAGATTTAGATCATATGTTCCTTTTGATATAATTTGCTTACACTTTGCAGAAAATATTTTTAAGCAATAGAAGGCAAAAGTTTTTCTTAACTTTGCTACTGAGAAAATAAAAATATCAGGTCACATATAAACTTTTTTTTTCATTCAAATATAGAGAGCTGATGTGATATTCCTTCTAAACTATCAGTATAAATACGTCTTTTTTTTCCCTTCATTTTCCGGAGGTCTTTAGTTTTTAGTAGGCATGGGGGAAGAGACAGAAAGGAAAGTAGAAGGAGAAAACCAGATGTGGTCTCTCCTGCGTCACTGAATAGATACTGTCAGAAAGGAAACATTTTGAAAGTTCCCGAGCAGAGAATTAATTAAGAAGTAAATTGTAGGCCTGCTATTCAGTTGTATAAATCCACTGATTTATTTTTACTTCTTTTTTTTTTTTCTGTTGCAGATTAATCTATTTAACATGTAAATTCCAGTGGGAGCCTATGGCAAGGGATGGTTAGTGACAACTAGTTTCTTTCTAATAAAGAAAACTCTGAAGTTTCATCTTTATTAAACTCTGGAGATAACTATGTCTGGCAAAAAAGGGGACACCCAAATCAACTTTTGGCTCAATAGGGGACACCCAAATCAACTTTTGGCTCAATTTAATGCTTACTTTATTAATAAGCAGTAAAAAGGTCCAAGAGAAGTCATACATAACCGAAGTGCTTCTCCAGTCTAATTAGTGAATGTAAAGTGTATCTGAAAAGAGTATTTCACAAAAAAATTATCATAGAATCACAGAACGGTTTGCATTGGAAGAGACCTTAAAGATCATCTAGTTCCAACCTCCCCCTGCCATGGGCAAGGACACCTTCCACTAGACCAGGTTGCTCAAAGCTGCATCCAACTTGGCCTTGAACACTTCCAGGGAGGGGGCAGCCACAGCTTCTCTGGGCAACTTGTTGCTGTGCCTCATCACCCTCACAGGAAAGAATTTCTTCCCAAGATCTAATCTAAATCTCCCCACTTTCAGTTTGAAACTGTTACCCCTCACCCTATCACTACCCTCCATGATAAAGAGTCCCTCCCCACCTTGAAGTACTGGAAGGTCACTAGAAGGTCTCCCCGGAGCCTTCTCTTCTCCAAGATGAACAACCCCAACTCTCTCAGCCTGTCCTCACAGGGGAAGTGCTCCAGCCTCTCGATCATCTTCGTGGCCCTCCTCTGGAACTGCTTGAGCAGGTCCATGTCTTTCTTGTGCTGGGGGCCCGAGCTGGACACAGTGCTCCATGTGGGATCTCACCAGAGCAGAGTAGAGGGGGAGAATCCCCTCCCTCATCCTGCTGGCCACACTGCTTTTGATACAACCCAGGATGCCATTGGCTTTCTGGGCTGCGAGTGCACATTGCTGGCTCCTATTCAGTTTTTCATCCACCAGCACCCCCAAGTCCTTCTCCGCAGGGCTGCTCTCCATCCATTCATCGCCCAGCCTGTATCTGTGCTTGGGATTGCCTTGACCCGGGTGCAGGACCTTGCACTTGGCCTTGTGGAACTTCATGAGGTTTGCACGGGCCCACCTTTCCAGCCTGTCAAGGTCCCTCTGGATGGCCTCCCCTCCCTCCAGTGTATCGACCGCACCACACAGCTTGGTGTCGTTGGCAAACTTGCTGGGAGTGCACTCAATCCCACTGTCCATATTGCCAGAGAGATGTTAAGCAGCACTCATACCAGTACCGACCCCTGAGGAATGCCACTTGTCACTGGTCTCCACTTGGATATTGAGGTGTTGACCCCAACTCTTTGAGTGCGACCATCCACCCAAGTGGTCCTTCCATCAATTCCATGCCTCTCCAATTTGGAGGCAAAGTTGTCATGTGGGACAGTGTCAAATGTTTTGCACAAGTCCAGGTAGATGCCGTCATTAGCTCTTCCCTTATCCACCATTGCTGTAACCCCATTGTTGAAAGCCACCAAATTTGTCAGGTAGGATTTTCCCTTGGTGAAGCGATGTTGGCTGTCACCAATCACCTCCTTATTTTCCATGTGCCCTAGCATAGTTTCCAAATTATGATAATTTTCTGGTGTATTAGCAAATATTTTGACAGATTCATGGCTGAATTCAGTGAATATATTTAGTGTATATATTAAAACAGAATTAACTACAATGCATCAGTGCAAATTCAGTTCTTATTAGATGTCTGTTCCAGAGGAAAAGGTTTTTGTCTGTCTTCATTTGTTCCTTGCACTGCCTTCTCTGAGAGCTGTAAAATTGATATAACAGAAACATTGCCCACCCCATACAAAATGCTTTCTAATGAGATAGTATCTGAGTAGTCTGTACATTTTTTGAAGAATTGGGTCACAGTGGACGTGATTTCTATAGTAACTGAAATGGTCTGTCCTACTAAAATAACCTATAACTAATGCATAATAAATCCATCACGTCTAACAAAACTTTAAACTGTCCTGCTTTGATTTGAGACACACATCTCCAGGATGCACTGTAATTAATGCACACAAGGTCTAAGAGCACACTACAATCTCCCAGTCACATCCCATCCGACAGGGAAATGAGCTTTCCCCTACCCTGGGCTTTTATACCAAATGATCCTACAACCACACTGTGGGCTTTTTTACAGTTCTCCACGGTGGGTCCCACCAGCTGTGGCGAATTGCTTTTTTTCATCCCGAGCATTCCAAGTAAGAAATTCGGATTCTGCATTTAAAGGGACCATCCAGCCCTCCCTTTTCTCCAGCAGTTACAGGCTGCCTCCTCCAGCGCTGGGCTCCAGTCCCAGGCGCAAGTGATAAATAGCTTACCTTTTCCTTGGAGATGTAAATGAACCTTAATTGACTTCCTTTTGCTTTAAATAAGAGTCTGCCCCAAGGCAGTTGCTACAGGGCAGCTCTTCGGTGATAATTTCAGTGAATTACAGCTGCTATGCCAGAGGCACTCATTCGGTGTGCTGGTGGGATTGTGCTTCTGTTACCGAAATATCGGATCAATAACTCTCTAAGACCAATTTGCAGGTTTTAGAAAGCAAGGCATTCTTTATTGCAGCGCTGGGCGCACACGCGAATCATTTCGCAAAGATGAGCGCACTTTTTGGTCGCATGGTTACAGCCTTTATAGACCTCTCATTGTACATTCATTATCTTTCCCCGAAAAGGCATTGTTATTCCAATGATTTCCCAGAACTGTTTTACATAGGTTCCTTCCCACTTGCGCATGCTCTATCAAGCAGAACTAAATGGGTCTGTGGTCTTTCGAGGGTCTCTAGCCGTTGTCCGTAGTCTTCCTCACGATGTCATCTAGTTGAATCCTCCTTCCTGACCACAAGCCAGGGCCCGTTTTCTGACGCAACCTCTTGTTTGTTCTGCAACCGGAACAATCAGTCCTGAAGTTGTTTGCTAGGCGTCTCCTTAACATCTGGCACGTGTAGATAGCTTTGTGTCCTTGATGTCTCCTTAATGTCTCCTTGATGTCTGTCTGGTATGTATGGCTTTGAGGGAGCTCCTGCTGTTCCTGGGTTCCTGCAGTTACTGTACATTCCTCTTTCATCGGAAAACAGGCTATGCAGAGTTTCACGACACCAAGTTTCACATAGTTTCACAACCCCTAATTCAAGTGTTAGCAAAACCAAAATTCATACAAAAGTAGAAAATTTCACTTCATCACTTCCAGGTGAAAATGCAGGATGGGATTTCTGGGATGTTGAGGTGCATAGATACATAGATAGGTCATGGGCGGGGGGGGGGGGGGCGGGGGGGGGGCGGGGACGGGGACAAGACACACACACAGATGGCTGGAGAGATTGCTTGACACTAGTACAAGGGAATCCTTTGATTTGGGACAAAATTTACTCCTCTAAAATTTCGGTGTACCCTCTTTAATGTTTAAAGATAGCCTTAGAAGATAAGGTGTCCCTAGAGGATCAATTAATTTGGCTCCTGACTATCTCTCCCGCCATAGTTTTCAAGATAGGATAGGCTAAAGGTGCAGAGAGACTTAAAGGGGAATATCAGGAGTGCAATTTGTGTTCTTAAAAAGTCTAGTAAATTCTTCATTTTGGGGTGGAATTTATTTCCTTTCTTCTTCTGCTATTGCTTACTTCTCTTAAAAAACAAACAAACAAACAAACAAACAAACAAACAAACAAAAAACACCAACCAAATCAAACAAAAATCCTCAACAAAATCTACAGGATTCAATTGCTAAACTCTCAGTAATAAGGAAGACCAACATTAAGCTCTTCTATGCAGCCTTAATTGCAAGATCTTGTGCATATTCATTATGATGCCATTACTCCTTACTTAACTAAAAGCTGTATTTCGAACACAAATCTTCCCCTTTTTTCTTTTATCAGCCTTGCAGAAAGTAGGATAGCATTATTTAAGGACTCAAAAGGAAGTTCATAGAGGGTTTCTTTCACTGTGTAAAGGAGCTGTGCAGTCACTAACAATGACGGTGCTCCTGAGATCCAGGACCCAGAACCTCTCCTGTCCTTGCCATAGATTCCTACTATTGCCTGAAGCAAACTATTAATAATCTTCCTAAAGGTTGCCTGTGATATTATTACTTCTTGTTCTATTATGAGGACAGGGAAAATCAGCCATGAATGTTTACAAGTCGTTCAAGAGAGTTCACCACCTTTATCCCCATCTGGGTACATGGTGGGCAAGATGCACAAACAGGATGAATAGCCAAAAAAGGAAAAAAGGCTGAACTTTCATCTTATGTCATGTTTGTCATCACTGAGCACTGTATAAGGCAGACTCTAAGGATAAACATCCACTAATGTCATAAAACATTTTGTCAAAGTGCAGACATAAAAGTTGCTGAACTAGCACAGGCTTTTCAAAGCTTTGGAATCTCTAGAGTTGCAGCAAAGCTCTTTGAACATAGAAAAATCTGTGATGTGTACTGTGTCAAATGCTCCTGTCGCTAAAAGCAGCTTCAGTTTGCGTACGTTGTACAAAGAGCCCGAAGCTGGCTGCGTAACAACGGTGGGAAATTGTCTTTAAAAGGCCGATTTCTGCCTGTGAAACAATAGCAAAACAGTTCCTGTGCCTTCAGTAACAACTTCCGTGCTCTGATGATCTTTAAGGTTTCTTCTAATCCAAACCATTCTATGATTCTATGATTCTTCGTTTTCAAAGACCACCCTCCACCAAAAGTGCAAGGAGTCTGAGGAACATGCTAGGGAGAGAATAACTTTTGTTTTGTCACTGAATGTGCACTTTTTAATTCACAGCATATTCTTGCTGTGGCTTAAAATTTAACAGGAGTGGAAAGATAAATGTGAAGCAACCACGACTGACTTTCTGCAATTTCTGCCCAGGAAAATTAAAGAGTCTATCCTATTTTGTATCTTAAATTTAATTTCTTTTTCAGTGTATGCAGCAAGAAAGAACAAACAATGTGCGTGAAAGTGTTTAATTCCTCATTCTGATTATCTGTTCATTTGATGCAGCGTGATCAGCAGCACTATTTCTTGCAAATAAGACTTGTGATTCAGCCAAAGAAACGACTTGATTTCCAGTCTAATAACACATTTTTCATTTAGAATTCTACAAACTTTGTATCTGCAAGTGATAGTAAATATCTCAGTAAGTATGAGCTAAACAAGACACTTCATTGCTGTAGCACTTCAGAAACTTTTTAATACAAACATATGTTTCTGGCAAAACCAGTGCTGTATTCACATTCCCCTTTGACGTAAACTGAACATTTTTTTTTCTTGATACATATTTACATAAAAGACATTTTCGTTGAACAGTATGAACCAAATCCTAGCTGATATAGTTGGACCCCGTCCATTACTTTTGACACCCATCTAGTGGACACAACACAGTATCACAGTATGAAATTCCTGTCACAACAGCCACGTTCAAATCTTGCACATACTTGTAGATATCTGGTGGTGCAAACCACACGGCCTCTCCCAGCCGATGAAGCTGAAATTTTACCTAATAGACTTTTAAATTTTTAAAAATCACTATTTTTATAATTTGACAGTGACATCATTCATAGAAGCCATTCTTAGTGTCTGACTGGGAGAAATAAGACTGGTAATAAAATGGTCATATCATGTCCACAAAAGGTGGAGAAAATAAAACCAATCTGCAAACAAAACCATATGTTTCTGTAATCCAATAAAATACCTTTTAATCAGTTGAATAATTAAGTTCACTGTTAAAGAAATGAATTTAATAGTCACTCCTTATTCAAAATATTCCTACTGTGAGAAAGACTTACATTTACCTTCATATATTTCCATCCCACTTTTAACTTTTGCTTTAGAGCTTTCAGACAAGTTTATGTATTTAAAATGATACTGACATTGCAGAAGCTAGTGTTATTGAGCACAGGAGTAAACAGTCCTATTTTATCTAAAATTACGCTAAAGTTCTGCCCTCCTGCCCTCAATAGAAAAACAAAACATACAGAATGTTATTTTTTAGGAGTCTGTGTGGTCTTGCAGCTGTTTAAAGAAAAAAATATTTTATTTAGGCAATAAATAGTGTTAGGAAATTTGGATACAATAAGCTCACAGATTTTCTGAACCATTCACTAGTATTGTGAGTATTTTGTGCTCCTGGAATACTCAAGAATTCATAGTCGAAAGATATTGATTGCTAGTGAATAATAGTAGTCATGCTAGTAGTAATGGCAATGTCGTTATTAACTTATAGCACTACAAGCTACAAAGGATGTTTTACTGTAGTATTCATGCTATCTTGCCTTCTCCCGTATGTTTTTCAATACTTTTTTTGTGAGCAGATCTCACAGTGATCACAAAGATGCAACAAATAGAGAAAATGAAAGGCAAAGATGAGATTTGTGTTGTCCAAGACGACCCAGCAGGCTGGTGGCAGAACTCTCATTTGATATCTTACGGATTTAGCTTTGTTAGCTTGAGATTGATAATGTCACGTAGTAGTAGCACATTTGGGGACAGAGAAAAAGTATTCAGGCATAATCAAAAGGCGTAATCAAAAGAAATCAAATTTGGAAAGAAGTGTGTATGTAAGGATTTACTGACAGTGAATTGTTCTGAAAACTACAGTGAAAAGAGGATTAAATTTCTAAGCTTTCTTGAATTTTGTTTAATACCATTTTCTGAATAGCTTTCTTTGGGGAAAAAAAAAAGTGGATTTTGAATACAAAATAAAAAGTATAATCTGGGAGCAACAGAAAGCTTGCAGTTCTAAGAATATGTGCTGAGTAGCAATGAAACAATGGAATAAAACATGAAACCAAGGTCCGTTCTCTGCCTGGCAATGTGTATCTCTGTCAAACTAGGCAATATGTGTTTCTTTGATTAGTTCATCTAACTAATGACAACACAGGAATGCTGTCACTTCAGTAAAACATTAGAGCGGCAACCTCACTGCAACCTCAAGCATATAACAGCAAGAAACAAGCTACTGCAGAGAGTAGCATGTACCTGCTGTGACACCTGCGCCAGGCTGAAGTCTAATCAACAGTTGACATGTACTGAATATTTTCTCTTTTGCTGTTATTAGATATAATTGAAACCCGGTGGGTATCCTTCATGAACAGTTTTCAAAATGAGTACTTTAGATGGGTTCAATACAAATACATATTATGTTGCTAACAGTTACCCATGTTTAAAAACAGTTATCCATGTGAAAGATCTGTTCATCCCTCATTCCTAAATGCTTTAGAGATATTGTTTAAATTCCCATTATTATGGCAAATGAGCCCAGGTAGCCAAGGTCTCATGCACACCTTTCCTACTTGCTGCTGAAACTGATACTTGATTTTATAGAGACACAACCAACTAGGGAAACAAAAGTCATATTCCACTTCTGGCTGGATAAAACATGCTCTGTCCCATCAGATGGAGACATAATCTTGCTAATCGACACATTTGTAACCTCCGAGACTGCATACCACAACACTTTAAGTCTAGAAATGGAACAACATGCTTCAAAAAGACTCTATATGGTACCAAATGCAGCTGTCAGGCTGCTAAGCAACGTGGGTTGCCATGAACACATCCTCCCAGCACTGCCCACCCTGCCTAGTTGCTAATTGATTGCAGACTCCCATTCAAGGTCTTTGCACTGATTTTCAAAGGCCTTTGTGGAAACATCACATACTACGTGAAAGAGCATCTTCTCTTTCTTTCTCTGCCTTCACCCTTCAGACTCTCATGACATCAGTGTTCCCTAGGAATGATAAACATGTTTACCACTCTTAATACCAAATACAATATCTACCTAGAAGCGCTGCATCTAAACTGTGTAGTTCAAAGACAGGAATGTCCACAGAAGTCACACTGCTTGGCAGCGAGCAAAGAACTCATTTCTTTCATCTGATTGTAAAATAGCAATTCTAATGCATGTAAATGTGCCCAAGAACACATGAACACCTTAATCCCACCCCAGCATTTTGTTTATTGGGATTAGACAAAATATGTTCTGAAATATTTGGGTAGTAATGAAATATTAGGGTTGGGTACTTGATAACAAAAAAGCCCTCAACTGCCTCAACAGTCAGAGACAGGATAATGAGGGTCCAGATCAGGAGAGAGGGGGCCTGAGGAAGAAAAGAATTAATCATGTTTCCTCAGGTATAGAGCTTATGGATACTCTACCTGCAGAGAAACATAAGACTTCCTCTGTTCCTAATAGTGGTAAGGTTTTTTCTCTACCAAATTTCCTTCAGACTCGTTCTTTTTGGTTCTCAGCAGTTTTAAAATATATTTCTTGTGTGCTTTGGTCTTTGGCTTAGTAGTGGACTTGACCAGGTCTTTATTTCCCTGTTATCAAGAAGTAAATACCTAGTGATAAATTTGTCAGAAGAATTTTATTACTTTCAAAATTCTTATGTCGATAGCATTAATGTTTTTCTCCTTTCTTTTTGCAGTTTTGATGTGGACAATGGTACGTCATCAGGACGAAGTCCCTTGGATCCCATGACGAGCCCTGGGTCGGGGCTAATTCTTCAGGCAAACTTTGTCCACAGTCAACGTAGGGAGTCTTTCCTTTACCGTTCAGACAGTGACTATGACCTATCTCCAAAGTCCATGTCCAGGAACTCCTCCATTGCCAGTGATATGTAAGTACATTATAAAATACTTTTAGCCTATGTTTTTTCCTCTGTCTTAAGATTTTTCTAGCCACAGTAAATTTCTTTTAAAAATCAAAGGCAGTAATCAGTTGTGCTACTGAATTCATGGATGATTGTTTATTTCTTTAATGAAGCTTATACTTGTTTCTGCAGTTTTCTGAAAGTAAAGATATCATGAGGGTGTACTTGATATGTTTATGCACTTTTTTAGCTTTGACAGAATAATGAAAACAGTCAATACTGATGTATCAAAACACTAAGGAGAACTCTAATTTCATGCTATTAAGTTCTTTTCAAGAGAAGCAATGCAAACTCAATTTCTGCTTCTTAATGTTCTTAAGAAAAAGATTCCATTTATTTGCACTAGGTATTTTTTGGTTTTTAGGGAAAAGATTTACCAGGTGGCAGAAATTAATAAATTCAAGAGAGGCAAAAGCTATTTCAAATACCCTTTTAATTAAAAGGCAAAATTTTAACAAAAGGCCTTTGGAAAGTTATTCTATCATCTCTCACTACTCTTCTGTGATGTGTGTATTTTATGCTAGTGGATCATACTTTTCAAGTATGTGTGGACCCCAGGATGCATGGGTAGTGGAAGTCAGATGCAAATCTCTGTTTATTTGCAAGACAATAAAAACATGCTAAATGTCCTAGCTTCTAGTCACTTCGAAGCAGTAGAAATTAAGAATAACTTCTTTTGTTTGTTTGCCTTATCCGCTCCAAATTTCACTGCCAAGTAGGTCTTTATGGGTCAGTTATGAGTCACTAAATTAAAGGACCAGGCTTCTAAGAGTCCCCGAGTGAGTGAGGAAGATTAAATCATTAAAAATCTGGCATTAATATAAATGATGTTTTTTAATGAGGCAAAACACAATCAATATCCTCTTTAAAAATAACAGAGTACACACAACAAAAGAAAAAAGTTTTCATAATAATGAGTGAAATTTCACCTGATATTTAACTTGCAGTCATTATAATTGAACACTTCTATTTTCAGCTTACAGATAATTATTAGAAATATTGATTAGTCCATCTAATTATAAGTCTCTTTCTATGTAAGTGTCAAGATGAGAATAATTCATACTTTTACAGATGGTTTGTGTAAGGTCCATACTTCAGTTAAGTCCTGTAGATTGAAGTTCTTAGTAAGCTTTGTGCCCAGTGAGACTAACTTTGGTTGAGACAAAACAAGTAAGGAAAGGGCCAATCCATCTTGCCTTGTGATAAAGAAAAATGCATTCCACTTGCAAATAGTAACCCCCTTTCAGCAAATCTTTCTTTTAGTTGGACAAGAGTCAAGCTTTTAGTGTAGCACCTGGATACCACTTGGAAATATTTTTTCATTCAGAGGGGCAATCCAGGTCACTGTGTTGCTTAGATGAGTCATTTAAATTAAAAATTCAATTAGTGCTCCATCATTGAATTCAGAATCCACTTCTGCATTTCCTAGAATTCTGGGTAATATTTCAGCACATGGCAGTAAATTGGATAAACAACTGAATTACTGAAACACTGAGCACACTTCTTCCTTTCGATATTTGTATTTATGCTTCCTTTAAAAATTTTCTTAAAACACATCTGTGTATAAAATTTATTGGACCTCACATCTGTATAGATTTTCATAGTCTCCTGTCACAGAGGAGCTGTTGTACTGAGAAGGTAAATATTCCTGCCACTGTTCAGGATGGGATCACATTAGGAAATGTGAAAGGTAAGTTGTTTTAACCATGGAATATTAATCACATATCAGTAAGCCTAATTATAATAATCTTGATTATATAGAAATCTGTATCACATTATATAGAAAAGAAGAAAAAGAAAACCAAAGAATGAAAGAGAGGAAAGTTCAAAAAAAGATAAAATAGTGAGGAAAAAAATAAACAAAAAATACGACAAAGCTCTTTATATATGGGTTCAAGGAGAAACGGGATGTGCTTATGGAAAGAAAACCCACTGAAGAATATTAAGATGGGGAAACCCCTACAATTCAGGATGTTCCTAAATGAGGTGGAGGCTGGAAGAGTTGTCAAGGGAAGTATCACACAAGTTTTAGTTTACTCCCAAATTATACTGTTTCCCTTTTGCATCTATATACGTGCGTAATTTTAAATAGTGCATGTTTCTTTAGCATGAGCAAAATACATTACAAAACATATACACATCATCCAGGTAATGCAGATGAATTAGTTACACATAACAGTTTAACCTAGAATCCCCTGATTCTTCAGTATTTGCATTACCAACCTAAATATTTCACTTTGTAAAGCAAAGAGAACGTAAAAGGCATGCATCTTGTATTTGGAAGGAATATAACATAAAGATTTCTGTGATTTCCATTATTCTCAAATAGTGTGCTTAGAATAATACATTCCACTTCACTAGCAGCAGGTGAAACAAAAACAAAACTTCAAGATTTTAGTCAAATGTGGAGTGTTGTGATAAAAGACAACCAGTGGATGGCAGCGCTAACTGAATTCGTTATTCTGTTATTATTTATTATTTGTGCAGCTCCAGCCAAGGAAGGGAACATAATTGTGCTCAGTTCTTTGCAAACACAAGATGAAAAGATGGGCCCTGCCACAAACAACAAAGTTGAAGCATAAGATGATAACCAAGAGACTAATATAGTCAGATACTATCCCCAGATGAAGGTATAACATGAGACCCTATGCCCAAAGTAGTAAACCTCACAGAGCAACCAAAGGGAGTTGAGATGAAAGTAACAGAAACAAGGGCAGACAAAGGGCAGGTGGAAAGTTTTTTAAAATCAAAGAGTCTAAAGTATATTTGAAAGTGAGTAGCTGGATTAGCCATGGAAAACCATAAAAGACAGGACGAGTGCGAGGCTGCTCAGGTGAGAGAAGGTTAGCAGGACAAATTTGGATGTAGTTACAGTGCTGAAAGAGGCAGAAGAAGCAGCTGTATGATAAGAAAGAAAAAACAAGTGAAAAGGAACAGGAGTCAGTAACATATTTTTTCAATTGTATCTTGGAAGAAATAGCATGGTCCTACAGAAGTAAAAAAGCAAAACATGGAGATGATATGAGGTGATGAGAAAAAGCCAAGGTTGTGAACTGGAGAGGCAGATGGTTAGACAGGAAGATGCAAAGTCCAAAGCAGAAGAGCACAGATGCATTGTGAAGCCTGGCTATGGGATTTCCACGAGAGAGATGAGGGTGTGCAAGAGAAAGAGAAGTGAATGAGTGAGCTAGTGATAATGAGCAAGCCAATACGAGGAATTACAGGGCAGGATCTGTGATGAGAGACAGGAAGACAAATGTAAAGTGACGGAGAATAAAGAATGGAAAATAAAAAAGAAAAAATTGCCAACAGCACTGTTGCAACACAGAGAAAAAAGGGAACAGAAGCTAGCTGAAAGATGAGCAAAATCATCAGTCTTGTACTGGAAGAATTGTCAGGTTTATGTTTGAAGACATCAATGAAGCAGGGAGCTTTGTGAGTTTCTTGCAGAGATGGCCTGATTACTTAATACTCACTCACCTGTTTGGACTGCTATTGCTGCTCAGAACTTGCAAATGCAGACAGAGGCAGAAGTGGTAACACTTTTTATGCCTTTCTTGCTAAGGGATCACTGCCCTGATTAACAGAGCAAGAGCTCGAACTAGTAGAGAATCTTCATTTCAGCAAAAACCAGGTCTCTAACCAGGTTAAAATATTGATTCTTCGATGAAATTGTTAGCACTCTTATGAACATTAGAAAGAAGCCAATAAGCAGTCCACTGGCTGAGGCAGAGCCCATGTTTTAACTGCCACTCTAAAGGCAGAAAAGCATATGTAGTCCCCCTGCGACCCTGCAGAAGCAGACCAGAGTGTTGCACACCAGACCAGAAGACCAAGACACTCAGTACAGAAGTCTGTCTGAGCTCCACTATGTCTTGTGAATGTATGTAGGGGAAAAGACATTTGACAACAAACACTCCTAAGTCTACCCTTTTCCCATTTCCCCCAAGTCACAGAACACAGCTTGGACACAACATCCTGGTCTTCCCGGGGTGTGGCCAATTGAACCTGACTCAGCAAAAAGTTAGCTGGTGTGGGGAGTTTCACAGGCTTCTTCAGAGAGGCTCAGCACTGTTTCCATGATCAGATGAAAGATCACTATGAGCTCTAACTAGTATAATTAACACAAAATAAACCTTGCTTACAACTTTTAAGCACCAGAACCTAGCCACAGAACACTGACCGTAGGGAACTGCAGAGTCATTGGGCTGGTGATCTGCTAAATGGCCAAATGGTCACCAATACACCCATTCCCCAAACTGGCCAACGTAGTGCGATTCTGCCAATACCTTCTGTAGATAGTAGCATCCATCTCCTGCTCTCTGTTGTAAAAGAAATGTCAAGAGGATGCATTTTACTCCAGGATTTTTTCTGTATAGTGACAGTATTATCCTACCTTCTAGTGGATGTGCTGGTTTGTAGACTGTCTCTGAATGTATCTGCAAACCTTGGCTCCACATTTACCACAAAAAAAAAAAATTAAAAATGCTTTATTTGTAAAAGCCAAATGTGGACTGCTTTGGAACAAAAAGAGCCTCTGTAGTCTGATAAATATGCACACCAACATATAGAGATTTGGGTTCTTTTGTCAGAATGAATTACCCCCTTCTTCAATAGCTGGAGAGATAGTTGTGGGATTTTTAATTTGTGGGGGTAGTTTTTTTTCAAAATAAAGCCAAAATAATCTGTAATTTTGCAAAGAATAAAGAATAACAGAATTTTTCTGGCTGCAATTGTTACCTTAAATAAAGCGAAATTTCAAGGTAGGGAATTCCCTTATTTGTGAGTGACTGGCAGGTCTGGTCCTGACCTGAAGCTGCAAGTGGGCTGAAATATACCTTTCACTGGCATATAGAACTAACAGAGAAGAGAATTTTTGAGGTGAACTTGCACACGTTTCCCAGTTCTCACAGTGTCCTCAGCTTTTAAAAAAAAATTGCATAGTATTCAATCTGGATCAGATTCATAAAGGGAATGTACTTTAAAATAATGGCAAACAAAGATGGCAAACGTGGACAGTTAATAAGGTTCACCTGAGCCTTTAATATGCCAATAGAATAATGAAATGAGGATATCTTTTCTCATCAAAAACAGAAAGCCAGATTACTAGTGACAGAGCTTATTCTTCTGTTTCTGAGCTAGGAAGGCCTGGATTTATCATCGAAATGCTGTGAGTAGGCATCTGAAGTTACAGAGGAAAAAAAAAACCTTTTCCCTGAAGGGTTCTGGCCAAGCTCTAGGACAGCAGAACAGACATGCAGTTACTGAGCAGAGTACTTGCACATCACTTTAACAAATTAGAAATAATTGTCTTTCTTCCGAGGTAAAATGCTGTTGAAATTCCTTACGATTTATCAGATTCTACTCTCGGAATCTGTGATGTTGCTGTATCACAGATATTACTGGCTGAAAAGAGCCAGTTAAACTTCAAAGTCCAGCCTGCTTTAAAAAAATCTTTTAAAATGCATTTCTATGTGCGTTTTCAGCTTACAAACAAAGAAAAAAATTTATTAAATTGATCGAGACATTTATTTGCCCACGGAAAGAAATGTACTTACATGACTTTATAAAAAACAGGCAAATATTTTGTTTCGTTAGGTTTCCCTTTTTTGTTCTTAAGATCTTTTAAATTTAATAAATCTTCAGGTTGCAGCTTAAACTAAGTTAAGCAATTAGTAAGTCACTTACACTTTTTTTTTGCATTATAAACAAAAACATTTTGAAAAAAGACCACTGCGTCCTTTCCAGTTGCTTGGGACATATTACAAATGGAATCCAAAACAAAGAATTCTGTAATATCCAGTTTGTTTAGCTTTAAATAATAAGTTTGTGCTAACTTCATTTATTGATCAGGAAATCAGTTATGTTGTAAACCAAAAGAGAATATTTTTGCATTGAGAAGGCTGCTTTTTAATTCAGGAGATTCTAAGGTGTTCTAATAGGCCTTTTTATGGTTGTTGAATCAGGAATTTTTTTGATGACATGGAGATTGATTTTATCTTTCATTCAGACAATACAGAATCATTATTGGTTTTATGTCCCAGTGCTAAAACCTGATAATTTTCAAAAATATAACTCTCAGTTTTTAAACACATCACTTCTCTTCAAACACTTTTAATGTGTCAGGCTTCTTTTTTCCTTCTTCAGGAAATAAAGGGTGTTTGAAATAAAGCAGCAAGCTACTGCTCCTCTGCTAAACAAAGCAGACTGAATTCCTAAACTTTATCAGTCAAAGACAGCATGTTATTAAAAACATGGTACCAAAACTGATTTGTAGCTGCAATTTCGGCTACTTTACACCCACACTCATCTCTCGGCTTGCTACACAGATCTGCAGTGGAGAGGAGGGAGAATGAGTGTTTTCTGTGTGCGCATGTGTGCACACATTACTGAAGGATGGGAGCAGTGTGGAGAAAGGGAACTTTTTAAAGAGGGACTCGAATGTTTTGGTAGATGCTTCTTAGATTGTTTTTCCACTCAGTGATCACTTACATGCACAGGCTGAGTTTATTTCACAACCTGGAAGAACATGACTTCTTTTTTCACCCCTCAGGGCACAAACAATGCCCTCTATGTTTGTAGTGGCACTAATGCTGTGTTAGCTGTAGAGTTCATTCCCTTAAAATGGTCAATTTGAAATTCTGGTGGTTTTGCCTTGTTTTTCTTTAAGTCATCTTGTTTCTTCTTGTATACATACATTTAGGGGCTTTTGAATTTGGTTAGAGGACCCTTTTTTCTCAACCATGAAGCTGAGACAATCTTCTGTGGCTGGCTGAGAGCAAGCTCATTCAAGCTGGGAAGTTACCTTGCGTAGGTGCTGTTCTTAGCAGCTGTGCTCTCATTTTAGAGAGGAAATCTTTCAGCCTGTGTCAGTAGGAGATTCACATGGAAAGTAATTTATTCTTATTCTTCAGAAGTAATACAATCATATCAGTTCTCAACACTTAAGCATATGGGGCAGGGACAATCAAGCAATCAAATATTTGCTGCTTAAAAGCAGTTCAAGGTAATACATTTTGTTTTCAATGTAACAAGCTAAGAGTTTGTATGTGTCAGCTAATGCAATCAAAACTGATTAATAGTAACTCATTAAGCTGCAGTAACTTGATTGCTTCCAGTCATGTGTGCACACCCACTCACTAATTTTCTCTAACCTAAGCTGAAAACAAACCTATCCTTTAGTCACTGATGCGTGTTTGTTTTACAGCCTTGCTTAGAGCTAAATGATGTTTTCTGTTGTATGAACAGTCCAATGGCACTGCTGAATTGGTCTGGACTCTTCTGAAACTGTTCTATGATTCTATTCTATGATTCAGTTCAGCTCTTTTCTGGTTCAAAGTCCTACCTCCTCTGGCTTAATCCAGCCTGCCCTTCAACACACCCCTGCACTGCAGTAGCTTCTTTTCCCTTGCCATTGCTTCAGCGAACTCCAGGCAGACTGCCTTCTGATTTTAGAAGGAAAGCTATCTACGCCAGTGAAACATGCTTGGCAAGCCATGCTCTGTTTCTCTTTAGGACTGAATAATTGTGTCAGACTTAATGCAGGCCAGTTGCTCAGAGTTGTCCACCATTCTTCTGTCATCCACATGGTCTGCTGTGCTATGGTAGGATTAAAGTACTGAAGCTTATTGGCTGTTTGGAGCAATATGATAGAGGTGATTTCTTGAATTGCCCTGTGTTTTCATATCTTGCACGTCATGCTGGCATCCTTCTATGATGGCCCACTACATCATACCTACATGATTTCCTCAGGCAGATTACCCAAGTCAGATGTGTGAGTGTAGTCTCTTTGGAAAAGGTTGCACATGCAGAATGGGCAACAAACAGGAAGAGCTGGAAGCCATTGTGCAGCAGGAAAACTATGACATATTTGTCATCACGGAAACCTGGTGGGATGACTTACACAACTGGAGTGCTGCAATGGATGGCTATAAACTCTTCAGAAGGGATAGGCAAGGAAGGAGAGTCGGTGGGGTAGCCCTGTGTCTTAGGGAGTGTTTTGATTGTCTAGAGCTTAATGACGGTGATGATAGAGTTGAGTGTTTAAGAATCAGAGGAAAGGCCAAGAAGGCAGATATCACAGTGGAATTCTGTTATAGACCACCCAACCCAAGGATGAAGAGGCAGATGAAATATTCTATAAGCAGTTAGAAGTCTTACAATTGCTAGCCCTTGTTCTCATGGAGGACTTCAACTTACCTGATGTCTGCTGGAAGTACAATACAGCAGGGAGGAAACAGTCCAGTTATCCTGGAAGATAACTTCCTGACATACCTGGTGATGGAGCCAGCTAGGGAAGGTACCCCACTGGACCTGCTGTTTATGAAGGACTTGTGGATGGCATGGTGGTTGGAGGCTGTCTTGGGTGTAGCAATCATGAAATCATAAGAGTTTTTGATTCTTGGAGAAGTGAGGAAGGGGGTCAGCAGAACTGCTACCTTAGATTGGGGGAAACATAGTGAAAAAGGATGAGGAAAAGGCTGAGGTACTTCATGCCTTCTTTGCCTTAGTCTTTCATAGCAAGACCAGTTGTTCTACAGGTACCCAGCCCCCTGAGCGGGAAGACAGGGACGAGGAGCAGAATGAAGCCCCCAAGGGGACATGGGGAAATGGTTAGTGACCTGCTACACCACTTAGACACACACAAGCATATGGGGCTGAATAAGATCCATCGAAGGGTGCTGAGGGAGCTGGCAGAAGTGCTCACCAAGCCACTTTCCATCATGTACCAGCAGTCCTGCCTAACCAGGGAGGTCCCAGTTGACCAGAGGTTAGCAAAGGGACACCCATCTACAAGAAGGGCTGGAAGGAGGATCTGGGGAACTACAGGCCTGTCAGTCTGACCTCAGTGCTGGAGAATATTATGGAGCAGATCATCTTGTGGGCCATCATGCAGCATGCACAGGACAACCAGGTGATCAGGCCCAGTCAGCATGGGCTTATGAAAGGCAGGTCTTGCTTGACTAACCTGAACTCCTCCTATGACAAGGTGACCTGCTTAGTGGATGAGGGAAAGTCTGCGGATGTTGTCTACCTGGACTTTAATACAGCCTTTGACACCGTCTCCCACGGCATTCTCCTGGAGAAACTGGCTGCTCATGGCTTGAATGGGTGAACTCTTCACTGGGTAAAAAAACTGGCTGGGTAGTCAAGCCCAAAGAGTGATGGGGAACGGAGTTAAGTCCAGTTATGGCCAGTCACAAGTGGTGCTCTTCAGAGCTCAGTATTTGGGCTAGTTCTGTTCAATATCTTTTTCAATGATCTGGATGGGGAGATTGAGTGCAACTTTAGTAAATTTGCAGGCAACACCACATTGGGTGGGAGTGTTGATCTGCTTGAGGGTAGAAAGGCACCACAGAGGGATTTGGATATGTTGGACCGATGGGCTGATGTCAGTTGTATGAGGTTCAACAAGGCCAAGTGCCAGGTCCTGCACTTGGCTCACAACAACTCCATGCACTGCTACAGGCTTGGGGAGGAGTGGCTGGAAAGCTGCCCGGCAGAAAACGACCTGAAGGTGCTGGTCGACATGAGGGTGCTCAGATGGCATGTGTGGGACAACCAGGGACTTAGGCCCAGCCAGCATGGGTTCATGAAGGGCAAGTCCTGTTTAACCAACCTGATCTCCTTCTATGACCAGGTGATACACCTAGTTGATGAGGGGAAGGCTGTGGGAATCCATCTACCTGGATTTCAGTAAAGCCTTTGACACCATCTCCCACAGCATTCTCCTAGGAAAGCTGGTCGCTCATGGCCTAGACAGGTGTACACGAAACAGGGTTAAAAACTGGCTGGACGGCCGAGCACAGAGAGTGGTGGAGAATGGTGTTAAATCCAGCTGGTGGCTGGTCACAAGCGATGTCCCCCAGGGCTCAGTCTTGGGACTGGTCTTGTTTAGTACCTCTATCGATGATCTGGATGAGGGGATCGAGTGTTCCCTCAGTAAGTTTGCAGATAACACTAAATTGGGTGGGAGTGTTGATCTGCTGGAGGGCAGCAAGGCTTTGCAGAGGGGGCCTGGACAGGCTGGATCGATGGGCTGAGGCCAGTTGTATGAGGTTCAACAAGGCCAAGTGCCGGGTCCTGCACTTGGGTCACAACAACCCTATGCAGCGCTATAGGCTTGGGGAGGAGTGGCTGGAAAGCTGCCCGACGGGAAAGGACCTGGGAGTGTTGGTTCACACCCACCTGAACACAAGCCAGCAGTGTGCCCAGGTGGCCAACAGCATCCTGGCTTGTGTCAGAAATAGTGTGGCCAGCAGGACTAGGGAAGTGATTGTCCCCCTGTACTGGGCACTGGTGAGGCCGCACCTTGAATCCTGTGTTCAGTTTTGGGCCCCTCACAAGAAGGATATTGAGGTGCTGGAGCTTGTCCAGAACAGGGCAAAGAAACTGGTGAAAGGTCTGGAGAATGGGTCTGATGAGGAGCAGCTGAGGGAACTGAGGTTGTTTAGCCTGGAGAAGAGGAGGCTGAGGGGAGACCTTATCGCTCTCTACAACTACCTAAAAGGAGGTTGTAGCGAGGGGCATGTTGCGTCTGTTCTTCCTGGTGGCGAGTGTTAGGAAGAGAGGAAATAGCCTCAAGGGGCCAGGGGAGGTTTAGTTTGGACATTAGGAAGAATTTCTTCCCCAAAAGGGCTGTCAAGCATTGGAACAAGCTGCCCACGGAAGTGGTTGAGTCACCATCCCTGGATGTATTTGAAAGATATGTAGATGTGGTGCTTAGTGACAGGGTTTACTGGTGGACTTGACAGTGTTAGGTTAACAGTTGGACTTGATGATATTAAAGGTTCTTTCCAACCTAAACGGTTCTATGATTCTGTGATTCTATAAGCTTCCTGAGCAAAGAAGTAGCTAGGTCTGACACAAGCGGCCTTGATCTTCCTTGAACTTTTCCAAAGGTGCTATGATACTCTCATGGGAGATGGAAGAAGCCGGATAGTGTTTCTATAGCATATTATACAGAATGGGGAAAAATAGTAATTCTTTCTATTCTTTGAGTTAGTTGGGCTGATTCTGATTCTATCCTATCCAGCAATCCTGAATGAAGCTTCTGGATTCGGTAAGACTTCATACAGATCACCGTCACTGAGATGTAGTTAGCTGCCCTTATAACTGAGCAAAGTCTCTTGTTTCTAGTCTCCTCAAAAGCACAGGCACTGTGATATGATGCTGGTGATGTACAGGAAGGTACACAGTAACCAGATAATACTTCGTGATACAGCCTGGATTAAGTCTCAAAATAGAGAATTAAAAACACTTTGGTATTCATTGTTCCTTTCCAGTCCTTTAGTCTGTAATGGATATGATCACTCTGCCTTTCCAAGTCTTGAGAGAGCTTCTCACCTCAGGTACTAATGCAGTTCAACTGGAAGTATGTCATGCTTTAGGCTCAGCTGGCAACAAAACACCATGCAGCCGCACGCTCACTCCATCCCTCTCCCCCAGCAGTGGGATGGGGAAGAGAATCAGAAGAAAAAGATGAGAACCTTGTGGGTTGAGATAAGGACAGTTTAATAGAACAACACAAGGAGAAAAGAAACAACAGTAATAGCAATAATAAATAATACTAATGAAATAATATATAAAGCAAGTGATGCACAACGCAACTGCTCACCACCCGTCCCTGATGACTGCTCACCTTCCCAAACGGCAGGCACTCCCCCAGCCAGCTTCCCCCATATATACTGAGTGTGACTTCATTATGATATTGAATATCCCCTTGGCTAGTTCCCATCTCCCAGCTTCTTGTGAAAATTAACTTTATCCTAGCGGAACCCACGACATTATCCACACCTTACTCTATACCATCTACGTAATGCCCAGATCCTACACTTTCCAATTATTTAACACTAGTTTTCATGTCCTTGATATATAGATATATACATATACACAGATACTGTTCCCCTAGTCTATGGGCGATCCCTCTAAAGTGTCTGTTGAGTCCATTTAATCCATGACTTTGGGGCTCCATCTGTTGTAACAGTCTTTCAGGGCAGGAGAGATGGTATTGAATTGTGGCATGCTGCATCCAGAGCTGGCAGCTGGTGAGTTTGTCATGGCCCATTGTGGGAGCTGCGTGAGGACACTGACACAATCAATGTGATCTAACAAGTGAACCTTTATTTCCGTGTTTCCAGTGCAATTTGTAACCCTCGACCACACCCAATAAATACTGATTGGCTTCATCGCAAATAACAGCCCATAGTCCAACCTGATTGGCCACATTATGAGTCATGTTCAAGTCATGTTCACAAATGTTCACACCCATCTTCTTCAAGAAATTAAAACTGCGTCGTTAATGGCGGCTGTCTCTTCTCCTGCACCTGTAAGATGTTCATGCTCCCTGCACCGGAAGTTGTTTATGATTTCAGCAGTTCCAGTACGTCCCAGCTCGGATTCTCTGGAAAGGCTGGATTATTCACATGTCCCTTATTTCATAAATGTCCTCTCACAGCCCATGCTCATAGTCTGCAAGTTGAGGATGTTGGTCTTAAGGAAGTTGCTGGGCACCAGTTGCTGAAGCCAGTTCAATTTACATCACTGCTGCTACTCACTCGGTTTTGTCAAAGTCCATCCTTCATTGATTTGAGTGATTCTTACTGTAATACCATTGATATGACATACAGCAACTGTGGTGGTGATAACACAGAGTGGCAGGGTTATTTAGCAGTTAACATCATATAATTTAATTCACTGGCTATTCTCACCCAGAATTAAATCCCCTTGAGGTACACATTGAACTTCCCCATCCTTCCGCAACACCCACCAAGTGCACCCAGGTCCTTGAGCAAAAGCAATCCCATGGATGGGTTTGCCCTTGCCCAAGGCAGGACTAACCCAAACTGTCTTCCCTAACATACTCTTCACATGCACTACAGGGACTTTATCCCCTCCTATGGTATGTGGGAGTTTTGACTGGGTAGGGTGAGCTTGATTGGTAGATCCTCTAGTGTTTACTAACCAGGTGGCTTTTGCTAAATATGTGTCCGATGTTTGAAGGTCCCACTCCACATTGCCCTCGGTGTGGTTTTTAGCAGACTGTTGTATTGTTCAATCTTCCCAGAGGCTGGTGCATGATAGGAGGTGTGATATACCCACTCAATGCTGTGCTCTGTGGCCCAGGTCTATGAGATTGTTTTGGAAATGAGTCCTATTGTCTGACTCAATCCTTTCTGGTGTGCTGTGTCACCATAAGACATGCTTTTCAGGACCCAGGATAGTGTTCCGGGTGGTGGCATGGGGCACAGCATGTTTTCAGCCATCTGGTGGTTGCTTCCAGCATTGAAAGCAAATGGTGCTTGCCTTGGTGTGTTTGTGGGAGTGTGACATAATGAATCTGCCAGGTCTCCCCATATTTGTATTTCAGCTATCGCCCTCCATACCACAGAGGCTTTAACCACTTGGCTTGCTTGATTGCAGCACAGGTTTCACACTCATGGATAACTTGTGTGATACTGTCTGTAGTCAAGTCCACCCCTCGATCACAAGCCCATCTATATGTTGCATCCCTTCCTTGATGGCCTGAGCTGTCATAGGCCCACCGAGCTATAAGTAATTCACCCTTATGTTGCCAGTCCAAATCCACCTGAGCCACTTTAATCTTAGCAGCCAGATCTACCTGTAGATAAAACTACAGAGTACCCCGTGGTGTGTACCTTCCATATTCTCTCCTTTGAGCAGAGGAGTGTACTCCCAATAGCTGAGATACAGGCCTGTACAGGTGGGGAGTAGGACATATCCTCTTCAAATTGCTGGAACTGCTGGGACAGTTGCTCCACAGCCAAGACACATGCCTGTACAGAGGAAGAGAGACTTGCTTTGTATTGCTGGAGTTGGCTAGCCAATTGATCCACTGTTTGTCCCTTGCCTTCTTTCCAGGATATTACTGCCAATGAGTTAGCATACGATAGTGGTGCACTTTGTAGAAACTTCCACCACATGGGCTGTGTGCATCGGACTTAATCTGGATCTATAGGTAACTGTCCATTATCCAGATCATTATAAATCACCTCCAGCACAGTTAATTTCCTCAGGTACTGGTTACCTCTCTCCATGGTGGTCCACTTGTCTAGTTGACATGTAATATCTTCCTTGAAGGGGTACCTCTCCTTCACGCCTGACAGGAGTCACCTCCAGAGGCTGAGGGCTTGTGTCCATTTTCCAGTTGCCATCTCAATGCCCCCTTCCCTAGACAGGGAGCCCAGATGCTTGGCTTCTCTACACTTTAATTGCAAACTACCAGTCCCATTAGCCCAGCACAGGAGCAGCCAGTGACAATGTGCTCACCTGGATGGACACTGAAATCATTTCACTTATCTTGCTGCTCACTTAGGGATAGGGATCAGGTGATTATCTCTGGTTCTGCCTCTTCCTCCTGTTCTCATGATGACCCTGGTTCACCTTCATCCCTCACTAAGCGAAATGGGTTTTTTGTGTATTCCTTCTTCTGTATAGGTGTGACTAATACCGGCACAGGTTGGTTCTCTGGTTCATCTGTAGCATCTGTCACTGGGCTTTCAGTAGCCACAGCACCTGTTGCTGGGGCTTGAGTAGCCACAGTGTTTGACATGAGTGTTGGAATATCCTCAGTGCCTGTTGGTTTGTTTTTAGGTCCAGAGACCTCTTCCCCTTGAGGGTACCGAAAGTTGAAAAGGGCTCAGTAGGCATGGGCCAGGCTGCAGCACATTGCAATGATTTATGTCTCTCTGGAATTGCCAGGTTGACAGCATACTTTTTCTAAATATTTTACCAGTTTTTCAGGATTTTGCACTTGTTCAAGGGTGAATTCCAAAATGTTGGAAGTGACCACTGTCCTAGGCTCTTGTCCACATCCTCTCACTCACCCTGCCACACATAACTATCCAGCCTTGGGGCAGATCTCTGGATGACATATTAAAAAATATTTCTGTAACCCTAAACAAGACCTCGGACACATTCAGGAAACACAGCAGTAAGAGCATGCTGTTTTGGACATCCCACGGATATTAAAAATTCTCAATAGCTGTTGTAATTAGTCTGAAGGAGAAAGGGGAGCTGAAAGAGAAGGAGAAAATATCATCACCCCACCCCCCACCACCCCCCTGTCTTCCCCATGGATTGGGTGCATTTACTAGTAAATTCTGAGAGAAGGCAACTGAGGTATGGGCATGACAACAATGCTGTATACAAATACCAGCTTAATGTCATGACCACTGATGAAATCATATCATAATTTGACATTACCCAGTACAGCAAAATTAGAGTCCTGATCCCTTTCCCGGAGGTGATAAACATCACCACAGGTGCATATAAGGTTTTACATACACAGTGCATGTAAGGATTTACGTAACATCACCATGTGACCAAATGAACCAACATTGTGATGAGCAACTATTTAACTAATGTAAGAAATGCATATAACAAAATTGTTTTAACATGCTCTGGTCAGATCTGCCGTTATCTTAACCTTTTGGGCCCCATGTTGGGCACCAAAAAGGACTGTTGTGGCTTAGGCCCAGATGGGAACAAAGCACCACATGGCTGCTTGCTCACTCCTCCCCCTGCTCCTCCGGTGGGATCGGGAGGAAAATCAGAAGAAAAAGGTAAAAACCTTGTGGGTTGAGATAAGGACAGTTTAGTAGAACAACACAAGGAGAGAAGAAACAACAGTAATAACAACAGTACTAGTGGAATAATACATAAAGCGAGTGACGCACAATGCAATTGCTCACCATCTAGAACCTGATGCACACCCACCTTCCCTAGCCAAGTGCTCTCCTGTAGCCTGCTTCCCACTTACATACTGAGCATGATGTCAGTATGGTCTCAAATATCCCCTTGGCTAGTTCGGTTCAGCTGTACTAGCTGTGCCCCTTCCCATCTTCTTGTGAAAATTGACTGGATTCAGGAACGCACGTATCGGGATCGAAGGCAGAAGAACGGATGGAATCCTCCTTTGACACAGACAATCAAAGAAGAGGGCTTAACTCTTGTGATCCCTTAGCTTTATACTGAGTATGACATATATGGAATAGAAGACTTAGTTGGTCAGTTTTGGGTCACCTTTCCAGTTCGCTCCTCCCTGCAGGTGCAATGTTTTTACTTGCTTATGACCCTTTCACTTAATGCACTCTAACATGGGGCACAGGATTTAGTCATCACCTTTGTTTCTATAGCAGCAAGTACAAGGAAGAGCCTTTCTGTGTACCATTCCTTGGTAGTAACACTATAAACATCAAGTGCTATCACTGCTAGAAGCAGACATTGTCTTGAAAAACATACTGTTAGTATCAGAAAGTGCAGTTACTTAGAAGAGACTTAGCTGGAAGTAAAATCACTGAACAGAATTAGTTCTGTTCTAGCCCAAACCAGGACAATACCTAATCCATGTTTTTCTTCTGTATTTATTTGACTTCACCTATAAAATGTTATTGGGGCAGAAAAAAAAATATCCTCGCAATTAGGGTAAATGTTCACCTTACTCTCTGTTCTCTGTGGTTTTGCACGTGATATATTTGTGTTCCAGGATATGTGCAAGCAAAACACGAATGTCTCATCTAAGCTGTATTTATAGCATGCTATTGGACAGTAAGTCTGAATCCACCTTGTATACAAAAATAAGTGAATGTCACATTTAACCCAAATGTAGACGTTTACACTGAAAAACGAGACTGCAATAGATTTTCTGGTTCAAACAGAATACTACTTTCATGTTCATCTTCTTTCCTGTTTTGTATGTTGTGTGTAGACAGTATGGATTTTCCCTTGCTTTTATGTTTGCAATGTTTCTATATTCAAAAGAAATAAATTAGAAATGCCCAAATACATCTCTGAAAAAATGGAATCAATTCATGTGACAATGTGATAAAAGCCTTAGTTCTTGCTGTGGAGGACAGGTCAGGGATTCCAAACAGCCACTGTGCCCTAGGGCTTTTCAAAGTCTGTTCGCAACTTTATTCTTTCAAACAGGCTATGTCCCAAGTTTGTAGCCAGAAAATCCAATAAGACTATGCCAATTGCATTTAAGGCCTGACCAGCATCCTCAGCCTGGACGTATCCTGGGGAGATAAGTGAGTTTTTCATTCAGATGGAGGAGTACGGTAAACAAGTATGATCATGCTTTAAACTGGTACAAAGCATCAAGATTCTTGCTACTAGTCTTAAAATTTATGCTATAAAAATTGTATCAAGATTAACCAGGAATTTTATTTTGGCCATATCTTGTCCATGAAAAGGTATGTGTCAAATTGGTGTAAATATATTTTGTACAGTTCCCCCACTTTGTCTAGATAGAGCTCTTATTTTACCTGTTTACATCTCCCATCTGCAATACCTGCATTCAGGATCACTCACTTAGTATTCTTCATGCACGGCTAGAAAGTCTTAATCTGAATTTACTATGGCCTTTACGAAGACAAACCTTATTCAGGACCTTTCCTGCAAAGCACCACACTGGCAAGTGTAGGCTCACATTTCTAGTGGTCTCTAAGGTCTGGAACTCACTTCACCTTAATGGATATCTTGACTTTTTTCTGACCACATTAAAAAAACACCCTCTCTTTTTTAAACTCTATCCTAACAGGTCTGCAGAATGTCTTTCTAGCCACTCCTCTTATCAGACACTAGCCACTCCTCTTATTAATTATCATAGGATCATATAATTGTTTAGGTAGGAAAAGACCTTTAAGGTCATCAAGTCCAATCATTAACCCAGCACTGCCAAGTCCAAACTTGTATTATCCCAAGTTAACTAAGAAATAAATGTTATGCAGACACTCTGTCCATCCTTGTGTTAATATTCGTGCCTGCTTCTCTGCCTGTCCATGCATACATCTCTTAAGTTTCTTTATAGTGGGTGTAAAGTTAATTACTGTCCCGTAATTGGGATAGAAGAGACAAATTAATGCCAATCTTGAGGGAAGAAAGCAGAATTTATGTACTTTTTATTTGGCAGCAGTCAGCTGAACATGTTCATCTGACTTCTGACTTAGCATAGCACTTTTATCTCTTCTCCAGGATGGGGACATTCACAGGTTATATACAGTGAGTTCAAATATGTCTCGTCAGAAAGGTTAGGAAGCAAAACCCAGAAAATTTGCAGAAGGTGAGGCTTCATCACTTTAATGTGGTAAATAACTTGCAATGAGTTATATAATCTTTGGTGTGTTAGTGGAAATTTGGCCTGTGTTTTATGTAACAGCGATTCATCTCATTGTGTGCTTTAGCAATCTTTTTTGGTGGTGGTGGATTCGATAATTTTAAATTTTGGGGCTGTGTGAAAACTATTCTGCTTTCAAATGTGTCTTTCCTTTGAAAAATGAAGATGTGAAGAAGTATGCCAGGCATTCTAGTTAACCGTGTCTATGTGAACAATTTCTTCTAACCCTGAAGGTTAACATCTCTGTCTTATTTAGAAGCTTGTGACATATTGCACAGGGTTTGCACTCCTTCTTGCTGCTTCTGTATGCGGCACTATCCTGTCCAGAATCCTGACAGAATCTTCTATCAGCTTTTGTATCTTCTGAAAAGAAACCAGCAGGACACTCATACATTGCAATATTTTCTACACCACAGTACGCTGTGGATCAATGGCACTTTAATTGAATCGTTCTTACTCTTCTGTACAAAAAATAACACAATTGCTTTAGACGTGTCTGCTCCCTTTTCGAGCACTCTCACCTTTTCCAGATTTCCTGACCCAATTTGGACTGAAGATTACTCACCACAGTATGCAGTTGCTTTTCTGTTCAAGCGGGTCTGGTGCATGCTAAACTGCTTTGCAGAAGCTGGGATATCTGTACTTTCAGTATCACACTGTCACCAAAATAATGGTAATTTCTGGAATTGTTGGTCTTGACACAAGGAGCATTTGAAAAGTGAAAATAAAATCCTGGGTTGCTTTCAGTGCATTAAATTAGTATTTAATAATGCCTTCTTTAAAAAATAACAAGATACAGTATTTTATCAATGTTCCAATGAAATGCAGCCCACCAAGAACTCAAATAGAATGAAGTTTGAAAATTAGAGGAATGGGGTCATGCTATTTTATAGAAAATAAAAAAAACACCCAGGGCAGAAATCCCAGAAAAATGTACTTGTTGCCTCTTAGAAGTGCCTCAGCATTCAAGAGGTGGCAAACAGGAGCACTGAATGGGAAGAAAAGCAAGAAAACACCACCTCCAGTAAGGAAGTCCACAAGAGATTTTGAGAAGGACCATCCTATTTTCATAGTTTTGCCAATCTGCACTTTGGCAGTTAGTAACTTTGTTGTAGCAGTTGCCTGGGAATTTGAGGCACTGATGAATATTTTATGCATTTGTGTCACATGTTGGACATTCAGAGTGTTTGCACTGACAGATGCTTCTGATGCTAGAAAGACCTAGCTCTACTTTATCTGTCTTATTTACAGGTAGAAGCAATTTAATATTTGTATTTTTTGTCCAGTGCTGCTGCTACTTGTAAAGCTTTTCCTCTGCAGAATTCCCCCCTTCATCATTTCCAAATGTGGGAGTTAGACTAGATCAGTAAAAAGTAAGTTTGCACGTTAATTTTAGATACTGATCACTCAGAAAACATACCAATTTCTAAGAATTAACTTAACTCTTTACTTTTTGCCTAAACAATCTGAGTAGCAAATAAAGTGGGTAGGCATGAGGAAGACTGGCAAATAATGTACTTGAGGCTTTAGGCTTTTCCATCTCTGCAGAAGTCATTCAGATGACCAATGCAGGATTCCTTGCTCTACAAAGCTGTGCCTCTTTTAAGCATCAAAACAGAAGAGAAAATGGAGTAGCTATATGCAAATAGTAAAAATATTCTTTATAAAAAGGAAGAAATTCCTTACTGAGGAACAGGTAAGACAGCTGTCACACAGCAGATAATACCATTTCACAGAGTTTGAAGACAAAGAGCATAATTTTTCTGGAAGTGAGGCAGCATACATATTCACAGTATGGCTGTTTAAGTAGAGAACAAGAGATAAAAGGAAAACATGGATATATCTTACCTTATGGTGAAGCCTTTGTGCAGCTATGTAACTCATTAAGCAATACTGATCAGAAATTACAGCTTAGGGCATTTCCTGATGTTTTCATGACCCACTGAAAATATGAAGAGGTACTAAACCCAGCTGGTCATTAACTCCCCTGTTAATGCCCTGGGCTGATTCATATATAGTCTGTAATAACCAACTGGATTTAGCTTCATTGGGCAATTAAAGCCTCTGAGTTCCTCCTGTTGTGCCATGTTTCTTCTGGTTCGGTGTGAGGATCAGGTTTACATACTTTCCAGCCAGACTGGGACTGTGGTTTCACTCAAAGCAACAGCTTGTTCCAACCACTACTGCGAAGACCTTGTCAAAAGTGCAGACTTCTTCCACAGGTTCTGTAAAAATCCATTTCTCTGTTTCAACTAACAGGAATAAGAGATGATAATAAAAACAGCCACACAGATATTAAGTATTATGATAATTTTGAAGATTGGGGAGTTTTGTTTTGTCCTTACAGGCTCTCTGGTTGTACTTACTGCTTTTTTGTTTAGGTTCTTGCAATACCTGCGAGAACATTATTGTCTTGTGGACAGATTATTATATATAAATTATATGAATGACGTAGCAACTCAAACACAAATCATATTTCCCCATTTATCAGAAAGTCTTTTTCTGATTATATTTTCATGGACTTGAAATCCATTCTGAAATACTAATTTTATGCTTAATCTTAAATAGCATTAAAAAATACCAAAGCAATGGTAATTTCTGCTGAAACCTGCGACTTGTAACTCATTGTGATAAATTCACTGCAGGAAAATACAGGAGAATCAAAACCAGAACCATATTGTATTTTAGTCTGGAAAATTTCTTTTCATCTTGATTGCTGCCATACACTAGATATGATAACTGAAAACTCCCAAGTTTTCCCTATTCCCATGGTCCCCTGGAGAGGTCTGACTCCATATCCTCAGTGCTACAGAGGCTACTTTTAAGCTCCACAGCCCTTCAGCCTACTTGTATTTACAAGACTATATTTTTTTGAAACCGCTTCAAGTGGCAGCTTTCAGTGCTGACCAAAGGAATCCCTGTCTCCTTTCCTCCCTTCTCCCCTACAGTGCGTCATCCTGGCACCTTGCCCATACGTCACCCCGTGGTGTGGGTGAGGTTGCCGCAGCAACAGCACACACTCGGTCACACCCCCTACAGCTGCAGAAGTGTGAGTCAGTTTGACAATTTTGCTAGGTTTTTATTCGTCTGCGATGCGCTGCCCAGCCATCTCCAGTTACTCGCCTGTCCAGTGCTCACAAACCTGCTGGTAACACTTAATGGGATTGCTTTCGGTATTTTCATCTCCATCCTATGGGATGAAATCTCTGTAGATTGGTCCTGGGCGGTCGGTCACCTGCCCAACCCACTGCGCAGAAATTGGCTCGTTCATCAGCCATCCCACAGTTGGGCAATAACTAAGTTGATATTTTCTTTTCAAAGAATGTGTACAGCAGTGGTAGTGAGTAACTACAGAAGAATAAAACTGGAGTTATCTACAGCACATTGTAAAACTTGACTTTCATTCTGTTAAAGCAGTAAGATAACTTTTCACTAATACCTAACTTACAACTCTGCTCATTTTTTCAGACATGGAGATGACTTGATTGTGACACCATTTGCTCAGGTAGGCACAATTTTGCCATATTTCTCACATGATCTTGCAATTTAAAGGCCAAATGGCAAACTAGTTACTTTCTGTTGTTAATATTATGTAACATATGTTTGCCTGAAATGAAAAAAAAAACCCATCTGAACAGAAAGTCATAAACCTCCCATTCTTGTTATCTATACCTCTCTTTTTGGTTATCTGTTGAAGTGCAACAACACGATAAACACCTTTAATTGATCTCTTTTCAAATACTGTAGCAGACAGTCATCATGAAGACAAATCTATGCTGTTATTCTGCTTTTTATAATTACAATTTCTCCTTTTGCGCACCTTTTATGCATTCAATTCAAGGTAATTTTTACATCAGAGATAAATTTTACCCAGAATGTTTAATTTCCTTTACAAAACCATCTCTATTTGTTTGATTTTTTCCATTCAGATTCTGTTTCATAAAATATTGGCTCAAAATTCTATATAATTTAAATGGAAACTCCATGATGTTTAGCAATAGAGCTGTCTTATCATGTATGAAAATTTAACATTGATATTCCTTGAACTCACCCATTTTGATAGGTTTTACTCTGTAAAAGACAGGAATGAAAGTTAATTCAGTTGAACCACAGGGGGAAAAAATATCTCTGGAAGTCATATGTGATTGAAGGTGAATGGAAAGAGAAAGGTTGAGTCACACAGCAGTCTCAAATAAGAACAAGGTGTCCAACTTCAGTCTGAATATGCAGGTTGCTTTGGTCTAATAATACGCTGTTAAAACAATAATATTTCATAGGTTATTATATATTTAATTATGTTGTAAACCGATACAGTGTGTATAAGACACTGCTGATCAAACCCTTAATATGAAGAATACCTTGATCTTTTATGAGCAGAGAAAATATTAAGCCTGAGTCTTTTCTAAAAATATAATAAGATCTCTCAAGTAGTAAATACACTTCAGCAATAATGGAAGAGAAGAAATTACAGGAAAACCAAGAAAAATAAAAAAGTAAAACCACTTCTGGTTTTAGTCCGTGAGGAAACATAAACCCTCTAACACTTGAGCACAGAAAAAATACAAATTTTATGGCGGCCAAGCAATCTAATAATATTTACTATATTTGAGTTCATGTTCATTGTCAGTTGAGTTTTTATTATGAATTATGCCACATAGATAGGACATGTTATAGTATGCCTAGAAAAACAGCAAATACTACAACCCATTTTTTTCCTGGAAAACACACCCTATTATTTTTAAGGATGGTTTTGTATTCTTGTGGTCATTGATGGACATGCTTCAGCAACTAGAGAAGAAGCAGTTGAATATTATTGGTACTTGCACCAAGATGCCGTAATTGGTTATTTGAGAGCTTTTAATATTTCAGTACAAAACCCTGTTAGCACTGGTTTAAATCAACCTGTTTTCATTTGCACTGAAGACTCACAGGGTGAGTTATCACATGTCACATTCCCTGACACAAGGGGAATTGAGATGCAGTTGAGAAAGTGTGCCTAATAGATGGGAAGTGACATCTGATTAGACTCTTAGGAAAAATGTAGCCCTTATCTAAAAATGATTTGAATATGCAAAAGTCCCAGCTCCCAGTGGGGCCTGCTCACAGACTACATTTGCAGTTAAGCACAGGGCCTGTCCCTGTGAGTTACGTTACCAGTGTTAGGACCTCACTAAGGACTTCAGAAATTAGATCCCAAGTGCCAGTACAATGCCTATGTATCATACAAACTACCCTTTTAATATCTTCCTACACCAATATTTCATTATGTAGATGCATTTTTGTGTTACAAACAGCAAAAGCACCATTTTAATCTGTTCGGGGCTTCCTGGTGGCTAGGTATGTGGAACACAAGTTCCAGTTATTTCAAACCATCCATATTTTCTTCAATTGATCAGGAGGCTTGTTTCATCTGATCATGAGCCTCCTGGTGGTTATAGTTACAATTTTAATCTTTCAGTTTCTATTCAGCACATCACAGTGGTAGTGCGGCTGCATTTATTAACTAGGGGTAGGGTGGCATGCTGTGTCCCCCACAGAGAATCTGGCCTCAGGACAAGCTAATTTACTATTTTTACCAGAATGGAATTTTGTAAGCTAAAATTTAAAAAATCTATCACAAGGATATTATTAGTTGCACTTCCTAGTATTGTAATATACAGAAACTGCTGTAACTTAATTATTCGTAGAATTTCACTTTTCAAAATAAAATCATTTGAGTGATTTGAAATTTAAGGCTAAATTCTTTTGTCTTTTTATCATCAAAAAAGTTTGATTTTTTAATTTATTTTAATTTATTTGCAATTGTTTGTGTAGAACTTGATTTTGAAAATAATGTTATTTACTTAGGAATTAAACCTAAAGAGGTTTGTAGGTGACTGGTTGCTTTTTGATCACAAATATAACTCTAGAAACATTAATCACAAGTGGAACCTCTGGACAGAGAAACTGTCACTTAAAGCAAATTATAATTAAGAATTCAAATTTTATTTTATGTACCTACAGTATAATATAATAGACTTATAAACATTAATACCTTTATACAATAAATCAAGTTGTTTAGATCCACTGTGGCAAATGGCCAAAGTTTTTATTGTCACTTTTACATTCATTTCTAGGTATGTGGGAATGCCTTGCACTTGCAGAAACTGTCAAAATATGTGCATGTATGCTAAATCAGATGGGATGATGGGCAGATACTGGACATTTCACCCCTGGACCTACAAAACAGTTATCTCACCTGTCAGAAGAACAAATAGAAGGACATACAAACCAGTCATTCTTATCTCCTGAATATTTTCTGTCTGTTACAAGCTTTCACTAAATCCTTCTTTCCTCTTCAGCCTCTTATCCCCTTCCTACCTCATGTATATATTTAAGGGGCTATAAAAAGATGGTTGTACCCTCCTTGACTCAGACCTGTGGAACCCAAATTCCTATTCCTGCCTTTGTTATTCCTAAGAAGGGCTCATCAGGGAACTAGCCCAGTCTGGGCTGAGAAACAACAATGGACAACTCCTGCAAAGACACAGCAGTGATAAACTTCCTCCTGTTCCCAGTCTGGTTCCAAACAACTCATCGTTCCTCTCTGACATCAGCTGAACTGCCTCTCCCTAGTTGGAGAGGTGCATCTTATTATCCTTACATGGTACAAAATTTGTTGCATTTATCCAACTGCCTTCAGGAGACCTAAAACACCTATAACAAGAAGACACTTCTCTACAGCCTCCGCTAGCTGCTGTCTTGCATGAAATTAAGGCCGGAAAGGAAGTAGTTAATTTATGTCGTCTTTCCCAAAGTGCAAAACTTGTAAGAGCCTGCAGACATTTCCCACCTGCTCAGACGATACCTTCCTCTTACTCTGGCCTTCTGCACTAAGTCCCCAAATCAACTGCACCCCTTAAAGGAGCCACTTTTATTTTTCCTGACAGTCTAGACAATCTCATTCCCTTTGTCCTTTGAGGTTTGTGGGGGCTGAATTGCAAGTGGAAGATTCTGTAATAATTTCTTATGCATGAAATATTAGGCTTGAATGAGCTATTCCCAACATGAATACTTTTATGGCCATTTTAAAGAACTAAGTAGTATTGGTGAAAAACTTTCCTCCTCTTCGACTAAGTCTGCCTTTAAACAAATAATGAGTTGTTTATGAGGAAAAAAAAAAAGAAATAAAAGATTGCCCTTGTATTACAGACATGTTATTGTTAAATAAAGGTCAAAGGCTTCAGACAAACCAACCCTGGAAGCCTCTTACAGTTGTTTTGCAATACCCATTCCTTTTTCTTTCAGCACAGTGGAGCAGAGATAAATCAGACTCATCTGTTCAGAAATTTAGACTGAAACCATTTTGTCTGTTCCAGGTGCTGGCCAGCCTGCGTACTGTACGGAATAACTTTGCTGCATTAACGAATTTACAAGATCGGGCACCCAGCAAGTGAGTGACAATTTTTGGCCACTGAACTTTTTGCAGTGATACTTTAAAAGTGTAAACTATGAATAACAATTAGATGTTACAGATGTCAGTCTGTGCCACCAAACCTGCATAAGACATGTGGATGAGTAATGAGTTTGTTAATCCCTTGAAGATGTTATACTTGATAACTGGGATGACAGCCCCCTTGCGTACTAATTGCTCTTGCACTGCTGCCCTTGCACAAAATAGGAGTGTTTTTGTGCAATTTATATGATTTTCAATAAATTAGTCCTATGTCAAAGATCATTCAAAGATGATCATTCAGTCATAGTTCAAGTCTTGCAAATGAACAAAAGCGAGCAGACAGCTACACTTACTGTAAGCTACTTGCATGATCTGAACCTGGAACTCTGCCTAACTCATCCAAGACAATGACATCCCACTTACCCACAGTAGGTCATGATTATAAATTAGACATTATAAATATGATCATTCTCCAATTATGTTACAGCATCACAGTTAACATTAACATTAGTTACACTGGCAAATTTTGTAGTGGAATCATTTCCCTCACCCAAAATGTGCGTCTTTAGAACTTATAACTAATTAGCATTCCAAAGACAGCTGCCTCCTGTTGCATATGCAGTACCCCTAGAAGATATTTCCAGCCCCCTTGATTGGGATAAGCAGACCCTATGTGTCCCCTGCTTGCAATCATCCACACATTATTTTGTGTGGATGACTTACACACAGCTGTGTCAGTCCAGCAACTTCTAGCTTTCTTCAATGGGCAAAGCAGTCCACTGAGCTGTTTGCCCTAAAGATTACTGTGAAAGGCATACACAAAATAATGTGTGAAATGTATATGCAAAATAATACAGTGAAAAATAATTTTAAAAAAAAATTTCAAGTCAAAGAATGTGGGAAGTGCAAGCCATGTCAGTATAATGATAACTATGTCTATAAATCAAACTTTAGGCTAGGTATAAACTCTAGGTATGATTAGGCAGGTTTTTTATGAACTTGTAATTCCTAAAATATTCCTCTCTTGGAGTTTCCAATCTGCAGAGAGGTTTCAGGGTCAGTTGTGAATTCCCTTCTACACTAGAAACAAGAATCTGTTCTAAATGAACATTTGATTTGGCAATGCTAGGGTTTTCTAGTCACAAATAATTTCCCAAGGAAATGTATTTTCTATTACTTTGTTCAAGGATTGAGTCATCTCTGTGTTTATCAGGTTTATATCTTTTTTTTCTTTTCTTCTAAACAGACGATCACCAATGTGTAACCAACCATCTATTAACAAAGCAACTATAACTGGTAAGAAGAACATGACTAAAATTCCTCTGTGAAACCATCATGGGTTTCTAAATTTAGTATTTATTTATAAAAATATCTCACTGAAAACTGCATTTTATTATAAAAACCTTATATTTTTTCCTGTCCTTATATCTGCTTTATTAAAGAAGATTTGAGTCATGTGGTGACTCAAATTGGTGACTTTTAGCATTATATTATGTTAGCTTTCTGATTTCTGTCTTACTACCCTAGTTTTAATTTCTCTCTCAATTTTTTTTTTCTTTATGTACTAGTGTATGATTGTGCCATGATTACCTTCATTAGTAACTTTTTGCAATGAAATCTAGTAGAAAGAACTGGTATGAGGAATGTATTCAACTTTTATTTGGGACATGGAGTTCTGTAGCTATACCGAGGCAAAGTCTTCGCATTACAAGCCCTTAGGCAATAAGTAGAAATTTCAAATCTGACTTTTCTGATTTAGGATGGTAAATTCTATTTCCATAACATTTGTAGGTGTGTAAGGGCAAAAAAAAAAAATGCCTTTGTTAAAGACACTATTATTTCTAAGGAAACATTAACTTGAAAACAGGACTGGCGTTGTAAGTTATGTGAGCAGTTCCGAAAATTTTACCCTGCGGCACTTCTGGTTATTACTATGGCAACTTGGTCTTGGACGTCTTTATGGGAACACATTTTATTTGACCTCTTATTTTTTACATCATGTTAATCCATGTCTTCTTATACTGTGTAATTTTCCAGGTAGTTATATTCTTTATGGTGTGTTGGCAGAGTGAAAGAGCATTTGCTTTGCCTCTGGACGAAAGCATACAGACACTTACTAAACAGGCAATTTATCATTTAAACAAAAAACTTAATGTTTCCACAATTTTCAAAATCACTTTTGTGTTTTTAATTGTGTAATGGATTTGTAACTCAAGGAAGAAATGATACTTAAGCTCTTTTGAGGAGAAGCGTGGCTTTGTCATGTTCAATAGTTTCTGTCTTTAGGCTCTGGAATACGTTAAGATTGTTAGGTTTTTTCATCTAGTCTCACATAATATCCATATTTACCTCTAGAAGATCCAATCTTGGCAGTTCTGTAGAACTTTCTTTTTCTGGGAACTCATGGTGTAATCTGGGCATTTCTGTGTAGGACTTGTGTAGGGAACAGAGTTCAATGTTTGAAAAAGCATCCTCAGTTAAGAATGCACTTCAATCATACTTAAATTCATGGTAATTAAATAAATAAGAAGAGGAGACAGATAAATACTTGAATCAATTATAATCATAATCCTTTGTTAATATATTCCTTTAAGAGGTAATTTTGGGCATCGGTTTCAAATTACTCTCTATGAGACGTTTCAGTTATTGATAGATGTTACACATATTTTTAATTGTGGAATTTGTCTTACACACACAGTTATCCCAAAGCCTGTTATCTTAACTGGAGATATAGATACTGGAAAATAGGGCCCTTTCTTTGGTCCCAAGGGACTAACTTCAGAAAGCTTGCAACACAGTAAAATCCCTGACAGTAAAAGAAAATATGATAACCAGAAGAGAAGATATACATGCATGTGAACACACAGCATGCTTACCTTACGTGGCTTTCCCACAGTTGTTTGCCTGAGGTCAGCTTCTTTTCTCTAGAAGGAGAAGCTGCTCAGACAGCAGAACCCGAGACACACTCTGCTGGAAGATGCTATTGCTCTTTCTAAATTCCTCCCAATCTGAAGGTTTCCATTCAGTTAAACCTCAGAGTGCACTCTACACATCAGAGGCAATAAATAATCTGAAGTTTTAATGGTTAGAAGGAAGGTGGTGCAGTCAGTGCTGCAATTACTCCAGAAAATGCTTCTGTGCCAAGAAATTTAAAGGAAGCAAGAGAAGACAAAGAAGAGTAAGGACAATTTAATCTAATTTAGTTTAATCTGATTTGTCAGAGATGCTGCTGGAATTGCTGTGCCCAAATTATGCATTGAAGTGGGTGAGCTAGGGCCTGTGTGCATTGGATGTAAGTGGCTAAAAGACTTTAATGATACAGGAAAGATATTGGGCCACTATAAAGCATGAAAATGGCTCCAATTAATTTTGACTGTTGAATGGATATTGAGGATGGATACTATTTTGCCTGAACGTATTTGTCCGTTCTTAGTCATAGACTGTTTTTGATATTTCCATAGCACATATTTCATGGCATAAGCACAGTGCATAGAGGCTTTCTTAACGCATATAAAAATCCTAATAAAACGTGTTGCACTACAGCACGATGCCAAGAAGGAAGATACATTACAAATACTTTTCCTGCTCTTCACTGAATGGTTGAAAACCCTTTCAGACGCTACTCAGCTTTTTGAATTCTTCTATGGAATATTTGAAATGTAGCTTGTGCAGATGCTTCCTGCTGAGAAATACTCCTGGTTGTGCTGTTCTCAGAGTTCATGTCATGGAGTATCCAGAACAATACACCAGATGGGTAGAGCCCCACCACATCATGCAGATGGCTCAGCTAGCAATCTCAGCAAGAACTGATCACCAGTGTGACAAACTAGGTGACTGGAAGGCACAGTGTCACTAAACTATGTCAATGCTAAACCAGAAAAAAAGACACTTAAGATGGAGAGTTTATGTTGCTAAGCTTCCTGGAAGAAGTGTCTTTAGGAAGACTCTAACTGAGGAGAGGGATGATTACAGAAAGCAAAAGTGTGACAAAAGGGAACTACTGCAGAAGATAAGGGGCAAATGACAAGAGAAAGATAAAGGGACTTGGTAAAGCCAAGTGACTGAAATAGCAAGTGAAAAATTCTCCCATTTACTATTTTAAGAATTCACCCTGAGGCATAACTGTGGGAGAAAATGCATTAGCAAAAAAAGTAAGAAACTGTGGAATTTAGAAGTGGAGCTGCACAGGAATCAAATGTTCAAATTCTTAGAAGCAACAGCAACTATGGTGGCCTTAACATATGCAGTGATTTTTCAATGTAAGTAGGTAGAAGTTGATCAAAATATGGTCTGTTCTATTCAATATATCCACATGAATCCCTTCTGGAAACTGTGTTGAAAGAAGCCAATAAATATCAATGGCATACTTGATCTTCAGTATTAGCCAAGTATGTTATAGCATGCTAAGTGTTCCTTTTGCAGACAAATTAGGGGGTAGGAGGTGGGAGCTTTTAATGTAACAACAGACTTAGATGGCACTTTTCGTACTTGCTTTAGACATCTAGGAGGTAGGTATCTATTTTGTCAAGGCTCTTCAGAGTCCCTTTATAGTCAGTATGAATAAGCAGACATGCAAACTGACTTATGTTTGATGTCTTCTTTAAAGGCAGAGGAATTGCTCCCTAAAAGTGCCATCTCTCTCCCATGACTGAGACCAGCCTGGGACAACTCCCTGTTTGCTGTACAGTGTTTTCATGTGTGGTGTTCAGTGCTTCAACCAGAAGAGGTGTTCCTCTCACTATGAGTCATATTTTCAAGGCAGTGATATGAACGGTGTTCCATTTCAACTTGATAATAATTCTCTTAACTTGACCAGTGAATTATAAATAATGTTTTCATTTTCAAAAAAGTGAAACTAGATGTGGCTCAAGGATTGAGCTTGCAAGTTTTAATTTTTACCTGCTAAAAAAGTGACCAAACTTTAGATATCTTTTGATTACTACAGTTCTAATAGCTGCATTTCTAAATCAGAATAATTTGAATTAGGAAGGAACCATATAAGGTCTTTCTGGATATGTTTCTTATTTAAAGCAGATAGGAGTTCTTCCAATTTCTCTGTCCGCTAAAGTCAATTTGCAAACTCAGTCTGGCAGCTGCTTTTACGTGCAAAGATTCTGCATGCAGAAGGAGATAAATTTGTCCAAAAGGACAAGTTTCTGAGCCTCTGAATACCATCACAACTACTGATGAACTGGCAAGTATTAGTTAACCTGAAATCATAGACACAGGGTCTGATTCATATATATACATATATTAGCTAGACATAATACCTAATTCATAGTAATATCTTTAAAGTGGATTTAAATGTCAATTACATAAATGGCCTTTTATATTACAAATGCAATGCCAAAGTACCTGTAAGAAGACTTGTATATGTAACAAAGAAGTCAGGTAATTTAATCATAAAGTAAAACATAATTGCAAAATTGCACTTCTTAGAAGTTATTTGGACTTTACAAATTTTGCATCAAAAATGACCCAAACCTATTTCATCAGAAAGAGGAAAATATATGAAATTTTTCAATAAAAAGCTACATTTCATTTATTAAAATCTAGGAAGCCTGTGGCTTAGTGTCAGGAAAACCCTTTCAGATTTTGTTACAGCAATAGAGAAATAAACTATTTGCAAAGATTATGAGTTTATAAATCTAACTGAATTAATTTGCTACACCACGTTGTTTTCATTGCTTCTTATTGGACTTGAGTTACACTCTTTACATGCATGGCTCTGCATCTGAAATCCAGCAGAAGTCAATATCCTGCTAAATAAATTGAATTCTTGAATGTTTTTCATGGGCTTTGTCCAACATAGTTCATTATTTGTTTTTATTAGCTTCAGGTTTCCTATTTAAGCTTATGGTTGTGAAATCAGATCTACCAGTTTTTTGCTAGAGATTTTATTTTATCACATTGAAAGTATAATTAATCATTATTTGATAATTAAATATTAATTAATTAATTAAAGATTAGCCTCCTGTCTTTCAGTATGACACACTTAAGCAAATAGCACTATGGTAAGCTAAACATTTATATTCATACTAAACTCCTAAATAGAAGCAGCTGGACATAACAAGAAAAAACAAAGGTTACAGGATGAAAACCAGTAGGTCACACCTTTGGGCACTGGGAATAATAGATTGAGTGTCTGTTTCTCCATGTAAGTGTATCTCACTCATACCACTTCTGTAACTGAAAGATTTTATTGGATAACAGGACCGAATTAAAATAGAGTAAATTCTTGTTCAATAAGAAGTAACGTTCTTGACATGCTTTAAACTGTTCAAAAGTCCAGAAGGCAAAGTCTGCTGACTCTTCCGCAGCCTGACTGGACTCTACAGTGTACCACTGCATGGAGATGTCCTCAATAACCAAAAGGTCTTTTATTCTTTCCTGTGTCTGGGATTCTGCCAGAGCACAGCAGGTGATAAAGCGAATATGAGAACACATGTGGACAAAACAAAAAGAAAAAACCATATGCCTTACAGAGGTTAATTCATGCAATACTGGGGTAATTGCCACTAGCTTCGGAGTGGGTATATAGGATTGAGGGGATCCTAATGTATATGAAAACAGAGGCTTAAAAATAAAGAATATTTAAGTTTTTAACAAAAGAAAACTCATAATACAGTATCAGTGACACATTTTAAAATGCTAAAGACCTTAGTTTTCATACCCAGATTTAAGCAGATGTACAAAACATGCCCTATTCAAGATGTAATTGCAGTATACATATCACTCCTCTAGGTTTAGACAGCAGGATTACATTTATGAGAAATTCCCACTCCTACTTAATTTGCCCGCTAAATATATATTTATCTTATTGCAGAGAAGTATTCTTGTGGTAAACTGCACTGCCAAATTTTGGCAGAGACGAGGTAAAATGTTCTGAAATCCTCACTCAAGTTTACTGAGTGAAGGTTTCTTTCCTGAAGCATTGGAGAACCTGACACCCTGGTTTTAAAGGGAGATATTTTTGATAAAATGGTGTTTGTTCTTCATGCAGTATGTTGACTGATATGTAAACGTTCTGTTCTTTATACTTTCGCTTATGCCCGTACACCTAATGGATGTTTTGAATGAATTTAACTCACCTCAATTAGTTTAATTTCAGGGTAAATACCACAGAAACTTACATTGTCAAGTGTGAATGTGATTTGTAGCATTTTCACATCTTTCAGTCTGTGGTAAAAGCCATCTATTTGAGAAATTAGCAGATGTGTATCTGCAGATTCACAGCAGGATAAGAGCATACATCACCAGCGGGTGAATTCAAGAATTATAAGTGCTTTATATGAACAAAAGTCACTGGCACACACATGCTGGTCCACTTCAGTTTACTTCCTAGGGGAATATGTTCAATACTTACATTTAGGACCAGAATTCTTACTAAGAGTCAGTTAAATGCATCCTTTTAACTTCTGTGAATGCTTTTGAAACTCCCTCTTTATGTGAACTATGTGAAGACAGCCACATACATTACAAACCTTTTCTCAGACAGACTAAAAAAATAGCACATCATGTAGTTTGATGTAGATTTTAAGCCATGTGAAGAGCAGTAAAACAAGAGAGAGGAACTGACAAACTGAGTGAAAGCTATGTGGAAGTTTATATACCTATATGAAGCTGTTCATATTAATGGAGTCCTGAAAATGTGTTCTTTGGAAGACACCCATAGCACATATACATGTGAGTGCTATTTGTCACTGTCAATCAGATAAATAAGTATTTATCATTTTGTTATTTCTATCCAACTCAACTCCTGCCTTTAAAACCAAAAGGCCTGTTATAAATTCACATCCCAGGCCTAATATTCTATTTTATGTTAAATTGAAGTACTTGTCACAAAAAACAATTTAGAAATCAGAGCTGACTTACTTATCATGGTTTCTTGCATGGCTATTCATATAATTATCATCTGTGCAACCCTATTGCTCTTACATCTCTTTAACATCCTTTCAGAACTTGCACATTCTCTATAAAGAAGTAATTTCCTTTCTAAAAAAATAAAACAAAATATTGATGGTGTTATGTAGACCTCTGTATGGCATAGACCAGTTTGAAAGGAAACTCTTCAGTTGTTGCTTTCTCTTGCTGCTGGTACTTCTAAGAGTCTTTAAGCATCTACAGTGCCATCAAGTTTTGAAACTCAGTAGACAATTTGAAACTGCAGAAAAAAATCCTAAGGAATAGGAAAAAATGTATTTTTTTGTCAGAAAAAAATATTTTATCATAACATAAAGCAATTAACACTGGTCTGTAATCCACTATTTGGATTAATCAACTTAAATTTGGTATTAGTACATAAAATACGAATGCAATTAGAAGATCAGTAGTCCTGCATATGGAATGGAGTTTCAAAAGACTGTGCATTTTTCATTAAGCTGTTGATATATAATACTGAATTTTGTTTGTGGTCTGTATCCTTGTCCAGTTCTAGAGTTAAGTTACTGATCTCAGGGCTTTGCATACTGAAAGGACAGTAGAAACAGATGGTTGAGATGGAAGGAAGATTAAAAACTAAATGACTGGTCTACATGGTGTAGAGTGTCTTCTTGAAAAGGTTTATTTTGATGGGTGGCGATATTGCAATTGCGGGTAAAATCTAAGATATATCTGAACCTAGAACGTACTCCATTCTATGGTCTTTTTAGACCAGACCCCAACTCACATTTATGTGATAAACTCTACTGTGAATGTATGTGTCAAGCTTCAGTTTGGGAAAGGAAATTATACTTTTGAATATCTGGGGTGATGTATAATGGACTAACATTTTTTTCTTGTTGCGCAATGCAGTTTGCATGGCAGTTTGTGCGGAAGGGTGCACAGGGAGGGCAGTCTTCAGAAAAAGGGCTATTTTCTTCTGGGAGCCAGCAGAGGTAGCCTGCTGTTGAAACAAATTGGTTTCCACCTGCACCAACTGAAAGTTGTGGCTGAAACCCACATGGAATTGATTAAACCTTCCCATGCCCAGACTGACAACCCAAGGACTGAAAGAGCTGCCAGACCCAAAGTTGTACAGAACTCCAGAACCTGCAAGTGCCCCTAGAGTCTGAAGGTAGAGGTGGATGTCATGGTTGCAAGTGTGCTCAGCTGGAGGAACTCTTCAAACAAGTGGCCATGTTACAAGAACAGCTTAACAGGCAGTGCAGTATTTGAGTGAGAGATCGATGTATGGTATTGTGCTGTCACAAGCTGAAGAACAGCCCTGCCTTCAGACTTTACAAAGGGAAGGTAAGCTTGCTTCCAGCCCTAAGGTGACAGACTCAACCGACTCATGAGACAAAGGAGACTGGACTCTTGCCTCTGCTTGAGGCAGGAGCAGGATTCTTTCCCTTCCCTCTGAAGTGTCCCTACCAACAGGTACGATGCCCTGGGAATGGAGAATGAAGAGGGAGTGAATACCAGGCAAGAACCAGGAAAGGCCAACCGTGCAAAGTTGGTCCAGCCACCCACCCACATTAGAACTGGTGCCACCAGAAAAGTACACAGTGTGTTAGTAATTGGAGACTCCTTGCTACGAGGCACCACCTGAGCCCATTTGTCACCCAGACAATATCTTCAGAGGAGTTTGCTGCCTGCTGGAAGCTCACACCCATGATGTCATGGAGAGGCTGCCCAGTCTGGTAAAGCCTGCAGACCATAATTTGTTCGTACTATTCCAGGTAGGATCGAATGATGCTGCAATGAGGAGACTCAGAAACATCAAAACAGACTTTGTGTCCCTCAGAACAATGTTAAAGGGACTGGAAACACAGGTGGTGTTCTGCTCTACCCTCCCAGTCAGAGAAGGGTGTTTGAGAGAAAGGAGGCAAACTGAACAGGTGAATGGCTCTCTGCATAGCTGGTGCCATGCTCAGGGTCTCAGTTTCTACAATCTTGGGCATACCTTTGAGAAAGCGGGCCTGTTGACAGCTGACAGCCTCAGCTGACCAAGTATGAACAAGAGCATCCTGGGCAATAAGCTGGCTGTACTTACAAACAGAGCTTTAAATTAGATGTAGTGGGGGAAGGGGATGGTGTTTTAAAAGCACTCGAGAAAAACCAGAAGCTGCTGAGGTATTAGGAAGCAGTGGGGAACCCCCTGAGAACTGCCTCAAGAGCCAGGATGAGCTCCTCTAAAAAGAGGATGTGGCTGATAGCCCAGCTGAAGTGCCTCTATACCAATGCATGCAGCATGGGAAACAAATGGGAGGAGCTGGTAGCTGCTGCCCAGATGGAAAACTATGACCTGATTGCTATCACAGAAACTTGGTGGGATTAATCGTACAATTGGAGTGCTGTGATTGATGACTATAAAGTATTCAGAAGAGACAGGCAAGGAAGGAGAGGTGGGGGACTTGCACTCCATGTCAAAAATTGATTGCACAGAGTTGTCTTTGAAGAACAGCACAGGTCAAGAGCTTATGGGTGAAAATTAGAGTCCAAGCCAACAAAGGAAACTTTGTTGTTGGTGTCTACTGCAGGTCACCCAAACAAGAAGAAGGCGTTGATGAAAAGTTCTTTCTTCATCTGCAGGAAATATCACGCTCACACACCCTGATCCTGATAGAGGGGTTCAACCACCACAACATCTGCTGGAAAAACAGCACAGGGAACTACAAGCAGTCCAGGAAACTTCTGGAGTGCATTGAGGACAACTTCCTAGTACAGGTGACAGAGAACCCGACCAGAGGAGAGGCATTGCTGGACCTATTGCTCATTAATGCAGAAGTTTTTATTGGAGAGGCCAAGACTAGAGTTAGCCTGGGCTGCAGTGATCATGGCCTGGTGGAATTCTAAACCTTGAGGGGTACAGGAAGGGTAGAAAGTAGATTCAGGACCCTAAAGCTCAGAAATGCAAACTTTCATCTGTTTAGGGTGCTGGTGCCCAAGATCCCTTGGGAAACTGCCCAAGATATTTAAGGACATTTTTCTTAGGGCACAAGAGCTCTCAATCCCAATGTACAAGAAGTCAGGCAGGGGAGGCAGGAGGCCAGCTTGGCTGAGTCAAGACCTCTCAGACAAACTAAAACACAAAAGCAAAATGCATAGACAGTGGAGGCAAGGATATACATCCCGGGATATGGCCCGAGAGTGCAGGGAGGGGATCAGGAAAACCAAGGCACAACTGGAGCAGAACTTGGCTAGGGATGTGGAAAATAACAAGAAGGGTTTCTTCAGGAACACAGGATAACAAAGGAGGATGAAAGAAACTGTACCCACCCTGGTAAGCACAATGGGAGACCTGGCTACAACTGACATGGAGAAGGCTGAGGTACTCCCCAACTTTTTTTGCCTTAGTCTTCACTGGCAAGTGCTCTAGCCACACTGCACAATTCACAGAATCCAAAGGCAGGGGCTGGGAGAATGAAGTACTGCCCAGCGTAGGAGAAGAACAGGTTTGAGACCATCTAAGGAACCTGAATGTGCACAAGTCCATGGGACCTGATGAGATGCATCCAAGAGTCCTGAGGGAACTGGAAGATGAAGTTGCCAAGCCACTTTCCATCCTATTTGAAAAGTTGTGGCAGACTGGTGAAGTTCCCAGTGATTGGGAAAGGAGAAACATAACCCCCATTTTTAAACAGGGAAAAAAGGAAGACCAGAGAACTACAGGCCAGTCAGTCTCACCTCTGTGACTGGACAGATCATGGAGCAGATCCTCCTGGAAACTACACTAAGGCATATGAAGAACAGAGAGGTGATTGTTAACAGCCAACATGGCTTCACTAAGGATAAATCCTGCCTGACAAAATTGGTGGCCTGCTATGTTGGGGTTAGAGCACTGGTGGATAAGGGAAGAGCTACTGACATCATCTACCTGGACTTGTGCAAAGCATCTGATAAGTGTTCCATATGACATCCTTGTCTCTATACTGGAGAGACATGTATTTGATGGATGGACCACTTGGTGGATAAGGAATTGGCTGGATGGTCACACTCAGAGAGTTGTGGTCAACAGCTCGATGTCCGAATGGAGATCAGTGATGACTGGTGTCCCCCAAGGGTCCATATTCAGACCAGTATTATTTAACATCTTTGCTGGGGACATGGGCAGGGGGATTGAGTGCACCCTCAGCAAGTTTGCCGATGATATCAAGCTGTGTGGTGTGGTGAATACATCCAGAGGGACCCTGACAGGCTGGAGAGGTGGGCCTCTGCAAACCTTATGAAGTTCAACAAGGCCAAGTGTAAGGTCCTGCACCTGGGTCAAGGCATTCCCAAACATGGATACAGGCTAGGCAATTAGTGGATTGAGAGTAGACCTGTGGAGAAGGACTTGGGGGTGCTGGTGGATGAAAAACTGAGTATGAGCCAGCAACATGCACTCACAGCCCAGAAAGGCAATCAGATCCTGGGCTGCATCAACAGAAGTGTGACCAGCAGGCCAAGGGAGGTGATTCTGCCCCTCTACTCTGCTCTGGTGAGACCCCACCTGCAGTACTGGGTCCAGCTCTGGGGCCCCCAGCACAAGAAAGACATGGACCTGCTTGAGCAGGTCCAGAGGAGGGCCACAGAGATGATCATGGGGGTGGAGCACCTCCCCTACGAGGACAGGCTGAGAGAGTTGGGGTTTGTTCAGCCTGGAGAAGAGAAGGCTCCAGGGAGACCTTCTAGTGGCCTTCTAGTACTTCAAAGGGGCCTGCAGGAAAGGTGGGGAGGGACTGTTTATCAGGGAGAGTAGTGATAGGATGAGGAGTGATGGTTTCAAACAGAAATAGTGTAGATTTAGATGAGATATTAGGAAGACACTCTTCACTTTGAGGGTGGTGAGACAGTGGAACAGGCGGCCCAGAGAAGTTGTGGATGCCCCTTCCTTGGAAATGGTCAAGGCCAGGTTGGACGGGGCTTTGAGCAACCATGGCAGTGGGGGCTGGAATTAGATGACCTTTAAGGTCCCTTCCAACCAAAAGCACTCTATGATTCTATGAATTCAGATAGCAGATAAAAAGAAACAGATTCATATTGTGCAAGCTAGAGCAAACACAGATTTAGCTTCCAGTGAAATCCCTCCAGCTGGTCCATGTATTTCAGTAACCAATTAGCAATGCAGATGTCCTTTGTTTTAGCTAGTTTCAGTTATTCTGTCTGCAATACAATCTCACAATTTTCCAACAAACATTCTGAATAAAGCATTGATAATCATCAGCTTCAGTGAGGTTGAGCCAAATGCCCATCACTACTGTACAAAGTACTTTAAAGAGGCCCATATATTGTTTTTTAAATGATCAATAATATTTTTGCATAAATAAAACAGACTTGGAAAACAGTGATATTTACATCAGCTACTCTTTTCAGTTAATCATTAAAGGCCTTATCTAGGTCATGATAGCTAAAAGGAGAGTTATCTCATTTACAGCCTTATCCACAATAAAAACAAAATCATATTGCTTTGTGAGATACAGGGCACAAATTACATTCAGACTGAAATTCATTCATATGTCTCCCGTCCATAGTAAAAAAAATATGCAGTGAACAGGTAGGGAATCAGCAAGCCAGGAGTCTGCTCCCCACCCAGTCTTTTGTCATTTTGTCACCTTTGGGGGTGAACTACCAGCTTCTTTCCTTGCACATACAGAGTTTATGGGCTTTCAATATTCATAAACAGAGCCCATATTGGCTTATATTCTATTAAAAACTAGCTTTTTGTCACAGTTTGTGCAGCACTGTCATATGCTATAATGAAAAAATACGTGGTTAAAATAGGTCCTTTGAGAAGATAACTATTACATTGTATTTCCCTTCTAAAGGGAATAGTATTTGTGCCCCTAGTTCAGCCCCCTTCCTTGGTTTAGGGAAGAGGCTGTTACTGACAGATACATCTGTGAAGGCTTACTGATACTTTCTCCATCTTGATCTGTAGACGTTTGATTAATGTTGCAAAACTTTTCTAATGGAATGAGAGATTCCAAATGAAATTTTTATCTAGTGCTCCTTTAAGTTCGGTGGGTTTGTTAAACAGTGATTAACTTTCTTGAGGCGGAACAACACGAAGAGGATTGGCATGGTTTTATATAAGATAAGCTGTTTAATGTATCATCTCACATTCAAGGAAGTGAATAAAACCAGGGTGTAAAATAGAATACTCTCTACATTTGATTCTGCACAGTACCGTAGAAAAATGTGCAAAACCAGGCTTTCTATACAGTGAAAGTATGAGAAACCTAAGATTTTTCAGGATCGCCTAGGCCATTTAAACAATCACATGCCCTGACTATACTAATTGCAAAATGGTGGTTTAAATTATGTCATTTGAAAAAGCTAATTAACACGTATTATGAAAAGATACGTTTTCCTCAGTATTACGTGCATCTTTTGTTTTGTACTTCAACACTGATACCTGATAGTCAAATGTGTAAGCTTTCATAAAATGAGAAATTACTTAAACAGAGAAGTACAATCATAGTTTAAAACATTGCTGGCAAGATGACCATGTAATTGAAACTAACCATCCGAATGAACTATTAGAAAATAACTGTAGTTGTTTTGCAGTGTGTAGACTACAACACTTGGCCCTTGTGTATGATACTTAATTTCTTAACAGTCTGTTTTGGTGGAAACTTGTGGTTAGGTTATCAAAGTGTATAGAGACTAGAGAAGGCAGCACAGGGCTGACCTGTGCTTTTAAGCTTCATCCAGCGCTTCAGGTTACTTTTGCTTAATACTGCAGTGTAGTACAGCCTTGATTTTTAAATAGAGTCACACACTTGGAGTTAGAATAGTGATCAGTTTAAAAAGAAAACATGAGAGGCATTAACAATCTCCACATCGATAATCTGATATGCAACCCAATATAGAACTTTGCTTCTTACCTTTAAATTGGTCTCATATTTTGCTGCATCAGTAAAAGTTCCTGTATCACCATTTCATCCAAACTGTCGATTTTACTGGAAAGATAGACAGGATGACAAGCTTCATGTGCTTCCTCTTCTCCTTTCAGTCCAGATGTGTCACTTACGGTCACTAGTAGTTGAGAACTAGTAGTTGAGAAAAAGTTGTATTTGAGAACAACAGCAGAACTGAGAAGAGTGAAAGGTGGTTTGGTTTGTATGACTGAGGTGAGAAGAATCAGAAAGATAAATAGGACTCTTGTCTATGTCATTTTTCTTATTCCTGTTACGAACGCAGCCTGTTGGCTGATGAATTTAGAAAATAAAAGTGTGCAGATGTGGCTTCTGATATGACCATTAGATGCAGTCTGTGCGCACCTTGGTTTCACACTTCATCCACCTTCTAACATCTCTGATCAGTGATACATTATTTTCTGTCCAGTTTAAAAGATAGATTTGAAAGTAGGTCTCTTTTCCATTAACAGGTTACCAAGAAACCAGTCCATTAAAGCCTATTCACTTTCCTCAGTATCCATTTAAAAATTAAGAGCTACATTGAGATCACCCATTAAAGTGCCTAAGTTCTGCTTTTATTATATGCAGGCTCCTGAGTATGGAACCTGAACAAAGCAGTGAACCAGAGCAGCCAGCTGCCAGGGTCAGACAACCTTGGAGACAAGCAAGAATAACAGCTTGTCTCTTGTGGACTAGGAAGTGTTGCAGGTCCCTCCACATAGTCTTTTTTTCGTGCTCAGTTAAAACAATTAAATTACCCTAGGAGTAGTGTTCACAGTTTAGGATCTGCCCCTGTACAACATCTTCTCCACGAGTGACCTCATCACTAGACAACAAGGACAGCCTCCCTTTTGCTCATTTTCTCTTTTCATTTGCTCATGTATTTTGCATTACATTCTGCAAAGTGACTCATCTTCAGCTGGAAGGCGTAATTCCAGGTCTGGCAGTAGGAAAATCAACTTGTGCCTACGGCACTTTCTCAGGAACTGCAATCAAAAAATTCAAGAATCGGAAATGCCTAAAACTCAGGCTTCTGCTCTCAGGCCAGGAGTTCTAACGTCTTCATGCAAAAAGACCTTTTTCACTTATGTTAGGTGACTTGCCTCAGAAGACCTTCGGTGGTGGAAACTGGGAAGTATAGAAGTACCTGGTCAGCATGGAAATAACTGGTGGGCACACCTTGGTCATGTATTGAGATATGTCCCTGTGTTTCATGCTTCCAAGTGGCTGGCTCAGTATATCAAATTCCTATGAACAGCCACAGGCTTTCTTTACAGTCAGGGGAGGCAGGCAGGTGTTTCAGGCAATGAGTGCACTGCAGAGGCTCTAACCCCCCAAGTGCTTAGGCAAGACCTTGAAAGTCATCCGATAGGCATTACTTCGGTGTCATTATTCATAAAAGAGACACCAGCAGTGGACAGCCTAACATAGTCCCAAATATTGTGACATATTCCCTAGCAGAAACCTGCCAGGGGGAGTTGCAACAAGGGATTTACCATACTTACTTCTGGGACTTTGACAGAAATGATAGGAGGCACTGAAAGAGCCAGTAGCTCTTACTGGAGAGCTTTCACTTCAAATGTTAAAAGCACTGGGGTATGAATTCTTTAACATATCCTAATCAAATCCAAACCATAGTGCTCAGGCAGGTTTGCACAGCTCTATGACTCTTGCTTTCTGTTAATAGAATTGGAAACTTTTTGGTTTTTTATCATAGTCCTTAATCAGCTCCTTAAGAAGATTAAGCTCCATCTTGTGTAGGAGAAGACTTTTTGGTACCAGGAATGTCTTGATTTTATTCCCGTGATGATGATAGTCTGAATTAATGAAGCAGCTGTGGCCACATGCATAAAGTTTTAGTTGATACTAACTATTAAAAATTATTCAGAAATATTTACATAGTAGCAAATTGCCAATCTAATTCATTATTCTTTCCCCATGGAGTATTTTAAGTTAATTTCTGCAGCTGATATTCATCTTTGAAAGTGTAAATTAGATATGAAGTTGAACTAATTCTAAGCCAGATAAAAAATGAAGATGACAGACAATAAATTAAGGTAGTGTCTCTTAAATCATAGGATAATATAATAAAAATAAAAGGATTGTTTCTTTAATATTAATGAACAAGGTAGGATTAGATCTGAGTGACAGAATTTTGCCACTAGATAACTTATTGCTATGCTAAAGAAACAGCAAATAACTCAGGAATATATTACAGAAGTGACTACTGGATTAGCAAGCATTTAAAAATTCCCCTTGTATTAAGTAAGCCGTATGCTACTGTCTTACTTAGTGGACATACTGTAGGAACCATTGACTAATGAGTCTTTAATTGAAAGAGAGCAAAGATGACTAGAAGAAAAAGTCCAGGAAGAAGTCAGTGCCAAAGCACTGAAGGAGAAAATAGGCAAATAGTTTGATATAGTCTGGCTACCTGAGCTAACTAAATGTTATCAATGGGATCCAGAAGGTCTGACAGACAACAGGAGGCAGCTACTGGGAAAGAAACCACATTTGTTTGGGGAAGAGTCTTTAATACTATTATTGCTATTATGGTTGTTGTTATTAATATTACTGGTTTTGAATCCCACTTCTTAAAGGGGAAAAGCAAAATCAGAATTTTGGGAAGGTTTGTGTCTTTTTAACTGGAGTTTGGCAAATACAAGGAGTAGCAATTGCAAATGAACTGCACCCCCATCCTCAACTGCTTTTTGTATTCTGTACTTTGTTTCCTAGCAAAAAGGGATCTGTATGATCTATTTCAGCGTTTCAGCTGCAGAAATACTTTTCTTCTCCAGTCTGTTTCTTTTTCTTTTTTTTTTTTTTTTGGGGAATCTCAAAACTTTTTCGGCATGTCAGACAAAAAGCTGTTTGAACCTTGTCACTCCCCATTCAATCTTCAACTCTGAAAATCTATCAGAGAAGGGAGGTGGGCAGAGAAGGATTAGTCCTAAAGCAATCTATGTCTCTGCAGTTCAAGACACTATTTTCAAACAAAGAGCAAGCAGTTGACATATACCATGTGATGATAAGCCATAGTGGGAGAAGACACTAAGAAGAAGCTACACATGTAGCTTCAGTACACATGCCAAAGAAGAGAGGCACAATTCTGTTCCACAAATGCTATTGTCTAAACATACCCACTGGAACACACAGAGTTGATGCTCAAAGGAGTAAATGTTGCCTCAACAAATATGTGTTGTGGCAAGACATGGTGTGTTGAAGTACTTTCTACATTGAAATCTCTTTTCTTCAAAGATGGCATTAGTCTTGTCTGTATAATACAGACTATAAATATAGCAGATTTTCCGAGAATCTCTTTGAAGATTGGTTGTTAAAATAAATACATATTTCTACTTCATAGTAAATGTAGGTTTACTGATAGACATTGATTTTTCGAAACTGTATATTTTAATGTTTCTGTGACAGGCCAGTACTATAAGCATTCATTCCAAGCATGGCTCAGTCCTATAGAGCTGGATTATAAAACATCTACTAAAGCCACATTTCCTTTTGCAAAACAAAAAAGCTCAGTATTCTAAAGAATAAAATGAAAAATTAATACAAGTTTTCACATAATTATAGTTCTTTGACTAAAAATAACAACTCCAGCCAGTCAAAAAATTAAAAATACATCATAAAATATCCATCTTTCTCCCAAGATGACATTAGATGCTGCCTTCCAGAGGAATATTTCAAGATGTTGACTGCTACTGCAATGTTCTGGAATAAATTTCTCAATTTTAAAAAGGGGGGTGAAGAGTGATCCTGCAAAGGGACACGGATCTCATTTTAAAGCAAGTTTTTGTGATTATGTCTGAAAAAGTTCTCCTAAAAATAGATTGATACCATTTCCTTTGGAATCATTAATGGTATGAAAAAGCTACGAGTTAAATCCCTATTTAAAAGAGTCAGGCCTACTATCTAAACTCTGTAATGCATACTAGATAATGAATCAACTGAAATAAACATACGCAATATCTGTACTTAAACCTTATAATCCTCATAACCCTCAGGAGCCTTTTTCTTCTGAAATTCTACAGACTTTGTGTCTTCTACACTTCCTGTAGAAGTGCTAGAAACAAGTGGGGACATTTTTCTTTCATAGCTGGGACGCCAGTCAAAGAAGGCCACTTGACTTCCTCATGTTCTTCATGGTTCCTCCAGGTCTGCCTCGCACACTGATACACAGACCCATTCTGCTTCATTTTAAACTGCGCAATTGAGAGACACTCCCAAATTTCAACTCAATTGGTTTAAAAATTAATCTTTCTTCCTTTTAATTGCTCATGATTTAACTACTTTAAGCCTTGTTTCAGAAAACTTGAGGCATGTATTTGGGTCCCATATATTTAAATGGTACGTAGGCTATGGTTCAACATAGATTTTTGAGCAAAAGGATCAGTAATTCCTGAACCCCATCACTCATTCTTTCCTCTCATTACTCCCTGCAATATGCTGTCAAGTTGCCTGTGCAGACACAGGGTGAAATAATCAAGGAACCAAACAGGCTGAAAAATAACCTGTATTTTTTTCCTTTTTTTCTTTTCACTCCATAAGTTTTCCATTTGATTACTACACAGCTATTCAAATATTCTGAAAACAAATGAATGTCCTGCTGCAAGGACAGATTTAAGCAGCGAATGGTGCGATAGCCTGGGAACTTGAACTTAGATTAAGCAGTACTGCTGCAAGAGCAGTGATGGGTTTACACGGGTTTCTGAAGATACAGATGCATGAAATGTTGCCTTAGATCATTATCTGCCTTTGAAATCCTTAACAGGCATGAGGCACTCCGCATTCCAGAGCTGGAAAACTTCCACAAAAATAAACCTGCTGTTTGGCAGAAAGATGGCCCAGATCACAGGCAAACATTTCTGTATGATGCTGCAGTAATTTAATCTCATTAAAAAAAAAATACACAGATTAAAAGATTTTACAATAGCCACATTTGTAAAATAAATTAAGGAACTATGTAGAAGTACATGAACCCATGAACTTGCCTTTCATCATGCTGGCATCATTTAATCCCAATGAAGTGGAAATCTGAATTGCTGAAAATGAAACTATAGACTGAAATATGGCAGTACGTTTCATACAGCAGAACTAGTTTTACTGGAATCTCAGTTAAACAGATAAATCGAGCTTGGGTTTTACAGTCTTTCAAAAATATTTAGAAAGAAATTGAAATTACACAAAATATCACACCTCCTCTACCTGAGTAACATTTAAAATGCAAAAGCATACATTCAGCCTTCATGCCTCCAAAATGTCTTTTTACTTTCTTTTAACCAATTTGTCCCAAGTGGATTTCTTTCTGAAACAACAGTGATTCAATCTAAAGATTTAGCTGCCCTTTTCTCATATATGTGAAAAAGTCTTGAACATCAAAGTGCAGGAGATCACTATCCAGATGTGACATTCAGACATGAAACTCTGATGCACAGCACAGCAAGTTCATGTCGCTGAGAAAAGAAAACGAAACAATCCCCCATCAACTCTAACACAAATTGTAGCTGAAAAGACATAATTCTCAGATAGAAAAAGTCCAAAGTAAGATGTAACTGTACAGACTCCACTGAACAATGAGTAAAGTGTGTTAAAAACTGAAATGAACAATGATGTTTTCACCCAAACTGCTTAACTTGGAGAACAGTTTGCTGAGGTAAATAGTTTCATCTTCCTTTTGTTGAGAAAATTACTATATTTCATAATTATCCACAGCTTGTTAAAAATTAACTTAGTGAAAATTAACAGTGCTTATTAACTGCATTTCAAAATGTAATCAATAAAATCAGTTGTTAATATATTTGAAAATAATAACTAGACATTATCATGCAGGTTGTTTTTCACTTTGGACAGTGTTTTAAAACTGTTTTGGAAAGTTTTCAATCTTCTCATTGGGAAAAAGATGCAAGATGCAGAGTAACCATTTCCAACAACACAAAACAGTCATGGGACATGAAAGACATTTTCATGTGTTGCTGCTTTTAGGCTACGTTGCTTAGGTCCTCTTGCGTAAGTCTCACCACAGATGAAACCTTAGACAATTTAGTCAAAACAGCAGCAAGCTGAGCATGGAGCTCAGAGCACAGCTGGGAGTTCTGCAGCCTGAGCAGGACACCATGGTCCTGCAACTGTGCTGCCACAATTGCACGACAGCGATTGTTTATGGCCAGCAGCACTAAAGCCTTTGACTGCAACATAGGCGGCCTTCAGACATAGGCTGGCTGTACGGACACAGCATTGCACTGAGACTCGCACCTGGAATTAGTTCTAAGCTTTCTTGTGTGATCACACATGCACTTGTGGCTGCCTCTCTCATGCTGCTGACCTGATTGTGAGGACAAAGCCATTAATGTCTGCAAGATACTCTGACAATCTGGTATTGGCCATTTAAAAATCAAATTGCAGAGAAAGACAAAGGGAGTAACTCTATATGGTGTGATCACACTAGTCTGGAATAGCATTAGGAATACAAGGGGTCTGAAAATGGCTTAAAATAGTCTGCTGGATATATTACAGATCTAATGTCATTTTTTACATTTGTTAAGCAAGTTGCAGAGGGCAGAAAAGGCTTCTGTCAAAGGACAGAATCTTGCTAAAAATTTAACCATTGCTCTTTCTTAATTTCAATTTATTTTTTCCTTTGATTTATTCCCTTAAAACAAAGAATATCTCTATTTTACTCTCTTCTCCTTATGCCTATTTTTCTTTTTCAGTTTTTTCTTCTACCCTTCTCATGACTTGATTTATAATCTGCCCTGTTTTCTCCTATTTAAATGTCTTAACGTTTTTTTTAAATGCAATCCTGCAATGCATGATCATATTTTTATGATCTACTATCTTTATTATCTTTATTTTCCTTCACACCCTCTTTACAAAACAACTTTAGCAGTCACCAAAAACAAAAGAATCTCAGAGGCAGAGGCTTAGAGAGATTAGAATAATTCTAGATCTACAAGGAAAAACTTGATAAAATAAATAGTGTATAATCAGTTAAAATGCAGGACTGGATGCAAGCACCTTTACACCTTTATAAGACTGGATTCAGTTATGTTTCAGTGCTTTTTAATCTATTACATAACAATAGTCCTCAAATCAACATTTATCACTCGTTTTTTTTAATTCTTTCAGAACTGCTGTTTATCAAGGAATGTTTCTATCTATTGGGTATTAAACTCACTTAGAACACTCTCTTTTTTTTTGCCTTGTGTGCAGTTTATGCCAATGCTATAGTTTCACCATTCTTAAATACAAAATGATTTATATTAAATGCCTTATAAACTTTATTCTAGGAAAAATAATGAATTTGTTAACACTAGCTCAAATATTCCTCATGACAAAGCTCAGTATTACAGTATTTCAGCATATTACCATTTTATTGTCTGTTACTGATGATCTCATCATCTGGTAATGCTTACACAAGGTTATTTGGAAGCTAGCGTTAGTATTTCAGCACAGGGGAAGAGGTTCCCCAGCTCATTCTAAGGCAGCCTTCTAAATGAGGAGGACCACAAGATGTATAGATACACCTGAGCTCACTATATTTAGATTGCAGGTACTAACAGGAATGAAGGAGGAAAGTGTGCCTTTCATCCACCTGAGTAAGAGCCCAGTATTAGTAAAGCCCCAGGCTAAAGCCCATGGTCTCACGGCTTCATGGCTATCAGATTAAAGCTGGTTTAGCTACATCTCCTCATGCTATGATCACATCCCTGGCTGCAGTGGCAACATAGCTTTAACCAAAACATACTGCATGTGTAAAGTCCAAACCAGACACTTCCCTGTACACAAGATTGCTTCTAGCAGTTCTCAAACTCAGCTATGTGCTGTGTTGCTAGAGGGTGGACTGTTAGCAGATGGCAGTCAGGCTCATTAATAAAGGCTTTAGTCTTTTTAATTGCCGTAGTAAACTAAAGCATGGACTGTTTCATAGAAAAGATGAATCAGTTGTTTACTGTGTGCAACTGTTTAGCAGAGGAAGAGAATTCAGGAGATAGTGTTCTTTAATTCATTCTCTTCATACAGTCTGTTCCATTAGCTGAGACTGGAAACAGGACTTGTTCTTTAAGGGGGGGGGGGGGGGGGGGGGAAGGTTCTGCTTACTGTATTTTTATGTAAAGGCCTTCTCCATTAAATGAATGTTTTTCATGATACTCGTTTACACAGCCACTATGTCTATCTGGCTATGTTTTAAGACTGCAATTTCCACTTCTTGCCACTACAGAAACTCCTGTAATGCCAAAATACGGCTTCAGGTTTACTAATACTTTGGAAATGTGTAGCTGAGAATAAATGTCAGGCTCTCCTGTGAAGTGGAAATGTTGGCGCAATGGACTGTAGTTCATCACAAATGTAAATGGGAATGGAATTTCTAGGCTACTCCTCAGGCAGAGAGCATGGATCAGCGGTTGTAATTGTGTATGCTAGTTGGATGTATCAAAAATACCCAGCTAAATATTACTTTTGAGGAAATATATATCCTCTGGCTACTAATCCAGGGAAAAAAATAGAATCCGGCTTCTAACTTTAAAATTGCTTGACTTCTACTTTTTAATTTATTGATACTCCATCCTGATGTAGAGTATATAGTAACTTTGTGAATGTGGGTATCTGCCAAATCAATAATGTTTTAATATTTTCATATTAGACTCAGAAAAGCATTACAAGTCTATTTTTTTTTAAATACACTAATAAGAATGATCAATTTTATAATCTTTTCAGATGGTCTCAGAATACCTTTATAAACGTCACAATCATTGGGATTTTATTTACTCTTGCAAGTGCAGAGACAAAGCACTTTGTATGGTGTAGAAATTCTTTACTGGCAGGCTTTGCTGTTATATTGATGATCCTAACTGGAATCTACATCCTAGACAAATAGAATTTTTACCCCATTTAAAAGAGTTACAGAATCAGAATTGGTTTTTATAAGCTTAGGCTCAGAGATCTCACAATAACTTTTGAATTTCATTCAAAATCTATTCACAAAGAGCAAAATATTAATTTCCTTATGCCAGAGACTCAGAGTTCACCATAGGCTACAGCAATGGACTTTTGGTATAAAACTTCCCATCCACAGCTGCCTGTCCTACTGGATCTTAAAATTATTGCACTCAATATAAACAGAATTCAGGCAAAATTGTTTTCTAAGCTTCTGTCGCTGGCCAGTATGCATGAAACCTAACCATTTTTTAAAAGTGTATTTTAATGTGTAGAAAGCTGGATTCCAGTTCACTCGTATCTCAGTTGCTATTCTTGGTTTGACTCCCAGTCTGGAGTTGAAAGAACAACCTGACAGCCGTTTATGAAGACATAACCAGCTGGATAGAATATGGTGGTGCAGTGGATGTGGTTTATCTTGATTTCAGTAAAGCGTTTGACACCATCTCCCACAGCATCCTCGCAGCTAAACTGAGGAAGTGTGGTCTGGGTGATGGGGTAGTGAGATGGGTTGAGAACTGGTTGAAGGAAAGAAGTCAGAGTTGTAGTCAATGGGACAGAGTCTCACTGGAGGCCTGTAACTAGTGGAGTCCCTCAGGGGTCAGTACTGGGACCAGTACTATTCAATATATTCATCCATGACCTGGATGAACGGACAGAATGCACTGTCAGCAAGTTTGCTGATGACACAAAGCTGGGAGGAGTGGCTGACACACCAGAAGGCTGTGCTGCCATTCAGCGAGACCTGGACAGGCTGGAGAGCTGGATGGGGAGAAATTTAATGAAATACAACAAGGGCACGTGTAGAGTCTTGCCTCTGGGAAAGAACAACCCCATGTACCAGTATAGGCTGGGGACTGAGCTGTTAGAGAGCAGCATAGGGGAAAGGGACCTGGGGGTCCTGGTGGACAGCAGGGTGGCCATGAGCCAGCAATGTGCCCTCGTGGCCAAGAAGGCCAATGGCATCCTGGGGTGTATTAGAAGGGGTGTGGTCAGGAGGTCGAGAGAAGTTCTCCTCCCCCTCTGCTCTGCCTCAGTGAGACCCCATCTGGAATAGTGTGTCCAGTTCCGGGCCCCTCAGTTCAAGAAGGACAGGGAACTGCCTGAAAGGGTCCAGCACAGAGCCACAGAGGTGATTAAGGGGGTGGAACATCTCCCTTGCGATGAAAGGCTGAGGGAGCTGGGGCTCTAGCTTGGAGAAGAGGAGACTGAGGGGTGACCACATTAATGTTTATCAATACGTAAAGGGCGAGTGTCAGGAGGATGGAGCCGGGCTCTTCTTGGTGACAGCCAATGACAGGACAAAGGGCAACGGGTGCAAGCTGGAGCACAGGAGGTTCCACATTAACATAAGGAAAAACTTTTTCACTGTGAGGGTGACAGAGCACTGGAACAGGCTGCCCAGAGAGGTTGCGGAGTCTCCTTCTCTGGAGACATTCAAAACCTGCCTGGACACGTTCCTGTGTGACCTACTCTAGGTGTTCCTGCTCTGGCAAGGGGGTTGGACTAGATGATGTTTTGAGGTCCCTTCCAACCCCTAACATTCTGTGATTCTGTGATTTTCAGGCATGACCTAGGTTTGACTTAATTTCTCGGCTTTGCTTGCACTGGGATTTTCACCTTGCTACGTACGTGGCATGAATGATGGGAGTCCTGTCACAACATGCCATTTGGTGTTGCAGCAGTTGTTTCCACTGAAAAATCCAATGGCTGGTATGTATTTATACCTTTGTTGCTGCATCTGGAAGAGGGACGACAACAACAGGCCGATTTTAAAAAATAAGGAATTTAGTCCTGGCTTTAGGGAGCTGTCTGTGAACAGATTAAATCTGGTTGCCACAAATGATTTCTGACACAGTTTTTTCAGTTGTTTTTCAGCAAAGGCCAGGCTTAATCCTGTTGATGCGGCAGGACATGTTTATAAGACATCTGAGCTTTTGAAGAAGAATCACCTATTTTGAATAATGTAGATGTGGAATGGACTCTGGTTTTCTATTTTCTCCCTTACATTTTCTAACATTCTAACAGGAAGAGCACATGATAAGCAAAATGATTCTATGATTATCAGAGTTATAAAATGTTGCTAGATTTCCACTCATTTCTCATACAGATCAACCTGTTTAAGTCCAATTGTCTTCTGTGAAAATTACTCACTTCCTGTAATCGAAAAAAGGGCATCTGAAATGGGTGATGTGCTTGCCGAGCAGGAAAGGAACATGTGTAGTCTCCATATCATTTTTCTGTTCCATCATCTGTGCGTAGCCATCCATTTGAAGAAAAGCTTTTCAAAACAAAAGTAACAACAATATCTGTGAAGTACAAGTATTAGGATGAAACAGTGCAAAAAGCTCATAAGCAGCAGCTGCGTCTGCAGCTCTCGTCTGTCACGCTTTGCCTCTGCAAACACATCAAGGTGCCGTTTCCCACTTTGTGGGCCAAATTGGTACACAGGGCAAACGGCTGTAATTCTTTTGAAAAGTAATGGAGTTTTAACTGTTTTTTCTAGGGCTGAATGTAATTTGGCACTCATTTCTTGGGTCGGTGGGAGTGTTACTGCTTCATCCCATGAACAGTAACAGCGTATATGTGCACAAACACTGCGTTAGCACGCATCTGACTAAAAAAAAGAAACAATCTGGGGACTAATACTGGTATGTAGAAAACCTGGGGTTTAAATGATGATAATGTATTTCACTCTTTTGAGAAATTTTGCTTTAGCTTTAGAGACAAAGACATAAATTGCGATAATTTTGTAAAATTCAGTGTGTTGGATTTTGTACGTATGGTATGCATATGTATAGCATACATCAGGGGTGTGTGTATGTATATATATATATATGTATACACAGAGACGATGGATAAAGGTGTGGATATATAGTAGGGGTGCAGGCAGGAGAGGAAGGCTTGTTGTGAGAACAGACATTTTGGGCCATTTGCAGTAATAGCTGATGAGGATAACCAGCCATCGGCTGAGTCAGTTGTAATTTGCAAACTGGACATGCTACACTGTGTGAGCATTTAAATACATGGATACTGCAGATTTCAGTGTAAATCCAGTTAGACTTGACATCACCAAACCAGCCCGACAAACTAATTGCTGTCCTTCTCTGCCACAGTTTTCCCATCAGCTTGGGCTTGGAATAGATTTAATCTCATAAAATCTCAGAAGGTCTTTGTCCTTTTTGCCTTCTACAATGCAGAATCTGCAGTCTGATGTCTTATCAGCATCCTCGACCTCCCCGCTACCACGCACACTTTAAATGGCCATTCTTTCCATGAGGTTTTTGGAGTGTTGTGCTGGACGCTCACTCTCTGATCCTTGCAGTGGAAAAGCTCCAAAACGAATGCCGTTTCTCAAAACTCGCCACCGACGGTGCAAAAAGACACCTTAAGGTGCCAGGTCTTTCCCTCATACTGCTGTAATTCGGTGTAACACCATGGGAAAACAAAGATGTGGAGCGTGACACGAAAACAGGCATGGAAGGGAAAAGCCTTGACCCCTCGGGGTTAACGTCTTAGATGAGACACTTCAGCTGGCAATTTTTAAAACCACCTGTGTTTTTAGCAAAAAAACTTTTCCCTATCTCCCGGCCCAGCTCCCTGTGGCGCCGGGCAGCGGGAGGCGCCGCCGCCTTCCGGAAGGTTCCCCACTCTGCCCCACCAAGAGGGCATGGTGGTGTTGCGTCAACGGTTGGACCTGACGATCTCAGAGGTCTAATCCAACCTAACGATTCCATGATTCTAAGAGCGGGGTACCCGAGCCGGCGGCGGTACCTCCCCGGCCTGGCACTGCCGGGCGGCTGGGAGAGGGCGGGGCGGAGCGGGGCGGGGCGGGCTGCCAGGCGGAGCCCCCGCACCTCCCCCGAGAGTCCTGCGGAGCGGCGGGAGCCGAGCGGCCGCTCCGGTCACCGCTGGATCCACTCCGCAGCTTGGCGGCGGCCGGGAAGCGCCGCGGCTGCTGTCGCAGGCGGCGCGATAAGAATGCCATTGACGTCAGCGAGGCGGCAGCGGCGGCTAGGGGTAGGGGGGGACGACGACAGACGCGGGCGCGTACACACACACACATGTCCCCGCTTCTCCCGAGCGGGCAGATCCCGTTGTGCCGCTGGGCTGCGGGAGGGGAAGCTGCAGCTCACCCGAGAGGGGCCGGTTGCGCTGATACCCGCCCCGCTCGGAGAAGCGAGCCGCGCCGCCACGCGTGTGCTGAACCGCTTGAACTAACTACACGTGGATGGTTAAAGCAGGCTAAATTAAAAAAAAAAAAAAAAAAAAAAAAAAAAGGCGTGCTGACTAGATTTTCAGGTAAACAAATCTGAAATCGCCAAGAGAAATCCTCGCGCGTTACTGCAGGTGATGGAGCCCCAGGCGCGCTCTGACGAGTGACGGCGCCGGCGGGCCAGGGAGGCTCTCGCTCTTGTGGAGCTGAAAGACAGAGAGCAAATCGCCTGAACCGTGTCGCCGGTGCGGCCCGCTGAATTTTGCAGCCTAGTTCTGCAGCATTTGAAAGCTGTGTGGTCGCGTTGGCGCGCCCCTTTTCGTACCCACTTGGATCTCTAAGGGAGAGAGTCGTTTTAGACGCTCCTGTAAATGTGTGCTTCTGGTGAGGAAGAAAACAAAGTCTGTTAACTGGAGTCGTCTTAAAAAATACTCGGTGGTTGCCACGGTAGAGACTGATGGACTTTCACACACGTTAGAAACAATGTTGAATTTACTGTACTTGAATTTCCCCTAACTCATCACTATCCCCATAGTCAGTCACCAATTATTTCTGTGGAAAAAGAGTGTCAAATCAAAATCAGGTGTATTTTTCTATCTGCAGGCAAATCTCGACATCTCTAACTTAACTCCATCAAATCTATTGTTGCTCCATTTAATCTTATTTATGGCTTTATTGCTTTTTTGATGTTAGGTAATTGTAGTGCCCCTCCCACTCAATACATGCTTAAAAATAGACTTCAAGTGAGATAGCATCTGTACGATGATATATTTCTCTGTTTTAGGCTGGGATTATGTTAGGTACTGCACATAAAGATGTATAGGGGTGTTCTACATTTCTAAAGATTGGGGGTGCTGTGTAATGACTGGGAATTCTGTCCTTCAAATCCACCCGGAGGCATTAACTACAGGGCAATAGTGTCAGGAAAGAGGCAAATTTCCTTATCTAGGACATTAACAGATGATCAAAAAAACCTCCTTTCCTCCTAAACCTCGGGTCAGCAATCTGCTTAGAGGATCTTTTATCTCAGAGTGCCTTTCCCTCTGTTGACTTTGGATGTGTCACTGTGACCTCTGAAAATTCAACTGTTAGCAATGTGAAACTGATCCCATTTGCAAAATGAAAAGTGGACGGATTATGAGATAATCAAGAAAACGTAGCTAAAAGAAACAATCTGTGCCTGTCCAACTGTGGCAATCTATAACGGGATTATAGCTGAATGCTGTTAATTCATGAGTACTTTTCCATAGCCTTGTAGCTGTGGGGGTGAATTCACTTAAATGAAACACTTAACTACGTTCTCAGAGAGCTGTGGTTGCCCTGAAATCAGAATGATTTAGTTTTAGTTAGCAAGTTACCAAGTTAGCAAATGTGACACCCAGCTACAAGAAGAGCTGGAAGAAGGGAGCCTTTGCTGGAACTCAGGGAAAAAAGGAGGGTTTACCACTCTTGGAAGAAGGGACAGGTAACTCAAGAAGAGTATAGGGAGCTTGTTAGGTCATGCAGAGGGGAAATTAGAGAGGCAAAAGCACAGCTAGAGCTCAGGCTGTGAAAGACAACGAAAAATGTTTATACAAATACGTTAACAACAAAAAGAGAACCAGGGAGAACCCACATTCTTCTGTTGGATGCAGAGGGGAACATTGTCACCAAAGATGAGGAAAAGGCTGAGGTACTTAACACCTGCTTTGCCTCAGTCTTTAATAGTCACACAAGCAATCCGCAAGGTAATTAGTGCCCTGAGCTGGAAGACAGGGACCAAGAGCAGAACAAAACCCCCTGTAATTCAGGAGGAAGCAGTTAAAGACCTGCTTTGCCACCTGGACATTCACAAGTCTATGGGGCCGGGTGGGATCCACCCAAGTGTACTGAGGGAGCTGGCAGAGGAGCTGGCCAATCCACTCGCCATCATTTATCAGAAGTCCTGGTCGACACAGGAGGTCCCAGATGACTGGAGGTTTGCCAATGTGACGCCCATCTACAAGAAGGTCCGGAAGGAGGATCTGGGGAACTACAGGTCCATCAGCCTGACCTCGGTACTGGGGAAGATGATGGAGCGGCTCATCCTGAGGGCACTCACATGTCATGTGCAGGACAACTAGGGACTCAGGCCCAGCCAGCACGGGTTCATGAAGGGCAGGTCCTGTTTAACCAACCTGGTCTCCTATGACCAGGTGATCCACCTAGTTGATGAGGGAAAGGCTGTGGATGTCATCAACCTGGACTTTAGTAAAGCCTTTGACACCATCTCCCACAGCATTCTCCTAAGTAAGCTGGTGGCTCATGGACTAGACAGGTGTACACTAAGCTGGATTAAAAACTGGCTCGACAGCTGAGCACAGAGAGTGGTGGTGAATGGAGTTAAATCCAGCTGGTGGCCAGTCACAGGCATTGCCCCCCAGAGCTCAGTATTGGGACCGGTCTTGTTTAACATCTTTATCGATGATCTGGATGTCCTCATCCAGTGCTCCCTCAGTAAGTTTGCAGATGACACTAAATTGGGTGGGAGTGTTGATCTGCTGGAGGGCAGCAAGGCTCTGCAGAGGGACCTGGACAGCCTGGATCGATGGGCTGAGGCCAATGCCATGAAGTTCAACAAGGCCAAGTGCCGGGTCCTGCACTTGGATCACAGCAACCCCATGCAGTGCTACAGGCTTGGGGAGTAGTGGCTGGAAAGCTGCTCGGCAAAGAAGGACCTGGGGGTGTTGCTTCACAGCCACCTGAACACAAGCCGGCAGTGTGCCCAGGTGGCCAAGAAGGCCAACGGCATCCTGGCCTGGATCAGCAATAGTGTGGCCAGCAGGAGCAGGGAGGTGATCGTGCCCCTGTACTGGGCAATGGTGAGGCCGCAGCTTGAATACCATGTGCAGTTTTGGGCCCCTCACTGCAAGAAGGACACTGAGGTGCTGGACGTGTCCAGAGAAGGGCAACGAAGCTGGTGAAGGGTCTGGACAACAGGTCTTGTGAGGAGTGGCTGAGGGAACTGGGGCTGTTTAGCCTGGAGAAGAGGAGGCTGAGGCAAGACCTTATTGCTCTCTACAACTACCCAAAGGGAGGTTGTAGTGTGGCAGGCGTTGGTCTCTTCTGCCAAGTTACAAATGATAGGACAAGAGGAAATGGCCTCAAGTTTTGCCAGGGGAGGTTTAGAGTGGGTATTAGGAAGAATTTCTTCACTGAAAGGGTTGTTGGAACAGGCTGCCCAGGGAAGTGGTGGAGTCGCCATCCCTGGAGGTATTTAAGAGAGGTGTAGATGTGGTGCTTAGGGACATGGTTTAGTGGTGGACTTGCAGTGCTAGGTTAACGGCTGGACTCAATGATCTTAAAGGCCTTTTCCAACCTAAATAATTCTATGATTCTGTGATTCTATGTTTCCTAAGGACATATGACCCATTGTAAAACACCCTGAGCTTGCTTACCTTCTATTTCATTTTCCTAGTTACTTTTACAGCTTTCCTCAGCTTAATCTTATACATCATCTATCTGATACTGTATGAATATCATACTTATTTGCTCAATAATCCATAAAATCTCTTGGAAAAAAGAGGGGTAAATATATATATATATAGAAGAGGTGATGTACAGTGATACTTTCTGTTTTTCTCCAAAGGGATTTGCCTAAAACCCTTTGATAACAAATTTCCTGCTCATAGATAGCTCTGCTAAGGACAAGACAGGCCATATTACTGTATTCCTTTATTTGGTGCTTGACCCGATTTCATTTACCACCTAAAATCCTTACCCTGCATCCGAACTATTGCAATGTGCATTAATCATTACAGTAATTTTATTGTAATTGAGCTGTCCTTGTAATAAGTCTAGAGTGACTCTTCCTTGGTCTGTAATATTTACCATGGATTATTTGTGCGTTATTCAGGTAGATAGCAAAGCATTAATTGATTAATTGCTTTAATCTCTCTTATTTCTGATGCATTTGCTCAAAACATCACAATGCAGGCATACATTTTTATGAATATCATAAAGGTATAAGAACTACCAGGAATGCAAGTGGTTGTGTTTACATCACTTCATGTAATAAAATGTACCCCAGTGATAAAGTTGCAGATCAAGTGTACATTATTAATACACAAGGTAGTATGTGTGGTGCAGCCTAAATAATTTAACCAGGAAATATATACTGTAATGAAGGCGTGAGTCACAGAAGCAGAGGTCTGGCTGTGTTTCCCTGAACTAGTCACAGAATCACAGAATGGTAGGAGTTGGAAGGGACCTCTGGACATCACCTAGTTCAGACTCCCTGCTAAAGCACGTTCAGGTTCACCTGCAGCAGATTGCACAGGGTCACGTCCAGGCAGGTTTTGAATATATCCAGGGAAGGAGACTCTACAATCTCCTTAGGCATCCTGTTCCAGTGCTCTGCCACCCTCAGAGCAAGGAAGCTTTCCTCATGTTCAGATGGAACTTCCTGTGCTCCAGTTTGTGTCCATTGCCCCTTGTCCTGTCGGTGGGCACCACTGAAAAGAGTCTGGCCACATCCTCTTGACACCCTCCCTTTAGGTATTTAAAAGCATTGATACGGTCCCCTCTCAGTCTTCTCCGGGCTAAAGAGCCACAGGTCTCTCAGCCTTTTCTCATAAGAGAGATGCTTCAGTCTCCTAATCATCTTTCTAACCCTCCACTGGACTCTTTCCAGTAGTTCCTTGTCTCTCTTGAACTGAGGAGCCCAGAATTGGACACAGAACTCTAGATGTGGCCTCACCAGGACAGAAAGGGAGGATAACCTCACTTGACCTGCTGGCCATGCTCCTCTTAATGTACCCGAGGATACCATTGGCCTTCTTGGCCACAAGGACACCTTGCTGGCTGAAGGCTAATTTGTTGTCCACCAGGACACCCAGGTCCTTCTCCACAGAGCTGCTCTCCATCAGGTCGACCCCAACCTGTACTGGTGAACGGGGTTATTCCTCCCCAGGTGCAGGACCATACACTTGCCCTTGTTGAACCTCATTAGGTTCCTCTCTGCCCAGCTCTCCAGCCTGTCCAGGTCTTGCTGAATGGCAGCACAGCCCTCTGGCATGTCAGTCACTCCTGCCAGTTTTGTATCACCAGCAAACTTGCTGAGGATACCTTCTGTCCCTTCATCCAGGTCATTGATGAATACGTTCAACATGACTAGACCCCGTACTGAACCCTGCGGAACACTGCTAGGTACAGGCCTCCAGCTGGACTCTGTGCTACTGAGCTCTGTCATTCAGTCAGTTCTCAATCCACCTCACCATGTACTCATCAAACCCACGCTTCCTAACCTTCCTTATGAGGATGTTATGGGAGACAGTATCAAAAGCCCTGCTGAAGTGAAGGTAGACAACATGCACTGCTCTCCCCTCATCCACCCAGCCAGTCATGCCATCACAGAAGGCTATCAGATTGGTCAAGCAGGATTTCCCCTTGGTGCATCCATGTTGATCACTCCTGATAACCTTCTTTTCCTCCACATGCTTAGTCAGCCAACATTGATCAAAGTTACAAAAGATTGGTCCTTTCACGTGGTCCACTGGCTCCAGCCTGAGCTGCTGCGTGGAGCAGTTGCCGTTCTGTGCAGCACATGTAGCAGGGTCATCTTAAAGGAAGTCTGAAGTTTTTTTGTGATGCAACATCTCTACTATTAATGCTGTTCTGAAAGACAACAGCACGATGCTGTTTTGTGGCCTTTCAGGATCAGACTCTTAGAAAAACACTCTTAATTTTTCTTAAAAGTATTAACATTTATAGTGAAAGAGCCACATATTATTTAAAAATATCCTATAAAAATAGATTATTGATATAGTCAACTTTGGCAAACAATGAGCACATATATAATTTCTCTACATTGTTTCCTCCACAAATTCTGTCCTGTGCAGGTTGTTAAAGCTAGAACATGGCTAACACTTAATAAATTGTCCTAGAAAATTTCTTTTTAAATCTGGATGTCGAATATTTATCCTCTGTTACACAATTAGAAATATGAAGGCAGTAACAGAGGGAATGAGGTAAGGTGGACCTTCTGTGTGAGCATGTCAAAATACTGAAGATGTCAGGCTGTCATATTTTTGTCATCTGATCAAAGTTTGCGGGGTCAGGACTCACTGATACTGGCTGAAGTCTGAAATACAGTAAATATTTTAGTACCAGGAGTGTTTACAAGTTGCATCTCATGATACACTTCTTAAAATGTTTTTTTTTTTCAGTATTTCTGAAGATGATTGAGTCTACACTCAGATTTTTTTGAGTGTTGCCATCGCTGATTTAACAACAAGACAGAGAAGCCTCATTTACTGTGGTAGAAACGATGCATATATCCAGACATTCCCAAACTTAAGTAAAATGTCAACATTTCATTGTTGTTTCGTTGTCAGTACTACTGTACCACCAAGGAGCCCCAGGCCTAGGCTAGGGCTTGTACTGATAAGGTGTAACTGGTGGTCTATGTCTTAAAGCGATTTTTATTTGTAATGTAAAGGCAGAAGGCTAGAGATGGGTAGATTCAAAAGAAAGGAATGAGGTGATGGATTTTGAAGGGAAAAAAAAACATTGACGGTGTTATTTGGCTTGAGAAACAATGGACCCAACACAGCAGTAGTCTCATTCTTAGCAACGTTTTGGATGCATCACAGCAATGGAGAATTTAGGGACACAATTTCAATGAAAATAGTGAGGCAGCTTTGGTAACACTAAACAAGATCCTGCATGTGTGAAAGCAAGATAGGAGAACTGCAAATGTGTCAGTTTAAAGGTACAGTGACGTGATCAGTGAGGGAAAATAATGTCTCAGGGTTGAATGAGGAATGAGACTGGGAGGAGATAGCTTGTGAAGTACTTAATACCTAATGTAAATAGCTTATTTTTGGCACACTGGAAAAGAGTTAGCCAGGAAAGGGGTGTCATGAATAATGTGAACATACAGAGACTGACAAGTTGCAGAGTTCAGATCTATATCCATATTTTCCTGGAGTTTTACACCTATTGCATTATCAATTGTCTTGAAGGAGGTCATCATTTGGGTCATGTCAGCTGGCACCTCCATTTGCCAGGTCCTGCTGCAATGCAGCACCTGCTGGGTATCTTCTTTCTTAAGCTCTGAAATGGTTAAGAAGCAGCATCCAATAAGCATGTTTTTATGTAACTTAGTGATGCTCTTGTTACTTTTACTGCCATTGCACTGATTTTTACGTCTCTTCTACTGACAGAAGAAAGGCAAAATAGGCAAGTTGTATGCTGTAGATGTTCTCTGAACAGGTTAACACATGTTCATTACAGGAGCTATGTATTTTCCAGATTTGCTTATGCAGGCCAGAACTATTAGGTTCTGCAAATCAATGTAACCACATGAGAAGCAAATGCAATAGGTTTTAAAGCCTGAAGTGAGTCACACCTAATTGATATAAACAATAGTATCTAGGGTCTTTTCAGCAGTATCTTGAGGAAAATTGGAAAGCCCTGTGCCCCATCGTTAGCCAGTTGTACAATTTAAGGTTCTTTGGTGACTTTATTTAAAGATTAATAGTGAATAGGGCTGTGCTATCATTAAATGGTGCTCACCCTAAATTAAAGAAAACTGTAAGAATAAAAACTGCATGTTTAATTTTTATTTGTGACTTCTGATAGTGGTTGAATGCTAGAGTATCTAGTAAATCATCCTGGGTTTTGTATAATTTCCAATAAAAGAGATAATAGCAAAACAGAGTGTGAGATATAAGCATTCGAATACAGATTTTGTAAGTATTTTCAGTAAGATGATTGAATAGCTCAGAAAATGTTCAAAGACAAAAATCCTTAGGCACACACTAAGGTTGTTAAAGAGAGTTTTTTTAAAGGTCATGCTTCTGTTTAACTTGGTAATAAGATAATAAATCTTTTTTCTAAGTACTTTATCTGAACCTTAAAAATGCAACTGAATGAAAATGTAAAATCAATAATATCTCTTTGTTCTGTTAACGTTATGTGCATGGGACTACGTTAACTATAACAAAAACATCCCTTTATATCAGCGAGTTCCAATAGACAAAGCGGAAAAAAAAGAAATATTTGAATACACTGCCACTTACAGCGTAATAGCTTTTAAAAAATTAATAAGCGTCCTGCCCTGGGTACTGCTTTATTTCTTTGGGTTTTTTTAATTTATTTAATTGTATGGGGAAAAACAGTCCTTTCTTGAGGACTTTGGACAGATCTGCTTCACTCCATTCCCTGTATCTTGTTTTCTTCGGGCCTGACATCAGACTGCTAGATGACATCACTGCAAACCATTAATCTAAATTTTATTGCTAGTGCTTTACATTTGTTTACATTTGAACTTGGCACCCTCTTTGAAGTCTATTGACATTTTATATATTGTTTCCCTTACTCTTTCAACTTTCTTACCAGAGGATGTTGGCTGACACTATTCTTTATCTAATTAGTGTTGTAATAGTTGTTGTGGGATTTTTAATTTTAATTATATTGCAACATGAACCAATTTGTAAGGAATCTTTCACAGAGTGAAATGTGCAATCAGCAAAGTATATTTGTGCTACAGTTTCCCTCCATTTAATTATAGTTTGCTTAACAAATAAATAAGCAGAAATAGCCTTCTGTGAAGGTCTTCATTTGCGCGTGGTGTGGCTGGAGTGGAGAAACTTGACGAATAGTTTGTACTTCTTTGTTGAGAATTTGCAGATTTTTTTTTCAGGCTTTCATCAAAAGAAAGCCTAAATAATGGAAGTTAAAATACTTTTGAAAGGGTATTTATAATCGAGGCAATGGAGAAATTAATGTTAAACTCAGACATACACTACTTATGTATGTTCATGGAGATTTGTAATTTAGTGTTTGTGTAAAGAAGGCTTATATAGTAAATTAGTAAGACATGACAGGGCAGACTCTGAATTCGTGTGTGCATGTGCACAGTGATAAACCACTTCTGGTATCAGAGCTTTAAATGGCAGCATGGGGCAAGGTTTTGATTCTTCTTCAACGTCCCAGCACTGACTGGCTTCACACACTTTGTTTCTGAAAATGAGATGAATTTGGATGAATGGTTCTGAATGTTTATGCAAATTAAAAACTTTAACTGAGTGTCATTACATTGCTGTGTGAGGAAAAAAAAAAAGTGATTAAAAATGCAAATCTGGGCAGATTGTGCAGTGCTTCTCCATGGGGATTTGTAGAGTAGAGTAGTCCTTTGTAGTTTCTGTATAGGTGTATAAAACAATGGTCCATGTAAAAAGCAGGAAGAAAATATAAGAGAATCTGAAACTCACTGTCAAATTTTGGGAGGAATTAGAGCTGTGATTTCAGTTTAATTCTAGAAAGAAACTACTGTTAAAGATACTAGCTGAATTATTTGATCATCTAAAATAGTAAATAGAAGTAATCTGAATTACAAATCATGAATAAACCAAAACTGCTGTTATCTGTATTGAAGTAGGAGAGAAAGTACGAATGACTTTGAGAGTCTGGGAAGATTAAGTCTTGGTTCAGAATGTGAGGATCTAAGGACATTCCCCATTACTGTAGTCGTCTATGGAAGTTATGGTGTCAAATACAGTGGTTCTGTGCTGCCCCATGACAGCCTTTTTCTTTTGGGTTTCAGTTGTCTGTAAATTTCCAAAACATTTAAAATATGAATTACTAATCCCATGGAATGTGCTTTAGCTGTGCCCTAGTGTGTTTTAGGGCTGAATCATTTGGGAGTTTGTAATAGGGTAATAAAACTTTTTATCTCCAATTATTTTATTCAGGACCAGTTTCAGTTGGTAGGAGCTTCATTTGTGGTGGATTATCTGAATACAGTCCCAGGTTCCAAGAAATGCCTGGATTTTGGCCTCATGCTTCACTGTTGAGTTCAATATGCTCTCAACCCATCTAACAACCAGTGTCTGCTTAAGTGATATATTATAAAAGTGTAATTTTATATTTAAGTGTAGAACCAGGTGTTAGCAATTTTGTTGAAATAAATTTAATCTGTGTCTCATGAAATGACAATTTAGAACTTGAGAAAAATATTACAAAACTGAGAAAATTAACTGTCTGTTTTCTTGCACTTTGAATTTCCCCATGGAACAACAGATAACAAGGTTCCTTTAGGAATGCATTTCTTTCAGCATCTACCTTCTGTGTCACATTTGGCTGCATAGCCCAAGCATCTGAGGGCTTTTGTTGTGTTGGTTGTATTGATTAAAATCTTATAATCTTGATGTCTATGCTTTCCTAGTAGTAAGTTTCTGTCACAGCTAATTGCACAGTCCCCTTTAAAATTATGTACATGGCACCAGTGTGTTTCTTTTCTTTGACCAAACTTTGCTTTTTCTCAGGCCTGACGCAGGTCTGCTGGCTCATGACTCAGTTGTGAGCGGCTAATTGTATTTGTATCACCAAGTTGTGGCCTTTGTTAGCACACAAGCATCTCATCAAGTATATCATATTCTTTCTGAATGCTATAGAGATTGCGTTTCTTCTCGCATTCTCTTCCTTCAGGAATTCTTTTTTCCACTTAACTGTTTTGCTAACAGTAAAGTTTTTCTTATGATAAGCAAGCAGATCTTAATTCTTTAATTTGATTCACTAGCTGCCTCAATTGGAAAGCTCCTATATTCTTATTTATTGCAGCAGATATAAATGGAACACTTGCTCCCTTCCCAAGCATAACATTTTGCTCTTTTGGGTACACTGAAGACTGTCATTCAAGTATCACAGCCCTTGGTGGTACGGTGTTATGGAACACTTGAGTTAGATATGTCTTTTATTTTCTCTGAGAGCTTGTCGTCACTACCATATTAACTTGAGCTGCAAATCAAATTTTGCCCCTAAATGATTGTTGTGCAACTGGAGCTGCAAGTCAAATTGTATCCCAAAATTATTCTTGTTTTATGAAGGAAAATAGAAGATTTTGAAAGTTAACAGTGTATCTGTGAAACATTTTAAATAACTTCTGGAGCAGAGTGATTACCAGGTGGAATCCTGGACTGTGTTTCAGAGACCTGTCTTCTGATCACAGTTGTGGGACAAGCAAGGTACGTAGTATAGAATTGGGCAATTCATTTTGCCCCTCTGTGCTTCTCTGTCTGTTGGAATATGGATATTTTAGGTCATGGATTCTCTATTAATGCAATGTTCTACAGTAAGTAGCACTAGAGACTTCTAAGTTTAGTTGTGAATTTCTGTTGAATTTTTATAGTATGTGAAATTAATCCAGCTGACATCAGCTAGTGACCAAACTTCTACAGAAATATACAAGAAGAGTCCATAAAAAGTGGATTTTTTTAAAAATTTAATGTAATTAATATTTCCCATTGCCTCACTTTATTGTTGTATAGTGTAACAAAAAGTCGTTATTAGACTGATAAACATCGTAAATTTATCTAAAATGAATTTGTAGCTATTCTTTATTGCAAAGAGCTATACTGATAACACCCCTGAGCAGATGAATTCTACTGTATTCGAAATCTTACTTCAAAAGGTTCAGTATATTTTTTCCACTTGATCTTCATCTGTAACAATTTATAGAATTGGTGGCTGGCTTTTTTGATGTGGCACTACTCCACATGTGAATGATGGGGAGCTGGAAGGCATGATGAGGGTGCTTGCCAAGAATAATTGGCTTCTGCATTGTGGAGCAGCTCAAGTATTGTGAGTATTGCAGTATGTAATTTGAGTGTGCATAGTGCCTGTAGTTCAAAGCATTTAATTAGTCTGCAGTGGCAAGCTGAGTTTCCTGTTGGCTGGCTCCTTATATGTTTATTAAACAAGCTACAAGCAGCACTTGAGAAAGGGATCATCTTTTCCAGCTATAGGCTTGGGTTTCTTTGGAATAGATGGAAATTAATCTGAGTCATTTTCCTTTCCATTTGGTTTTCTAATGATTGTCACATTCTGCCAATCATTCTTGTGAGTTTCTGTTAAATCTAAAAACCTGTTTGCTGACACATGGAAATTAATGGCAAGAGTAGTTGTGGTGCACTGTGTGGATTGCTAAAAGAATTGTTAGATCCTGATATACATGCTATTTATTAAACTTCAGTAACTAAACTAACAGTCCTCGAAAGCAGGCTTGTGCCAGTTCAGATTCGTGATCTGTAACATGGAGAGACATTAGAGTTCTTTGGCCAGTTGAATCTGTCTTATGTTCTTGTCTTCAAACACTTTTTACATGCTTCTTCCACTCTTGACCCCTGCATATTCTTTTAGACTCTGCTGTCACAGTGCTACCCTTCAACATGAAGGGATGGAAGACAGAGTTTATTTCTCCTAGTCCTCAAGGAAGAGCTCGAAGACTTTAAAGTATTTACATCTTTACCTATCCACAGTCAAAGCTGGCAATTGTCTAAGCTATATCACCTTTAAAGCACCACTATTAAGATTTATTGCCATCTGCCTTAAAGAGTTAGCATTTAAAGAATCAGCCTGAGTATGGCTAGTTTTGTAACACAAGAATTGACCAGCTTCCATTTATTAGAAAACTATTCCTTTGGCAACGAGAGCCTAGTGTTTAGTAAATGTTCCTCCAATGTTGTACATTTCACTGAAAGTGCAGAGTTGTACTTTGATATGAACCTTTTTTTTTGCAAGCCTCGAAACAAAATAGTTGTCACTACTATGTTATTGGTCTAAATACATATTCTTAAATTCTAATGAAACCATGATTTGCTGGTGCATGGTTGTTCCACTGAAACTGCATTTCCGCATACCTTGGCCACAGTGCCGGCGTCGAGAGATCTGTACTCTGTCTCAAGCCATTCCTTCCTATGCTGGGGCCCTATCCTCATCTGTGCCAGTGCTATTGCTTATGAAGGCACAGAATAAACTGGTGAGAAATTAGCCAGGTTAAAAATAATGGGTTTGCAGAATTATTTTTGACAAGTATGGTCCTCTGGTCTACGTCACCATGTGTGCCCAAAGGAAGGGTAGTACACGGATGGCTAACAATGACTGCAGTCATCAGAGCAAGGACAGAACAACCTATGCCAGCATCACCACCAATAGTATGGAGCCATCCCATCAATCCTGCACTTTTAATTTCCCTGATGTTCAAGTGTTATTTTGTTTATTGGCAATGATATACTAAAAAAGTTGATCCAAACTTCAAAACGAAACAAAACTTCAATCGGAAACAATTGGTTTTTAAAATCATTATTTTGTTATGATATGAATTAGACTAAGCTCTGAACAAGGCAAATGGTGGTGGTTCCACTGCAGTCTTCATATCTCAGTTTTATTTTGTCATGAGACACATGACTTCAAAAGTAGTTAAGAGTTGTGTCCAGAGTTTTACAGGACAGAAATTCAGTAGGAGAAATACCTCTGGTAGGATGGAAAAAATGAACAGCTCTGATGACTGAAAGATGCATGTGATTCGGCTTCACTGAACTTGACCATTGGAAGAAATCAGATTGTCTGATTTTGTACACTGGACATACCTTCCTACTGAGAGCTCCCCCAGCACACAGCACACCACCGTGGTCTCTCCCATCCTATGACTCTACTTGCCAGAAAAACCAGGGCAGCCCAAGATGCACTTCACTGCCTTCCTGCACTTGACAAGCAGGGCCACCAGTGCTGAGCCAAGGGCTGTCCTTCCCAATTGAACATCCTGACATGCCAAAAAGAAGATGCAAGGATGTGGGTTATATGTGCCCCAGCATGCTGGATGTGCTCTTCTCGCAGACAGGGGAAATCGCTGCATGATCCATTGCATGGCTTTTCACAAGACAAGGAGGCTGAGTCTTTACAATACCTGAAGTCTTAGGGCTTGGTGTATACAAGATTTTATTTTTTTTTATTTTTTTTTAATTCAAAAATGTAGCCCCGTTTAAGTTGGAACAAGCTGGTGCAGCAAGCGTTCAGCCACAGAGTGATCTGCTTTTCGGAACTGATTCCCTTGTTCTGATTTGTTTGGTTGGTTATATTTAAAAACAAACAGACAAACAAACAAAGAAACAAAAATCATTGAAGTAAATTATTTGCTAAGGAAATAATCATACAATTTGAAAAAAAACCCCTACAATTCCTCTTAAAAACCACCAATATTCTGTTATTTCTCTTTATGAAGCCCATTCTGTGTTGACAATGAACCATTTTAATGGCTGTGTTATTATGAGAGAACTTTGCACATCATGCGAAACATTTTTGCCTTACACATGTCACTACCTTGACCACTTGTCTAATCTCACAGTAACACATGACTTGTCATGTTTGCTTAACTAATTTTGTGTATTTATTTAGCTTCTTACTCATGAGTTTGAATTTTGTTGTCTTTGTATATTTTACTACATTGATGTAAACACATGTGAGCTATGGGTCACATCCTCAGCTGCAGTAAATCATTGTGCCACTATTAAAATCACTGGTACCTACCTATTGGCTAAGATGTAAGCCTTTATTTTTCTAGACTTTCCATTGCAGAGACTTAACTGTGTTTTAGAGGATAAGGTTTTAAAACTATAATCAGGAGTATAAAACACTCTTCTTGCCTTAAAAAAACTATGTACTTCTTTACAGTAGACCAAATGGAATTTAAAGCAGAACACTATTCTGTTTAAGGTTAAAACAGATTACAAAATCTATTAGGATAAAGATGCAATTTAGAGTGCTACATGAGTTATGTCAGAGAGGTTAAGAGAGTTTACCTAATAAAGCCTGATTTAGTATTTCATATGGCAAAAGGTTCAGCTACTTTACTTGTACTAGCTTGTTATGAGTTTGTTTCTACTAAGTAAACATTCCTTTTGAAATAATCAATTTTGAATGTCAAAAGTCTAAAACTCTGCACAAAGGTATGATGTGCAATTTTCCCAATAGTACAAGGAATATCTCTGCATGCTAATGTGCACTGTACACTGTATTTCTCATGGGAAGTTTTCCAAAAGTAGCCTTTAAAATAGTAATTTTTCAGTATCTTTTAAGAAAAAAAAAAAAAAAAGAGAGTGCTATGCAACTGGAGCTAATTTTAGTAGCATGTGGGATGGCAGTTGTTGGAAACCCTTAGTGAAAAAAAAAAGGTCATTTGAGGTGTAAACAAATTGTCATACAGCAGGAGCTTATTTTTCAAATCCTAAAAAAAGAACACACAGCCAGCACTGTCATTTTGCCACCTTTTTTCATTACTCCTGACAACTCTATGGAGTGGCTCTTCAGTGAAATTCTAGTCTGTTGCAGTCGCTGGGACTTTTGCACAAGAAATCAGTGGAGCTGGGGCTTTAATTCATGCTCTTTTCCCATTGTAAAGTTTTATGATCTAATGACTATTTTTCAGCTTGGAACTTGTACCTTGTTTCTTCTTTTTCCCTTTCGGAAAATTTATTATCTCCTTCTGGAGTCTGGCCAAGTTGTGTATCTCTTCTCATTTTATAGCTAATCTTACTCTTTTTCAATCGGCTCACATATAATTAACTGAATTTTATTATCTACAACAATGACTTCAAAAACGGTCAAACAAAATGTTAATCATAAACTATATTTGTTATTTTTTAACCCCTCCCCTGGGAGGCTTGCCACTAGTACATACAGGAAGCTTGGTGTATATGGTGACATCAAAACTAACAGGTCCTTATTTTAAGGACCTTTAGCATGAATTCTTTATTGCACAAGTAGAGACTAAGCATGTGGAAATGAAGGGATCCCCCTGTTTTCCTTGGAGCTTCCACTTTCTCTTACTTTTGGAGATAACACTGACTGCTGGTCTCTTTTTCCTTCACGTATTGCATGAGCTTCCTTTGCAATTAAAAGGATACCATGAGTTTGGGTTGCCCTCACTGGAAATGACTTGTATTTGCCTCTTTATGGAAGAATGTCGTTCAGCCATCCTGTTGTGCTTCTTCCTAATGTGCTCTTTCACTGTCTTTGTATCTCCTATTAGAAAGTATCTTGTTAGTTTATGTAATAGCTGTTTATAAACTATCACTTTCCTCTTCCACATTATTCAGTCTCTCTCCCCTCAAAGAACAATTGGCAGTAGTGCATTTTTGCCCAAGTTTAAAGATGAACTGAAGTCCCTAAAATATAAAAAACAAATAGTACGGTTTAAAAATTGTATTTTTCTTAATTTCCAATACCTGCATTTTAACTGAAACTATTTTAAAATGTCTATTCTTCCCTGACAAAATTTTAAAGACTTGTGTTTCCCATATGTGGGCTGGTATAATCAGTAATGTGTAGAGGAGCTCTGCTCCATTCAGCTGCTGATTCTGTAATTGTTGCAGGAGAAATACTGTGTTGGTTGGCAGAACTCAAGAAGTTTTATTTTTATTTTAAAATTCTATCACTGGAAATGTTAAAAGTCCACATGTGAATTTTGTTACTGTGACTAAAACCATTAGTCATTTTTTTCCTTCTTTAAAAAAAAGTTTTGGATTACTTCCATGGTTCAATTTTGTGTTTTATTTTTTATGTCATACTGTGTTTTTTCCATTTGCTTTTTACCTATTAGACATTCTTTGTCTTTTATGTTATCCTCTACAAAAATATTTTTGGTCCATTCTCGGAAACACGATATATACAAACTTCGCGTTATTTTGTTTTATACTTTTGTGACTGAAGCAAGGGCTGCCAAGGACAAGAATGACATCCCACCAACAGCCTCTCAGTCACCAATGGAAGAGGCACAGAGGGGCCAGTGGTTGCTCTCTGTCTTTTAGAGCTCTTTCAAAAATTACAAGAATTTTTTTCAATTTATTTAACTTTTTTGTCAGACGAGAATATTCTTTAGAAGCTTCATTCACTCATACTTTAAATTAGGATTTGAGTCAGACATTTGGGGTTGTTTTTTAAAATGAAGGCTATATTTCGTACAATGGCTATACCATCTGTTCTTTACCACTGGTTCTTGGCTTCTCAGCACCAACACCACAGAAAAAGTGGTGAGTTTTGTACAGCAAGTACAGCCAGCTCCCACATTTTCTCTTATCTGGTACTTGAAAAAGTTGACTTGTGTCATAACCGCACATCTCTGACACTAAATGCATTAGTACGTAGGGAAAATACCTTATGTGCATAGGGATTACTTTGGTCATGAAAATTAAATGCTGTTGCTGTGCCTTATATTTTCTCGTGTTTGCCCTTACCATGCTTGTGAATAAAAAGATGACTTTCCCTCCTGACTTCATTGTCTTGTAAGGGTAGTGTCTGTGAGAGCTCAGGGTAAAGCTGGGCACCTTCTGTGTGTGTATCACTGCCATGGTCAGTATTATCGTGTCCATGTAGGGTACTGAAACTGGATTTTATAAGGGGAAGAAAGAAAAAGGTTATTCAGAACTCTTATTGATTTCATTTGGCAAAAAGGAAAAAACTATCCATAATTCTTATGATGACATTAAAAAAAATCCAATGACCACATGAAATAATTAGATAAAAAAACCTTTCATCAGATTTTTTTTAGAAAACAGGTAGTTCTGCAATGCTTGGTTTCCTATGGATTTATTTCTGACTATTAGATTCCTTTGTTTGTAACAGATACAACTTCCAGTGGAAGTTTTCCCTAACAGTATATAGCCCTCTCTCCTTTGCAGCTTCTGTGTGCTCTACAGGTACAGAGACCACACTCTACATCTCTTTACTCAGTAGAGGCATTAATAAATTTTTTCCCTTTTCTTAGTGACTTATTTTCAAGAAACTTCCTGGAATCTAGTATATTTGAAATCTCTGCACCTCTGCTAGGTTTGACTGAGGTTGGCCAAAAGATTTAAATGTAGGCAGATGTCCAAAACCAAAAGTATTTTGTGAACTGCTTCCACTGATTTGTACTTATGCAGTATGTGTCTTTGCATGTAGCCAAAGGTCTGGTGTATAGATGAGTTCTCAGAAACTTTCATTTCCTGTTTTTTATACTATTTTTCTGGATCATAGAGAAGGTTTGTGAAAAAAAAAATATTGAATTTTAAAGGTAATTCTGGTCAAAAAGTAAAAGGTATTCACTCTTTTCATGTAGTGTCAGATGTAACCAAGAATTGTCCTATCAATATAGCTGAATTATGCAAGAGAGAAAATGTTTTTAACCATTCCTGAGTAAACAGCTGTACCATATATATCAGAGATTTGATGAGGCTGCAGGAAGAACTTTGTAGTGAAGCTACCAATGTCATTGTGTCAGCTTGTGAGAACTACTTTTCTGTTAAATAAATAGAGCAACAAGCATAGTTGTTCTCAAGTGAAGTCTTGAGACTTGAGAACTGAAGAACACCACAAGACTTACTTTGTTTTCTTTCTGAGCTTTTAGGGAAATATCACTATATAAAGCCGTAGGCAGATGTCTTTATTCAAATACTCATCACAGAGAGAGGTTACTACAGGCTGCTAAAAATTACTGCCCAAATTTGTTTTTCAGTGAAGTAATTTCTGTGTGTGCTTCCTAATATGCATCTGACAAAATCAGCTGATGGAGCTCAGATCAGTGATTTAAACACCTTGAGCTGTCTTAGCTCTTCTTCTTTCAAGCCTATTAGCTCTCCTAAACCTTTTCTACCAGCAATGTAGTGACATTAGTAATTTATAGCAAGGAGCTATTACTGAGCAGATTTGGGCTGAGATGGAAGAGAACATTTCTTCATGGTCCATGTTTGAGCACCAGGTGATTTGATACAGGTTTTGGAAGGAGGAATGTGCTCAGATGCATAAAAATGTTTATTGCACATATTAGAGGTTTATGAAAGTATGCCTAGCATGGAAAAAAATAGTTACATCTATGTATATATATATATATCTATAAAAGAACAAGAATGCTAATGATTTAAAGTAGTGAAAAAATATTACAAAATACAAAAGTACCAATGAAGGGACAATAAATGTAGGTTTGTGAGAACCTGTTTAGCAATGACTGACATTGCTTACTCTTGAGAGTTGTCTGCTATGCTGCCTCTTTTTTGAGGCTTTTTCCTGGTTTTTTTATAAACTTCTTTTGCTCCTAAGTGAGAACAAAAGAAAATGAGCAGTAGTAAAAATTCCTGTGAACTGAGCACCATATCATAGTGAACTTCCTATAACATGGAAAGTTGCTAAATAGATTCTGAAAAAAGAACAACAAAGCCAGCGCTGATTTCCCTGGGCATAACGTCACTTGCTTTATCAAACAACACACGTAAATCTAGTTAATTAAAAATTAGCTAAAATGCTATGAAGAAACTACTAGTGCTTTTGAAACAGGTTCTAACTGATGACTAAGCAAGCTTTACCAAGCAGAACAAAACCATGTTACCAGAAGTTTTGAACTTGTCAGATCTCAAAGGAAATGTAGGGTCACGTTGGGTCACACCGACACAGTGTGTTCAGGAACAGCAGTGGGAGAAGGTGCTCCTGAATCAGGAGTTGGTGTCATTTCCTCTAAATCAGCACTAAGCTACAGTAGTTAGTAGGCAGTCACGTGGCTGTCAGTTTAAAATACTATGATATATTCGTCAGGATATGAAGTTGGTGTTTATAGATGTGTCTGGCTTGCCTGGAAAAATGTTCATAAACCACACTTGTAGTTTCAAGCAGGTCGTATAATCGATGTAGCTTTTTATTATCAGTTGTGCAGTACACTGTACCAGTCTGTAAATGCCATGCCTCTACGCTTGTGTGTCAGTGTTGAGCAAAATGAATGTAATGTAAATGGATGTAATTCAGATATGGTTTGTTAATCCACTCTTTTCCTTTAAAGGAAAGTACTGCATTAAAGTTCTTATTAGATTTAACACTGTTATTTATTTTAAGAGAAATGTGATTTGCTCCTTTGTCAAAATGTAATAATGGCCCCTTTCAAGTTGCTTTAAAAACTGAGAGCTGCACAGCACTTCTGGCAAGAACCTGCTGGCAGCTGCAGCAGTCCAGGATGTTGCATAGCCCGCCCAATGGGCAGCCATCCTGAATTATTCTTTTTTGACTTTCGTCAAGAAATAGCCTTTATTAAGGCCAAGCTTGCTGTAGTAAATGTTGATAAATGTTAAGTAAATGTACAAAATTAGAAATTTACCTCTGAATTGCTAATGGGAAAAAAAATTGTAATTATTGGCAAAATACTTATCTGTTTAGAGAGATTGTTAGTAGAAGGTGGAACAGAATAAAAAAACGTAGACTACATCTGAATTAGGAAAAAGCTGGTATTTTCTTAACAACATTTAACATAGGAGATTTCCTTTGATTAAACCCTTACTGCTGGCAGAATCCCCACAGATTACTTTTGCCACATCTCCCGTGTCTGGACAACTGATTACTCTCTTACTGCAATGTCTATGTATTCCTGCTGCCTTCATACTCATAGCTTGAGTTGCAGAACTTTAACGGTTTTGCACTTGGCTCTGTGGATTTCTGCTTGATTTGTATCCTGGAAGAGACAGTGCAGTTCTTGTGTAGAATATTGGAACAGAGCTATAGGGTCCAGCTACAGGTTTATGTACAAAGAGGAAAGAAGTTACCCATAGTGAAAAATACAGTTATTTTTGTTTCTTTAGGTATGTTCCAATATTTCCTTTGAAATCCAGGTAGATAAGAAAGTCTTACAGAACTGATGTCTTGGAAATGGGACAGCTCTAGCTCACCTGGTAAAGATAACCTTAAAAGATGATTAACAAACCTCATCTTTCAGGAAAAAAAAAAAAAAAAAAAAAAAAAGGCTTGGGATGGAAAAGAACCTGTGGACATGTTCAAATTGTCTCTTTGCATAGATCACTGTCCTAGGATTAAGGACAATCATCATTAAAAGCATATTGGACAAGATTGAGTCATGAAGTACAGATCTTTATTCCTCTTTCTTGCTGTTAGGAAATCAAACATTTTGAGAATTTCTGATTCTTTGCTGTGCCATGTTTCCTTTTGCAACTCTGATGAGGAATCATTAGTGAGCTTGTTAAGGCTCCTTCATTCTCAGGGCAAATTTGCACATAAGCCCCAGGTAGCGCTGCAAAACCTATAGCAATTACCTCTGCTCAGATCCCAGATCAACTGCCGAGTATAGGTGATTATCTTCAGAAGTTCAGAAATCTTAGTTTTATTTTTCATAAGAAAATAATAATTTTCAAAACTTAAATACTTTTGTGGAAGTGTACCAGTATCACTGAAGTATATTCTGGGAAAAATTTCTGAGCTCTATTAGAGATGTTGAGAATAGCAATACAAGGGCATTCCCAGGCTGAAGTATCTCTCTATCCTCATGATCACAGAATCACAGAATCAGAGAATGTTAGGGGTTGGAAGGGACCCCAAAAGATCATCTAGTCTAGCCCCCTGCCAGAGCAGGACCACCTAGAGTAGGATAATGAGGAAGAGGAGGAATCTCAAAAAATACAGTTGTGGTGTGGATCTCAGCATCTTCTCTTGGAGCTGCTCCACTTTGTATAAATAAGTGAAGAGTTGAACCACAGAGATACTGATCATTTTCAGGGCTAGGAGGGGAGAAGCTTCTTTTTTATTATTTATCCAGAAGAACTGGAGCAGAAAAGCTTCAACAGATCCATCTCAAAAATAGCCTACAACCCTACATTCAGGGCATTCACATTGTGTGGGAAACTAGTACAAAATTTTGAGCCCTCTCTGTTCCAGGTCAGTTGCATAAAAATAAGGCTATTTTAGGGTAAGATTTTCCTTTTTTACATTTCAGGAAAAAAAAGCCACAAAATTTGGAACTGGTTTGGTGTTACCCTTCTGTAGAGTAAGATATGTGTTTGTTTAGAGGGTTTTTTTTTAAAATCTCACAAATTTTCTGGGACAGAAAAAGGTTTCCCATCGGTTCTATTCGGACCTTTATGCATGGGAACAGAAAAGAACAAGTTGGGCAATCTTTCTGCAAAAAAAAGCTCCAGAATGAGGTGGATTAGTCATGACTGTATTATATCTCACCTGAATCTTTTTGTTCTTACCCTATTTTTGATCTCTTTTATTTCATTTACCTAAAAATTAGGGGCAGGTCCAGTTAATGTGAGAGTGTGACACTACATAAATCAATGCCAAGCGTTTGGCAAGGGGCTTCTAAAAGGAAATATGAGGGGAAAAAAATCATTCTGTGGGTTTCAGGGAAACGAACTGTTAATTAATATTGTGAAAGAGCTGAAATTTGCTGTACAGGAAAGACTGACACAGTGTTTGTTGAGTTTTCAACTTGACGCATGGAGGAGCAGGTTGAGCTGTCTTGTGGTTTTGCTGGATGACGTTTGTCCGTTGCCTACCTGTCATCCAAAACAGTCTCCCAGCCTGGCCTTTTCGTAGCCACAGAAACAGTGACTGATACTTACAATGTCAGCTTGAGGGTTAGTAGCCTCTGGGATAATTTCCTGAGGCAATATGACACAGAAGTGTGGCAGAAATAATGGTTGACTCATTGTCCAGTGCAAAGAAATTGTATGACTAACACAGTTCATTCAGTTTAAACTACAGGTTTCTTATCTGTGACATAAATCTAGCAATAGTGAGGTGTATCTGACTTTCAAAGGAGTGTTTGTGCTCCTCTGCAAAACCCAAAAATTAAACCAGTGGGAACAGTGTTATCTTAAAACCAGCATAAATAGGAAGTGAGATTGTGCTCAAAAAAACGGGGGAGAAGACCCACAGTTTTGAGGTGTTTGCACCATCTGTTATATAATGAGATCTAATCCTGAATGGGGTGCTTGGGCACTACTATAATAATATTTTGAATATATAAATAAGCAATGACACTAAGCCAAATGAGATTATAAAAATATTTATGATAACAGTTACTAAAACTGAACTAAGTTTGTTAGTCTTAAAATTTGTAGGTAAAAAGATTATTCACTTCTTCAGCAGGGTCAGGTAAGTGTGAAATTTTACAGGAGATGAAGTAGATGATCTGCAGATTTTGTAGGGTGAGGGTCTGATTCAGCACATGCTCACTGGGAATAATCCATCGAGAGCATCCATTCGGACAGAAACTTCACACTTTTCCGTTATCTTTAGTAGGGCACAAGAGTCAGTGATATGAAGTGTGCTGCTAGCCCAAAGGCTGATTCAGACCTCACTTGACATTAGAAGGAAGCATTAAAAACTAAATATTGAAGCTAGAAGTGTTGTTTATTGGTTGCCTGTGTTCTTGGTTTAGGGAAGAGTACAAAAGTGTAGCTCATTTGTGCCATGTAAGTATGCTGCAGCTAATTGTGTGTGAAGTGAGGAACAGTTTCATAAAAGGGAAGGAGGAAAATTCATTCCTGCTACTCCCCTTTCTGCTGCTTTCAGGAATGAAGGTGAATGAACTTGCGAGTTCTTGTATTTTTCCTTTTGCTTTGTCGGAAAGAGAGTAGGCTTCCTGTATCCAGCTGGGGCAAGGCTGAGAGGTTTCCTCTCTCCTGCAGTCTCCTGGGCCCTGAAATAAAGCCTGTCTCCAGCTGCTCTTTCTTGCCATCAGTTCATTTAGTTTGTCTTATCAATATAATGCGAATCTGTTTCAAATTAGAATTACCACCAGAAACACTCGGGACATTTGTAGAGTGCTTTCCTTAGGAAACAGGTGTGTATTACTAACAGCTACCTATTAACTTTTTAAATCATTGACCACTGTTAGCTAAAGCTGATAGTGAGGTAGTGATTCATGAAATTTATTACATATAAGCTATGTAAAAAAGGGTGACTTTATAGAGGAGCCTATTAACACTGTCTTTTAAGAAAAAAACCTGCAGTTTGAGCACATTTCTTGTTAGACATCAGAGGATCTAGATGGAGAAGAGCCAATGCCTTAACTCTTGGAAAGCTTTCATTCAGCTTTGCCATTTTATCAGACACGAGGAATTCTGTTGAGGTTTCTTTGGTAAAGACCAGCTGAAGATTTTTCTAAACTTTGGCATTTATAATTTTTTTATATGCTGTGAGCTCAGGCTGCACTGTTGAGTGTTGTGGAGTTCAGAAGTCAAATCAACCAGCAAACACAAACACTTAGGGAAACAGACTTTGTTAGTTCTGGTACTTACAGATATCTTTAATTTTATTTTATTCTGCAGTGATTTCTGAACATATATTTGTAAAATTTTTGAGGAACCTCAAAACCATACGGGGATCCTGAAATTCTTTCCCTGATGGGACTCCAGATTTTTGAATTTCATTTTGATTTAAACAAATTCCTGTTGGTAATAAAGATTTTGTGATGGAAGAGACTTTCAGGGTCTTGGAGCTATTGACATTCGAGATAAAACCAGCAGTAGCTTGCTTAAAAGTGAAGTTGATGGTTTCTAATGGGCTTGTATTGTTTTTTGACAAAAACTTGAGCTATTCCTTTCTGTTCTGATCATGTTATAAGAAAGTAGAAAAAAAAAAATATTAGTAGGTCTTTTTAACAGTAAAGTTTTACGCGTATAAATTTAGTGATTCATATTTCTTGTTTTCATCGTAATGCCCAGAATTATATACATATGAGTTGAGCTCTTCAGCAAAATCCTGATGCGGACAGTGTATTATACTTTGATCCCTTCTACTAGGGTCAGAGACTATTACAGAACAGCAAACATGGCAGCATGGCTTTTTGAATGACTCACTTTTTGCCAACATGGCTTTTATCTTTTCAACTGCTAATTTAATCACAGAATCACAGAATGGTTGAAGCTGGAAGAGATCTCTGGAGGTCATCTGGTCTAATCCCCCTGCTCAAGCAGGGCCACCCAGAACCAGTTGCCCAGGACCATGTCCAGAGGGTTTTTGAAGATCTCCAAGCATGAAGACCCCACAGCCTCTCAGGACAACTTGTGCCAGTGCTCAGTCACCCTCACAGTAAAAAAGGTTTTCCTGATGTTCAGAGGAACCTCCTGTGTTTCAGTTTGTGCCCATTGCCCCTAATTTTGTTCTACTTTGAAAATCTCTCACGTCTCTCATTATGTTGAATCATCAGCAGCATCCTCCTCAGAAACAAACTATTTTACAGCTACAGGGGGAACTGATCTTGAGGATACATCCTCTCACCTAGAAAAAAAATTTTGTGTACGATACAAGAAATAGCATAAGAAAGCAGCTTGAGCAATGAGTCCATTATTGAACTCCCTGCCCACAAGCCTCAGAGTACAGAATCAACACAATTATTACAACTGTCAGGAAAAAAAGAGATTTAAAAAAAGAAGCAGACCTTTTCTCAAAATGCAGTTAGTTCACTAAAAGAGAGCAATAAAAATGCATGCAAACATTTTCCTACTTGAAAATCAAGAGCTTTCCTCTTTTTCTTTATTTTGAACAAAGTTGACTGCTCGATGGCTTACTTCTTTTCACCAGTGAGTGAGTGACGGTGGTCCTTCTGGCAGATTCTTACAGGCTGTGGAGAAAGGAATGTATTAGTCCTTTGCCAAAGTGGTCAGAGGAGAAGGGAGCACTGGGTAGGGATGTGTGGTAATATAAGAATGTTCATTTGGACTTTTTGGATATTTGCTAAAAGCAAAGAGTGGACTTAAAGATTCACACTGCAAACATTTTGATGTACTCTGTCATTAAAGAATTAAATTAGTTAAATACACTGTATGTGCTGAATATGTGTTTTCCTGCTTGGCTTTAATGAAAGATGCTTTTCTGATAGGCTGCTGTCCTACACCGGCATCGCAGGACTGTTTCTTAGGGTGAATTTGCAAATACTTAATACGGGAATACATCTAGACTTTAGAATAAATTATATCACTATGAGTAACATCATTCCAAAGCCTTTTCCAAGAAGTAGACCAAATGTTTAACAGAAGAAAATAGCAGAAGCCAGCACAAGTAATATCCCCATACCCACACAGTGGAACTGAACTACATAGTGAGAGCCTAATGATACAGTTCTAAATTTGTAAGAGTCAGAAGTGCTTTATTTACTCTGGATTAGCTATAATAGGCCTGTGCCAAGAGCCTGATAACTTCTTCGTAGGTATCTGCAGCCTTCCTGTTAGCTGATTTTGTAAGAATATAAACACATGTTGTTCATACCTTTGCCCTTAAAATACAGTTTTAGGGTACAGAGAGATTGTTATATAGCATACATGTATTTCTCTGAGACCATGAGAGAAATGCAAAACGCTGAGGGAAAAAACCCAACTTTTTCCTAGATCTTCATTTGATATGTGTTTTGTCTGTGTATTACTTTATACAGTCCTTTTTTTATAATCTAAGTGTAGTCAAGCATTTTGACGAATTGTGCATGACTGGACTTTATCATTTTGCTCCTATTATTTCCTAGATGTTACTACGTTCTCTGTTCAAGGAGATAATGCAGTTTCTGTAGCCTAAGGCTAGCACTAGTGGCATTGTATAAAGCAAGCAGTATGTTGAGGGATTCCTCCAGATCATCACACCCTGAAAGAAGACTAGTCCTGGTCATTTGGATGCAGCCTGTCTATGCATAAGGATACTAACCGGTACAAAGGATTTTTCTTCACTAGAGTGGAAATTTCTGAGAACTTTGCAGTAGCTGAGTTGTATTCCCAAAACCTGATCAAGAGCATTTTGTGTTACTTGTGATTGTGGAGGAATGTCTGCAAATTTCCAGCTGTTAAACAAAAATATCATTCATAATTACATTTTATAGACAGACATATGAACACTCTTCACTCATTGAACATACTTCAAAAAGATAGCCTTTTAAGTCAAAATATTTATGATTTTCTCAGTGAAACCTAAAAACAAAGTGGATTTTTTTCCGTTGTAAAATGGGTGAATAAGAAAATGGATGCTATTTCTATGCTGTATCAGTGTTCGTATGGCTATGTTGAATAGAAGGTGCCAACATTGACTAAAATATCAGTCACTTCAGTACATAGGCCATCGGTTAAAGCTGTGAGTATGAACATCCTCATTTACAGAAAAAAATCTTAGTTTGAACCACAGAGGATTTTTCTGAAATGCTGTGGTAGTAAGAGAAACTGAAACTAACTCTTGGCCCAGCAATTCTGTTGCTCCAAACTTCAAGGTTAGACAAGGTAGAAGAGCAAAAAGACGGTCAGAAAATTCAGAAAAGATGTCCAGGGTCTGAGTCTCATGGTAGATCTTCAGTTTGTCTTCATTTAGAGTAACCTGGAGGTTTCCAGAGCTTATTCCAGCTGCCTGGACCCTCAAAAGAGAATACACATGTCGAACCTGTTAGGATCACACCACTTCTTGGTGGTGACCTTGTCTTGCCTCCAAGACATTTCCATTTTAAGGCAAAGTGGTCAAAGCCCGTGGTTGTGCGCTTGCTGAGTCAACTCTTTTCCAGCCTCTTTGCTTCCCTCAGACAGTCTAAACCCATCAGACAACAACGAAGCATCTGTACTTACCTTTTCCTTCTGCTGTGCTGAAATTCCTTAATGTACTGCAAAGGTTAGTACAATACACTTGAGCGCCAGTAGAAAACTCTCATATTCCTTTTTGTTCTCCGGGAATAGTAGGACACCATATATGAAAATCATAACGAACTGTTAAGTAAAGTGGACACTATTCCTAATTATTGCCGTATAGCAATTTTCCCCATTGAAAATTTCGAACAGAAGTTGTTCCTGAATAAGGGTGTGAATACAAGTACAGCTATCTCAGATGCTGTGTTAGGACTGTCTGTGCTAAGAATCAAGTCTTTTATAAAAACAGAGAGTAGAGCACCCTTTTTAAACAAATAGGTGTGCAGCACCAAATCATTATGGCTGAGATTTTTCTTTCTGCTAGCATTTGATTTGTTTTTTCTGTGTACCGTACTGAAAGCTACATGTGGTGGAACTGTTTGTAGTAATCTGTGAACTGTAGAGAACATTTGCTGTCACTTCCTTTTTTCTAAAAGCATATATGAAATAACATGCAAATTGTTAAAGCAACTAGTATTAAACTGTATTTCTCTCCCTATTATGAGATATAAAAAAAACCTTTGAAATTTCAAAAACCTTCTTATTTACAGGATTTAATTTGTTTTAGGACTTCATCATATGGGGGCGGCGGAGGGGGAAGCTTGATCATGTGCCTGTACCAAAAAAACTGATTAGTACATCAGTCCTGGCTGGGAATAATTACAGGGTGCTATCTTAGGGGTAACGCAGAGGTCAGAACCAGTGTTGTGAGACTGTCAAAGCTGTGTGGCTGATAATTATTTTTTTATTCTTAGCTTAGGGGTGACAGGGTGTTATACTTGAAAAGCTGTTAACCTCAACAACATTTTCCACCGCATTGTATAACAACAAAAGTGTGGGCCAAATTTAGAGCTTCTGTACTGTTTAGAAAAAAGCTTTCCTATGGTTGTTTTGCCCTTCAGAACTGCCGGAACAAAGCGGGCATGCTTGTTTGATGGGTACTTTGTCACCAGTTAGAAACCCTTTTATTTCCATTTAAGCTATCAGGGCTGGTCTGACCGCTGTGCAGTCTGAGAACTGTCAGGAAGTGCTGAGTCCAGCAATTCTTTAGCCTAGCGTTGGCCATCAGAAGTTTACTTGGTCTGACTGGTCAGTTGGGTCCCCACGACAGCCACAGACACTTCAGGTGTGGGCATCAGAAACGACAGATCATAAGAAACTTCCTAAGGGTGACGAGACTTCTCTGTGAGTGACAGATTCTGGTTTCTCATGTGCTTTGAGATATACTGGTATGGTGGAGAGTAGATAAAGATTCCTGAATGTAAAGTGCTGTTGGTAACAGATATTATTGCTACATGGATAATAAGAAAAATCAGTTTTAAAATAAATAACAAACTGAACGTTGTATTACTTTCACCTAAATATGGTATCCCTCAAGTTAAAATAAACCTGTTTTCATACTCCTCAGAAAAACCTTACCCTCTCACTCTCTTAAGTATTAGAACGGATGATGTTTGCTTGTGAAGAAAAATGTGTTTCCTACTATCTGATTTTCAAGAACTGCTGAGGGTCAGGCTGACAAAAATAACATCATACAGATACCTCACTTCATTATGCATTTTATCCCCAATTCAATCATTGTATAAGGTCACCAGGTAACTATGCATACGTTAACCGCATCTCCACGTCACCAAAAGCATTTAGTGCAGTACACTTACAAACATATTGTAAACATAGTTGTTTCTGTTTCCAGTACTGATCTTGATGAAATCTACACTGTCAGGGCAGTAAACCAGTCAAGTTCAAGAGCTAGTGAGCTGTGATGTCTGCTGTGTTGCAGAACACAGATTCTCTTTTGATGGATAAACAGGCTGGAAAATCCTGACTTTGTTAGCCAGGGGGATTCTTTCAGATCAGATAGCATTTATAGTGAGTATAACTTACATAGTAAATAAATAAAGACCTTGTTTGGAATTCAATGGGGATGTTCTTTATTATCAGTTAGTGTTGTGTTTGCTAAAGTGGCAGGATAATCATGATACAGGCAGGCACTGGGAAATTTTCTTTAAATACTTCTGCCAATTAATTACAATCCAAACTTCTTCTCACATTGCCCTTTTCCAGACGTGAATGGACATTATTCAAAATTTTTGCAATAGCTACAAGTGTAGCAAAGTGTAGCAGCTGTGAAGGAACCCAAGTTTTTGAGCAAGTGCTCTGAAAAGTAAAAAGATACAAATGTTGTATCCTAGATGCCGAACAGTAATGCACTGAGCTATTTGACGGTAGTCCATGCTGGGGTGTTTTATTTAAAAAGGGGTTTTAGTTAACTTGTTTGCGTGATTTTTTGCTTGCCTGGTGTTTTGAAAATACGGTTAATTTGATGTGAAACAAGTTAAGGGAGATCTTGTAGCTGGCAATAGCCAGCCCACTGAACAAACATTTCTCTACCTTGGAGTTACGTTTGCACATAGCTGATCCAGAAGCATCCATGCCAGGAGTTTCAAAACCTGATGCTTCAGATAAACAGCTAGCAAGTCAACATGCCTGGGCTAAAGCTTGCTGGGCTCCGAGTTTGGTGTGGAGAAGCCTTCTCCCCTTCTGACCTACATCAGAAAAAAACCAGCCAGGCTTTGTAGGTGAGGCTCACACCTCAGACGTGGGATTATTTTTCTGAAATTACTTGCTTACCAACAGATCTCCTACTGTTGGAGAGTTACTGCAGAAGAAGTATCTTCCACTCTGTGAGTGAAACTTCTGCAAGTTTTAAGACAGCCCCAAGGTGACAGCAATTTTGGTTACGCAGGCACACACACACACACACACACACACACGCTTTTGGGTTAGAGCAAACTCTACCGCAGTTATCTGAACGCTCCGTTAACAGCCGGTGCTTCGGCGGGTCATCGTTATCCCCAGCACTTAGACGCGTCTACACGTCTTCCCCACACCTCACCAGCGTTAACCCATTCATTCCCACGACATCCCTGTGGGTAGACAAGAAAATGCGGGTCCGGCGGCACAGCGCGGCCGGTGGGTGCCCGCGGTGGGGCCGGCTCCGCGCCGGGTTTTGCGGGGCTCCCCGCCCCGCGGCGGCTCCCGGCGGGGGCCGTGTGTGAAACCGCCGGGGCGGCGGGGGGCGGCGGGCCCCCGCCAGCAGCCCTGCCGCCGGCGGAGCTGCGAAAACAGGAAGCGGGGTGCCCGCAGCCGGCGGCCGCGCTGATTCATCCCCTCCCGCGCCGCCCCGCCGCCGCCGGGCCCGGCCCGGACTCCCTCCGCCACGGGGCCATTGCGCGCCCGCGGAGCTCGGCGCTGCCCACGAGGGGGAGGTGGTGCGGGCGGCCCCGGGGCGGGGCAGGGCGGGCAGCGGGCCCGGCCGGCGGAAAGTTTCTGCCGGCGCTGGCGCTCGCCGACCCGGCGGCCGCGCAGAGGAGCGCAGCCCCGCCGAGGGGAAGAGCCGCGCCTCCCGGGCTGGCAATATGAGGGAGCGGCACTCATGTGCGGGCACCGGGCAGCGGAGGATGGACCCGCTAGAGTTCGCCGTTAGCCCTGTGAAACGCTTGCGAACTGAGTACGCCTTTCCCTGTCTCTTCGCAGAGGAGGCCTACCAAAAACTGGCCAGCGAGACCCTGGAGGAGCTGGACTGGTGCCTGGACCAGCTGGAGACCCTGCAGACCAGGCACTCCGTCAGCGAAATGGCCTCGAACAAGGTAGGAGCCCCCGGCCCCGCGGCCCGGGCTCTTTCCACCGCGCGGGGCGGGGGTCGCGGCGGCCGGCGCGGGAGCGGGCGGCGGGGCCGCAGCGGCAGCCGGAGGGGCTGGTGGGGGGGGGTGGGGGTCGGGCTTGCAGCGCGGCTGGGCTCCCCCGGGCACGCAGCCCCGCGCGGCAGGAGGGCTCCGCCAGGCGGAGCAGCCCCGGCCTGGGAAACTGGCCGCGGGGCGTCACAGCCCCCTTATTATGGGCGTTGGGGTGCAGGGGCGGCTCTTGCTGTCGTTTGTACAGAGGTCTCTTAAATTTCAAGACAAGCTGAGAAAGTGGCGCAGATCTTGGAGAGCTACACTGTTTCCCTATGTGTATCAATTTACAAACAAGAAGAGATTTAGTTTAAAAACAAAAGTAGATTGGTTTTAGCTGCTGGCGATAATCCCTTCAGTTGCTCTTTTCACAGCATCCCGTTCTGAACTAGGGATCTTCCCTAGCACATGGTGTAGAGAGTAGCGTGAAAAGGTGGTAAGAGGTAGTTCTTGATCCCAGGGGAGCTGCAGGCTGAATTTGATTGTAAATAGTAATGCTGACAGCTCTCATAGCACGATTTGTTGTGAAAGAACACGCTCAGAACCGAGGTGCCGTCACAATGGTTGCGATGGACACCTAGATCCAGAGGTGTGTTTCTGAGGCAGTGCGCCCTTCCTCACCTCCTGCAAGCTGAGGATGTGTGTTAGCCGGGGACCGTGTGCTGGTGTCTGCTGTGATCTGCGTGCGTGCCGGTTTTGCAGTTTGGAATAGACTTTCCACATGCTCCATTCATAAGTACGCTTTCTTTTGTGATTTGGTTTGCAAACAGTATGTAGCTGCATTTCTGGAGTTAATTTTTAAAGCTGAATCAATAAGCTTGCTGTCTTGCTTCAGAATTTATATTTGTCATCAATGGAGTATTTGAGGAGCTACATGTACAATGAGATAGAATAAGAAAGTTTAATTAAAATGGGCTGATTTTGCCTCTCATGCCTGCAAAAGCAGCTAGTGATCTGTATTTTAGCACTATTGAACCATTTTAGTTGCAATTAGGACTTTTTTTTAAAGTCAGAAAATAGTGGTTTTGTCTCAGCTTATGTCTTCTTGAAATTCTGCTGTCTTGCTTTGACTGCCCTTACCAAATATCTGCTGTTTCTTATTGGGTGGTTTAAGTCCATGTTCAGCTCTGCCTGCAAGATGTGAGGTGTCTGCACTCTTGTGTGGTTTAGTCCCATAATATAATAACCCTTGTGCTCTTCTTGTCTTTAGACACCCTTAAGCGGCAATGAAGTCTCTGTCTTAAGAGTTATCTGCCTGGCATTGCCCTATTCTCAGAACTGTGTTCTCAGTTTTTATTGCCGGTTGAAAGAGCTTATTTTTTAGGGCATATTGTCTATGTACTGGCAAGTTACAAAGTCAAGAGTTTCCGGGTCTGTTTTAGCACTATTTGAATCCAGTGACATTGTTTTTAAAGGCAGTAAGATCAGACCAACACGTAAGGCCTGATCTTTCCTTGCTAGCAAGTTTGAATACCTATTGGTTCTGTGATGTGTGATGTCTGTATAGCCACTCTTTCACAGGATCCTGGGCTTTCTTCAAGTATTTATTTATTTTTTACCTCCATAAAAAAGAAAGGATATGCAGTATATTTTAAGAACAATGAGGGCAAGCTGGTTTTAGAATAAGGTAAAACTAATTGCAAATCGTGTCTTAAGTTTTGACAAGTATACTCAGATTTTTACCTAAAAGGATCTGTTTTCAAAATAAAACTTTGGAACTGCTTTGCATCTTTAAATACAAAGGTGCTACATCTGATACTATGTTTGGTTTATATTTCTTTGAACTAGTTAAAGAATGTTTGCTATAGATTACAGGATAAACATTCTTCATGTGTTTATTAAAATTAAAAGGAAAAGTGATTCAGAAAAAAATTTTCATCTTCTTGTTTCCAACATAAGATCATGCAGACGAGGGATCGATGCGGGGTACAGAGTAAGCCTAGTTGTCATAGTTAATCTGAAGGTCAGTAAGGATGACTCCAAGCTGTACATCAAAACTAGAATTTCTAGACGACAGTAGTGTATTTCCTGAGTCTGCTTGATCTAGCAAATGTGGATGTATGTGTCTGAAGTACTTCATTGCTACTTACTGTTCCACGTTGCAGTATTTAGGAAAAGCCTGATACTACTATATTGGGAGGGAATAGCTGTTGTTTGGTTTTGCAGGTCATATTCAATTCTTAAGGTAAACTTTTCCCCCGTTTTTGGGGAAATATGCCCCCCTTGTATAGAAATCTGTGACATCTATCAGTGGTTTGGTTTTAGTTTTTTGGGGTTTTTTCCCCCTTTTTTAAAAAAAAAAAATAAATAAAAAAGTAAATTAGTGCCATTAACCATCATTTGAACAATCTTGAACATAAACCAGCAAGCCCGTATAATACTGTGAGGAAATTTAGTGCAGGAGTACTTTAATTTTAGGTGTGTAATGGGTTGTTCTAAAGAAGAATTTTATTTATAATTATTAAAACGTAGCCAACATTTATAAGGTACCTCCTATTGTAATGTAACTGCAAATTGTGACATCTCCATGGGGCATATAGGTAAATTACACTATTTTAGTTTATAGAGAAACTGAAGTAGAGAAACTTCGCTCAAAGCTGAGAACATAGACTTCAGTACAGCAATGAATATTCAAGAGTACCTAGTTCTCTATCCCAAGTGTAAGTCTTGTAAAATCAGATGACAAACTCAGGAAAAGGAATGTTGTTGATACAGAACATGGTTTCTCACTGCGTCTCCCTCTTTCCCTTTCTCTGGGTTGATTGAGAGCTGCACTGTAAGATTGATTGTTTGGGTTTTTTTCCAGACTCTCAGCTACTTCCCTTATTAATTTCCCACCCCCCCTTTTTTTTTTTTTTTTTTTTTTTAATATAACAGCATTTTCATCAGTGTTAGTTTTCCTTATTTATGTGAATAAATAAATAAACTTATTTGTTATAGTCTGCATTATAGGACTGCAGCATTTTTGCGAGACATGAGGGGTGTAATAAGAATGGAGCTCTGCACAGCTAAGAGTTTTGCTCATTGTGTAAAGGCTGCCATAGTAGAGGAAAAAAAAATCCAGGGAGGAAACAGTATTGTGTGTCCTGAGTGCCTGAAGTAGGCCAGGGAGTGAGTCTTACCTCCAATCCCTCTATGTGCAGTGAGTTGGCAGTCTGAACTGTTGATGGCGTCTGTGTGGAATCCCCTTACCGTCGATAATGCCTGCGTAGGACTCATGTTAGCATATCCCAGTCTGAGGGTATTTATTTTGTTTAGATGCCCCTCGTGCTTTGTTAGCAGTAGTCGATGACGTGCCGGCTTGCAGCTTTGGATGACTGAAAGCGAGATGATACAGATATACAAAAAGATCCTCCTTCTCCCAGCTTAAAATTGCTTGAAGCAGTAGGCACGGGGTGCTCTCCACAATCTCAGGATGAGCCCCGGCATGTTGTGACAGTAAGTGCAACCCCCAAAACTTTGAAAACATGCTCTAGGTCAGGTCTGTAGGAAGCCAACCATGATGCTTGGCTGCCAAAGCTACACCAGGATGACTGTAATATCCAGTTGATGTCCCATTTCCCAGCCATCCCTGTGATAAGCAGATTTCCAAGTGCCCGGGGGCATTGCACATGAAGTAACTGATGGATAGATCTGTGATGCACCCATAGGTGTATTCGCAAATAGATCTGATTTCGAAAGGATGTAGAATTTAAAGGTGTTGTCAATTGCCATTATGTTGTTATGAATCACAGTATGTGGTGTTTTCTTAAATTACCAGCTTCTGCAATTGAGTACCAACAAGAGAATCCCAGCTTCTTTTTAAAAGCACAGGAAGTTGGTAATCCTCATACTTCTTCACAAACCCTGTAAAGTCTTGATAGGCTCTGAAACAAGAAAACAAATAAGCAGCACCTTATATTTGGAAAATTGACTAAAATGTCTTTCATTTTTGGAGACCCGATTCTGATTTTCTGTACCATGTACTGTTAGTTTTGGCTAATGTCAGTGAACTGTGGCTCTGTTGTGTTTTTCTGCATGATGCTTACTTGAACAGAAATAAATCCATTTCAGGAAATAGTTAACAATTTGGGCCTCTAAATGTAGGATCCCAAGGCATGATTAGATGCCTCTATTTAACTGTTCTGATTTCCAGAGATGATAACCTGTATCAGTTTCTGCTAAATTTTGAGAAATACCTGTTGAAAAACATAGGTTTTAGGTGGGTATTAGCTTGCTGATGGTGATTTCTAACTTTAGACACAGGTACATTTTGATACACTTGTACAAGCAAATGATCTTTTTAAATTTTCCAGGTTGCAGAGTGATGTCTTTTAATTTTTTTTTAATAATTTGCTCCTTTTTTAATGAATACTGCCCTCTTCTTTTTCTGCCAAACAAGATAAAAGCAAAAAGTAATATATTTTAAGTTCTCTGGGAGAAGAACTATCTTCTTCCAGTATGGAGTTTGTCCATACGTAGCTTAAGTCTCTGATTCTGGATCTGAGAGTTATTCTCTGAGAGCCAATAAGTACATGAAGAACGCCAGTAATAAAGATGTTGCAATGTTTCTGCTAGAGAGCATTCATTGTAGATTAGTCAAACTTGGAGGAATACTTATAATGAAACTGATATGCAAAAGTGTATTTTCAGTTCTGTAATCATGATTTTGCAAACATCTCTAATGTGTTGCTTTACTGTGTCTGAATAGCTGAATTTAGACATGGAAATTCATGTTGGTTTTTTTTCAGTTTTAAGTCTACTGCAGATGACAGCGTTTTTGCAGGATTTGCTGATAACTGGTAATGAACAAGAGTTTGGAAAAGGTCATTCATTGGGTACTTCTTTTCCACTAGAAACTTAGGTGAATGCCTTTTCTCCAGGAAGCTTTTTTAGGTATCAAAGCTAAGAAAATTTAGGTTTCATTCAGTTTGACCGTGTTAACTATGAAACTATTTTTTAAGTATAAACTATTGTATAGTTGTCCAACTTGTGTACCAGGATGTGCAAAAGCTTACAGATCAAAGCAGAAGTCTACTTACGGATAGTTACTAGTGCTAGTTACTATTAAAAAAGCCTTTCTGAGATTTTTCACTGCTTTGAAGATGCCAAAATCATCAATGTTATCAACCAACTAACTTCCAAAGACTATGCTAAAGTAACAGTTGGCACAAGTGTAAGTGGGATTTTGGTTTGTATTTATGGTCCTGTACTTGTCACTCATTATGCTCAAACAATAATCTTAATGATACTCTATTTAAAAAATTACTTACCTGTAAACGTATAATGTAAACTAAAATTACATTTGAAGGAAACAAAGACAATCTGAAATCTGTTCTCTTACTTTTTTTTACATTCCCTCCTGAAGTCCCCTGCCAATTTAAGCTGTTTTTTAATCACATTTTCCTGCTGCTAAAAAGCACTTTTCCTTTCCTCCTTTACAGCACTAAAAGGCTCACAGAGGCAACAGGGAGCTGACTAACATAATATCTGGGGAAAGAGTAAGGCTAAACTAATTACTTAGTTCAAATAATGGACCATGTATAAATTCCCTAACATGCTTCAAACAGAAGTGTTGTGTTACCTCTGCTGGGTTTTGCCAGGGACAGGGGAGAGCCCTGCTGCCTGCCTGCCTGGGTGACCCTTGCAGGGGTGAGAGGAGCAGTGCCAGAAGGTGCCTCCAGCTTCGTGCCAGCTCTTCACAGGCACCGACCAGTAGATGCAGAAGCAGCATCACGTTCCTGCAGGCTGACAGCAGCTCTCTGGGTTTCCCCATGTGCAGGATGTATGGAGCTGATGACAGGCTCTGTCTCCTGACTTGCTCTATTCACCCACTTATTTTATCTTTGTCTTATTTTGTGGAAAAGCTTAAGTGCTGTGGTGGATGGTAATTTTGTAGGAGCATAAACATGGCTCATGCTACTGGCTCAGTCTTTTATTAACACACTACTTTTTAGTCTTGTCTTTTTTGAATTCTTGCTGCTAACTTTGGGGACACGTTCATTGCACAGTTAAGAGCTTGTCTTCAGAAATTGCATTTTGTATATATCAGCATAATTTTTTTGCAACACTTTTTCCAAATGTGGAAGCTCAACCAGAGTAAAATTGTATCCTCTTCTGTCATAGCCCCCAATTAGAGTGACCTTTTTCCAATTAAGGGACAGGATAATGTTGTCATAGCCTTTTAAGAGGATTTAAACATCGTGGGTTTCAGCTATTGCACATGAAAATTATGTGCTGGAAACCTAGCACTAGAAAAGAAATTTGTTGCTGTCATGACTAAATTGTTGCAGAGCAAGCAGCATCTCCATTTTACTTCTCAGATTTTAAAAAGCTTCGATATCCAGGTGAAAAACTTCACGGGGTTTGTTGTCTGACAGTCCTCTTATATAATGTCTGGCACTTGGCTGGCTGACATGATAGTTTAATTGGTTCTTATGTTCCCAGATCTTTCTAGGAAAATCCGAGGATGTGGTTAGCTCTTTAGAGTGCTGCTTCTGATGAAGATTACAATTAAGGGGCAGCTGTTAGCAAGAAAAAGAAAAAATAGTTATTCGCAGGGGTGCCATTGGTCTGGCCTTGCCCAGAAGTGGGTCTGAAATTGGAGCTGGAGGAGCTTCTTGAAGCCGCTTACAGAAGGCACTTCTGTAGCCCCCTCCCCCACTACCAGAACACCACCAAAGCCCCTCCAGATACCAAACCAGCACAGCAGTGATGAGTGAGATGTCTCTGTGTGTGTGTGTATATATATATATATATATATATATATATAAAACAAGGAGATGGCACTTCGCTGGCTGTATTGTGTAAGGATGTGCTGCAGCAAGATAACGGGTCAAACTTGCTCTCGTGCAGATGGCTTGCACCAACTTCTCCCTATCATTTATGAACACTTCCATCTTCTCAGAAAGAAGTGGATAAAGTCGTGGCATCAGTTTGGCAGTGGCTGAATCTCTTCTGTGCAAATGTGTGCTGCTTCCACAGGGGCTGTTGGGTTGCTGCCAAATGAGAAAAATCATGAAAGTGGGGGCTTTGGTAGTATGGTAGAACTGTAGGTCTGTTGTTGAGAAAGAAGCAAATGTGGTCAGTGAGGGTCAAGGTGTCTGAGTTGTAAGCAGCCTTCTCCTTCTGTAGGTACACAATGGCAAACGTTTGTCTCCCTGGGACATGATGAGCAGGCGTTTGTGATTTGGAAGAGTCTTAATTGGGTGGTGGGGTGAGCCCCTTCTGCAGTTTGTCAGGGCTCTTCTCAAACAGAGGTACACCGCACAGGCTATCATGTTCTGCACCAGCAGGAAGGAGCCTAGAGTTGACCTATAATGGTTGACACAAAGAACATTGGCATTTCATAGAATCATAGAATCATTTTGGTTGGAAAAGACCCTTAAGATCATCAAGTCCAACCATTACCCTAACACTGCCAAGCCCACTGCTAAACCATGTCCCTAAGCACCACATCTATATGTCTTTTGAACACCTCCAGGGATGATGACTCCACCATCTCCCTGGGCAGCCTGTTCCAATGCCTAACTATGCTTTCGGTAAAGAAATTTTTCCTAATAGCCACTCTAAATCTCCCTTGACGCAGCTTGAGGCTATTACCTCTTGTTCTGTCATTAGTTACTTGGGAGAAGAGACAAACACTGGCCTCAATACAGCTTCCTTTTAGGTAGTTGTAGAGAGCAATAAGGTCTCCTCTCAGCCTCCTCTTCACTGGGCTAAACAATCCCAAAACAAGTCAGGAACACTTAATCTCTACAGATTCGGTCTGTACTTCAAATTTTAGTAAAAACTGATTGATTTCTGCCTCTCTCATTTGCTGCTTCTTAAAAAGTCCTGGATGCGAGAGCTGCATAAGAAGGGTGATGCCTTTTTGAGGGTTGCTGTGATTTAACACTTTAGAGCTTTTTAGCTGCTTCTAGGATTGCATAGCTTTCCAGTCACTAATAACTTGATAATTTTTTCCATAAATATAAGCAAACGGTCCATACCAGCGTACAAACAGCCCTTTTTGTAACCTCTTTAATTATAGGAAACACCACAGTATGAAAGATTTTTTCCTTTTAGCGTAATGGCACAGAATAATATAGGCAAAAAGTTACAGAGTAAATAACTAGGACTTGATGTGGGAAAATAACTCTACTTTCAAACACCATAACAGAAGATTTGAAAATTAGGAAGTTCTTCCAGCAGTTGAATTATTTAGTATTAAAATGCAGACATCGATGTGCCTTTTCATGGCATTTACAAAAAATACTTGGAGGAGGCTTTGTGGACATGAGTACTTCATAAGTTCTTGCTCAGTAATAAAGATGGAATTCATGGCTACTGAAAGGCATGATAAGTAAATACTTGTGGCTTCTTGTGACAGTATTTAGAGCCAAGAACTCCTTCATTGTATTCATAGTAGCATGCTGCTGCAATCAGGGTTAGACTGTAAGATATGAAGCATTTCAGAGAGCAATAGCCATTCTTTTCTTTTTTTTTTTCTTATTTTTTTTCTTTTTGATAAATTTTGTGTTTCAAATACGAGGCAGCTTCTGCTATCATATGAAGTTTTGGTACAATGAATGTGGTGCTTGCTGAAACAATTCAGCCTCTGCCTCGTAAAGAAACTGCACTAAGAAACTGTTCTCCTGTCTCAGTGACATTAGTAAGGGGTTTGGTATCAGCTGCCACAATTTCCCATGTTTAGGAGATTTACCATAGAATTAAATGTGGTATGGATGGATATGCCCTGCTCTGAAATTTTTATTTTATTTTTTTTTTAAATAGAGCATATCTCAGTAGAAATTGATCCCAGTTCTAGTTAACTTGCAGCCAGTCCCTCATGTAGCTGCAACACTGAATGTAGGCAAGCTAAGGCGTGACAGAAAGTGATGCTACACATCCTGCCTTGAAACCGTATGAGCAGGGCTGTGGCCAGCACCTGCCTGTTGAGCTGGGGTTCACCTCTGAGCAGTTGAGCTGCAGCTTCCCTATGGCTGCCCTATTGCGTGCCTGGTGGTAGAGCTGTGCTGCCGTGGGGACTGCTCTTCATCAAGATCTCTAGCCAAGAGAGGCAATGCTGTGCTAGGGCAAGTTCTGCCTGTTGTTGGCTCTGCTTGCCTGCTCCAGGTCTTGAAATGAAGCTGCACAGACAAAAGTATCATCTGCCATAAACCACAAGGATCGGAGCAACACTGAATCAAGCTGATGTGCAGGGCCTGTTTACGAGATTATCTACAAATGAAATTTAAACAGCTTGATACTTCTGTTATTTAAGTTGTAACCCACTAATATATGATCAGATAATGAAATTGAGCTGACTGAATACTTCTGTAAGATCCCTCAGCAAGACAATGTTTAAGTTAACCCTCTGCTCGTAATTGCTATGGGAACGGCCTCTTGTTTATATGTTTTTGCTATTGGTTTTATTTGGGGAGGGAAAGCAAGAGGACGGAGGAAAGTTAAACTGGAAACAGAGCTTCCAGTTAGGTTTGATTGATTTTGATCTTTTCTGTAGATAAGAAACATCGGGGTTGCAATTAAAATACCTATGTAATAGTTCATCTTTCCTGGTCAAGGATAGTTCCTAATTTGTTCCAAAAGTATGGAAGAGGCTTATGGATCTATTTAAAACAGTCTAGAATATAAAACACCTAACATCAATGTCTGTGTTAGATTTTCACCTGTGAAACAACACACATCTTTAAGGTATTTTTTTCATCTACTTGTACTGCAAGCTTTGTTTAAAAAAAATTGCCTGCGCTGTGCTACAGGGATATACCATGACATTCGTGACACTGGACTTACAGATCAGAAGTATACTGTTTTGCAGGTTGGGGAACTGAGGTGGAGCACTTAAGATGCACTTGTGGCAGTCCAGGTCTGGAAACATGCTTCAGAGCATCTTGCTGCTGCTTTCACGTGTTCAGCTGTGCTGTCTGGTTAGTGTCTGCATGGCACAACTCAGTGGCAGGACTCCCTGTGCTCCCCACTGCATACATTCATGCATAAGTTAGATTTTCAGCTAGAAATATCATTAGCAGCTTTCCTGAACATCAGAATACAGTCCACTCACATCAACACTAGACGCTGGCAAAATGTTAATGTGGCAGCAATTGCTTTATTGTGTACTAGTCCAGGCTGGTTTTCAAGCTCCTCCGTCATTCTCCCTCAACAATTTAATGTGTGTTAATGCTAGGTTTTGCTTGCATGTGTTCATAAGCAACTTAGAGTAACCGTTGTCATTTTCTTTTTCCGTGAAGTCTGTCTTTTAGAAGAACTCTACAAGCAGATTTTTCAAAGCAATCAAAACAAAGTCTGCTTTCATTTTATTTTGTAATAAACAGCTGGACCTTACAGGATATGTGTACAGTTAACTGCAACCTTGTAACCATTCCGCTGCATCAGTCATATTCCTCAGATACATAGGAGTGTTGTTTGATGGCTATAATGATCACAGAATGTTAGGGGTTAGAAGGGACCTCGAAAGATCATCTAGTCCAACCCCCCTGCCAGAGCAGGACCACCTAGAGTAGGTCACACAGGATCGCGTCCAGGCGGGTTTTGAATGTCTCCAGAGAAGGAGACTCCACAACCTCTCTGGGCAGCCTGTTCCAGTGCTCTGTCACCCTCACAGTGAAAAAGTTTTTCCTTATGTTAATGTGGAACCTCCTGTGCTCCAGCTTGCACCCGTTGCCCCTCGTCCTGTCATTGGACATCACCGAGAAGAGCCCGGCTCCATCCTCCTGACATTTGCCCTTTACGTATCGATAAACATTAATGTGGTCACCTCTCAGTCTCCTCTTCTCCAAGCTAAAGAGCCCCAGCTCCCTCAGCCTTTCATCACAAGGGAGATGTTCCACCCCCTTAACCATCTCTGTGGCTCTGCGCTGGACTCTTTCAAGCAGTTCACTGCCCTTCCTGAACTGAGGGGCCCAGAACTATAATGAAGTGTGGCTTGTAATGTATTAGTTTACATGATTGAAAGGACCTGTTGAAGCAGGTGTTAACGTATTTAAACTAGGCTATCCAGTCTTCTTGCGGCCATGGTTGACTGTACAGCCTTAATACAATAATTTTACCCGGAATTACAGACAACCTCACACTGCCAGCTGAGATACTAATGTTTTCATAAACTTGGTTATTGTGATTCACAATGAACAGTTATAACAGAGATGTCTTTTCTAGTGGCCAAGAGCAAAATGACTAATAATACTGGTAGTTTTAATTACCATAAATCAAATGTTAAGAGGAGGACCACCAAGTGGATAGGTAGAATTTTATCATTAAATACTCTTCTCTTGTTGTATATTGATACCAGTCAATAGATTCACAAAGGCAACACTGCACCAACTGAAATGAAGGTGCCCAATATTTTTTTCTTACTCTTTCTGGAGGTATCGGTGTGTATTATGTGCTGTAAAATGTAAACTGAAAGGTGCCTCACCCTGAACGTTTCTTATATGTAGAAACAATTATTTTTGTAATACATCAGCCACCTACTGGAGCTTCAAAGGGTGGTATAAATGAAGAGTAATTTTTGCAAAGTGGGGATATGATTCATGAGTACTCGCTAACACAAAGGAACCAGGTGTTAGTTTTCGGAGCTGATCTGAACAAAGACATGGTAAACACTCAAGGTGACATTTTGGCTGTGCTCTTTAACAGTGTTTCTACAAACTTCATCCTTGGGACACTGGAAAAGTAGTGTAACTCTATCAGGAAAGAATGGTAAGCAGAAGGCACAATAGGGGTTAGCGTAAGAACAAAAGAAATAGCAAGAAAGTGCTGTTTCATTAATAAAGCAAGAAATAATTTGAAGAGCAGAAAGAACTGAAAAATAGGCTACCAAGTAGATGTTGTGGACTTGAGCATATTTGAGCATGTTTTAATGAAAAATGGGCCAGGCAGACTAGAAGATGGACCTTTAATACATGCAATCTTTTGAGCAGTTAACATATTTTTCTGTGATTGAAAGTTGCCAGACTTTATTGGTGCTTGGTGATTGGTAATTTGATAGGTGATGACAAATACAAGGAATATTTGAATTTTTCTTTTTTAAAATATTTGATAACCTTTTTTTGAAAAAAAAGTTTTGCCCTGCTGTGTGCTTCTGCAAATGATTTTGAAGGATAATGACTGGGCTGTAAGCTTTGCTGCTGCTGGGTAGTTAGTGTTCTTGAGTATGTCAGCAGTATCATGAATCTTTGGCTGTTGTTGGTAAGCTTTATTGCCACAAACATGGCATTGGTGACTCTGTTTCCTACTGTGGTGGTTAAGTCCTGATATATTAGAAGTGATGCGTGGGTAGTGTAAGAGTTACTGTACCTTTGGTTTTGGCCATGTTTCCCTGTGTGCAAAGGGACTTCCCCTACAAGTACACATGAAACAAGCAAAATGTTTTCAGTTTAGTGGCTGAAATGAATAAGACAAGCTATAAAATATTAGATATATTTGAAAGTTGATGATGAGCAGGTTTGTAAAGATGTTTTTTTACTGTGCTCCTGTTAGGTGAATTAAAATGCTTGCCTCTTTGATGTTCCATAGCAGTATCTCGGAACCAGGGGGACAGACAAGTCCCTGAGACCTTGCAAAAGGAGGTATCTATTTTGCTTTCTAATGATGTGGTTCCCTGGGATCCCCCCCTCTTAGCTTTAGCTCACTGATGATCAGCTTTTGCTGCCACAGGAAACTAGAGTTAAAAGGACTTCTTTAGCCAAATTGGGATGTGATATTTGGATGCTGTGTAATGTGTCTCGAAGCAGCCCTTGTATGTGGTGTTGCAGGGAGTGTCCTCGGATTCCCTAGTGTCTCCATCCTCTCCTACATGCTGATCATCTCGATGGTGGCTGCCGGCTCCCACTGCCGCTGCTGCACAGAGGGAGGCACCATAATAGGAAGCACCTGGGCCTGTTATAAACAAACAGGTCTGGAAAAAAGTGCAAGCGTGACGTATAGGGTGGCCATAGCAACAAGCAGAGATGAGGGTGCCATTTTGGAGTAAATGCAGACTAGTGTGGCTCAACAAGAAGCCAGAAAGTGTCTTTGCTTGATGTACAAAGCTGTTCTGTATGTGCATGTCAGAGGTTTTCTAAAAGACGCTACTTGCAAGAAGACAGCTTACAAAAAACAAAATCTAAAATTAGGTGTGTAAGGGTGTCTTTAAATGAAGTTATTTTTCACTTGCAATGGAAACTTTAGCTGGAAAATTTATAAACACGTTTACTCCTGAGAAATATTAGTGTGATGAATTACTTGACAAATCATAGACTATCTTTTCGGATGCATAAACTTTGAAGCCCAGAGCTCAGATTTCTCAGTAAAAGGACAATGTTTTTCTTGTACTATGAAGCATGGCCAAAGTTTTGTATGTCTGAATACTGGACCCGGTTAAGATTACATTTCATAATTTGATAATTACTTGCTTTTCCCTCTTTTGTTAGCATCAATAAAAAGTGTACATTTTCTATCTGGGAGGGATTTTCTGCAGCTTATTTTGGTTGTTGCTGAAAAGGATTCAGAGGCTTTATTATAGGACAGCTCTTAAAGCTCATCACTGTCAAGGTGAAGCAGTTGGGCGATACCTAGAGCTTGTCATTTCTAGCACAGCTTTCAGTACATCCCTGTTTACAGAACTTGATTTTTAAAATTAAATGGCTAGATTTTAAATACAAGAAGATAAAGTGCTCTGGAAAACTTCTGCAGAAACAAATATTGGCATTTGTGGGCTAAAACTTCAGTGATTTTTTCTTTGGTGATCAGGAATATACATCTGTAATCTGGTCTTTGATTCACAAAGCTATGAAAGATAGATCTGTTACAGGAATGATATAAAAATATGAAATAAAACTGCTGATGGGATAAAGTAGAACTGCAGGAAGAAAAATAATTTGATAACTATGTTGCGGTGAATTTTTTGTCTTTCCAGTTGGATACTATTCCTGTTCTTGTGTGTCTTTTAGATTTTGTAGATGTGGTATAAAAAACCCCATGCTGGTGTGCATATGGATTTTAGGTTTGTTCTTGCAACTATTATCAGAGCTTGAAAAATGTCTTGGTTGCAGAAAACTCAAGCTGCCTGACTGACCTAGGTGGAGGATGAGAGGACAGGTGTTGGTCTTACATCTTATTACACCCCATCATTTGAGCAGTGTGTGTGTGTATGATACGGTGCCTTAATTACCCTTGAGGAAGGAGTCATCTGGGGTTTGGTTTTTGTTTTCTTTTCTTTTTTGGTTCCTTCTACAGTGTCTTGGCTGTTTTGAAATAGCACACTCTACGTAAATCTACTTGTTTCCCAATCTGTCTTTTCACCCCATGTCCTGCCCAGCAATGGTCTCTTGCCTTTGCTGATGCATGTATCTGCAAGAGTCTGCCGGGTGGCTTGGTCATGGGCTCGTGGTAGGTGGCAGCACTGGAACTGATAAGATCCATTTTGACTTGTACCTTTTAACTACCAGGGGACTTCAAGAAGTCTACAGACTCGGACAAATAGCTCAGCTTTGCTTCATAGTCCTTTCGCTCTTGGAAAATTTTCTAATCAAGACCTGGGACTTTATTTATTTATACTGTAATTTTAATATGAGGTCATTAATAAAGCAGTACACTGAACAATAGACAAGGCGAATGTGTGTTCTAGTTAGGAAAAGTATGTATTGTGCTTACAGTGGACTGGGCAGCATTGGGAATTCGCGTCACCTAATGTGTGCTGAGAAAACAATCTAAAAATGAGTAACATGATTGGTTTTTAAAAGCTAGGAATATGGTTTTTACACATGCAGCAGTAATTAAACAGTAATTAATAGAATAAGTATATTAATTTTACAAAGCGAATATGAAAATTAACTTTAATATTCACTGAAGTTACCAAATGTTACATCCTATCTCATTTTTGATGTGATTTGCCTTGGACAAGATGTAAACTCCCTAGTTAACTGTATAGTCCTATACAGATGAACTACATTCGTTACACCCTTTCAGTTTTGTTCTCTGGTTTGGAGATTGAGCACAAGTATGGCATGGGGGGGGTTGGAAGGTGGTGCTAGAACTTTATCTAGTGCCTGCTGGAGCTAATGGGAGTCATTAAATTTACTTCATCAGGCTGTGGGTGGAGCCCATAACCAGTTTCATTTAGCATTGTTACCTCTTTGATAAAGAGTTGGTAGAATCAGCTGTTAAGCAGGGGCTTTGGAGGACTGGAGGAAGTTTAATTTGTTGCAGACCGTGAGCCTTTTTAATGTTTCTGTCCTTCTCATGGCAAAAATGGGCTGGTGCATATCTCTGAGCCCCCATGTGAATGGATAGACTGATGTCTTTCCAGTGGTTCATGCGCTGTGCAGAGCTTTCCAGATGCTCCAAACATTGTATGTAAATGTGTAAATGGGCAAAAAGCAGCCAAATTTTCCCCTTTTTTTTTTTTTTTTTTTTTCCCCACTAATAAAAGTGCAAGCCAAAGTTGAAGATGTTGCCATGTCTAGATCTTGTTTTGTTTGATTTCAAGATGCTTTTCAAACTAGGGATGACTTCTATAGAGACTTAAAAGTATCTGTTTAGAGGATTGAAATATGAAAAATGCCTAGTAATAATGAATACTTGAATAACATCTGTGTATTTTGTATCCATATTTTCACCAGATAATATACACCAATCTAATGATGTTATTTTTTCTGTTAGGGAAGCCTAATCAGTTTCCAGTATGTGATGTTGTTTTCATGATTTTTAGTCTAACTTTGGTTTCAAATTTTACATGACTGGCAGGATTCCTTGCAGTTTAATGTTCAGAAGAGAAAATAAATGATGGTAGGTTATCATTGATTAAACAGAGGTCTTACATTTCAAATTAAACTATCTCTAATGCTTTGCTTTGCTATATAAGTTCGTAAGTGACCTAAATTATCAAAGCTAAAGCATATTAATTAATTCATTACCAATGTACATTTAACCATTGTTAAATATACTCACTGGATATAAACCATGAATAACAGCAGTGTTTACAAAAGATGATTACTCTATGATATTACAGTACATACTGGCAATAGCTAAATACAAGCTGCATTTCAGCATTTTCAAAGAAAATACTGATTTAGGAATAAAATTTTTTCCTTGTAAATGTCAATTTATTGGTGCTCTGTCAATCTGGGATTGCTCAGGAGCAACCCACAGCAACATTACTGAGAGGTGAGTACATTGATGTGTTAAGTAAACCTTGGTATCTGTTTGTATATTCAATACTATTTATTCTTCTAGAAAAATTAGCATAAAAATATCTTCTATGTTTGAACAATCAGTTGTGAATAATGCAAAAAGATGTTGTAAAAGAAAAAAAAAAAAAGGTGGAGGATTACTGGGAGGGTGCCTCTTACCTGAAATCAAGTTCTACGCAGTAATGAGAAATGCATACACTTATACTCATGTATTGTGTGACTTGAGATAATCTTGATGCTTTGTTTGGTGTTTGTTTCATTTCCTAACAAGAAGCAGAATTCACCTGAGTGAGAGGGCTCCTACAAAGTCCTTTCAGCTGTTGTGATGAGATTGTATTGGAAACTAATAAGTGTAGGAGTTGTGCTTCAGCAGCTCCCTGTAGCTACCTTAAATAAAACTTGGTGCAAAACCAGCTACGTTTGGGAGGACTCATGGCTGTAGCCCATGGGCTCTGAGCTGGCAGATGAGAACCAGCTCCAGCCTGGCGGGTACATGAGCCATGTGCTGTGAGAGTGGTTCTGTGTTAATGCCCCCGTCTCAAACAGTCTGTGGTGTGGGGAGTGAAGGAACAAAATGTTCACAGGGTAGAGTGACACTGCAGGTCTACACTCATGGAAGAATCAGGCATCCAGTTTCATCTCCTGACTCTCAGTTGTTGTTCCAGATGCTTTGTTTCCAAGAGCCTGTGCTCCTGAGCAAGTCCTATCCTTTGTAGGTTCCTTCCTGCTATATTACGGACGATGAGCTACCTGGAAACTCTAGCAGCTAGAGATGAAGCATGCTAACAGTCCATTTCTTTTAGTGCTTCTCAGCTATTTGTTGCTGCCCAGCTGAGACTCTGCTGTGACAGTCTGAGCACTTGCCTGCTGTGCTCCAGCGCAAGGTTAAACAGGGTTGCCAAACCCAAAGGAACCCATTTGTGTTGGCATAGGACAGCGAGGAGTGTTCTTCATCAGGTGTGGGTGCGTCACTCATCCTTCCCAGCACTTGGCCAACACCTCCTCAGCATGGCCTGGTCTGACCCTGCCAAACCCCAGCTCGGTATGCAGACATCCACGGCTGGTGAACCAAGCACCGCGAGATGGAGCAGAGCGATGGCTCTGCGTGATCCGAACACAGCAGCACCACACCGTGCGCTGTCACCATGACACAAGAAGTCTGCGCCCCAAAAGATGCTTGGATCCTGTGTGTAGGATAAGAGGCAAATTACTGGAATCAGTAGACACGGAGTAAGGAAACACAAATATACCACGAGATTCCTTATGCAAATACTGAGAATTCTCATTAGAGAGGTTTAAATCATGCAGGTAATAAGTATGCAATTCAGGAAACTACAGAGCTGCCTTTGGCCTGGTTTTGTTATCTTGTCTTCATCTCTCTCATGTATTCCAGTAAATCTAACCTCACAATACACCTGACTGCGGGACTGGAAACCACTTTGGTTTTGTGCTTGTTTGCTTAATTTGACCTTAAGGCATGGAAGTGCTCACTTGCACAGAAAAAGAAGCATGACATTTTTGTGTGTTTCCCTCCCTGTGTGCATGAGACAAGGGTGTAACGGATGAGACTAGTTGTTTGTCCTGTTCTGGATGGATAGATCTTATTTTTTTGTGAATCTACGTAGATTTAGAGCATCTAAATAAATAATCAAATTAAATTAAAAGTGTGAAGAACACTTTGGAATGAATATTAGTTGTTGAATAACCCTTGCTGAGATTTTCCCTTAAAAGAACTGTGACACTATCACATGCACTTTAGTCAGAAGCACAACAGCCATGGTTTAATAAGAAGTGGAGCCTGAACCAACAAAATTGCATGAAACAACTTGCAGTCTGCTTTCAGAATGTTAGTATCTGCTGTGGATTATTTACAGGCACTTGCTAAGGCGTGTTTATATCAGAGCTGTACTGAGCTTGTTGCAGTGGACTTCACAGTCTACAAATCTCTGCATTTGTCTGTGGTAGCATTGCTTTTTCTGGTAGGATGGCTCTTACCTTCTGCCTTTTTTTTTGTAAACTGAGAAGTAGTATTTAGAAAGATAGGAAATAGTTTGGTTCATATTTGGTTTTCATATATATCAGAATTAGAAAAAAAGTCATATTTAATTTTTGCTTTTTCACAAAAACAGTACGTATGTTAAGCATGACTGTGGCTTTTAAAAGGATAATTAGAAGACATTTCTTTTCATACAAAAAGGCAACTATTCAACAAGCTTTCTGATGAACTGTCAAAGCATGTGCTTGGCCAGGTCTATGGTAGGAACACCTCATTAAAATAAGAATGTCACATTACAGGAGACGTAAGATTAATCCAGCAATACCAATGAAGCTGTTTTTTGTCTTTACATAGCAAGCCAGTTTTCTGCATGAAAATAGGCTATAGCCATGAAGCTCAGCTTTTACTGGTATAGCTGTATCAGTCTTAGGGCGAGTGTGCCATCCCAACTCTGTGGGTGTGATGTATCGCTCCTCTTTGCACGTTTGTTAGACATAGCGGTCTGCAGAAATGCATAATGTGGGCACAAATGTCCCGTGGCTATGCTACAGTAGATATTTCTGGGGTAGGTATTTACTTGCAGGGTGCATATATATATATATATATATCAAAATATAAATAAGTTATTCAGATGGTTCTGCATTTTATTTTCCTTTTATTACGGACCTATTTCTTAGCCCAATTGACACTCAGGTTGGGGAAAAAAGCCCTCATAAGGGACAGAAGGAGGGAAAACCTGCAAAAGTTTTTCTAGATATCTTTACATTGTTTGTAATAGCCTGAGAGTTGCATGAGATCTGTGGGGTGATCAAGGAGTAAGTGCAGTATTCTTCCTTGTAACTGGGGGCAAGCTCGAATTTTTTACTTGTATTTTTTACCTACTCTGTCAGACGTGGCTCCCAGTGCTAACTAGGCAAATGTTAACTAGATCTGAGCTAGGAAAAGGACAAAAAACTTTATCAAACGTGTTTAAAGCCAAATCTTTTCTGTTCAGTGAGAAAGGAACTGTTGGAACAGTTACAATGCCTACAAATATATTTTAGGAAAAAAATCCTGTTTCTCTTTTCACAATACTTAAATGACGAAGTACTTGTTTGCAGAGGAATATTGTGATACTGGAAGAAATCATCTTAATAATTTCTCTAGTGTGAATACCTTTATGGATTTAGCACAAGTTGTCTTGGAAAAGGCTTAAACTTCACTGTGTTCTTATCCCATAATATGAGTATCCTTATGAGGTGTTAACACTGATGTAGCTTCTAAATCTTACTTATGCAAATAAGCTGTAGAAAAGGGATCTGCAGTTGCAGTAGCTGGGATACACATACAAGTTATTGGAATTCCTGTGCTGCAGGGCATGGGCGGTTAGCTGGAACTAAAAGCATGTATATCTCCATGGCATAGTATTTTTTTTTAATTAACAGCAATGTTCCTTCACCATTGGTATTGCATAATTTTAGGTGCATTATTGAGATGTTATGTCTGACATGTTCACTCTTCTTCTCTTGAATGCCTTTGGACTGAAAGCTTCTGCACAGCTACACTGAAGTAGGCATAGCCATATGAAGGAGATAAATACACTAGATCACTCTGGTCTTTGGAGTCAGATTATTTTTTTCTTTTGCTTTTTGTAAAGTATGTTGAAGTGTGTGTAAAGAATAGAAGCTTACTGCTGAGGAACATAGAAGCAGCCCTGAGACGCCACTTAGATAAGATTTGCCAGTTTTCTATATTAGTTGATCTGACAAAACATCCTTGGCTGGGGCTGCACTTTGTGAATCGGGGAGTGGGTATCAATATGTTGTTTGGAAAATGTCCGGATTCAAAGGATGACAAAGTGTCAGCTCCGTGAAACACAAAATATGGTATAAGCTAAATTGTGTGACTATATTTGAGGCTGAGATTTCCACCCGGCTTTCTCATCGTGCTTTGCCTAGAGGAGGTGGAGAGGCAGGATGAGTTTTTGTTTGCAGATAAGGGGCAGGAGTGAAGGTGGTAGCAGTGTTTTGGCTATTTGGTCGTCATTGCTTCCAAGATAGGAGTGGATGGTTGTAATGGAAAGAATTGAGGAGAAAGACCAGAAATGGCCTTAGCAGATCCACCCCAACAGCAGTATCTAACAAAAAATGTACAAGAAGATGTGGCTAAAAACGGATTGCCATGCCATTTGTGGATGCAATTTTAATCTCTTTCTTTTGCCCCACATGTGATTTATTTTTCATTTGGTTTTTTTTCTTACTTTATTTTGGGAATTGTTGTGGCTATCTCACTGTCCTGTACAAGTCACTGTATATATGCAGTTTACATAATACAAGCATTAGGGGAGGGGGAATAAAGTTTATTCCCTTCCATGTGTAACAGGTCTTGGTTCTGCTCCTCCAAGAGAGGACTTGTGCTAAAAGGAGGTTGGAAGGCCAGAGATTGCATCTTCTGATGGAGTATCGAACTACTTGATTTTCAGATTTGGTCACAGTAAAGCCTGAGCAGCTTGTGTAAGAGGTGTGTTGGAGCGAGTCCTGGAATTGAAGTGATAATTAAATATTTTCTATTTTATTTTCCAGTTTTCCATCCAAATTATATTTTCTATAAAATATAAAAGCAAACAAATTGCTGCCAGGGTATTGCAAGGGAATAAATCATTATAGAAGAGTCCAGGTTAGGGCCGTGTCATGGTGGTGTTTTGTGGCTTCTTCCAGAGCTGTTTTGAAATCTCAGATTTTGGTCTATGTTCCCTGAGCTCATGTCCAGTGCAAGCTGAGCACACATTTGATTTGTGTGCCAGCACCTTTTATGTATACAGAGAGAAACTTAGAGCAAAATAGTTTGGTGTCTGTTGAGAAATATGCTGATATGATGAATTAACTGAGTGGAGTAGGTATTTCCGCTAACATTGCAATAATTTAAGCGTGATTTTAAAAACTACTGCCTTATCCCAGGATATTTGTTTGAAGCATTTACAGGCGAGATGTATAAATAACTCTGGTCTGTTGTTTCACAGTTTCTCCCATTGTGATGCAGACGTATTGTATGTTTGCATCAAGATGCTGTGGATACATATTAACACATGCATGAAAACATTATCTGTATTGTGCTTTTATGATGTGATTGATATATACATTTATCTCCAAGTAGAGTATTTTTTTTAGTGTTGTTTTTAGGGCAAAACTTGAAAAGCCTTCTGTTCACATCGGGTACTGTTCACAATAGTAATTTCATGGACAAAACCACGAGATTGTGGTTACACATTTGATTCTGTCAATTGCAAAGTGGGATAGAAAGATAACCGCCTGAGCTATTCACCACTGCTTTCTGCTAGGGTGACTGCCTCCTCAAATTTGCTGTCATAACAGCAGCTGTCATCACACCCTGATCCACTTTTCTCTGATCTGAATTAGCTTTTAACAGTAGCTTTTTTTGTAATTTACATCATTTTGACAGCATTGAATTAAGGGGAAAATAAATACATAGCAGAATATTGTAAATGGGAAAATATTTGTTGAAATTAAACTCCATTTACTGCAAGGTGGGCTTTTTTAAAAAACCATCATATCCATATTGTACTCTATCATTATGTAGAATAATTCCTGCAAGAAAACGGTAGGTGAATCTTGCATCTTAAAAGATCGCCAGTGGTCCCCTAAACATGGGTTGAAATAGCGTGTAACTTTTGTTGCTCGTACAATTGCTCAGGAGTATCTGTTGAAAATACTGCAGTTGTAGAGAATACCTGTAAAGGTCCTGGTGTGGTATGGTTGAAAACTAGTGGACCACATTGTGAGGTTTTTGGTCTGAAAAAAGTTTAATCTGTTCCTGTATATTCATAGCTACTGCTTATATTATCGCTAGAGGGCAGTAAATACAAACACTGAATTACGTATTTTACCAGGAAATCTTTTTTTTTTTTTTTTTTTTTTTTTTTTTTTTTAATTATTAAAGGAGCCTAACTCTTTATTAAACAGCTCGGTTCCTGGGTTCTACTAGGTATTTCTCCTAAAATAGTTCAGAAGAACATTGTTATCTCAGTCTGTTCAGCAACATAAAATTCTCATATTTGATGCATGAGACTTGCATATTCCCAAACAAAAAGATCTGTAAAATGATACAGCTTAGGCTATTCCATCGTGTTTAATGAATGTAATTCTGACAAGGGAAGGCTGCCAAGAAAGCCTTTTTAAAGCAGTGTAATTATACTATAGTCAGGATCCTTAAAGCTGAGACTCCTTCAGAAGAGTGAGGGATTTTTCCGTTTGCTGCCATCGGTTCTCAGCCACCAGTGGAGTTCATCTCTTCTTGTTATCAGTGTAAGACACAACTTTGTCTCCACTCTTGCTGCTCATGTGGTGTGTGGCAGCAGATTGCTGCAACTGGAACAACTCCCCATATTTGTAATTTTTTTTTTTTTTTAATTAAGATCTACATTTCCTCTCCTTCCATTCAAGGAGTTTTAGGTGGAATGAGTAGTTTGGTGAGGCTGGTTGATTCAGCATAGTTTCCTTGTCCCTGTCTTGCTTCTTCCTCTAGACCAGGTCTGGTTTTTGGCTTGGTTAAGTCCATCCACACGCCTTTGCTTGCTGGGTTTCCTTGCTAAGCAGACTTTCCATTTTGTGGGGAGGCGCTCTGCTAGGGTACATGCCAGCATAAATGCCAGATGGAGTTGCCAATACTGTGAAAACAGTCTTGTTGGAAGTTGGATCCAACAGTAGGAGTTGGATTTGACACGGGTGACTATTGATGTTCTCTGGTGTGTGGAGGTCTGCCTAGAAATGTTTTCGGCTGTTTTCAGACAGGCATCTCATTTGGCTTATGAGATATCTTAAAATCATAGAATAGAATCATTCAGGTTGGAAAAGTCCTTTGAGATCATCGAGTCCAACCATCAAACCTACTCCACCTAGTACACCCCTAAACCATATCTCCAAGCACCACATCTAAACAAACTTTAAACACATTAAAGGGTGATGACTCAACCACCTCCCTGGGCAGCCTATTCCAATGCCTGTCAACCTTTTCAGTGAAAAAAATTTTCCTAATGTCAAGCCTAAACCTACCTGCTGCAGCTTGAGTACATTCCCTCTTGTTCTAACATTAATTACCTGTAAGAAGAGACCAGGACCTACCTCTCTACAATGTCCTCTCAGGTAGTTTCAGAGAGCAATAAGGTCTCCCCTCAGCCTCCTTTTCTTAAGACTAAATAGCCCCAGTTCCCTCATCTGCTCTTCATAAGACTTACTCTCTAGGGCTTTTACCATCTTTGTTGCCCTTCTCCGCACTCTCTCCAGCACCTCGATGTCTTTCTTGTAGTGAGGGGCCCCAAACTGCACACAGTACTAAAGGTGTGGCCTCACCAATGCTGAGTACAGGGGCACGATCACCTCCCTACTCCTGCTGGCCACACTATTCCTAACACAAGCCAGGATGCCATTGGCTTTTTTGGCCACCTGGGCACACGGCTGACTCATGTTCAGCCACTTGTCAATCAGTACCCCCAGGTCCTTTTCTGCCGGGCAGCTTTCCAGCCACTCATCCCCAAGCCTGTAGCACTGCATGGGGTTGTTGTGGCCCAAGTTCAAGACCCAGCACTTGGCCTTGTTGAACCTCATGGCATTGGCCTCAGCCCATTGATGCAGCCTGTCCAGGTCCCTCTGTAGAGCCTCCCTACCCTCAAGCAGATCAACACTCCCACCTACCTTGGTGTCATCTGCAAACCTGCTGGGGGTGCTTTCTATCCCTTCATCGAGATTGTTGATAAATATGTTAAACAGAAGTGGCCCTAGCACTGACCCCTGTGGAACACTGCTTGTGACCGTCCACCAGTTGGGTTTCACTCCACTGATCACCACTCTCTGGGCCTGGCTGTCCAGTCAGTGTTTTACCCAGCAGATCGTGTGCTCATGCAAGCCATGAGCAGCCAGTTTCTTCACTAGAATTCTGTGGGAAACAGTGTCAAAGGCTTTACGGAGGTCGAGGTAAATGATACCCACAGCCTCTCCCTCATCCATCAGGCAGGTCATCTTGTCATAGAAGGAGATCAGGTTCATTGAGCAGAATCTGCCTTTCATAAACCCATGCTGACTGGGCCCAATCACCTGGTTGTTCTGTAAATGACTCATGATGGCACTCAAGATGATCTGCTCCGTGATCTTCCCTGGCACCGAGGTCAGACTGACAGGTCTGTAGTTTCCCGGATCCTCCTTTTGGCCTTTCTTGTAGATGAGTGTCACATTTGCTATTCTCCAGTCCACTGGGACCTCCCCAGTTAGCCAGGACTTCTGGTAGGTGATGGAAAGAGGCTTGGTGAGCACATCCACCAGTACACCTTTCAGTACTCTTGGATGTAGCCCATCTGCCCCCACAGACTGGTGTGCATTTAAGTGGTGTAGTAGGTCACTGACCACTTCCTCTTTAATTGTGAAGGCCACATTCTGCCCCCCCTCCCTGTCTTCCAGCTCAAGGGGCTGAGTGTCTAGGGAACAACTAGTTCTGCTACCAAAGACTGAGGCAAAGAAGGCATTGAGCACCTCAGCCTTTTCATCCTTTGTCACTGTTTCCCCCTCTATCTAGTCAAGGAGAAAGATTGTCCCTAGCCCTCCTTTTGTTGTTAATGTATTTATAGAGACATTTTGTATTGTCCTTAACAATTGTAGCTAGTTTAAGTCCTAGTTGGGCTTTGGCTCTCCTAATTTCCTCCTGCATAGCCTCACTACTTCTTTATAGTCCTCATAGGAGACCTGCCCCATCTTCCAAAGGTCTTCAGGCTGTCTCTTCCTGTTTTTAATGCATACAGCCTTGAAAATGAAAATTGATGGTGCGTTTATCTGTCTTCCTCCTTGTTTTACTTTTTACTGCTTCCTAGGCAATATGCACTGCATCCAGCACACTTGTGTTCAGGATTGATGCTCAGACACCTCTTTGAAGATTTTTAGTGCAGCTTCATAGTCAATCCAGGGCTTGCAGGTGAGACTTAAAAGGCACTGTTCTCCCACCCTCAAAGCTAAGCACGTTCTTGCTGTATTTCCCGTATTACTCATCACTGACCTGTGGAAGGAAGGGCCAAGACTTTCAAGCAAGGCATGTTCGTAGATGTATAAACGGCTTTTGTGATACAAGTTATTTAGAAGGTAGAATTTCTGGAATGGTCATCTCTAATAGGTAGGTTGAGTTGTTGTAGACAAATGAATTATTGGATTTCCTACGTCTCTCAGATGGCTAATGTACACATAACTGTAGAAGTACTGAACTCACTGACTTGTGCTTGACTAATATATGATTTGCATTTGGCTAAAACCTATGTTCTGAAAGACTGCTTTTCTTGATATGAAGATACCAAGCAGCAGAGAATCTACCACTTCACCTGTTATATGTTAATTTAATAATTCTCTTTGTTAATCCACATGTCTTGTTTGTAGTTTGAGTTGATTTCAGCTCGGCTCATTTGAGGCAGTTGCAGCTGCCTTCCATTGCTTTTTCATGCTCCCTTGGTGCTAGTGAACCACGTCTGGTACACTGTGTTTCCTCTTTGTCATGATTCTACACAGTAGCCATATTCTTTATAAGTTAAACAGCCTCGGTTTTTTCTTTTATCATAAAACATTTTTGTTATCCCCTGAATGAAATCTGTAATTTTTTTGCTTCGTGCTGTACGTGATAACATTTAGGAAAACAGACACTAGAGCTGTTTGCATTATTCCATCACTGGAGTCGCCAGAGAGTATCTGTCTTTTTATTTAGCGTCACAGAAGATGCAGATTTTTGGGGGGATCATAGTATCGCTACAAGGTGTGCTTTCTTCAGTGCAGTTCACCGTTTTGTACTCATGGACTGTGTTCTTTACTGCCAAGTATCTTTGCAGTTAAATTCCTCGAATTGTAATTTATATGAATGGTGTCAACATACTAAGTAAGTGAGGCTGCTGTTGGTCACTTCTGCATCCTCATAGGTTATCATCTTCCCCCCCCCCCCCATTTTTCTGTTCTCTGGAAGTTTTCACATTGTGGAAGTTTTCATAGTAGTGACTTAATTCCAGATCACAAATGAAGAAATTGAATACCATAAAATAGTCTCAGGTCTTGCAGAGCCTTACTTAAGACTGTCCAATTAGATGAAGACAGCCTGTTGATGGTTGTTAGAAATGTGTCAATAATCAGGGTTTTAACCCATTCAGTGTGTGCTCTCTCAACAGTGGGAGTGCTGCTGCAGAATGTTATACATTACTATATCAAACGCCCTACATGTTCAAAGGCATAGCACTATATTGACTGGTATTAATTACATTCCTATGTCTTAATTCTTTATCAAGCAAATGCCTAGAATATGTGCATTTCAGCTTTTCCATTGTTTTACCCAGGACTGATGTTTTGTGAAGTGGCCTGAAGTTACCCAGCCATCCTGCTTGCAAATTTTAGTTGGCACAAAATTAACATTTTTGCAGTCTTTCAAAATCCGCTAAAGCTGAACATCACAGCTCCTGGGATCTCTGACACCTCTTTTTATGACTCCTGTGGAGAAAGTTGTCCAGGTTTGTTAATTAAATAATGGCTAACATTTCCCCGTATTAAGGGACTTCATCATCTTTCTGACTTTCAAGGTCATTGTCTTGATTCCTTCAAAACACACAACAGTGCTCACTTGTTTCTGAATTATTTTACTACTCAGTTACTGTTGTTTCAAATGATACCTTTCTCATTTCTATATTTTTTCTTGATTGGAGCCATTGTAGAAAACAGTATCATTCTCTTCTTCCCCCATGTTTTATCTTCATGTACGTATGTGCTTATGAAAACAAGAATTTCCCTTTCACATTTCTACATTTCCACTTATCTCTAACTTCCGGTTTTCTTGTTTTGAATTACTCTAGGTATTTGGTGGTGTGTGGCAGCTATTTGCTGTGCACTCATCTATTCACCATAACCTCCTCTACATCTAATTATTCATTCATTCCAATCTGGGAATTGAGGATGAAAATCAGCCAAAATGATTACTGTAAATGAGTGCTGGTGTGAATTTCCCAGCTATAAATTTCTAAGGTCATACCTTTACATGTAGCCGAAGTCAGAGGGCATGCTTTGTAAGTCGCTGAAGTCATACTAGGGAGACGATTCTCAGTATGGATGCTAGGTAGGTGGCAGCAGTGCGCTCTCGCGGGTGAGCAGAAAACAATACAATACACATGTAGAAAAGCTATTTATATTCAGTGCTACAAAGCTGAGCTGGAAGAATTGGGAGAAATATTTTCCAGAAGTACTCTTAAGGCTACTTTAATGTCTTGCTGAGTCTCTAATAATGGGCTATTAAACACTAATAGTGGGGTTTTATTCAAAACTTAAGTGTTTTATATTTCTCTACCTGTATGCATCCAGGACAGGTATAACTGTGCATATTATAAAGAAAATGTGTCAGTAATGTATTCATTTACATGTTTTTTGTATTACCTATTGTAAGGAAAACAATATGCTTTCCATACAAAAATATGTACTGGATGATTTGTTGACTGTATCCAGTTGTTGCGTTGCTATATACTTCTCTCATGTAAGGAAGAAATTTGTTAATATCATGTTTTGCCCTATTGATTTTCGCAGGTTCAGTTCTTTTTCAAGCATTTCGTGTTGCTGACATTGCTGTGTAGCATCCCCCAAAGAAGTAGAAACCACTTCAGCCAAAACCTCCCTTATGACCGTTGTCGATTAGCATCTTCCCGTGAATCAGCAGTGTGGGCTTAGGCTCAATGCTGCACCTCATTCAGCTTGTCCTTAGACATTTGCTCATTGTCATATTGGGAAACTCTCCCTTCTTTTGATACAGCAAAGATTCTGAAATTTGCTGTAGAAGTGCATATGCCCTGCACAGAGTGGTGCAAGATAATGCATTCCTCCTTTTGAGTTTTGGTCTCTGAATGGCAGATGGTGGAATATTTTATTTAATGCTCTGAGTCAGCTCACTGACACACTCCACTTGCAGTTAATCCTCCTTTTTTTTTTTTTTCTATCATGTATAGCTGTAATTGATTATATTAATCTGCCAAGGTAGAGAGAGCAAAAGTTGAATAAATACAGTGAGAATTTGAGGACGCTTATTATGTCACTTCAGACTTCTCCATGGAAACTTAACATTTACTGCGAATTGTAAGACACATGACTTGCTTTATCTTAACAATAACTGCTTTTATCTCTTAAAATAAAAAAGCAGTTGAAACTGGCAGGCTGGCCCAATGGTCTGAGTAGATCACTTTTTAATCTAGGTGGCATAAAGGCAAAAAAAAATTTAATTGTTACACTACATCACAGACTGCTCAAGAAATCCGTTAGCTCTATTTCTGTTTCTTGTTCACAAAAAAAATCAAAATATTCTTCCCTTCTATACGAAAAATTAAAACTGCTGGGCAATCCACATGAATAGATGCAATACTGATTTTAACTGCTTGGGTGGTGTATCTATTAAAGAGAGATGGTAAATGCTGCTGAAATGAGGAGACCTTAACCCAATTATCTTTGAGTGGCATGTGAATGCTGCAGGCGGGGATACCATTATTCAATGTCATTTGCTGTAAAAAAACCCGAAAACAACGAAATATCCCGTGCCCAGGACAGTGCCCAGCGCTGGCCAATGGGAAATTACCATACATCATGTCACCAGCACCTTGGATTTGTATCTCTTAGGGTGACGTACTATTGGCTGCTAGTTAGGCTCTATGGGAGGGATTACTGGCATCGTTTGTGGCTTCCCCTTCAGGTCCTTATTTGGTAGCTGTTGATAGAGCAAGTCTTTCCAGCAGCTGAGCATCTTGACATACATTATTCATTAAGTCCTGGTGTTCAGCAAATATGCATATCCCTAGCTCTTCAGATATTTCTTCAGCTCATACAATATGTCTCTTCGATGTTGCCTCTGAATGCTTGGAGTTTTACAAATGGCATTTATACAATCAGAACACCATGCGGTTGGATTTCATTTCAGCATGCATCCTGTGCACACAGTTGCTGAGAACCTGAAGATCAGCAAAAAGAATTAGGAGTGAAAAGAAGGAATCTTTCTTCTTGGAAGTCTTTTGCGGTATCAGATAGCAAAGAACTGATTAGCTTAGATTGGTAGTATAGAAAAAAAAAAATGCCTGAGGCAAACTATTTACTTTCAGTTTCTTGGGGCTACATAAAGGTAGGTAGTTGTTTTGCCTTTTAAGAGCCTTGATTTGTGGTGCATGATTGCATGATCACTGGATAGCATGAGTATTTGTGGGTGATACGACTATGGGTGATATGAATATAAAGTAAAAAATCAGAAAAGCAAGCCTTTGTTCAGCAGTGAGAATGAACTGCACAGTATACAATCTTTCTTAGAAACTGTGTTGGGACTTTTATAATAATGTTGCTTCAGTGGATAATCAGACCAAGTCTGAAGCCAAAGGAATTCAGAAGAGTTTTGTGTTCTTTTAGAAAGAGATTGCTACAAAACTGTATTTCTGGACACTAAAAGATTTCGAAAAAAAACCCTCAAAACTGACATACCATACAATAGGAGAGAGCATGAGTAAAGAGACTGAGGATAATGAGTGAATGCATGACTCATACTGGTTTTAATAGCTGAAGAAATGTGAAAATGTGAAATTATCAACAATGTGTACAGCAGCATTTTTTGGTAGTCTCTGTGTGTGTGTGAGACAGCCTATTGATTAACACACTGGAAACTGTCATCTTCTAGAATTGATCTACATTATTATGTCGAACAGCTTTGAGCTATCTTGAAACTGCAATACTGCTAGAAAATGAAATTAAATAAGCTTTTATCTCTTTTATGGAAAAGTTTTGCACTAAGAAATTAAATTAGTATGCCTGTCAACATCCAGAACTGAAATTCATTTAATACAAAACCATGTTTGGGATTTATTTTATCCCTACTTATGGGTTTGTGCTTAAAAAAATTATGCCTTTATAATTGTTATCAAGTGTGTTTAAAAAAAAAAAAAAGGAAAAAGAAACATTATCCTATGCTTGACGTACAGTAACTGTTCCAAATCATACTGCTTTAAAGAAAATTCTGATTTCTCCTGAACTAAATAATGCAAGTGTTGAATTAAATGATGAAAAATAATACAAGCACTATATTCACACATGACTGAATCTCTTATGCTTGCTTGTATTAATACCCACTTTTATCATAGATTATTTTTTTGAGATAGAAATGTAAAACCCTCATTAGGTCATTGTGTCCTATTAGGTCATTGTGACCATTCTCTGTTAATGCAGAATTGTTACAGTATATTCTCAAGGATTTTGATCAGTCATCTGTGAAGAAATTAGATCCCATTATGCTAGCTAGGTGGATTCCTTTCTCGTTTATCGAAAAATAACATGAAATTACTTTCCATTCAGCTAAAAGTAAGGTATTTATTGTAATTTATGTGGGAATTTCCTGCATTTCCAGACAGCTGCCATCATGTTCCTATGGGAAAAATTTAGTTACTGATCTTCAAAAAATGTTCACTCGTACTGTTTAGCCTTTAAAATGGATAGATTTTTTGCTAATTGAAGTTCATCAGAGAGCATGGTAGCTGTAGTTGATTACACATGGAAAAAAAAATCCTCTGTATACAGTGTCCTATACTGTCTATAGACAATGATTTTGCATAAGTACTTGAACACAATTTCAGTACAGTGTTTTTTTAGTTCACAGTATACACATTATAGGAAAAATGTGAAGAGAGGCAAAGAAGATCTGCTTTTTATAACATTCAAAACAATGATTTGGGGTATTTATGAAATTCTAAGGAAGAATGAAACAAGTTAGTCTCAGAGATCATCATATATGTTTACAACCCTTAGTATACATATATTCCTCTTAATTTCTATGTGCTTCAGGCTGTACTTTATTATCTTCTGTTATGTATATTTTGGAGAATGTTTGTTATGTGGCGTATTTACCCCAACTTTCATTGATTATCTTTCCTTGAAACAATGAGCAACAGTATCACAATGTCAGGCTTAGAGATAGGTACCTTACTATAGCTTATGTGTAAAAACCAGTGCATGATCTTGATATTAGTTAAAAGTGCAGGCTTCCAACACAAATCTTTAGTTATTAACTGGAAAGCTGGAAAGTAAAATAATACAGTTTATTCTTTTTTTGAGTTACAAACATATTTTTAAAATCACATTGTTAGATATTTCGGAAACAAAATATAGTCATGTAAGTTTAATGTCCCAAGTATTGAATGAATGTTCCATGGATATATTCTATTCATGCAAGCTTTTAGAAATGCTACCTAGAAAAGAGGCAGCTGGAAAGGTCGAGACTGGAATCTGTTGCCTTGTGGGTTTGGGAGCCAGTGCAATGAAAGGCTTCAAGTGTTTTTGAGTGTTTTGGTTCCAGCCTCCACTGGGCTTGGAGCTTGATTAACACTCAAACTGAAGGACAGGCAGGACGGGGCCATTTGGTCCACGGACTACCTTCTAGCCCTAGCTTCCACCTTCTTGCTGGTGCCAAAGGTTGTAGTGGAGGCAGCCTCTTTACAGTCCTTGGGATGCAGCAGATCACCTGTACAGGAATAGAAAGCCTGGTGGAAGAGGCTTTACCAGGATACGGTGTCTACACCAAGGGTGGTTCTGTGTGCTTCCTCTCCCAAGACAACTAACTGCAGGCTGCATGTTTACTTAAGCTTTTTGTTATGGAGCCAAGAACTTTACACAAAAAGTGTAAAATATTTTAAAGTGTAATCAATAAACCCTATATATATATTAAGCATGTGGCCCAATTCTTTTCATGGTCATGAATGGACTCTAGTTGGATCTTTGCTATGTCTTTGGGGTTGGAGTTTCTTTCTAGTGTAGATGCAAAATCTTCCCAAAATTGTATCAGTGCTTAGGTTGTCATCTGGGAACATGGTTACTGCAAAAGTTTGTCTAATTTTTTCTAGGTACCTTTGCTGACATCAGAAAAGTATTCTATTTTTTCCCAAAAAACCCCGTGTATATTTATTCTAGGTTGACAGCAGTAATATATATGCAGAGATATGCACACATTGGGCTTCAGCCCAGAAGGACCTGAACTACGAAGCTCAGTCCCTCATTTGTGACCTGTTCTTTGGAGGTGACCACTGTTTAGGAAACTGTTCTTTCTCATCAACATACACACCTTTATTCTCATGTATTACAGTTGTCCCTCTGTCAGACTTCCTAGGTTTTTTAAAGGGAGGTAGAAGTGCACACGTACTTTGTGGCTTTGGGAGACTTTTAATGCTATTTGAATATTGTACCTGTGTTTGTGTTGTGGGTCTCCCCCCGCCATGCTGAGGGTGAAATTGTTAAAATCAATAGAAACAAATTAAATGGAAAAAGTTTTAGGATTTTTTCAGACAATATTTCACTGTTCTGTTGCTGTGACATCAGTATTCAGCAGTGAAGAACTCTGTAATTGGCTTGATGGACATTTTATAGCCTGTCCATTTCCAGGGGGAATTTCCTAGACTATAGTCAAGGGCTGTGATATTCCAAAGCGACATATATATGTCGTTTTTCCAATCTAACCATGCCTAGTCTTAACATGGGAAAATCTTTCTTTCTGAGAAAGAATACAATATGCGCATAGATCAGCCCAAAACCTCTGCTTCCTCCCCATGATGAGCTGACAATATCATAATTAAAGTATATAGTGTGTATGGTGTAACTGTTTATTAGTAACAGGAGTTTTGATGTATTATGAATGATTCTCTTCCACTGGGAAAGTACAAGGTGTTCAGCTTTTTAAAATTTTTATTTAACATATTATCTTTAACATTTACTATTAGTGACAAGGTGGTTTCGTGTCTTGTTTGACTTGTTTTGAATAAAGTGCTAAATGTTATTTCTGAGAGGACAAATTATGAGAGTATGGACAGTCTAGCCAAGTTTCAAGCACTTAAGAGACACCTGCTGCATCACTGAAACAGTGTTGACTCACAGATGGAACACAAACTTCTGTGATTTGCAAAAGGATCTTGTGGGAGCCATGTGAGAGTTAGGCAGAGTTTCATTATGAAGTAATTCTGCAGGGATGTATAAATAAGTGGAAAGTTGACACTCTTTGAAGCTGCAACTGCATATGAGTGCACTTGGGCCCAAATGAAATCCTTGACCAATAGGTAAAATCAGGAAAAAGTAGGGCTTTGGGTTTGGTTTTAGTTTTGTTTTTGTTTTCTTAAATTTTTTTTTCCCCAAAAAGACAAGTTATTAAACAACAGAGGATTACGTAACATACAGATATACTGAAACAGGGTATAATCGACAAAAATGTCTGAACATCTCAATCACTGTTCCTCTCTCTTGGGGTTTTTATATGTTCTCAAAGAGCATTATTGTTCTGCATCAGAAACTGCTGTCTCCATATGGTCTTCAACTTTTCATTTCAACGTGGATGATGGTCGTAAGGCTTTGTCATAATTAGAAAATCAAAACAGTCCTCTAAACTGCTTAGTCCAGATGTTGACAAAATAAATGTGAATTAAAGTCTTGTTGCTGTGGCATCAGCAATGTATGAAAGGGTATGAGGAAATCACACTGCTACAGTTCTTCAAAGGCTTCTCCAACTGAATTCACTGTTAGCAGGAGGACCTTGGAAAAGCTGGGAGACTTGCTTTACTGTACATCCATATTCAGCAGCAACACAGACTGTTCATGCTGATGGTTGAGCTTTTACATTCTGGTGGCTTATGAGGTGATGGCAGGTATCAGACTAGTGGGGAACGTAGCATTAGAAAAGACTGCCATGCACTTCAAGTTCTTGTGGACATCCATACAATAAATACTTAGTTGGAAATTCTTAAAGAGCATGTATTCCATAATTTCCACAAGATGATTTCCAGTATGCAATAACAAACCTTCTCCCTACCTACTTCCCACAGTTGAATTTATGATTTTGAGGAAAAAAAAAAAAAAAAAAAGAGTCCTTCCTATTTGTTGTGGCAGGTAGCTGCAGAATAAGCATAGTGCGAAGAAACACCAATTCATTCTTCTTTCAAAGCTGGGAAATTTTTAGTGATTCCTGAGGAGTATGTACCAGTGGTGGCTAGATGGTCTTTTTCCAAAGTGCAGAATGTGACCCAGTAGTGTTGTTCTGCAGCAAAAACAGTCTGGCAAAGTTGGACATCATCAAAACGATTTGCTAGGAAACAACCAGGCAGGCAAGGACCTATTTAGTTGGGATCCAGTGAACTAGCTGGATTAAATTAAGGAAGCGAGGATATTGGAGTGATAATGGATATACTGATGACATGCCTGGAAGTTAATCTGATTTTGTCAATTTCCGACATTTTATTAAGATTCCTATACACGATACTTAATTTAAAGCTGCAGTTTCTGCATACCATCTGGAGACAAGCCATTCCATGAGATCTTCAGGTTTTACTTTGAGTAATTCAGTTTCTAACCTTCATGGGTACAGAAGAAAAACCATGCAAGCGTGACTTAAGTGTGCGTTAAAAGTTTAAAGACAGGCTTTTAAAAATACTCAGAATTTTTGGACCAGTCACTTTATTGCTTGGCAAACTTGTCTTGTTTTTTTTGTAACATTGGACATCAATGACAAACATTAGACCTCACAATTGACGTTGATACTGGTTTCATGCAGAATGTGTATCCCTGTAGTTCATAGTATACAACTGTATTTGCAGTGTGGTTCTAATTATCAGAAATGTCTTGAGCGTTTCCTAGCACACAGCTATATCTGAGATCAAAGCTGAGCCTTTGGCTTGTGACTAAAGTAGTTTTCAGTCTTTGTAGCTCAGGAACTTCCTGAGCTGATGGCATGTCAAGATGGCAGGAAAATGCAGTGGCTAATGGTTAGAGTGCTATATTAAAGGTAATTTTTTTGTTGGCACGCTGTGAATGATATGGTAATTGGTGACTTACAAAGACATTTTGAAGAAAATAACACCTTTCAGTATGCAAGGCCTCTTTGAAGAAAGGGCTTTGATGATTCCAGTGGGATGGAAAGGAGGTGGTTAATGTTTAGTCTAGTGCTTTATCTTGTATAGAAGAATAAATTGCCAGTTTTCAACATAGAGGAATGTTTACAGGGATATAGACTACGGATAGCTGTTGCTTCATGTAATAGTCATAACTGGGTGAACAAGGTGAAAGATGATTCTGAAAAAGGCACAAATCATTTGGCTTTGTTAAGAGGAAAGATGACTGAGAAATCTAACAACAAAATGAAAGGATGGCACAATGGGAAGCAAAATTCAGTAGTGACAGATGGATGCTAATTTACATTGGCAAGAATTGTTTTGCTAATAAATATTGCTGAGTTCTATTTGTTGATAATATCAAGGCAGAGCTATAGTCATTGAAAGTGCATGTAAGGTAGTTAGAGCTGAATTAAGCAATTAACCTGTTGAACGCAGAGCCACAAGATATCGTTTAACCCTGGAGTCTGGAAAGAATCAAGAAAGGCTCAATTATTACCTAATCAGTTACATATTTCGTGGAATGTTAATATCCACTTCCATCCCATAGAGTGCCTGGTGTGAATTGCTAACTCAGAGGGAAAGGGAAGGTGTTTCCACAGATGAGTATTTACGTTGATGTTTCGTACAGATACTGACAATTTTCTGAGATTGCGGAATGGTCAAGTCATTGGGCTGATCCAGTATAATAATTTTAAGCCAGAGACAAGAAAGCCTACCTCTATTCATATTGGTGTGTAGGAAATCAGTAAGGTATTTTGATTGTTTTGAGCAGTGCTGTCAAATATATTTGGGTAGATTAATGATAAGAGATAAGATAAACTCAAAATATTATAAAATTAATTGCAAAAAATGCACAAATAGATTAATTTACAAATATTATAAGAAAACCCTAGTAGAGGAGGGGTCCTATGTAAATATATTTGTATTTTCTCTCCAAATTAAAATTTAAAAAATTGAAAAGACAGTAATACTAATTATTTGATTGTATACATGTGTCTTCTAGTTTTCCATTACTCGTAGGACGCTGTGCTTTAGTACTTGAATCACTTGAAATGCTGTATATTAGGAGGTTAAGAATTATGTTGTTTAATCCATGAATAAGTTAGTAGGGTAGAGCAATGTTACATGTGATTTTCGGTTTCAGAGTTATCTTAGTTTAGTATACGTTCTTAATGTCGTGTCCTTTCCCCAGTTACAAGTTGACTGCGTTTTCTCATCCTAACAAAAACACATCTTGATAGCTAACTTTATGCTTGTTTTGTTTTTTTCCAGTTTAAAAGAATGCTCAACCGGGAGCTAACCCACCTATCTGAAATGAGCAGGTCAGGCAATCAGGTCTCAGAATATATATCGAACACGTTCTTAGGTAAGACTATGATGGGAATTAACCTTTTTGCTTTTTGGATTGTAATAGAGGTTAAAAGCAAGTAGCTTTCCATATCGATTTCTGTTTTCAGAAACTGTACATTTAGTATCTCATTGTTCACTGTACGAGCAGAGACATCATGTTAGATACATTTTCTCACAGCTCAGTTACTTTGTGTATGTGGTTTCCTTGTGTGTGTAATTACAGATAGATATTCATATACATATCTTCATGTAACATTACAACTACTATATTGCTACTGTATTAACAAATTAATATATAATGAATGAATTATGTATTAGAAGGGATTCTTCCACTCTGTTTCCCTTATGAAAGTCACTGCGAAATGGTTTTATTGTGCTGGAAGCACACAAGCACAAGTAACCTCATAAAATCTCGCAGCCTACAGTTCTGATGCTTTGGTATTCCCTACCTGCACGTCAGTGGATAGGTGAATATGACTAAGTCAGCATCTGAACAGACTGTTGCAAGCAGACTTTGTGCAGCTCAAGAGCTTGGCACAGTCGGATGTAAGCATTTAAAAAAAGCCCTACACAGTATCACAAAGAGTATGGTTCTTTCTCTATGGTTCTGCAGAAAGAAGTATATATTTTTTTGCTAAAACTGGTGACATGAATAAAACTTGGTTCCATAGTCTTGATTTTTAACATGAAGATAATCATAGAATACCAATCTCAAACATGTTTTGAGCAAAACACCCTTGGTTCATAAATACTGTGTGTATAAGGGGAGACACAGCTGAATATATCTAAATTAGGATAACAAGTACTGTAAAAAGTGCCAGTCATACATGTTAAGATATATCTTGTTTTATTTGTGTGAGATATCATAACTGGTGCTTTTTGTGATTTTTTGAAAGAAGCGAGTTTTTTCAAATACATTTTGTGCTTCCTGTCGCCATATCCTAATTGGATTGCTTAATGTATCTGTTCGGTTTACCCATGATTGCAGTAGCATGCCTGGAGCACAGCCGGGTTTCAGACAATAAGAAAGGGATGAGCCTCTGTCATGGAGAAGCAATACTGGACAGCTTCAGGAGTCCTGAAAGTCATAGGGTACAGTTGCCTGAGAAAGTGACCCACCTAGGCTGAAAAGACTGAGATACCAGTTTCTGCTTGCTTTTACTTGAAAACTTGAAGCTCATTTTGACAGCGTAAGGAAATGCATCTGCCAGCATTTCACATGAGGCCTCAGTCTTGAGAAGGAAGAGGGCTGGGAAGGCAATCTACAGAATCATTGCTTAGAGTATTTTCAAAATATGCAGTCTTAGGTATATAGGTTCTGAGCAACAATGTGGAAAGGGAAAATATTCTTACTATAGAAAATTCTATTGAGTCTAGTTAGTTAATTTTTTTAATACATAACCTATCTCCTGAACATCTACAGACTTTCTCACGTTTGAAAGTTAGGAACACATCAGGTTCAAGACCACTTATGGAAGCTGAAGGTGCGCAAGTTCATGGGACCTGATGTTATGGCATTTGCAGGTCCTGGGGGAACTGTAGGATGTAATTGCTAATCCACTATCCATCATATTTGAGAAGTTGTGGCAGTCTGGTGAAATTCCTGCCAGTTGGAGAGGAGGAAACAGAACCCCCATATATAAAAGGGGGAAAAAGGAAGACCTGGGAATTACAGGCCAGTCAGTCTCACCTCTGTGCCTGGCAAGATCATGGAGCAGATTCTCCTGGAAACTGTGCTAGGGCACATGGAAAATAAGGAGGTCATTGGTAGCAGCCAACATGGCTTCACTAAGGGCAAATCCTGCCTGACAAATTTGGTGGCCTTCTATGATGGGGTCACAGCAATGGTGGATAAGGGAAAAGCAACTGACATCATCTACCCGGACTTGTGGAAAACTTTTGACACTGTCCCACATGACAGCCTTGTCTCTAATGTGGAGAGACATGGAATTGATGGATGGACCACTTGGTGGATTAGGAATTGGCTGGATAGTCGCAACCAAAGAGTAATGGTAAAAGGCTCAATGTCCGAGTGGAGACCAGAGGCAAGTGGTGTTCCTCAAGGATTCGTACTGGTACCAGTGCTATTTAACATCCTTTCTGGGGACATGGACAGTGGGATTGAGTGCACCCTCAGCAAGTTTGCCGATGACACCAAGCTGTGTGGTGCGGTTGACATGCTGGAGGGAAGGGAGGCCATCCAGAGGGACCTGGACAGGCTGGAGAGGTGGGCCCGTGCAAACCTCATGAAGTTCCACAAGGCCAAGTGCAAGGTCCTGCACCTGGGTCAGGGCAATCCCAAGCACAGATACAGGCTGGGCAATGAGTGGATTGAGAGCAGCCCTGCGGAGAAGGACTTGGGGGTGCTGGTGGATGAAAAACTGAATATGAGCCAGCAACGTGTGCTCACAGCCTAGAAAGCCAATGGCATCCTGGGTTGTATCAAAAGCAGTGTGGCCCGCAGGTCGAGGGAGGTGATTCTCCCCCTCTGCTCTGCTCTGGTGAGACCTCACCTGCAGTGCTGTGTCCAGCTCTGGGGCTCCCAGCACAAGAAAGACAGGGACCTGCTTGAGTGGGTCCAGAGGAGGGCCACAAAGATGATCAGGGGGCTGGAGCACCTCCCCTGTAAGAACAGGCTGAGAGAGTTGGGGTTGTTCAGCCTGGAGAAGAGAAGGCTTCATGGAGACCTTCTAGCAGCCTTCCAGTACTTACAGGGGGCCTACAGGAAAGGTGGGGAAGGACTTTTGATCAGGGACTGTAGTGATAGGATGAGGGGTAACAGTTTCAAGCTGAATAGAGCAGATTTAGATTAGATATTGGGAAGAAATTCTTCACTACAAGGGTGGTGAGGCACTGGAACAGGTTGCCCAGAGAAGCTGTGGCTGCCCCCTCCCTGGCAGTGTTCAAGACCAGGTTGGATGGGGCTTTGAGCCACCTGGTCTAGTGGAAGGTGAGCATGCCCATGGCAGGGGGGTTGGAACTAGGTGATCTTCAGGGTCCCTTCCAACCCAAACCATTCTATAGTTCTATGATCACAAGAAAACTATTTTTTCTGTTCTTCTTATTCTTAAACCCCAAAACCAAACCTGTTTTCCCAAGTGGAGCTATATGACATCTATGAAATTATTCATAGTGACAACAAATATGTTCCTTGTGTAAGAATTAATGCTTCTATATTGAGTATAGTAATATGCAAGGTTTTTATTTTAACCTGTTTTCCTATGAACAGAAAATGTAAGAGAACCTGCCAGTGAGCAAGCAGGGTCAAAATGGCAAGCAGTCTTTTTTGGATGTTCAGATGGGCACAGGATCCTTTTCCCTGTGTGCTCTTAGTTACAAAAGCAAAGAAAGTCCCATGGAATTCCTCCTGACATCTAAAGTCATTCAGACAGACACTTCCTTTCACTTGAGTTAATCTGACAGCTCGGTTTACAAACCTCCCTTTGATGGGTCTAAACTTTGTGCATATGACTGAAACCATAAACATCAAAGCATGAACACGACTCACTGCTCCTCGTCTGTTGTCAGTTTGCACCAGTCAAGAGCTGCAGCGCTCCACCTCCCTCTTTTCTTGATTGTCCATATGAGAGTGAAGTGCGGCAGCGGCAATTGGGGAACTCAGTGCCGTAGGCTAAATAAAGCTTGGTGACATTTCCACAGTGTCTTCTTTGCTGTGATTTGTTTGGAACTTGAGGTGTCTAGCAAATGCAGCTGCTAAAGGGTAATTAATTAAAAAAAAAAAAAAAAATCGAAAAAAGAAAGTGAAGAAGCAAACAGAATAACAATCTGGTAATTAGAAATGGACTCACTACCCTCGGCTGGTTTCCATGTCTTTATTGAAAATGATTATTGCAGGAAGGAAAAAATAGATGTTCCAAAAAGCCCTCATGTTCTTTTTGTTTGTTTGTTTGTTTGCTTGTTTGTTTAATTTCTTTTGTTCTAAGATGTTTTATAAATAGTAGTTTTTGCTAGGCTCCTATGTTAGGAACATCTGTTGTGGATTTTCCTGGTTTTGCTGGACCATTCCTAGAGGACTAGAAAAGGTGTAGGTACATTTCAGCAAAAAAGAGGTAATTTGGAGGGAGTCATTAAAACTCTATGTTGAAATATAGTATGAATAAAAAGAACAAAAATTAACACAGACTTCTAGAAGTTTTGGCAGGAGGGTCCTTTGTTGCACTAATTTGGGTTTCTCTGGGGACTACATGTCTGCAGTGCCCCACAGCTCCATACTGTTCCTACAGCAATCAGTTGGCATTTGCCTAAATATACTTTACTCAGTTTAATCCTTGTCTGAAGTTTTGCTGGCACGTACATTGATGACCTCATATGAAGTGATGCCACTGATACTGCTATGGAGGCAAAAGCCCACAGCAAAATGCTGGGTTTTAGCAAAATGGTCCTTCTGTCAGTATTACTTACTCTGGTTGGGAGGTACAGAAATGCACTGCATTGCTGGGATGAACTGCCTCTACATCCAAAGTGCTTGTAGATATGTCTGGCAAAAGGCATTCTGAGTTCTACAGAATCTTAACGCAAATAGGACTAGCCTCCAAGTATTAGGTCCTTTGAGTCCTGAAAATATTTTGTAAAGGTTTACATGAGATACCATTTTGATTGGTTTTGAAATACTATTTCAGGCATTGGTTATTTCTGAAAAAGAAGACATTTTAAATTTTTTTGCAAAATGGAAGTTTAGATTTCTCTTCAATTGTAATAACACTTTTATAATGAAAAAACTGACCCTCTCTATGGCACTAGGGCTGCAAGACAAGTGGAAATCAGACAGTCACAAGTCACATTTAAAGCCAGTTCAGAAATAATGAAGCAATTTGTGAAATAGAGATTATACTCTTATATACACGCTTATACTTGTTACAGTCTGGAAGAGGTAGACTCTTACCGGGGCTGCTGATTCGAATACCCGTCGAGAGATTAAGGCACAAACAAGGCCATATATTGTCAATACCACTACAAAGATTTATTGTGAGAGAGAGAAAGGGAGAAAGGGAGGAAGACAAGAAGAAGAGCACACCGCAAGAGTCACCACAGGAGATCTGTAGCATCTGGTAGTTTTTCCTGTCCAGCGGTCGTCCAGTCCAGGCAGGCAGGCAGGTCTCAGCTGTGCTCCACTCTGCTCCTCTTTTCCCCTTTCTGCTTCTTCTTGCTTCCCTCTTGCTTCCCTTTGCTTTTCTCCAGAGGCTGCCAAGGGTCCCTTTTTTTTGTACCATAGGCCAATCCGATGGCGACGGGTTGCGATCAAGCGGTAAGATCCAATCCAACAGTGGCATGTTGCTTCCACGCGCTGATCGCGAGCTGGCAGTCTATGCAACCTCCATTACACAGCTTGCGAGCTGTAGTGCATAAGCCGAACAAATTCATGCCTTTAGCTGTTACTGCGTAGTGACAAAAAAAGATTTTCAGGAAGCCATGTCGTCTGGCCCAGGGTCCTGCCACATCTGTCACTATGGTGACTTAAGCCTCTGCTTCCTTTCCAAAACCACAAGGTACAAAGTTTGAGACAAACATAAAGTTCAATGGTCCTAATTCTTACAATACTGAGGCATAGGTCTACATTTATCTTTCTGTATTTTTACTGCTTTTGATATGATGTGTCTGTTGCAAAATCTCCAAACATAAAAATAAATAAAACAAGTTTTGTTAAGAATTACAGTATCTGTAAAAAGCAGCTCAACAGTGTATTTTGTAATATTTGTAATTAATTCAAAAATTATTCTTTTTCTTCCTTCTTTTGAAGACAAGCAACATGAAGTTGAAATCCCTTCTCCAACGCAGAAAGAGAAAGAGAAAAAGAAGAGGCCAATGTCTCAGATCAGTGGAGTCAAAAAACTGATGCACAGCTCCAGCCTAACTAATTCTAGTATTCCCAGATTTGGAGTTAAAACAGACCAAGAAGATGTTCTTGCCAAGGTAGAGAATATATAAATCCTTGAATTTAAACCACTGAATTAAAATAGAGGGTGGATTTGTCAGTATTATGCCATCATCTGCTTATAACTATTGATTTCAAGCTGTAGCACCAAAGCCTGGTCTCACTTGAAATAAATTTGGTGAAGTCAAAGAATAAAAGTAAAACAAGAATCAGGCCATAAGTGTTAATTTCCATGTGAACAGGATTTCATCTGGAGATGCAATGTAAATTAGCATTTGTGAAAGCTGCTTATTCATAAATAATATCTGCAGAATGAAGCGTAAATATGCCATATACTGTCACAGGAATGAAAATATATAGCAGCCCTATGTTTTATGAAAATGCACAACTGGTATATAGCATTAATGCTATCTTTCCAGGTCCTGTCTTTAGCTGTATCATTTTATGTACATCATTTGTGTTTCTGGTTTTAGTGACATTTCCTATGATTTTTTGCACCAGCAGCTAACGGCAATAATCTACAACTGGCATAAAAAGATTATTCATTTCATTTTACAGTTTTGCACTTTGAAATGTGCCTATCCATATGTTTTCAGGAATCTCCTCCTTTATTTGAAAAGTGTTCCTGAGTACCAGGGAGACAGCAACAGAACTGCAGCATGTCTGGAGGTTTCCTCCTCACTGAACTCTGCTGTCACTGGGCAGTGAGATAGCAAAGTGTGTCAGTTCAGCTCATTCAAGATACTGTAGCATTTTTGCCCCTGGAGCAATCCATTTAAGAGGCACTCTTTCCAGCTTAGTGAATTAAAATCTAAAAAGCTGGTAGCTGCAAATTCAAATATTGCAAGGTTAGTAGCAGCAGCTTTCCCCCTTCCTGAGTTTAGTGTGTAACTTTCACAGTGGCAAGGTTTGAATCTTCCTAAGTTTGCTGTTTGTAGCTGTTTCAATCAAAAATTGCTGGAATTTGTGTTAGGTTTCGACGTGTTTGTTTCTTTATTCTCCTCTAGGAACTAGAAGATGTGAACAAATGGGGCCTTCAGGTTTTCAGAGTAGCAGAGTTATCTGGAAACAGACCTTTGACAGTCATCATGCACACGATTTTTCAGGCAAGTAACAGCAGTAGTGTTGCTTTTTGCTTATCTTAGAGACTGTATTTTGTAATCTTAATTGCTTCTCTTTTTCTAGGAACGGGACTTGTTAAAAACATTTAAGATTCCAGTAGATACTTTAATAACTTACCTGATGACCCTAGAAGACCATTACCATGCAGATGTGGCATATCACAATAACATACATGCTGCAGATGTTGTTCAGTCAACCCATGTCCTGCTGTCAACCCCAGCATTAGAGGTAAAATAGGTGGAGGGGGGGAAAGAGACAAGCATGAGAGAAAGGGGCATACTAAGACTCTTCTAAACTGAGTATTAAAGATCTTATTTTCTGCAATATTTTTTAAAAATTCTTGAAATTTCTTTCATGAATTCTGCTCATTTAAAGATATTTTGTGAAGATAAAAGCTTATTTACGTGTAAATATTTGCAGAAAATGTCACGTTTTTCTTTTAACTCATGCCTATTTGTACTGTCATAACCTTTTTCCACTGTAACACCATACGTAACTTGTTTCCACCATCTCATTATTAATACTACATCCTGTTCTGTCATTATTTCCCATGTGGGATTCTCACTAACCACAATTAGTGGAATTGTTTAGGAAAGATAGTGATAAAATGGGATTCCCTCGGTATGAAAGGTGACTTTTGTGTTTGTTTCTCAGGCAGAGTGGAACATGTACTACATTTTCACTAGACTAGCTCTTTCTTTTTTCATAAATATTTCAAAATTGTTTGGAAAAAAATTAACATTTCATAAATTCTTTTCTGAGGAATTCTCTTGTCGAAAGTGCTTAAATCTCTAAAGCAGAAGGAAGTGGAAGAAAGATGGCACAATTCAGGTGTTGGTATAACAAACACTGATATATTGAAGTAAATTGTTGCAAAAAGGCAGATAAAGCAAGCAGTTGAAATTTCAGTAGTTCAAAAGGATTTGCCCTCATTTTCAAGGAGGGCTGCATTTTGACTGTTTTTTATAATGACCAATCCTTCATGTTACTGAATGCTTCTGCTTTACCTTCTTCTTAAAAGGAGGGTTATAAGTGGACCTTAAAATTGTGGGCAGGCCTCAATCCTCAAAGATTCGGGAATTCTATTAGAAGAATTTTCTTTGTCTCAGGAAGAAAAATCAGGTTATGCTCTTAAATCACCACTGGCTTCACCAAACAGCTGAACTGCTTGTTAGTAGAATTTTCGGGTCTTTTTCCAGATCAACTGTTTTTCATGGCCTTGTTCTCAGCAGAGCTTTAGCCAGTAAAATAGCAATGTCTACCCAGTGTCTCTGCTGACCTATGCACTTCTGAGCTTTCTTGATCAATTATGAAAGCAATTATATAATGTGGATGCTTATGACAACAAGGGACTGGGCTCAGTGACATGTCAGGCCCATTGCAGTTCTTTCTTCCTATCTTGCTAATATTCTCGTACAGATGAAAAATCAGTAAATCTTAAGTAAGATGCCTTGTAGTCTGCTGCCATTTCCTTGAGAATAATTTGGGAGATGTGCATCTGTCATGGTTTGAGCCTGCCCAGCGTGCTCCAAAAGCATCACACAGCCACTCGCTCACCCCTACTCTGTCCCCTGAGGGATGGGGAGGAGAAAATGCAACCAAAAAAGGCTCGAGGGTCGAGACAAAGGACAGGGAGGGCTCACACACCAGTTACAGTCACGGGCAAAAGACAGACTCGACTTGAGGATAACAACACACATTTAATACAACCACCTTCAAGGATAGTGAGAGATACAACCAGGTCTTAAATCCAACACACCTCCCCCCTCCCAACCCCCCCTCCGGTGTTCCCGGGCTCAGCTCTGCTCCCTCTTCCCGCCCAGCAGCGCAGGGGCAGGGAATGGGGGTCACAGCCCGGCCGGCACAAGGTGTCTCCGCGGCTCCTTCCCCCTCAGGCCGAGGGGCCCTCGCAGCCCTCCCCGGCCCCACCGCGGGGTCCCTCTCCCGGCAGACAGCCCTCCACCCACCGCCCCAACGGGCGTCCTTCCCGCGGGGCCGCAGCTCCCCAGAACCCCCCGGGGCGGGTCCCTCCCGGGGCTGCCGCCCTCCCACCGACGGGCGGCTCCAGCGCGGGCTGCCTCGGAGCCGCGGCTGCTCCGGGCCCGGGCCCTGCCCCTCCGGCCCGGGGCCCTCCGCGGGCTGCAGGGCGACCTCTGGGCCACCGCGGGGCTCCAGGGGCTGCAGGGGCTCAGCCGCCACCCCCCCCCGCTATGGGCCGCAGGGGAACCTCTGCTCCGGCACAGCTGCCCCTCTCCTGCCTCGCTGACCCGGGGGTCCGCAGGGCTGGCTCTCTCACATCTCCCTTCGCTCACCAACACAGACTGACAAAACAAAGACACGGCAATCAATGGCTTCTTTCACTCTTAAATAGTTATTCGCAGAGGAGCCTTTGGCCTGGCCTTGCCCAGAGGCGGCTCCGAAATTGGAGCCGGGGGAGCTTCTTGAAGCCTCTCACAGGAGCCATCTCCGTAGCCCTCTCCCCCGCTGCCAAAACAGCGCCAAAACCCCACCGGACACCAAACCACCAGTTTCGAGTATAGGACAATAGATAGGAGTCAGGCTGAAATTTTTAACTTCAATTTGTGCTATGGGTTAGAAACTGGTACTTAATGATGTAATAAAAGTGAAGTTATTTACAAACTGAAGCTGAAATACTTCAGACATTACAGAATTTAGTGATGCTGTTGGTGTGAAGTAACGATCGTCTTACTTTAGCCAAACTTGAAATATTTATGAAATTCTACAGAATTGATGATTTTACAAAATGTTGTGATAGCATATGTGTAAAATCTCGTGAGATCTGTGATACATTTCAAATGTGTTTTGCTTGTTCTGGTCTAGAGTCAAAGTAGAGTCATTTTTATTGAAAACATTTTTTCATTGATTACTGATTGTCATTTCTGTTTCATGATTTTCCAGGCAGTGTTCACTGATTTGGAGATTCTTGCAGCAATTTTTGCCAGTGCAATACATGATGTAGATCATCCTGGCGTTTCAAACCAGTTTCTTATCAACACAAGTAAGTTTGATGTTCTGTGGTTTTCTCAAGAATTTCCTGCAAGATCTGCATATAGCACATGAAAAATATGCAATTCATTCCTTGTTTGCTTCTGTCTGTAACTTTTTTCGGTAAATAGATAAGTGTTTGTATTTTAAACTGGATATTATTTTGCATTTCTTGTAACTTTAGAAATAATTTACATAGTGCCCTCTAGCAAGAATTACTGAGATAAGAACTATAAACCTGGCACTGTTTCAATGTATTGGGTGGGTCTTTCCTGGAAATTGGTTGGTTTACGTTAAATAAAGTTATAGGAGAAAAATTAAGGAAGATTAAATAAAAATCAAAAAAGTAAGGCAACAGTTTGTGTGTTTATGTTGGAAGCATGAGATACCACTCTCTACAACTACCTGAAAGGAGGTCATATTGAGGTGGGGGTCGGTCTCTTCTCCCAAGTAACAAGTGATAGGACAAGAGGAAATGGCCTCGTGGCAAGAGAGGTTTAGATTGGACATAGGAAAAATTTCTTTACCAAAAGAGTGGTCAAACATTGGAATAGGCTGCCCAGGGAAGCGATGGAGTCACTGTCCCTGGAAGCGTTCAAAAAATGTGTGGATATGGCACTTTGGGACATGGTTTACTGGGCATGGTGGTATTAGGTCAATGGTTGGACTTGATGATCTCAAAGGTCTGTTCCAACCTAATGATTCTATGACCAAGGATAGCCATGCTTTTTTAAGAAATTCAGGAAACAAGTTTCTTTTTAGCAGACAGACTGGCAGGCCCATCTCTGTCTCTCCCTGGCTGCTATACTTGGTTTTTGATCGCTGCATATTCATGCCTCGTGGACTGAATTTTCTCAGCCTGCCCCTGCAGGCTATGGCAAACCTTTTTTCCTGTTTTTTTTTGTGACTCTCTTGCTGGCACTCCATGTGTGGAGAGAAGTAGCCCTATTGAAATGAGACCCCAATGTCATCTCCAAATTTGAAGCCCAGTGTACTTGCTCTGCATTCCTCAAGGCTGTTTCTCTGCAGTGGTGCATGAACCTCTCCCCCCTCTTTAATCATCTACTAGAAGAAGAAGACTATTAGCTTCATTGAACCTGATCATGACACAGTTATGGAATGGCGTGTTGCCCCAATGTAACCTGCTTTGATTTCAGTGGCGTATGATACCAGTATAAGTGGGTAGCACATTGTAGGTCAGTGCAAGCTCCATCATACGATGTTACTTCTTTTGCTGTCTGACAACTTCTTCTTTTACAATAACTGACCTAGAAGTACGAAAGTTGAAATAATACTAATAATCCAAGCACATAAGAAGAAAAATGTACAGAAATGGAAACATACCTAGGGTTGTGCATTTGACCCATCTGGTTGCATATTTATGGATACTATCATTGATGCACTTAGGTGAATCTGTTGCACTGGTGCTAAAATAGGATGACCCCAAATCAGTGGTATAGTCTGAAGAAGGGAGCTCCTGACTCACTGCTGCTGTGTGTTCAAATAAGACCTCCATTTTAGCTTGCATCTAATTTTATTTGCTTTAATGGCCTGAGGGCCACCCTGTAGTGACATTCAATGTGATGATTCATCTCCATGGAGAAGCATTGGATTTGAATAGATTTATGGTGCTTTATTGGCAACTAGTACAGTTCAGCAGCCTGTTATGGGAAGAGAATGAATCAAGCTTTGTGCACAAAACAGTGTAATACCTAAATTCTTAAAGGTGGGCATGTGTAAGTAAAGTTTTTGTTTGTTTGGTTAATCAGAAATTCAGCATCAGGATATATTGGTGGCTCTGAGGTGCTAAGAGGAAACCAGCAAGTTGTTCAGGTTTCAGCAGGATGACTGGCTAGTTGAAGGGACCAGTGCCATAAAGCTTTCACTTTTAGGCAGACAGTTGAAATTCAGCTAAGTTAGGAGTGATTCTGATGCTGCCTATTTAGTGGCTTAGAAGAAATGTCTGTTTTTTCTCAGTTCAGCTTTTGATAGGGAAGGCTTCTGTGTCAATCAGCTGCCAAGCCAGAAGATGCAATCCTTTTTGAGTTGTTCTGTGTACAAGGAAGAAACCGTAGGGACAGAGACAGAGATAAAGACCATCTAATTTAGGTCTCTCAAAAGCTAAGTTTTCCTAACCTCTAGCTTCCACTTAGTTTTATTTTCCAGTGAACTTACAATGTATTAACATTTCACTAAGAAGTATAAGAATACATTTTAAAAAAGTATAGTAGACTTAAAGTTACTTAAAGTATGTACATATTTGCTGTATTTCAGCTTATTGTTTATAATTACTTACATGTGATATTTCTGAATATTATTTCCCTATTTAAGTATTTAAAGTCTGTAACACAGTTGTCTAAAAATCTGATTCTTCTTGAATGCTATTAAAGAACAAACAAATACAGATTATATTACCATCAGAGGAGACGATTATTTGATGGCTGTGACTCTGTCCTTCCAGACAAATACTCTTGAAGCTTATAATGTGTTACAGAGATTGCCAAGGCAAAACTTTCTTCCAGTTCCACTGCCATTACAAAGTTGAGCACATTTTAGCTCTGTCTGTAGCTCCAGCTCTTCCAAAGTATTTTGGCGATGTTGAATGTTTTGCAGTTGAGGCTCGTCAGAAGGCTGTTTGAATGGAAACTAGTGCCTGTTGTCTTTGTAAGAAAAATAATCAGTAGGGAAGCTTTGTAAATGTTCTGTGAAAGATGAAAGAAAGATCATTTGACAAACTGACTTTCTTTTCCCTTTTACTGTTACGGTTTTGCTGCCGTCAGGATAAGGAGAGGTAGGGGAAGGGTTTTCTGAATCAAAAGATCGATGTATCCAAGACAGAAGAGGAAGACAGCGGGAGAATAAGTAATGAGACTAATGAAATCTGAAAAGCAGAGCTTTTATAGGCACCCCATTGAGCCAGAGGGATTTTAAAACAAAGCTGCTGTAAAAGAAGATAAAATGGACAGAGTAGAATAGACTGATGTATGGTTAGATTTAGGATAGAGCAGCCATAATAAACAGAAGTTAATATCATACATAACAAGTGTGATTGCATAAAAAGTATTTGTTTTTTATGACAGATTCGTTTGCAAGCAGTGTCTTAAAACATACACAAGCTGACTGTAAGGCATTCCACGGTGGAAGCTAAAGCTGTGCAGAAAATTGTCATAACTGCTGTTATTTGTCAGAGCTGTCTGTTCAGCAGGTCTAAGCAGACAAATGCAGACCCTGTCTGTGTGCCTTAGCACAGGCATTGCTAGGAAGGTGTATTTTATTCTCAAAGCCATATGGAGTGATCAAGTTAAGAATACTTCTGTTGGAAAAGGCAGCGTTATGGCATCAGGTGTTGACCACGCTCAAGCATGAGACAGTAGGCAAGGCCGCTGCTTGCATTTTCAATGTGACCTTCCATGAAAAAGACCAGAAGAGTAATTGTTACCACACTACCAACCTTCTCTCAAAATGTCCAGTTGTCATGGGCTAATGACTCGTAGGCCTAATTGGCTAGGCATCTGACTGCTGTAGCTTACTGTGGAAGGACGTGGTTTGAAAACCAAGATGTGTGCTCTCTGCTTGAACTGCAGCAAAGCCTCAGCTGTGTGTTCCCAGGTCTGAGGCTGGATAGCTGCAACTTGACTTAAGCAATGGAATCTTAGTAGTTGTGATAGAGGGAGGCATAAGAAGAGAAAACATCAGTGTGTGTTTTAGTTTAGGTGTGTTTATGCATATAATATTTTCCATGTGATCTCATGCAGATATGAAAAGGTATTCTGAAAAATACTTTCGTTGTCTTTTTTCTAAGGTACACTCCAGGTACGTGTACGCGCTTCACTTCAAAGTGTTTTATTTTCCTCAACATGCTTTGCCTTCATTTGTTAAGGTGTTCAGGCATTAATTCTCTAACTTTTGATTCTGTGTGAACTACAGGAACTCTGTTTCTAGAAGTTCATCTGTAAATCTTGATATGAATTTAATGAATTTGAAAAATCTTAAGGGATTTGGTAGAAGCACAGGCTTTAGTAACATTGTGTGCTGTGATTGTTATTGCAGACTCTGAACTTGCCTTGATGTACAATGACTCATCAGTACTGGAGAATCATCACTTAGCTGTGGGCTTCAAGCTGCTGCAGGAAGAAAATTGTGACATCTTCCAGAATTTGACCAAAAAACAGAGGCAGTCATTGAGGAAAATGGTCATTGACATTGTGAGTTCTGCTTGAGAGTCCCTCTTCCATACTGCAAGTAAATTGAATAATAAAGGACAGAAATGTTTAATGATCAATTACATGTCATTAGACCCGTAACCAATGAAGTAAAAGTCTGAAGTTTTATTGCTTCTTATCCAAATATGAATAGTGGGTTCTTTTCAGTTTCAATAACCATCTATACCTTTTCAGAAGGTATACAATCCTGCTGCAAGCCATTTTTGTACTGACATGTGTGTCAATACACCATCACAGTTAGAAATTTGCTACTGAATTGATGATGAATTTAGGGATCAGATCATTCTAAACAATTCTGAACAATCATTTTGTTGTATTCTTAAAATAACCAAAATGAAAACTTACTATTTTGGACAGTAATGACAGATATACAGGACTCAAACTTTTATAGTGTATTCAGACACAGGAGATATGGGTTCCCTTCACGTCTGTTTATTTATGTGTTCAAATTTTTTTTTTTTTTTTAAATCAGTAGAATAATTTACGTAATATTAATTTATTTGTTTATTTCAAGGTACTTGCAACAGACATGTCTAAGCATATGAATCTATTGGCTGATTTAAAAACTATGGTTGAAACCAAAAAAGTGACCAGTTCTGGTGTCCTACTTCTTGATAATTACTCAGATAGGATTCAGGTAAGAAAATTCATCTGCAAATGGTCATTTTTATTAACTTACTTTATAACATTGGCCTGCCCATTTTCCAGTATGGGTTAGATCAGCTGTCCTTTCTCACACTATGACACCTTCCCTCTACTCCCTTGTGTGTTTCTTATCTGTGGAATAGTCTGTTAGGTACTGAGTGACCCTCTGAGAGAGTAGCGAGGTGCTACAGTACTTCTGGACTAAATGAGGCTTTGGCCTTCCCTTCAAATTATCAGCACCTGATTGGTCTTTCTCTCAAAGACTTACTGTTTCTTCTTAGAGCAGAAGCAGCAGAAGTGAGGTAGTTCATGGCTATTACTGCAAGTGTGAAAAACACCCAAGCACAAGTTTTTGTTGAGAATAAATCTTGCACTACACATCTTTTCAAGATTCTGTTTCACAGCCACCAAAAGTGTAAATGGAAAAGGAGCTGTTTTTCTCCAGTGTAATAACACCGCAGGTGTTCAATCTATTTTAGGTTCTTCAGAATATGGTGCACTGTGCAGATCTAAGCAATCCAACCAAGCCACTGCATCTTTACCGCCAATGGACAGACAGAATAATGGAGGAATTTTTCCGTCAGGGAGATCGGGAAAGAGAGAGAGGAATGGAGATAAGTCCCATGTGTGATAAGCACAATGCATCTGTAGAAAAATCACAGGTAACTGATCTGAGTAGTCAGTTAAATAACACAGTATGACATCTTAACAGAAAATGATGGTCCATAGCCAAGTTTTTATTAATTTCTGAATGCACTATTTCCTTTTTTTCCCTCCTAGTTAATTAATTCAGCTCCTGCGTAGTGAGGGGAGCTGAGATTTTTACTGTGAAAACATAGTGCATGGCAGTGTATTTGCTGAAGGGATTCCATCACTGTTGTGACCTGCAATGTAGGATACACATCAGGAGCGTATTGTACAGCTGCTCATTAGGGTTTACTTCAAAAGCAGAAATTCAAATAAATACAAAGCAGCTGTTTGGCTAATTAGGTACAGTGGAGTTGTTTGGAATGAACCATTCATTTGAAAACAAATCCTTTCCAAGTCCTTATCCAATATCCTGAATCAGACTTGTGAAATATTAAAAGACACTATTTATTACATAAACCAGCATGGTTTCCCTTCAGCCACCTTTAAGGGTAGTGCTTCTAGTGTCTATTCTTAGCATGATATTTCTCATACTTTGTGTGACTTACAGGCATAGTTGCTTATTTCTTTGTGAATAAGAGCTCATCTTAATTTTGTGTTATTTGGAACAGGTGGGTTTTATAGACTACATTGTTCATCCTCTGTGGGAGACATGGGCAGATCTTGTTCACCCGGATGCCCAGGATATCTTAGATACACTGGAGGACAATCGAGAATGGTACCAGAGCACAATCCCTCAAAGTCCCTCTCCTGCACCTGATGACCAGGAAGAGGGTAGGCAGGGCCAAACTGAAAAATTCCAGTTTGAACTAACACTGGAGGAAGACGGTGAGTCAGACACCGAAAAGGACAGTGGAAGTCAAGTAGAAGAAGACACCAGCTGCAGTGACTCCAAGACTCTTTGCACCCAGGATTCAGAATCCACTGAAATTCCTCTTGATGAGCAAGTAGGGGAAGAAGTGGAAGAAGAGGAAAACCAGACAGAACCTTGTGTGGTAGAAGACCATTCCCCTGACACGTAACAATGAAGACACAGTCTCTTTCTCTCTTACCCTCTCCCTTTCTTTTCCTCTTTCTCTCTGGTTTGTTTTTTGTTTGGTTGTTTTTTGATTATTTTTTTTTTTTTAATTAGGTAATGGTTACCAAAGTGTATGTCATATGCTACAACCATGATCACAACACGCTGTCATCTGCTAGGACGTTTGTTGATCAAAACTGACCTTGATGACTCAGTTTGGCACTCAGGAATATTGTAATCAGATTTTTCACGTCCATGGCATCAGAAAGCAGGGGTGAGAACATCTATAAACTACATTTTAATAAGCTGTCCATTTGGCAGATTTGATTAAATAAAAAAATGTTTTCAGAGGAGTACCACCTGCCAACCGAATGCTGGCATGCTTTGATAGTTTTTGAATTCATTGTATTGCACAAGCAAAGCGTTGGATACCGTTCATCATGAGAGGAAACAGACAGAAAATAAACTGAGGTTCCTACTGGAAAACAAATGCACATAAATGATGGGACACAACATGATTCTGTTACTGATAGGAAGATGAGCTGTGGAAATTGCATAATTTTCTAATTTCAAGTCTTCCTGATACGTGACTGAAAAAAGTGTGACCCAGTGGGTTGCACTAATCTCTGCATTTTGTATAGTATGTAAAAGAGAGAACTTTTGTAGAGCTTACTTTTATTATTAAATGTACTGAGGTATTATATTTAAAGAAAAACACTTTCAAACTTCATCTGCCACTGGTTATTTTTTTTTCCAAAGAATAACTTGCAAGTTTTCAGTACAAATCTGTGCTACACTGGATAATAATTCTAGGGTTTTTTCTTTTCCTTCTGTTTTTTTGCACTTAGAATCTCATGGTAATATTAAGCTGTAAAAGTCTATTATGTATTAGTGAGTTCCATGAATATCTTTTATGTTACAGAAAAATCTTTCGGTATGATAACTTTTTTATTTGTTTTTCATCACATTTTTCCCAAATGTGTTAGAGGAACTTACATTGTGCTTTTGCCCTCCTACTGGCCTGATCCTGCCAATTCTGTCTTACTATAGAAGTGGCCCTAGTGAAACCAACTGGGACCATTAAGATTAGGATTTGTAGGACTAGAACCCATAAGAAAGGCAGTAAATTGACATCTGTATACAAAAGCATCTCTTCTGCTTTACTAATAAAATTCGTCCTCTGAAACATGGTTTCCAGACCGTTTTTGGCTGGGAGCTATAGATTCCCAGGCAATAAAGAGCCAATAGGCTAATACAATGTATGGAATATTTGTTCTGGCAAAAAAAGCATTAGTTTAGTATTTTGAATTTTGACTCTCTTAATTTTTTATCTGTGTCAGCTATCTAGTTAAAACATTTTCTAATCTGCGATGTGTACAACATAAAAATAATTATTAGAGTTTTTTCATGTCTTTGTGCAAGAAGAGCCAGGTCAGTCTTTATGTTTTTAAGTAAATGCATCATGAGAGTTGTAGTTTACTTGACATTATTTCAGTCTCATATCTTTTCATCCTTTATCCAGCTTGTGCTGAGGGGATCCTGCTCTTCAGTTCGATTAGTACTGAAAGCTTCTATAACTTGTGAAGTTAAAGGGAGGTAGGAGTTTGTGTTTGTCATTTTCCAGTCCTGAAAGAAGAAGAAATTTTATTTCCTCCACTTTACTCTTCATGAAAATTGTAGTTTTGAGTGCAGAAAATGGGAAATAGTTGTCTAGGGAAGCTAGCAGACTCCCACTCTGTAAAATTCTGGTAAAATGACAATATCAAGATGGTTTCTTAACAAAAGAAGATAGCAACAGCCATTATTTCCCCTTTGAATTCATTTTGTGGTAAATTTGCAGATATGAATACAGGGGGGGGGTTAAGTGTCTGAGATCTAGAATAAAAAACTGTTTAAAAATGTTCAGCTTTTAAATGCATTTTGCATTTTTCTATATCCAGGTCATAGTTTTCTCTACCTTTAGCCCTCACAGGGCCTTAGCACAGAAGATGCTGAAGGAGGAAACAGAATGAAGAGAACTCATGGGGTTTTTTTTCTGTTTTTTACTGTCTTTTTTTGTTCTTCATCATTTCTTCCTGAACCTGATCCATCTGAAAATCCTTTCAGTCCCCAAGAGTGCCTGGAACCTTAATAATGGAAAAGCAATATAAATTCCAAAATAACCAATAGGGACCTGAAAAGGTTTTGTATCTGCACTAATTGAAAGTAAATGAAAAGAATAACACCATATTGTGAATATACACCCATACATATGGACAATCAAATGATAGAAAATTATATCATTTCTTAGAGCTGGGGATATAATGCACTGTACAATCTTTTTTTCCTCTTTTGCCAAAGTGTATTTTAGCATTGCACACTGCTTTGAAACAATACAATTTACAAGTGGCTTTATGTGTTCTGTATATTTTTGCCATAAGAAAATGCAGTGAATGGGGATTGAGTCAGGGGAAAAAAAGAAAATTTAGCTTGCTTATAACAGTATACTTTAGCTTGTGAGTTACTGTACTCAATAATGCTGTATTTGAATTCTTAAATTGTTTTGTGTCATTAAAAAATGATAATGAAAGAATATAGATAGAACAAATAGCATTCAGAAGTTTAAAAAACTTGAATGAAATGGATTTTACAGCAAGCTTTGACAGTTTTCAAATGCATTATTTATTTTATTTGTGCCATGCATTTTTCTCACCAAATGACCTTACCTGTAATACAGTCTTGTTTGTCTCTGTTTACAACCATGTATTTATTGTAATGTACATACTGTAATGTTAATTGTAAATTATCAGTTCTTATTATAACATCATCCTTGTCAGGGTGGTGTTGCTATATTTGGAAACTCTTGGTGAGAGAATGATTATTGTGTATACATATTCCTTGTACATTTTTTTCTCCTGTAATATATTCAATGTCACCTTAGAGCTTGTTTATGGAAGATTCAAGAAAAGTATAAAATACCTAAAGATATATCAATAAAAAAAGCTGCAGGTCTTTGGTCCCAGGGCTGTGCCTTAACTTTAAACAATATTTTCTTCTGTTTTGCTGCATTTGAAAGTAAGGTAGCTGTGGGGCTAGGGCTGGGCATTTCTATTATAGTTTTAGTTGCTAACTGATGGGGTTACTCGTAAGAACTAATATGCATGATACTACAACGAGCTTTCATTCATGGCCCTACTGGAAGTTCAAGCTTTTCCAGACTTCTGGCACTATAATTGTATTGCTTCTCTGATTAGCTTTTTACAGGCTATCATCAGGGATTATTGCAGCCATTTTTTGCTCCTGAAAAAAGAGAAGCCCACAAAAATTGATGCTGTATTTCAGCACTGAATTTCACTGAAACAGCTTTGGAAAGCATCTCTAATAAGTGTTTGATTTTAATGCCTGTTGGGAAATGGCATAATCAGAATTAAAAGGGTATAACCCATAGACTTTTACAGTCATCTGTAATATCCCTTCTTTATTTAGTAGCAGAAATTTTCACTGTATAAACAGAATCCATAAAGTAGGATGAAAGACAAATTTAATCTTGGAAGTGCTTTCCGACACCAATATTAGTGTTATAAGCGGCCAAAGTTTTATTTTATATAGATGTATCTAAAGCTTTGTGCAGGTGTGTAAAGCATAACGCACTAGATCTACAGGAGAGTGGTAAACCTTTAGATGTTTTAATAACACTAGTATTAAGTTTGCAGTTTGGACTGAGCATCTCTTGCTATTTGACTTGTCACATTGCTCCAGACTACTTAGAGCTGATATCAGTGAATTTGCCAGAGCAAGGTAAATACCTCTCCTCCATTCCAGCGATGCCCAGCCCTTGTAGCATGCGACTTCTTTGTGAAAGGAGAGATTCTTTTTCAAGGAAAAACAGAGCCTCCTTTTTGACACAAACTGTAGATTTTAGCAGCCCTGGCCCAAAGGAAATCGATTGCTTTTGTTTTAAATGGTATAAAAGGGACACTATTAACAACAGAAATCCTGAACAATTTTTTGTTATTGTTTTGATTTTTCCTTTGGGTATGTCTCGAGAGTGGCAACTTGTGTGAACATTGCACATGACTATTCTTTCACTGGTTTCTTAGCCTCTCTTACAGCCTATGGGATAGTACTGTACATCGATACCTTCATATGAAATTTTATATGCAATGGAAATAAAAGCATGGGTTGATTCTGCCTAGTTACTGTATTTGATTTTCTTTTGCAAGTTAATTTTTTTCATAGACATCCCATAGTTGTGACATCTTAAGAGAAAGCATATTTCTGGAATAATTTGATTACTGTATTTTTGTCATCATACTGTTTTGCATAGATAAAATAAATGTGGGAGCAAATCAGAAAAGTCAATCAAATGTGGTATTTCGTAAAGAAGTCTAATCCACAAAGGTGCTATACAGTTAAATAGAAAGGCATTCAATCTCAGCTTTCAGGAAATTTTACCATTGCCTTTAGTGGCAAAAGCAGCCCGTCCTGAGAAAATAAAACTTCAGCCTTAAAGAAACTAGAAGACTACAGATTGCCTAGAGGAGCATCTAGGGATATCACAAAGAAAAAACAAAAAGGAGTATCACAGTTAAATATTGACCAGACAATCTGAGCTGTAAAGGGATGATAAAAAGAAATTGTTTTTTAAACTAGAATTCATGAATGACAGCTGTTATCCTGAAGAAGAAATGTGGTCTTAAAGTAGGTCCAGCTCTTGAAGTGGCTTTCATGCACCTCTCTTTGATCAGAGTGAGGGTTTTGTTGTTTGGGATGTTGTTTTAGTTTCCAGTTGAACACAATTCTATGTCTTTGGGTTTGGGGTTAGTTTGCAAGGAGTACCAATCCTTAGGACTCCTTTTTAATCACACTGTGGTGGAAGAGGGGGCTGGTAAGATGAAGGATGCTGCACTGAGCATGGTGGGGCAGATAAACCAGGTGGTACCTGCTGTTGGCAGGCTCATCCTTGCACGTTCCCAGCACGTTTCCTTAATGGGAAAATGGTTTGCATACATCATGGCTATTACGAAGGGAAGCAGGAATCCCAAATTCTTGTTGGCACTACTAAAACCTTTTCAGTAAGGAGCTCAGGAACCACAACAGTGCACATGGTGAGCCTGAAGCTGGCAGGATTAGCCTACTGCTTCCTGCATCCTCTGGTAGCACTTTGTCAGTCTCTGTGTATGGCCGTAATGCGTCAGAATAGGCGAGTTTCAGAGCAAAACCAAAATGCATCCCCTGTTTCACTGCAGTCAGCTGCTGCTATAGGAGTTGAATGTATTTTTGAATTAATGACTCCTCTATTTCCTAATGAGACAAATAGTCTGAATAGCTGCAGCTTCGTTCGCTTGGTCTCTACTGCATTGAAAATGAAAGTCACGTCTGCTAGCACACATAGCGTTTTCTGGGATGACCAGCCCAATTTTTCTACCAGCTGTGAATAATTTTGCTTAGTTTTTCCAGGACAAAAAAACCCAAACCAACCAAAACCCACAGAAGTTCAAAGATGTTCTAAAAGCCTTTAGTTAGTTCAATTTAGTTTAGCTTGCAGGATAAAGAAAATCTCCAGCTTCATCCTGTCAAACTGGTTGAGAAACCTGCAAATGTAGTAACAGGGGGGATAGGAAGTCCAAGCAGAAATCAGAGTGACAAACTGCGAGCAAAACCTGGGCAGGAAATACCCTCCAACTAACATAATCTCATCTTGTCAAAGGCAATCCCATGGCTTGGTTATGGACGTTTTGAGAACTGAGTTTGAGTTCGATTCTGTCTCAGTTCCCAGGTACAAAGCTGTATTTTTTTTTGCTTCTTACACAGCAAATATTCTGAGGTCCTTGGAGTTATTGTGGTAGTAAGAACTACGTATGTATTTCAGATGGACATTTAGAAAGTCAAAAATTATTTGATACAATGCAGAGTTTAGCACAGCTTCAAAGACTAAAAATATGTGATGACTATCTCTGCTAAACAAGCCCTTAGATGGGAGGAGGAAAAGGATGACAACATCATACCTGAGTAAACAGCCCTTAGTGAGAGGGAGAGGGAAAAGACACAGGATGTATGGCCCCACATAGCATTAACTGTATAGTGCTGATGAGCTGTGCAGACAGCAAATGCACATCAGAAACTCACAAGTCACATTGCATGGTTACCTCTAAACATTGAACTTCTTACATCCCGCAGCGCTTACCCTGTCCTCCTCCAGTATCCATGGAGTTCGGATACCTACACTATCAGCATCTCTAATATGCAGCAGAGACCATTGTTTATCTGAAGAAGGCTGGAAAATGCAGCACGTAGTAACCAAAGTACTGTTGGAATGTATGTTGTACATGCATAGGACTTGGCCTATGGCAAATGCCTATAAGCCATCACTACACGGGGCTAGACAGAGACAGTTAAAGGTGGCTTAAAAACTTCAGTACCTTCTAATAGTTGAAACTCTCCAGAAAAATAGTACTCCAAATCTTTTTATTAACTTAAGTTTTCAAAACCTTATCTGACTGAGTGTTGACCAAACTGAGAGCTGTGCATAGCCCATTGCATTCTCAGACTGTGGTTAGCAGCTTACATCGGCTGTCCTGACTTCAGCCAGGGGCAGACGTCCTGAACTGTGATGTTGGTTGAAGCCTGAAACAAAGCCTACTTGATTCAAGGGATCACTTGTGTGCAGAGAGACTGAGCAGTGCCTCTTCTCTGATGAAAACAGCAGTACTAGCTGATGTAGAGCTGCTTTTATAATCCAGCTGGCTGTGGACCTCCACCGGCACCTGGGTTTGTTAGAGGGCCCCACATAAAGCAGTTCTTGGATTTAGGATCTTTGCTGTGACATGGAAAGAGAACAGAAGCACTCTGTGGAGTTTTAAAATTGTATGTATTTATCTATTGCATGTACCACAAAGACAAAACTTGCAGCAAACAAAGAAGCAGCTCTAGCCCTCTTTCAAAGCAAGCTTGCTTGTTCTCCCACTTTCTCTTATATTCCCTCCCATAAGCTGGGGTAGTATGTCTCTAATAACCACATGCATGATAAAGAATCTGGAACACATTTATCAGGTGAGAGACTATCACGGAACCAGTGATACATCATGTGTGCGATGATGCTGTGCTGATGGCAGCTGCAGAGAAATGTCCCTTACAAAGCTGTGCCTGTAAAAAGGATTAAAAAAATGCCTGAGAAGCAGTACATGGGAGGCTATTTAAACAACATTTAGTATTGCTAAGGATGTTATTGGAATCACAGTGTTCAAGTTTGGTAGTGATGCCTGGAAGTGTAGTTTGCGGGGAAAAAAAGTGCAATGGAAAAATAAGTTAACAATCTGGAATCTTGCTATCTATTAGGATTCAAGGAATATGACCTATTTATCCTACCCAAGAGAAGATTAAGATAGGATTTGATCATCTGGGGACAGAAATGTGATGGTCCCTCAGCCCATCTTTTTGTCTACCAGGCAAAGCCCACTGCTAGCAAGGGTGCCAAATCACTGGAAGCTGACATGTGACAAATTCAGGCTGCAGGATGGAGCAGCTGCATCAGCTGTTTTCTTTCACTCTTTGTGCTTGCAGTTACTTCGCTGCAAGCAGGTACCATGGACCAAGACTTGGCGAAACATCACCATTACAAGTGAGAAATGTGCTGTGTGTGCTGGGAGCCACATACACTGCTTAGTGTCACAAGTCCTACCCTTAAAGGTATTTAATGACATGTGCAATCCATTTTGGTTCAGCTTTGTCTGAGAATGGGCTGGTCCTTTGTGCAAATGATGGGGTGGGGGTATGGAGTGAAGGAGAGGGAAGTGCTCTTTGGAAAGGCATTTTCTATTGCAGCAGTTTTCACACCGTAAAGAAATAAGGCTATTTATTGCAATACAGCATAGTATTTTCTTTGCAGGCATAAAGCTTTCTGTCTCTTTTTTCTAGTAAAAGGCTCCAGTCTGAGCTGATATTTTTGTTTAACCTTCTGCATTGCTCAGCTGCTTCCCCACATGCTTGTAGGAGGGAAAGGACACTGATGGATTTAGGGGTGCTGGCAGTCATGTCCCTTCTAATGCCAGTGTGGGGTCCTGGGCTTGTGAGTCACTGGGGGAGGTGGGGCTGCAGTGCTCCAAACATTGCATTGTGTTGTTCACAGCAGTGGTTGTGTGTCACCCTGCATTAGCAGCACAGCATTGGCCCTGTTTTCCTCAGCTGAATCGAGACAGTGAGGTGTAATTGCACATGTGCCTCCCCCCATTTTTTTAATGAGCAAAGCCCTCATCAGCCAAGCTGCCAGTGGAGTGAGGGCATCCAAAAGGACTGGGCTGATCTGCTTCTTGCTCTTACCTGAACATACATTTGGGTTGCCTTCTCCCGTCATCAGGTAGCTGAGTTTGACAGGGTTGATTCACTGAGTTTGTCAGTGGCTGTGTCCAGCTAGGGGAGGAGACACCTCTGTCACATGAAGGGGTGGGTGCAGTTCATGGAGGCAAGCTCCTACTTTCTGCTCTTGTGGTATGACTAACTTGGATGCACAGATGAGTGTGTATATTTTCAAACATCTTTCATTTCCATGTACATCAAATAATGTTGCACTTGGATGGCCTCACCAGCTCCTGGAGCTTGTGCTTCATGGACCGCTCTTTCCCCCATCCCTAAGGAAGGCAGTTAGATTTCTTATTCAGGAGCTGCAAAGCCTCCCTCATGCACTTCGTGCTTAGACACTCCCCACAACCAACAGCTGGAGGATGGCCTGTCCCTGTCCCCCAGTTTCTCACTCTTTGGATGACACCGTGCCAAAATCCCTACAGCAGGGCACACTGCACCACCAGTGCTGGAAGAAACTCTCTTCGGCTAGTGGGAGAGGAAAGTTTTGCAGTCTGTCCAGAGATGTGCAAAAGCACTTTGCTGGGCTGCATGACAATGCATGGTGTCACGGCATCCCACCTCGCACGCTCCCAGGGGCTCCTTCTCAGTGGGAGATGAACACTCGCCATAAGACAACCATGTGTTTCTGCAAGTCGTAGAGCTTATAAGGCCAGTTTTCTTCTGCTCTGTGTTTTTTCTGAAGTTGTAAGCTCCCAGGTGAGCCTGTCCCTGTACGGGTAGATACACGTGTGGGATTTTTCTCCTCCAGCTGACTGTTTATTTTCATGAAACTATGAAAAATTTAGGCCTTTAAATGTGGTAAAATCTGGCTGTGTGTTCAAAAGTTAGAGGACAGCCCTCGTGTTGGTTCATGGGCTGTGTCTCCTGGTGCTGAGGTGGGGCAGGGACTCCACTCCTTACAATTAGCAGCCGTCTCCTAGACCCCAGAGGAAAGAAGTGTTTTGCTGGAGGTGTCGTTTCCCTGGCAAGTACTGTCCATCAAAGGAACACAATGGTTCCTGGTGCATCCTAAATATGAAACCAGTGGCAGATGCTCTCCTGCAGGGTTCTGCCTCCCACCCTCCAGCACCAGGCAGCTCTGGGAAGGGGCAAGGTGCCATATGGAGTGGGGAGAGGGGCAGGGCAGTAAGTGCAGCCCTCTGGTACACTTTGATTAAATTAAACAAGTTAGTGTCTGTATGTAGAGCATGCTTAGGATACAGTAGGTGTCAGCTGGGTTTTACTTTTTTGCTAGGGTGTTTTTTCAGGTGAAGAGTATCTTTGTAACATCTCTGGTTTTGCTGAAGGTTACTCACATAAGCCACCCTCAGGTGCAATTACCTAATAAGATCTCATTGAAACCTATTGAAAATGCTCTGTCTGGGATTGCCTGAAAGTCGAGTATGAAACCCTCACAGAAACACACAAGTGAGGAAAGACAAGGGGAAAATGTTTCAAGGAAATCTAGAGAAAAACAGGGGAAAAAATTTTGAAAAGGAGATTATTACAATCTGACTCAGGGTTTTGACACTTCTTAGCAGAGAAACGACCTCCTGCTGTTGATCTCTGAACTCCCCTGGTGAAGCAGGCACCTGGGCCTTCTTGCTGAAAAGCTGTGGAGCGACTGCAGGGGGACTGAGGGCAGAGAGGGAGAGCTGGGAAAAAACTGAGGAACAAAGCCTCACTCAAGGAATATTTCAACCACAGACGCTCTGCTGGAAAGTTATGTACCCGTATTTCAGGCTGTGCAGTTGCTTTCTTGCTCACGCAGTGCTGCAGCAGACTGCAAGCTCAGCCAGAGTAGTTGCTCATTGCTAAATGCAACATATAGGCTGGGGTGCCAGCCACCAGGAAGCCATTGGAGGTACAAGTACCTCAGAAAACCACCAGTGCCCTAAGGATGAAATGCACCCGCAAAGGTCTCCCAGGTGGGGTGCCAGCAGCAGCTGTGGCAGAAGGGAAACCTGCTGTGCTCCTGTGGGTTGCTGTGCAGAATCGCTGCCCCTGCTGCCCCCTCACTTGGAGTTGGCCAGCATCGGATGTAGTGGTTCATAAATTTAAAGGGTCTTTAAATCTTACTTCCCAAAATGGGAGTGGTGTGCCATGCTGTTTGCAGCGAACTGCAGCCTCTGATCTGCAACGCTTGACAGCACTGCAAGGCCAGGACAGATGTGATGCCAGGCAGTGTCCCCAGCAGGGCCACAGGAGATGTCCTGTGGGAGCCGTAAGACCCAGGCTGTCTCCTAGTGTGCTCCTCCACAGTCAGTAATCAGTATAAAAGAACACTGTTAGTATTCAAACAATTTCTCCATTAGACTATCCAAGCTGAAAAAGCCTTCAGCAGCATGACTTCTACATGAACTGGTCATGGTTTGGTTTTTTCTCCCCTGCAGGTAGGCAAAGAAACTCTGAAACTTGTGCTTTATTAGAAGTATTTAATATCATTGTCCCTTTTTTCCCCACCAAAATTCCCTGTGCAAGCACCACCTTCATAATATAATACCTGCCAGTGCTTCTCACTGGCCCACAGCTGTCCAGAGAGGCTAGTAGGGATGCCCTTTTAAAATATGTTGTTGCAGATCCATTCAGCCCTTGTGTCTGACCCAGGTGGCTTCAAGCCCCAAGCATTCTGCTCTGCTGGGTTTACCGGTCCCAGTGCTCCGCCAGCCAGGGTTGGAGGTGAGGTCCCGGTGCTTGTTCCCATGGGATGGCTGTGGCAGCAGTGCTGGAGCTCGTCTGCTCCAGATGGGTTCTTTGCACAAGCCCATCTTGTGGTGATGCAAGATGTTTCTCTGGCAGGTTGATGGTCTGGCAAAATCCTCAGGCCTTGGTGCTTGGTGAGCAGTGAAAATCATAATCAAGTGCAGTGGCGATGTTGTGCGGGGATGAGTGGGGGTGGTGAGGTAAGCAGGGTGAGATTTTGGGCTACCTGTATTCTGGCTTACCCCCAGCCAGCCTTAAAAGACTGGGGGTTTATTTTTAGATACCTTTGGGCAATTTTCTGCTGCCTCTCTGCAGAGTCCTGCAGCAGTCCTTGTCATCACAGCCCTCCCTGGCAGCACTAAGGGTGCCTTATTTCCAGGGGAACAGACGTTAGGGTTTGGCTCCTTTTAGCAAAAGGTATCCTCACAGTGGTACCCAAGCTTTCCTCTGCTGTACTGTACTCAGGGAGAACGGAGATGAAATCCCAGTGCATTCCCTTCCCCTCCCAGTAGATACCCAGTAGAAGGCAGTGGGTTCCCACCACTTTCTGGGTCATGCACCCATGGGGACCCTCGCTGCAGGGTTGCTGCCAGCTGTGCCATGACCCTGGACTGCACAACCTGCTGCCAGCATGGTGCCACAGAGGAGCAGCTGGGCCAGTCACCAACTGCCACAATGGTAATTTTGTAAGTTCATGGTGGATGGGAAATGCTGGTTTGGGCACACACTAATCTCTACACATTCATTTTAGTATAGAGCAGTATATTCTTGTGAAAAATAAATCAATAGGTGAAAAAACCCTTTGAAACAGCCTTCATATACAAAACCTCATACTCCATTTCAGGTATCACTGTAGGGCTGGTTTGTACGTGGCCTGATGGAGTCGTATGCAGGCCACTCTGCTTCTGAAATTTCCTCCAACAGGATAGAGTTTTGTGCCTGATATAAAAATAAGGGGAGGGAAGGGATGTAATTGTGGGTCACTGGAAATCCAGCAAATTACTCTGAAAGCATTAGTGAGAGCGGGTATGAATCATTCCTTTCTCCTTTGTGCTGCTTCAGCTGAACTGCTCCAGTGTTCAGCTTCATTAATAATTAATATGGTGGGGAAGCAAGGCTCGGCTGCATTGTCTTTTGTCACAGCCAAAGGAGAGAGCACGTCTGCAGATCCACACAGCTGCTCTTGCACCAAAGATCTGTAAAGAACGTCTGAGTGTGTAAGAGAAGCAAACAAAATCTGTGCCTCTTGTTGTAGCTAACAGTGGTAGGCGAGAAAAAGTGAGTGCACCATCCAAGGTGAAGTGAAGCTTCCCCAGGAGGAGGAAGCAAGCACTCAGTAGAAAACACAACCTTGACATCTGCAGCAAGGCTTGCACAGCAATATAACTGCTTGCTAGAGGAGAAGGAAGTACAGGGCCTCTGAGGATCCTTTAATTAACAAACAAAAAAGCCTGAGTTTGTTCATGAGGCAGGTTGCAGCAAGATGAAAGATTGTGCAGCCCCTGGCACCCTGCAATTTCCCAGACCTGCTCTGCAACGGTGCCTGCCTGCGCTGCTTGTCTGGCCCCCACCTGGGCATCTCCTGGGGAGGGCTGATGGGTGGGGCAGGGTGGTGCAGGGGGGCTTAATCCTTGTTGAAGAATTATTTCCCAGTGAGAATGTGAGCATGGAGGGTGATGGTGGATGGAAGGATGCTGGGAGCATCCCTTGCTGGGGGGGAGGTGTAAAGCTCTGCATCCAGCAAATGTTGAGAGAGGCGCCACATCTTGCTCATAAGGCAAGGGAGGGCCCTCCTGCTGTCATGGTCTTGGCATGTGGAGGGAAAAAGTCCTTGGAGGAACGTCTATGGGACAGCTTGTGTAGAGTAAGGCAGGCCCCATCGAACAGCAGTGGTGAACAGCTTAACTGTGGGCATGGCAGATTGGGATCCTATTTTAGTCCATGTACAACTTATTTTATCATTTCTTCTCACCAAGAATAAAGTAGCAACTTCCTTTGATTCAGAGGGAAGTTAATGTCTGCTTACTTTGAGCAATTGTCTATGTCAAGGTGGTGGGCTGGTGTTTGACATCAGCTAGCAACCTTTAGTTCAGCGTGGAGTTTGTTGTACATGCCTGTGAGTTAAGGCTTTCCAAAAAGCTTTTACAGTACAGAAATCACTATTGCTTAGTGAGCTTTTGAAACTAGTAGCTTAGGAAAGCTTATTATGTTTCAATCAGTGAAAAACATATGAAACAATCTACTCATGGTGTGAAAAAGCATATATATGTATATATATACACATATATATGTATATACACATATCCCTTTTTTTACTTGTTGAGAAAAGGAAGGACTGTGTGGGTGTGTGGGTGGACATGTTTCTGTTGTGAAGTCTATGTAAGCAGAAAGCAGCTTCCCTGCACAGCTCATCCGTGCCCAGGCTAGTGAATCTACCTGGAGCAATTCAAGCAGTTATCAGGAGTGAGCTGCTGGTCAGGCTGCCTGTAAGAAATTACTTTCCTTGCAAAAGTGCAAACAAGAAGGAATATACACGGATGTTTATTGACAGTTCCCAAGCAAGGCCTGCAGGCTTTGACTAAACTCACCTCTGCCAGACATGCAAGCTATGGTGGGAGACTATGCACTGCTGTGGCTCGTCTAACTCCTCCAGCTCTGCTGTGAAGGGGCAGAGAGCTGGAGGATAAGCACAGTCCTGTCCTACCATCCCCCTTGCTCTGGACACAAGCAGCAATATACACATGCCTCAGAAGCAAGATTTAAGACAGTTAAGTAACTAAACACAGGTAATTATAAACACACACATGGGCCTACAAGCTAACATCTTCTTGTGTTATATATAAGGATCACAGCTCAGACATTCCTTGAAATGGCTCACAATAATGGAGCAATGGGGAAATCACGCAACAGAACTAACTCTGCCTAGGCTTTAAAAGTATTTCATACACTCCATATCGGCACGGTCAGGAAAGTCCAAGGATCAAAAAGGTAATGGCAATTTAATGATTAAAATAGACTTTGAATTTAACATTCAGTTGAGGTGACTGGAGCAAGGTCACAGCCCTGTGCTTGTGTGTTCATCCTAGCTGCAGGAGGAGTGAGCTGGCCAGGGAGTCACAGAGGATGGCTGTGCAGACTTGAGTGATGGTAAAATACTGTCTCATCTTTCCCCTTCCCTTCCCTTCCCTTCCCTTCCCTTCCCTTCCCTTCCCTTCCCTTCCCTTCCCTTCCCTTCCCTTCCCTTCCCTTCCCTTCCCTTCCCTTCCCTTCCCTTCCCTTCCCTTCCCTTCCCTTCCCTTCCCTTCCCTTCCCTTCCCTTCCCTTCCCTTCCCTTCCCTTCCCTTCCCTTCCCTTCCCTTCCCTTCCCTTCCCTTCCCTTCCCTTCCCTTCCCTTCCCTTCCCTTCCCTTCCCTTCCCTTCCCTTCCCTTCCCTTCCCTTCCCTTCCCTTCCCTTCCCTTCCCTTCCCTTCCCTTCCCTTCCCTTCCCTTCCCTTCCCTTCCCTTCCCTTCCCTTCCCTTCCCTTCCCTTCCCTTCCCTTCCCTTCCCTTCCCTTCCCTTCCCCCTCCCCCTCTCCCCCCTTTCCCCTTCTTCCAATTTCCCTCTTTCCCCCTTCCCCTTCCCCTCCCCCTTCTCCTCCCGCTTCCCCCTTTCCCTTTTCCCTTTCCCTCTTTCCCTTTCCCTTCTTTCCCTTCTTTCCCTTTCCTTTTCCCTTTGTTCAATTTAATGAAAAGAGAAAGCAGAGCAGGCTGTCATTAAAAAAAGAACAAAAATCCAAAACTCTTGTTTACATTTGTTTTTTGTTCACAACAAAGTCATTGGCAGTAAGTTTTGACCATCCTAAAACTACAAAACGAGTCAAAACACGAAGCTGGTTAATCCTATGTTCACCTGCGATTGTCAGTAAGTTTCTTGGACATCAGTGGAGACCCCGTGCAAGCCTGGAGCTTGCTTCAGTAGCTGTGGTAGAGGGACTGACACCTCTCTACTACCCCTCTCATGGCTGCTCAAAGCCTCATTTACTCCAACCCCCTTCAGCTCAACTAATGCACATTAACCAGAGTGCTTTTTTTGTACCACCAAGCCTATCCTATAGGCAGAGGGTAAAGGGCTGTTGTTGTGGCTGTGTTAGGACCATATTAATTTTCCTAGCTTCTACACCCTCACCCCCAAACATGTTACCTCGAAGCTTCACTCCTTTTCCCGTCAGGCACTGAGAAAGGGATTAAATATCACCTCCCCTTCCAGTAGCTAGGCTGTAACAAAATGCCTTCCTCGAAGCAGTGCTCAGCTTCTGGGAGGAGGGAAGGGGCTGGAAGATGTTGCAGAGCCTGAGGGGCTGCAGCCTCAGTGTTCCCCCCCTTCAAACCCACCTCTTGCACAGCTCTGCAGAACTAACCCACTTGTCAACTGTGTTTTAACTGCAGTTCATCATATTCATCACATTTCATTATCACTTCTCACACCTTTCCTCCGAGTAACTCCCCACACTCTCACAGTTTTGGTGCACACATGGGTCCTTTCCTTCTAGGTCAGGGCATTCAATTGCTGTCATTTTCCCTGGTCCCATAAGGTTTCTTTCTTTGTACTTCATATGTCATCACCTCAACACTCTTGCACCTTCTACTTCCTTGGTTAAGCACTGAAAAGGATGTCATTCTGCTCTTTTTTTTTTCTGTTGCTAGCATGGGGCAAATCATCTCTACCATATTGTGTTGTTTGGAATGGATACCTGTAGTGAGTGATATAGGTAAATACAGATACATAACAGAAAAACTTATTCTCTTTGTGGAACTGAGTCTCCCAGAAACATCCTCCTCAGATGTTCCTTCCTGGTAAACATCCTTCAACAGCAAGTATTTTCAATCATAAAGGGTATCTTTGATGCTGCATTAGAAATAAACTCTTGCAGAATTTATGCAAAAGGATTTTTGCCCCATTGTCCGATCAGATCATAAGCTGGCCACTCCAGCCAGGAGATGCGAGGTTCCTTCTGCTGACTCTGGATGAAGAAGATGTTGAGTGTGTGGCATCCCTGACCTGCCTGCTGTACCCCTGGGGGAGAGACCTCTCCCACAGCACAGTCACCCGCAGGGAACATTACCCATGACTCAACCATTGCAACACAAAGCCCAGCATCACTGATGACACTGCCACAGAAGCTGGATTTGTGCAAAGACATGGAAACGTGCACTGAAACAACTAATGTTTGGGTGCCTGTTCCCTTCCCCTGTGTCTGCAGAGGAAAGGGGCAGTCAACTTCTCAAACAGCAGGGATGATGCTCATCAGAGAATATAGAAGCCAGCCCAGTGTAAATGGCATGCTGTCATCACATACTCCTACCCACCCACATGGGTGTAGCTGCGTTCACATTGACGTGATCCACATCACTGTACAGGATGGAGTGGGACGGTTCACTGGGCATGCACACAGGCTCTCTGCTGTTCACTGAGCACGGGGCTGTGGTCCATCAGCACAAGGATGACACCTTGCATTGAAGCACCCAGCAGCCTTCTCTGCTGCCTGGAGAACTGCAACCAGAACAAAAAAATATGGAGATAAAAGTTGAGATGGTCGTTGCAATGTCAGCATAAGAGAAAGGTAAAAACAAAAAACAAAACAAACAAACAAACAAACAAAAACAAAATAAAAGAAAAAGAAAATAAAAGAAAAAGAAAATACAGCCCAAGTGCCCAAGTATAACTGTGGGGATGGCTCAAGGAGGCACAGCAGTGTCACAACTTGTCACGGCTGGTTCTCAGTGCAGAAAGAGCTGGTGATCCAGTTGGAAGGGGCTGAAACCTGGTCTCAAGACCATATTCTGAGCTGCAACTGTTTGGTGGGGACAAGAGCATCTTTTGCCTGCATTAAAGCTATTTGCATGTGCCTGGAAGACGGACAGGGCAGAACAGTGCCTGAGCCACACAGAGGTTTACCACTAACTGCAAAGATACCTGTTAAATCTAAGGTTATATGACTTTGACCACGCTCCAAAGCCCTGCTCGAGCCTACCTCTCCTCACACTGCATTTGGAGAGATAGCCACAACCAGAAGCGGTTTCAGTGGCATATATTGGGAAAAGAAGAGATGTTCAGCCATCACCATGCCTTACTGTGGGCTGTCAGGGTGGCAACGCTGTGCCTGGCCATGCTGGCACCAGATGTGTGGTCACTAGGGCAGGTCACTTCATCTCCCTGTGGGGGAAGGTGGTGTCTACAGGCAGTCAGATCCAGGTGCACCCTCTAGCCTGGCAGAATGGCCCATCAACTGGCTCTGAGCAAGTAATTTCATGTGGGTACCAAGGTAAAATGTAGATGGGGCCAAGTGAATAACTGCAGAGATCACTTCACAGCAGCGTTTCAAGCAGAAAACAGACGCCCAAGACATTGGCTCGCCTGGAAGCAGGGCAGTAGGCTCTGACAGGAGTCTGCCTGCACTGCAATGGGAGAGGCCCTGCAAGGCACTGGAGAAGTAAGAGAGAGAGAAGGGCGCTGCTGTGCAAGCTGGCTTCCTCCAGCTCCTGGAGACAGCCCAAGGCTTTGCCCTATCTAGTGGAGGAATCTCCCAAACAAAGGAATTTCCTCTGCAGCCTGAGTTCCCCCTGGAGCATGGGAAAACTTGTGCTAGTGCGAAATTATGGCTGGGTGCCTTAGTGCTGGTCCTGGATATCCTCCCAGTATTTAATTAGAGACAGTAATGAAAATAGCATGCTATTCTCTGACGCTGAAATGAACAGGGAGCTGCCGACCCAGCAGAGACCATGCTGCCAGGTCTCCAGGACACTCATGACTCACTCTTCAGAAAAACACTTGACACAGAGCAAGACACTCCTTGGGAAACCCCATCTGTATCTGAAAGGATTCCTTCTCCTGCATAGGAGAAATAAGCAGAAGGCAGCAGGGAGGGGGAGAAAAGACAGTCATAAGACCTGTTTTCCTTTAGGGATGTAGAAAAACAATGACTACAAGGCAGTTCTCCCCACAGCCTGTGACAGCTACTGCCCTAAAAGCAAGTTTGCTGACCTAGATTGGAGTCTGTGAATTAGGATGCAAATTGAGCATCACGGATCATTGAACAGGCTCTTTGAGGGCATGTGTGTGCAGTGAGCCACAGCTAGCCAGTTCAGGTGTTCCTCCCTGGGCAATGCGCACTGTGACATCTGCCCTTCAGTGTCATGGGTGCAGCCGTACAGACCTGCAAGTAGGTCACATGGCTTAGGGCCCCAACATTTCAGGGAGCTGACCCGTGCACAGCCTCTGCTCCATATCCAGCCCTGGCAGCAAGCACACCTTTATAGCTACTGAATGCGTTGCAGAAAACTCATCTCAACAAGTGAGGGAAGCAGATTGTGAATGAAGCGGTGGCAATCCCACGCTGACAGCCAACCCCATGTGGATTTGGCCTTGACAAATCCCCCATCTCACTTGCATGACACATAAAATCCGATGAGCGAACACACTAGCTGAACCACCTGAACCAGTGACGTACAAAAGCACAGACACACTGCCTCGTGAGTCATCTTCTATTCCTGCCTCTGATGAGTCCCCTGATACGCTGGTGACATGTTAGTGCCAAACCATGTGAAGCAACGACTGATACCTCCCACCCTCTTTTCTCACCTATATCTTCTGGGCAGGTATATGTAGCTTGACAAGAAATGGGGGATGAAGGGAAGTTTATGAAACGCAAGTTTTTATAGGGAGGAAACCTAAGGTAGTGTTCAGTTTTCTGCTTTCTGGCTGTGACATCTGATGATACAAATACATCTGAATAGAGGCAGCATACGCAGGGAAAGGCAAGAATGTATATCTTCATTAGCCTGCACTGGGTCATGCTGGGCTCTCAGGTGAGTGTGTGCAATGCCCATTAAAGCAGCAGGAGCTGTGCCCGCCTATCCAAGGCAGAATTACAACACCCCCTTGCACCATTTTTCTGCAGCATAGGGTCATCAGTCTGACCATGGCAGAGCTTAACCCTGGGTTGCTCACGTGCAGTCCACTTGATTCTGGCCAGACCTAGCTCCCTTGTGCTGTGGGGAAAAGCATATTCCCAAGTTGTTAGCTTTCTGGACTGACATCCATTGCCCAATTTCACAAACCCTTTGCCCACAACAGCCACAGACTTCCTGTGGCATTGTTGTGTCTTGACCCAGGCTTTTCATTCAGCCACACAGAGGACATCCTGGCATAAAAGCAAAAATTGTGCCAGGGGCTGTTTTGTTTACAACTTACAGCACTTGAAAGTTTTGGGGGGAGGGGGAAGATGCAAAGGGATGAGGATAACACACAGCTGTGAGTCCCTGCTCTCTGCATGGCTTGATGCTCTGAATGAGCATAAGCAAGCAGATCCAGCACATTTAGAAAGTCGAGAACAGAATGGAGAGCTGAAGCTGATGTCTTTATCATGTTTCCAAGAAAGCCATGGTTAGGGATGAATCTGTGCTGACCTGGCAGGACAGCCATATACCACCATGTGCACAGTGGCTTCACTTCTGATTGGTATCAAAGATGGGTGTGATTCTTCCCCCAAAACAATACAAACTACTAAGCTGTTCAAAACACTGCTTAGAAGTGGGACATAAGTGGAGGGCTGGTCTTCCTAGATCCCCATGCAGGTGCAAATTTCGTCTAGCTGTCTAGAATCATAAACATGTCTTGGAACTTTGGGCTTCTGATGAAAACAATGGGAACTAGAGAGTGAGTATTACAGTGTTAATTGATTGCCTCTATTGAATCACCTCCAACAAAACCAGTATCACGTTCTGTTAAGGCGTAGCAGTGCCACTTGATCCTAACCTAATTCAATCAGTTTAAAGTAAAAATCTTGCTATGCAGACCGCAGGGAGCATGTGTAGAAAGAGTCCTATACCTAAAGAATATTTTTCCTTCCAGCTGAAGCTATGAAGGCCTCATTAGAAACATGGAGAGCTTTAAATGCCTGCCATGGAAAACTGATTAGGCTTGCTTTCGGGAAGCTGACAGCAATAAATTCATTCATGAAACTTTTTTCTCTAAGTACTGAAAACGTGTGCTTTAACATGTCACCATGTGACACGAGCTGAAAGCCAGAAGTATTTCACAGAACAGTGGCACTGAATTGCACGTTTGTGGGCATGTGAGGGTTTTTTCTCCCCCTGCCCCGCCCGCCCCTGCTAATATCTCCAGCTTTTAGCAGCTCCTGCAGCAGGAAAACATGTGAGGCTTTGAAGCCTGACAGGCAGCAGTGGGAAGCTGGCCACATTGCCCTGAGATCTGACTCGTGCTTCCAGAGGTACTGGTGGAAGTTGTCATCCTGAAGGAAAATAAAATAGCCCTGAGCCATGGTCAGGTGTGCTCGCTGCATTTAAACCAGGCTGCACTGCTCCAGGCATGTGTAGCATCTTCAGACTGCTTGAGAATGATAGCGGCAGGGGAAATGATTCAGGGGTTTTAAGAGTGTTTCTTCACGCCTTTGTCTTATGTCTTCAAAGTGTGGTTTTTGGAGAGCACAGATGAATGGCAGGTGACTCATAAATGCCTATTTTAAAGACGGGCTTTAGTTAGAGTGTCATATACGAATGCATGAATCCACTGGTGAAAGGCAGTGACATGATCCGGTGGGGAAGAAACCTTCAGTCCTGGTGATGGAAACACTATAGATACCAAAAGTGAAGGCAGGAATTCTTTGTGGTTTCGACGTTGGAGTCATTCAGATGAGAAGAGCCAAAATTCCCAGTTTCCTCCTCATTTACTTATCCACACACAGACTTCAAGGATTGCAGAGCCATTAGACCATGTAACCTGACCTTTTCAGCTCTTGGAATCACATGTAGTCACTCAAAGCAGTGTTTGACTAAAAAAAAGAAAAAAGTTCCAGTATGATATTCAAGTAGCTGGAAGACTTTTCTTTTACCCTTTTATGCCAAAATGCTTTACATTTCTTCTGCAGAAACTGCCTCTTCTGAAGAGACTTCTTTCTCTAGAGGGTAGATTTTGTCAGAGCTGGACTGACAGGCTTCCCAGCTGCATTATGATTCATTCTCTTACTAATCACCTTCAAAAATGAAACTTGCCTATATGCACAAGTCCTGTCTGAGCTGGCAAGACACTTAAGTCCCTGGGTGTCTAAGCAAGGGCACAAAGATGCCACTGAAGACTAGGAAATCCCACCTGAAGCCTCTACATTGCACAAATGTCCAGGTTTCCATGCTCAGTGAGGAATTGGTCAGTACAGCTGTGAGCTGCTGCCCAGTGACGTGTGATTAGAGTAGGGTTTATTTGTATACAGAGTATATGAGCATGGTCAACACCCTCCCGACATCTGACAGAGCATTTCTGTGGGGAAAAGAGAGATCTTTGAGGACCATAAGGTAAGTAACAGTACAGTGACAACGTGCGTTCCTAGAAAGCCTCGTTGGAGCTCAGGAAGGGCACAGCAAAGTATATATAGGTAATACAGGTAATGCAAGTGGTCTTGGGGAAGGAAGTGGATGGCACAGGTACTATACTATATGACAGAGGAGAAATGATACATCAAGCTGGCCTTTGAAAAGTAATACCAATGGTATGTTTGCTTCTGGTTGACCAGAGAGATGATATCAGACCACCAATAGCTTCAGCCTTTTATGAAATTATGGTGAATGGACACCTGTCTAGACAGCTGCAGACCTGAAACCAATGTCTCTGGCAAGGCAAGAGCAAGCTGAAGATTCTGAATAGGTACAGGAGTAAGAAGTACATGGATTTCTTCTTGAGGTGATTCCTGACTATTGCTCAAGTCCTCCTTCCCCTCCAAACCAAGTAAAACAGAATCTGGTTACATCAGACCCAGCTGCATTGGTCTCTCTCTCTGTCCCTCTTTGTTTGTTGGCCTGTTGGGGCCACTCTTACAGGCTTTGGCAACACTTCCTCAGGGGTCAGATTTTGACCTCCTTTCCTCTCTACTTTGCACACCTGGTTTCCTAAATCTTAAACAAACATGCACCTGATGTACACCCACAGATCTCAATGCATATAAATAGAGAGGTGAGAGTAATCTTCAGCATTTAAATGAATAAGGATTTTGTGGTTAACGACTATATCACTACTGTATCCTAGAGCAAGTAATGCACCTACTGGCCAGCACACTCTGGCCTTCATACCACATGCAGCAGCACTAAAATGCCCCTTTTGGAAATGAAACACTATGAACTGGTAACCTTGTAGCAGGTAATTTTAGAAAGATCGAGAAATTCTTGTTTAACATGAGCAGGTGAATCAGACTTCCTGATTCCATTTAATGCGCACTCATAGGTGTGCTACACTGTGTTAATTACCAGTCCTATGTTGAACATCACTATTTATACATCCTGCTGCTTTCTCTTCTTTTCATGTTATGACCTTTTTGCAGGGGCAAGGCAACATTTGTTAGCACACAATGACAGCAGACTTTAATTTTAGTTGCTTTGCTGTCTCAAAACTATTTTTTAAAAAAAACAACTGAACTAAAAAGTCATGTAGCAATGTAAAAAAAATGGAAAGAGCCTGGCATTTAAGTGTTTCATTGGATTATGTTAAATGTTGCTTTTTCTGGAGACTTCTGTTTCCACCATGACCGTATGAAAAGTGTTTGATGAGCCAGAGAGGCATGGCAGAGAGGAGGCTGACTCTCTTGGAAGGCCCTTTGGCTTTGCTGAAAAATGAAAAAGTTACACACTGTGAACTTGCTCCAGAGACAGTCATCACGATAAATGATAGCGAAAACACAGCTATTTTCACTGAAGAAATGCTTTTGTTTTAAACCTGAGAACAGTGGCATTTCTTGATGAGCACTAAGTGGCTATAACACAGGTAAAACCTTAATTTCCAAAAACGTAACATAAAAAATATAGTCTTTAGCATAGGTACTGGAGAATTAAAGAGACTGTAGAATATTTGTAAGATAGCAAGCAGATATTTGAAATTATTTTTATTTGGAGAGTTACAGACTAGTTGTCATGAGACAATGATCACTTGATCAGAAGCCACTGTCTCGTGGATGTGGTGTGTTGTGCAGGAATGTGTTTGGGCATCAAGAACTGGAAGGCTCCAGCACAGCAATCAGCATTACCTCATGGCGAGTCCAAGACATCTCTTTTCTCCTCTGTATGTCAGTGTGCAAATAGGAATTTTCCACTAAAATGACAGAAAATGTCTCTCTCAACGTGTAAGGCTTTTCTCCACTTGGGCTCTCCTTGGGAGTGACTGCTGCCTGAAGACTTTACATGGCTTCATCTCTGCCCTCCGGTCATCAGCAGAGGCATTCTGGCAGAAACAGATAATGCTCCCATTAAAGATGTGGTTACCATCTGCAGCAGTTTTTCGTGGCCCTCCAAGTCCTTGGGATCACTGGATTCTGCAGCAGAGTGTTGTCCACAGTCATTCCTGGGCCACTGCAATTCCTGGACCCAGATTAAGGTGGCCTTCACCCAACTTTAGGGCAGGCAGCAGGGAAGCAGCTGACCTCATGAGAGCATTGGTGTTGTCCCTGGGAGCTGTTTTGTTGTAGGGACTGTCAAGTCAGCCATGGGCTCAGTGACGTCCAATGACAGGACAAGGGCCAACGGGTGCAAGCTGGAGCACAGGAGGTTCCACATTAACATAAGGAAAACCTTTTTCACTGTGAGGGTGACAGAGCACTGGAACAGGCTGCCCAGAGAGGTTGTAGAGTCTCCTTCTCTGGAGACATTCAAAACCTACCTGGATGCATTCCTGGGTGACCTACTGTTGTGAAAACGGGGAAGTCAATCTGGTCTTGTACGACCGGCACCGAACATGTGACAAAGGCAAATCGGGAGACAAAATAGTAATCGTTTATTTACAGCAACATTTGCAGGTTCTTTTGGATTGCCGGTGATAAATTAAAAGCTACAGGTATAACACAAGGTTTATCACTAATATAATAACAACAACACACACCATACGCACACATACACACCAACAACAATAACAACTTTCCCGCTGTAGGCTCGGCTGCTTGGCAAATAGACAAGCCTGTATAACAGGGATACAGTGGAACAAGAGACAATAAAGTCGCGACAAGCAAGAATCAAAGATACACTCAGGGAAGTATAGGAATGCACCTGAGGAGAAAATGTGAAATACACTCAGGGAGGAAAAGTATCTCAGCATTAGCTGAGGTAAATAATATTACCCACATGGCGTCCCAAGTGGGGGGGATGGAGAAGGAGTGAATTCATCAATCTGTCCAGTTGTCGGTATGGTTCCGAGTTGATTCTGTCCCGATTTTTGGGCCAAAATTGGGGTGATATTTATACTCGAAATTTTACATTACATCACCAGGGTATACTTGCAGGTGGGGATGACTATAGACAATCTTATCACTTATGTTAATGCCACAAAGTCTGTCAATTTACACCTGCATGGGGGGGAGGTAGTGGCTTCTTTTGTTCAGGGCAAAGAGAATGGGGGACTGGGACCACGAGGCCTCTGCCTTGTCTCACACTCCTCGGGGCAATTCACATGACACCAGATATCGATCTAGTGATGGTTGCCCCCAGCCCAGTGCTTGCCACTTCGCCCAATGCTGAATTTCATGCTTCCAGGCATGCAGCTACATGGTGTATGTGACTCAGACTTTGGGATTAACTTTGCGCTCTCCCTAGACCTACTCTAGGTGGTCCTGCTCTGGCAGGGGGGTTGGACTAGGTGGCCTTTCGAGGTCCCTTCCACCACCTGACATTCTGTGATTCTGTGATTCTGTATGAATCAGCAGGTTTCCAAGGTCCCTCATCAAATGCAGGTGCAGGACATGACTGAATGACCAGATCACACAACACAAGCCCTATCACCCCGCCCTCCCTGGCCTGCAAAAGCTCTGCTTCCCTTTGCAGAAGAGCAGCAGGGAAGCATCTTCTCTTGCTCCAAAAGGAGGAGCTACAGAGGTGCCTGGTACAAGATGCATTTGTGGTCTGAAGCAGCTCCCATGTTCTCTCTTTCAGCTTTTCTTATTGTTTGCACTTTTCACTCAATATCTGCAAACTTTCACAAACTGCTCTGTACCTGATACTTCCTAATTCTCACATGCCATTTCCTTCACCCAGACACTTCAGAAACGGCTCTGTTCACTGTCACATCTCTCAATAAGGTCTAGGCTTGCAAGCTCTGTCATGTTGCCCCTTATGCTTGCAAGTACCTCTCCCTGTCTGACACCTGGGACCTTCTCTGCTCCACTCTGCGTCGAGATCCTGCTCTGCTTCCTTGGGCTTCACCAGTCAGTCTTAGCTTAAACTGAGAAACTGAGAGTGGGTGGAAACTGCATGGGAGGCAGAATCAGGATGGTGCTGGGAGCAGGCATGAGCTCTCCCAGGGCCACTCTTACCCTGCCAGGGAAGCAAGGATTTTACAGCATGGCTTCTCTACCAGAGACATTGTTCAAAGAGAAAGCCTTGAGTGGTACTACAGCCAACTGATGGCCAAGAAAAAGCAGGGGCATAGGAGGGTGAAAGTGGACATGGCAAGTCCCTTGGCTGGTCACAGCAGTCCTCCCCAGGAAAAGCCACTGCATGGCGGACTCATGCCTGAAGTCAGTTGCTGTGTCACCACAGTTTCTGCATTTTGCTTTTCCCGTTTTTAATACTTCATGCTCTTGTAGGCAATGATCACTGCCATTGCTATACGAATTAGAGCTGGACTCTTTCTCCTAATTGCTTGCTGCAGGCATATTGAAGTGAGATGCTGATATCTGGGAGCATAGCCCCAGCAGAGTCAGACATTGGCAGAGCTCTCTGTGGCTGTGGGCTAGGCCAGGCTATGTCATTTGGAGAAAAAAGGAGTACTAAAGGAGTCACATCTTTAAATGAAAAGTGATGGGGAAGACTGAGAGGGAGAAGCCCATGGCTTTAGTAGATTTTACATGGAACATAAATCCTTCCCTCCCTTCCCCCTCTGTGAGCACATTTTTGGGTAGCAGCATCGGTAGTGCCCTTTCCCTCAGCTGTGCCTCCGAGCCACTTTGGCACACAAAGGGTAAGACATGTGTTCCTCCCCCGAAATCCTTCAGAAATTAGGTCAGCATCCTTTCCAGAGTCATAAGGCAGCACAGGGATTCACTCCCTGTGTGTGTCCCTGCTGAGAAAGATTTCTGTGTTGTCTGCAACAGAGGTTAAGAGTGGACAACACCAGGCACTGCATGAAGGGAGCCTTTGTGCTCCTTGTTGCCCGCCCTGCCGACGCCACGAGACTGGGGCTGGGGCACCCGCACAGCTCCCTGGTGAGGGCAGGAGCATCGAGTGTCATCTGTGTGAGCTGAGCATCTTGTCACCCTGCCTTCTGGCTGGCTGGGGGTGGATCAGTAGGTTGCGGTATTTTAGGTGTGGGGGATGCAAGGAGAGAAACAACCTCTTTTCCCATACAGGAGTGGGGCAGGCTCCCCTGATATTTTAGGAGGGAGTCAGCTGAGCATTTGCAAACAGTGCTGCTCTCTCTCTCAAAGCTTTTAAACCTTCAGTTAACATAAATGCCAGCCCAAGGCCTCCGAACCTGGTGGCCCTCATCTTTGGGGCAGATGGAAGGATGGGGAGCACTGAGATACCCACAGCCTCTGCTCAGTGCAGGATGGGTCCGGTCTGTCCCTAACCACTCCACAGCCCTGTGTATTGTACTGCGCACACAGTGGACCATGGGTCAGGAGTGGACCTGCCTCTCCCGGGTGAGGATGGGTATATATATTGGTATTCCTGCTACTTCACTAGTGGGTCTAAAATTCAGGTTTGCAAGCTTACCTCTGTAATAAATGCTCTGGAAAATGTAAACATTTTCTGAGCATTCTGATGAGTTAGTCTTAGGGCTAGGGTTCTAAGAGAAACCCTAGAAAGTGTGTGAACTGCAATAATATTGTGTGAATTAACAGTTGGATACACCATTTTTGCAGATTATAGACTCATGCACCATGTGGTGAAGCAAAGGTAGCAAGGGATCGTTCACAGTGTGCTAAATGGTGTTTCCTATACACTGTATAGTTTCCTTGCTTTGCATTCTTGGCAAAACCCCTTTCCATGGCATGCCAGGACACTGTCTTCACTGGAGAGTGGGATGTATTATTAGGCTACAAGGAAGGGGGGAAAGGTGTTTCCTGTCTCACCACTGGAACCAGCTCTGCTCCACTCCTATCCTTGGGGTCAGAGGGGGGGCAAGAAATGGAGGGGATAGACATGAAACTTCTGCTCAACACCAACAGCATGCTGTGCATCATGGCCCCACATTAAAGCTGTGTGTTTCCCCCTCTCTGCAGCTGCTGAGGGTGGGAAGCTCACTCTGCCTGCCAGCCGCCTGCCCAGACCACCTCAAGCGGTGGGTCCTGTGCAGCAGCACCTCCTGCTTCTGGCTGGGTTGCAGGAACTGAACAGGAAAGCCTGTTTGGGTGGCCCTGTAAGCCCACCTGGAAGTGTTGGCAAACACACAACTAACCTTGTTGTCTGAAAAATGTGGAAGTTTGGGTAAGCCTCCAAACTTGTCAATGCTGAGGTCTTTCTGGCTGTGGAACCATAATGTCTTGTCCTATGGCTGGTAGGAAATGATTAAAGAGTCTCTCGGCACTAATTCTCCAGGGAGTTTCTAGCCCTCAGTGCTCGAAGCAAGGCTGACAACATGGGAGGTGTCAGGGGCAGATGGAGCACTGTGGTGCTGAGCTTGAATTGGGAGGCAGAGACCAGGGTGCCCAGGTGGGACTGTGGGAGAGCATCTTTGCGCACTTCTTTATGTATACGGGAGAGTTGACAGCACAAAGTATTTCTCCTTCTTGCAATTTCTTCCCTTCACCTAAGCAGCAACTCTTAACGCACTAAACACACGTCTCAGACGCACTTGGAGTATGGATGGAAAAACCCTACGCACCAGACAATAGGAGGGATGGAGCTAATATATTATATAGCTTTTAGGCGCCCATCTCACAGCTTTCCTGGAGTCAGACTCATGGTTTGGGAAATCAGAAGAATGACAATATTGAAATCTATAATTAAAGACAGACTTGAAAAGCGTCAGCAGCTGCCGTCAAAATGTGTGCTGCGGGTGAAGCAGCATGAGGTCTGCGTGGGAAAAGGGGAAAGGGCCAGAATGAAGCAGAAATCTTTCCCACGCTTGGATCCAGACAGGTAAAAGGTAGCAGATACATATATCTGCAAGGGCTTCAACAGATGGCACCGAGCTAAAAAAAAAAAAAAAAAAAAAAAAGCCTTGTCGCCACATCGTGGCCAGGATCGGCCACTCATTTCTGGCGTGGAGAAAACAGCCCTTCTCCCTTCTCTTCTGGAAAAAAAAAAAACAACAAACAAACAAAAAAAACAACCAAAAAAAAAAGAAAAACCAACCAAAAACGGAAAGAAACGAGAAAGATCTGTACACTGACGTAAAGGGAAGCTGCAGGGAATTATGTATGAAACCATTAGCGAAGTATACAAGGGGCACAGCAACCCCAGCTGCGTCCCGAGAGGTGCGGTGGGGGGCGAGGGGCGGCGGGGGATGCGGGGGGCGGCGGGGGGCGCCGCAGCGGCTCCGTCGCTCCCTCTGCTGCCCGCCCCCGCTGCCCGCGGAGCGCCGAGCCGGACGGAAGGGTGAGCCGGCGCCGCCCCGCTGCGCTCGGAACGGGGAACGCTGGGGAAGGGTTGGGTCAAAACGGGCCTCCATTAGGTGTAGTCCCTCCTAGATATGGAGCTGGGCTGTTCCTAGCATCTAGTAGTGCTCGTCTGTACAGCCTGTTCTCCAACAGTCCCTTTTTTTTTTTTTGGCACGCAGCTGTGGGGTAAGGCAGAGGAAGGTGGTCAAAGCGACTGCACGTGGTCGCTGGCGCAGCAGTGTGCCTGCCAAGCTCACTGAGTCCCTGCTTCAGCTCTTGCCCTGATCAGGGGAGCAGCTCCTAGGCGTCATCCCCTTCTGTACCGAGGGACTTTGGCGCTGCATGCCTGCTTGCCCTGTGGCTCGCGGTGAATGATGGGGCAATGCCGCAGATGGAAAAAGGCAGCCTGGCTTGGTGCTCAGGCCTGACACTCAACTGCAGCGATCAAAGTGATGGGAAGAGTGAATTTCACATGATGGGGCAGCTCAATCTATCGACCAGACTGAGCAGCAGCCTGGTGTTGAGCGAGTGGGTTAAAAACGGAAATGTCTTCCCGTGAAAGCTGAAATGACAAAACTGCTCCCAAGGCAAAATGCTCTGAAAAAAAATGTTGCTGTTTGAAGCAAGGCACTTCTTCACTGAACAAAAGAAGTTCAGATTGTTTATTCACCAGAGCTGACCTTTGTAAAGGATTACAGTATTTTGACTTGTTTTGTCCTTGTTTTTAAGGCAAACGAAAAATTGTCATGTCTCAGTCAGGGTAATTTACACATTTGCTGAACCGAATCAGGCAGCCCTTCCAGCCGCTGTGAACATCTCAGCTTCAGAGTCACTTATGGCTGCACAGGTGCCCTCAGCAGCTCTGTGATGAGACACCACTCTTGCTTCCCATCAGCGGGGCGCTCTGTCAGCTCTTCCATCTCTTTCCTCCTCTCCATATTCCCCAGATTGCCTAATTTCCCTCCTTTATCAGGTATTCCCCGAAGCCCACATTCTCCTGTCCTGGTGTTTACCAGCTCACCCCACAGCTCTACATGCTGGTGCCACCTCCCCTGCTGCTGCCCAGATCCAGCTGCATGCACCAAAGCTGCCCCTTTTCATCCCGCCTCTTGGCTGTGCCTAGAGGTAGCTCTGGTGCCCACCTCACTGTGTGCATGCTTCAGCCTCGACCATCTTCTGTGATTTCTCCCAGTACGGATCCCTGTGTTGTTCCCCAAAGCCCATCTTTGATGGTCAAAGTCACTGCTGGACAGAATCAGTTTCTGAGCCTGCCCCTGTCTAAATGGCTTCCAATCAGGTAGGTGAGGGTAACCTGGGGAGGTGGGTGGACGCTCTGGTGATCACAGTAATACCCATAATGAATACAAAATTAATGAATGGCAATCACACCTTTGACTAGCAGTTTTCCCCAGCATGCAGGAAAAGGCCAGCGGTGACCCCTCAGCCTGTAGGCACAGTCAGGAAAATCAAATCGCTTCTGATCCAAATTCCTGTAACTGCTTTCTTTTAAGCAATTTAATGCAAAAAGGTTAATCTTCCCCTTTTGTGTGCCTGTGTCTCCCCTTTCTGTCTGTCAGGTGACAGGTCCAAGGCCAGGGCCCTGCCAGGCAGCTCCGAGTGGCTGCGATGTATAGCGAGGTGCATTTACGGCACACACACGTTAGAGGGCTATCTAATGCAATTATAAACCTCACAGCAGAAAGGCACCCGCCGCTTCTTCCCGAAGGGCCTGGGGAAAAAAGGGACTGGGAGGGAGCTGGGAGAGGTTTGAGCCTGTAGCACCTGTATGGGGTGCTGGGTAACACAAGAGCTGGTTCTTGGTGTGGGACCAGAAGAGATGGTCAGTTACAAGGCATTTCCAGCATCTTATTTTCATTTCAGTGCAAACAAAAGTACTGAGGCAGAAGGGAGAAAGCAAGATTTTAAGATGAGCCCATCAGCATCAGGCAGTTCAATGTTATGCTGAAATAACTAATTTGAGGACTGACCATGCTGACCACAGCAGCGTGGGGCTGCAGCAGCGAGCCCAAGTGACCGTCTCCTGTGGTATCTGTTCCCAGGCGTGCATAGCCCAGAGTGTAAGACCCATGGCAAGCTTTACCAGCTGCACACATCAGGGCTTGTACTTGCCAGAAGCCCTGGGACAAAGGTACTAGGTCATTCCTAACTTTACTTCTATTCCTGAGGAGTATTGCTTTTACACCAAGATTTTGTGCAGCTCTCACAGACCCACCCTCCTCTTTCCCTTTCCCCATACCTTCTTTTAGCACTGTGAGTTGAAACCATTAGCTGAGCTGTGTGACTGCCCACTTATTGGGCTGGAGCAGTATCTTCCGAGCAAATGCAGTGCTTAGAAATCTCATGGCTGGGTTGTGAAGAGTGGCTGAAGGCAAACATGACCAGGAAGGAGGCTGCCCGCAAGATCATAGTTTCCATAGTTTTCATACTTGGAAGTGGCTTTGTATGGTGTCTGTGGTCATCAAAACCATGCAGACCTAGCTGCTTTTTCCTGCTGTGGCTTGTCTCATCATCATTGAGCACATACGCCATGGCTTATTATTTGAGTGCAGCATTTGTCCGCACCTTTTCTGGTACAGTGAATGATTCTTCTGGTTATGTGACCTCATTTTCAAAAAATAAGACTCACTTCCCAGAATCCCAGCACTAAAAGGTCACAGTTTCTCTTTGGAATGTAAGTGGTGAATGGGGGAGAAAGCATCTGTTTGCCTAGCACTGGGAGTCTGGGGTCGCTGACCCAAGCTCATGAGGTTAGCCCACCAACGAGCAAAATGCAGGGGGAAAGTCTGTTGCCAGCACATTTCCAAAATGTAAGTCTGTGATTTCCCCATTTTGCTTTGGTAGCACTTGCCAGGCACCTGCTACTCCGTGTTAGTGATTTCTGCGTTATGGGACTGTGCAGGCATGGATTACCTTTAGCTAAAACTGGTAATTTGCAGGTTAGTAAGTTGTCTCTCTGTCTCCCTTTGAAATGTAATAGCAAAGACATTATCTGCTAATGCAATAGGAAAAATCCCTGCACTTATATTTTGGGAATCTCTATTACTATATTTTAGGAAAGTAATTAGTGGAAGAAGACTGGGAGTCACATGCAGAAGGGGAATTAAGCAATTTCCAGACTGAAATTCTCATCCCAGGGCCAGGTGCTTATGTCCCCTCATATCATGGGACAGAAAGCACCCATATAATAAAAGCAGTTAGCACCCAGCCTATTGACCAAAAGCAAAGGAATCATGACATGAAAGGCTGTGTCTGAAATCCTGCGCATGCCCTGTGTTAAGAGACCTCCTGTAGCCATGAAACAACCACATCTATCCTGGTAGATGATCCCCATTCCCTGCTAAGTGAAAGGAGGCTGTTTAACCACCTTGTCAGTAATGGTAGTGCAGAAGTTTTTATTCTGCATATATGCAAAGTAGCATTTGTTGCATGTTGACTGTAGTTATACAGTAAAACCTTAGTGTTTTTCTGCTTTGCCAAGTGGCATGTGGACGATTATGTGCGTTTGTCTGGGAAAATATCAGGAAACTCATCTTCCTATTGTTAATGACTGAAAAGAGAAACTGCAATTGGAAATGGGCTTTATTTTCTATACAATTTCTGATGTTGTTCCCCAACAGAAATAAAAGAGATGGCCCAAAGGCAAGTTCCATCTGAGACACCCACCAGATGTTGCCTGAGCTGACAGTGGCCTTGCTGCTGCAGGGCAAGGCTGGCTAGGCGGCGTGTCAAGCAGTGCAAGATGCACGGGTTGTGTTGCTGACCTGCAAAGGATCTGGTAGCATTGGGGTAAGGGGCTAAGCTTTTTTCTGCTCTAAGATAAAGATCTTAAAGATAACAGTAAAAATGAAGACATCTTATGGCCAGCTGCGCTCTTAGGGTACATCTTGAAAGAAAAGCGGGGCAGGGTTTTAAAAAATGGCTGCCTGATGTTCTATTCCTAAAACCTTATTTGAACTTTAAAACTTTAAGAGGCTAGTGAGAGGCAGACATCCTGTGTGGCATCCCCAGATGTTCTACAGTTATTCATAGACCTATTTTCTAACCACAGGCTAGAAAACAAGGTTTGAAACAAGTGCATACGCACTTCCTGGGGCCTCAGAAAACCTGGCATGGGCCACAGAGCCAGGTTGCTCTGCTATGAGCATGCTTATGTCTGTGCGTGGCCAAGATGTATCAGGCTAGCTGTACTGTGTAATTAGGGGTGATAATGTGCCTGCCCAAGGTCACTCTTCGCTTGGACATGAGGAAAAGGCAGGAGAGAATGTTCCTGCTTAGGGGATGCCCTAGATACCCTCCCCTGGGGCAGCTGTTAGGAAGTGGAGAGCATAATACTAGAGTTTTTAGCTCTCCAAGAAGATGCTTTTTATCTTCCTAACAACAGGAGGGTCGGATGGGCTTTGGCCCTTCCACACCTTTTTTCAGTGATTGGAATTGTCTCTGATCTCATTTTCTGTCTCACTGTGGTGGGTTGCAGAGCTGCTTGAGCTCACCCTTAGGCTTGGTCACTCATTGGGCTGAGGTGTCTCCTCATCCTGCCACTCCTCCAGCACCTCCAGCACCTCCAGCTTCTCAAGCCCTGGTGGAGCATTGGGACCCCACCCTAGGTAGACCCTCTGGCTAGGACATCGTGGTGGAAAGGACCCACACCAGCTTCCCATCACCTGTGCCTGCTACTGATGACCTGAGTTCACCATGGCTTAAAGCCCAGCTTTTCCTGATGTCAACTAGTTAAGCTGTAAATCTTCTGGCTTACAGTTTAATTCTTCAGGATCTTGCATGAGTGCAAACAGACACAGTAGCAAGGCACTTCATAAGATTTTTGATGGCACCTTTGGTTTTTGCTTTATAGCTCAAGAGTTGCACAGATCTGTACAAAACCAACTAACCCTCACACTTAACTGTGTCAGTTTTCTTATTAACTTGCAGGATCCCTTCAGTTGGGTGTAAGTCCACAGTCTTCCTTGATTTTGGTGGATCACATTGCTGTCATCCACCTATGCTTCACAGGGACATTCTGCCTGTTTGCCCTCCCTTACTCAAAGATGGAAGTCTTTTTTTGTGCCACTTTACATGTCCCCTTTCCAGCATCTTTTCTGACATATTTTTCTTTGGTGTTTAGGAACTTTCTGGCTCTGTCTCCAGCCTTCTGACTGGAAATAAGATAAAATATGACAAAAATGGCTTTTCTTGAGCAAGAAACACTTGTTGTTGAGACAGGTTTTATCCTAGTAGATCACTGTTCTCATCTACCCATCTGTGATGTTCTCTAGTCTAGTTCTGTAAGTTAGAAGTCCCAACAATAACAGCAACTCAAAAATTCTATTGTTCCAAAGTATCCATCAGAAGTCATCTATTCCTTCCCTGTTATCCTCCTCATCTTACCACCCATTCTTTTGTCTTACACTCACTCTAGCAGGCAAAGCAGGTCTGTTAGGGACAATATCACAGAGCAGTGGCATGATGAAGCTGGATGGAGACGACATCATGTTTGCTGGTAGCTGGAAGGAATGAGGGAGTTTCATTCTCAGAGGCGATTTGATGACAAGAGTCCATGCCAGAAAGACAAGCTGTATGAGTGAGGGCAGTGAGCTGCACAGATACACCCCTCAACAGAAACCTACCTGGAGACACAGGATCCCAAGCAATAAGCTACGAAGCATGTGGTGTTGAGTGAGAACTAGGTATTAATCAGGCAATGTTTACTCTTCAGATGAGATGTAAATATACTAGAAAAACTAGGAGGCTTGATTGAAACACAGTGGAACAATGAGAGGGAACGTGTTAAAGGAGTTTCCAGGTGGACTCCTGTGAGCAGGAGCTGGGGGGCACAGGTGACAGTGAGACCTGTTCAACAGATTGGTTGAAGATTAGAGCTTATGTGGAGGGAAAATAAATTCAGGAGTCACAGTAGGTTACAAACTAGCACCAGGGTGTCTGTGTGTGTTTAGAAAAAAGCAATACTTGGACAGTGATATATCACAATTCGTGTGAAACACCACCCACCACAACTGAGATGGCTCATTCAGGCTAAGATTACGTGACCAACTAATAATGGCATTGAAAAGGCACTGGTAGTGTTTAACAGTTTGTACAGTGAAATGTCAACAGAAAAAACTTTGCCACATTTTAAAAGGTCAGCGTATAGGCTGAGACAATAGTGTGATTTTGGTAGTGAAATGTCTAATCTTTCTCCTGCAGACTCCCAGGGAAAAGTCTCCAGTGAATTCTGTGGGACTCAGTTAGAACTACGACTCAGCAGTGCTACTGAGAGGATATTAATGAAATGAATTATTGCAGATGTGGTATTGTTGTCCATTATTTTGTCAAAACTGAAGTAATTCTCTCCCAGTGTTTGTAAGTGAAAGGGAGTAAGTAAGTAGTAAGAGGGAGCAGGGGTTAAGACTATGTCACCACAATTGAGATATGCACAAATATAGTATTTTGAATATTTATTGTAATTGCAAAAGGAAAAAAAAAACTTTTAACCAAAAAATCAAACAAACAAAATCCACTTGGTATACAGAAGTCACATACAAACAGAATATCCAATGGAATACACATGATCTCTACGTCCACACAGAATTAAAACTCTGCACATGGGTAAAACTTGCACTTCATGTTCAGAGCTCCCATGGATGTATGCAGAAGGTTCACAAAATTTGTCACCCAGCATGATTTTAAACCAACATATTTTTTAGAACCACAGTAACTTTATCGCAATAAGAATCGGGGGAGGAGTGATAGATTGAGTCTAACCCCCTCACAAATGTATGCTAAGCAAGTACTTCAACTTTTCTTCAAGAAAATTCAGCAAACAAATCAGCTTGAGGGAGCCAGAACAGCTATATATTTTCAAGGAAAGCATTTATCTTTGTGTATGTAATCTCACGTCTAGAAGGAATAATAAAAGTGCTAGGTAAAATTATCTACCAGCCCTTGAACAGCCAGGTCACTTAGCAATAAAAACTTTAGGTAAAACATCCTCAGTCCTGCAGCAATCTGTATATCTGTATTTAAGTGGTACATCATGACTGTTACTTTATCTGCTGCTTAGCTGCAAAAATACTGAGAATTTCCTTTCTTTATTAAGCAATCCCACAGTTCTCTCCACATACAAATTAATTTCTATCTGGTCTGTATAATTTTGCAGAAGTTCGAATGGCAGAAGATAGGAAAACAGGGAGAATTTTAAGGGCTGCTCAGGTCATTGCAAGTACTGTCCTGTGCTACTTAATGCAATCTGGCTACTTTGCCTTATTAGAGAAACTATTTGATGACGTAGGAAAGGAAACAGATGATTCCAGTAGGCCTTAGAGTTTTGTTCTTTTCCTGATCAAGCTAATTGTCACAAAAATGCATCAGATCAAACTAGAAATCTACTTATGTACCTTTTAATGTAATACTTATGAAAATAATTTGTTATGAAAATAATTTGTTATGAAAATTGTTCATGAAAACCAGTTACTCCCCTTGGCCCAGACTTGGTGGCCCATCTCTATTTAGCAAATTCCCAAGGCGGATGGCATGTTCCTTTGAAACCAGAAATGTAGCCAGAATTAACAGAATGAACTCCTCTGCAGAGTGTGTAGGCACAGCTGGGAACCCATGGCAGATCAGTGATTCAGGATTTAAGGTCACAAATGTAGCCAAAGGTTTTGCTGAAGAGTGATGGCCTTGCTTGTGTGCTTAGAGAACTATTAGAAATATGGAAGGATAACAGGAAAGGAAAAAGAAATTATCAGATGTCTCCTTTTAATGTCATGGTTAGATTCTGGGCTGCATTTTGTTTCCATTTATACCTCAGCTTTGCTGCTAACAGTGGAGTTGTTCAGCATGTAACAGCTGAGTGAAGAGTCTGGTCATCTTAAGGATGTATCTTCCATCTTTAGGATCTAGAAAAGTTAAGAAACTTAATTGGCAGAAATAACTAATTAAGGTCACCGTCTACTGTGCTGGACCATTTCCACTGTGACCTTCAAGCTGTTTCCAAAAATGTTAACTCAGAGCACCAACTGAAGTTTGCCGAGTCACCTACAAGAGTATTGGGTACCCCTATTTAATATTTCAGGTAAATATTATGAGCTAACTGTCAAATTAAGTAAAATATGCCCACATGATATTGTGCAATACAGGCAGACAGAGCATGTGACTGATTCTTTAAGGATAAATAACTCACCGTAACTGCTGAGCTCTAGGAGGTTCTTTTAATGCTTCTAGAGAACATGCTTTAAAAATATAGGCAGACAGTTTAGAAATGGTTACAAGCATCTTCTGACTGACAGCGCTGTCCCACTAGTGTTGGTGTAACATGATAAATTTCAAAAACAACACTCACAACTCTAAAAGTAAAATTGACATGCACTTGCATTAAACATACGAATATCTTTGTCCATTGTCTCATATATGAAAAATAGTTTAAATGACTTAAGAATATTCTTACACTACACTGGTAAATTGTTTGCTCTATAAATTTTGCTACAAGACACATACATCTACTGGAAATCTTAAGCCACACAGCTATCATCAACAGCTTATCACACATACATGACACTTCTCCCTTTCACACAAGTTTATATACACTGAGTAAATAATTAAATATTGCACTTATTGGCCCATGATTCCTCAGTTTTGAGGTATTAAAAAATAGAAAACATATCTATTTTTATAACATATTTTCATGCAACATTTAAGACGTTTGAATTCCACAAACACTAGTATACAGTTTACACATTCTGACAGTTCAACTGAGCCACAACACATCTGACATTACTGACAAAATATTAAACAGGAGTTACAGCACAAACATTTCATTTAACACTAGTTGCAGGTACATGTCAGAATTACTTGAGAAAATCTATCGCCAGAAGTGGTAAGCAATCTCTAGCTTTCATTTCTGCATGTTATGCATGATCCTGAAGTTATTGGAAGATTTGGACTTTTACTCGTGCCCCCCCCCCCCAGTCAAATACCAGGTACCTTATTCTACAAATGACAAGCCATCTACATATGCTGGAACCATGGATAATAAACCTATGGTCTGCAAATGTAACCCAGCTGATTTCTGGTGCTAATGAGAATTTATGGATGAGTTCCACTGTGGCACTTAGGGAAGGCTGCACTCAACACGAACGAGTAACAGCGGGAATTGAATGAGTGTCAAAGATGTACTGCTGTGTATATGTGTATACTATATGAGTATAGTTAGAATGTCTGCTTCAATGAACATCCATGGATAAATAAAGCAAAAAAATAGTAAAGAAAAAAGAAAAGCTTAAATTTAAAGGTGAACTACATTTACCCTTTAATAAAGACAACTGCTAGAAATCATGCAAATAATTGAAATGAGTTTTCTCTTTAAATGAGACTTGACAAATGATGAACCTTGGAGAATCTGGAGTCAGAGTTAAGGTTAAGAGACTATGTGTTTGGATTAAATGGTGTAAATCAACACAGCTTACTCCACTGTTGGCATAAGTGATGATATGTTGCTTTACACCCCCTGAGGGTTTATCTATGAGGATTTACATACTCGTGGCATCACATTGCTAAATCTGTCGTGCTAAAGAAGAACTAGGCTCATACACCCTGTGTCTGTCTATAAAAATCAGGCCAAGGAGGAATCTGTCTGTCAGCAGAGTAGTGATTTAGTTGATGCTCTTAAAAATGCAAGTAACAAAACTTGACTCTCTCAAACAAATATAGAAAAGAGTAGTCAGGGAGAGATGGAGTTTGGGAGGAGGGCTTCTTTTGGAATGAAAATGCAGCATAATTTGTCTGCTATTGAAAAACTGAAGGCATCATCATCAGGTGTAGAATTGGTACCCCTATTTTTTTCTTAAAAATTACAGACTCAAAGTTAGGATCCAACTCCAGCAGATTTTGTGCACCCTGAAATAGCACTTCCTTCCTAAAATAAAAAAGGTGCGGGTGGTATAGCTGAATATACAGAGCTGAGCAGACTTGGAAGAAAACAATCTTTCAGACTGGTGCTCTGGAAAGGCCACATAGATGTAGTTACTCAGGTAGTTTCTCTAGGCATTACATTAAGTATAAGCACAAAGGAACAAACAGTTCCAGGTAACAGTCACGTACAGAGCTGTTCAGAGAGAAAGAGTATTTCTTGTCAGAAAATTAGGCTAGCTCATATGTATTTCAAATACCAAACAAACAGGTCTAAATTAACAAGCCAAAACCAACCAAAAAACGCATACACTATTAAGTTAGTTGCGCTATAAGGGCCAGAATGCTTGTGAAGATGAACTCTTGTCAGAATTGAAAACATATATCTGAAGGTTCAACCCAGTAGGGCTTGCTAGCTGTTCAGCAAGCAGGTGCCAGAAGGCACCGCAGAAACCAGTCACATCCCGTCTCTTGTGTGCCTCCAAGACATTTTCTGAGCACTACCCATCCAGCAAGCAAGACACTGTCAGAGCACGATAAGGTTGGTACATTACCCAGGAACAGGATTAGTCTGCCGCTAAAAGCTTTAGTCCAGATCATAACTTGGAAAATGGGTTGTGTAGTGTTAGTTCAGCTGGCACTATGGAGCTCAGGACCCTCTGCCCAAAGGCATCTAATCTCTCAGAAATTTAATGTGCTCTGTGTATCTCACCAAGTGGCCTAAATAAACCCCTAAAACTGAAGGGATTATCTGTGGCTGGACCAATAATGATCCAAGACTTTCTCTCTTATTTCTGTGCTGAGCATGACAACAAATTAGTGCAAAGCGTGCAAGTACTTTTTCACAAAGAATTGTATGAGCTTAAAGTAGTTTTGGATCTCTTATCCCAGGTTTCAGTTTAATGAACGTGACCTCTTCCATCACTAAATGTAACTCTTTTTAGCCTTATACTTTCTCTTGGTGGAACTGTGCTATACCAGTGGATACATCAGGGAACTAACCAAATGCTGCTTGTCTCCTCCAATAACTCATAGTCAGTGACTACTGGATATGTGTGAAGAACAAACCATTGATTGTTTAAATTTTGGCCCTTGATCAGGTTAGGATGGGATTTCCAAATGTGTTCAACCTAACTCTACTTGCATTTAAGACAATTGCAGTTCTATCACATAAGTCAATAGGAGCTGAACTAGATTGACACAGGCTGCTTTTGGATATTCTACCCTATGAACAGGCCAAAGCATAATTTTAAACAGAAGGAAGATGCCAATCCTGCTAGTTCCCTCAGAATTCAAAGTAAACTTTTAGAATGTTTAGGGAAGGGATAGTAAGTTACTTCTCAAAAACCTTTCTGTCTTTCTTGTTTCTCTACAATAGCCAGGTTCCAGCGGAGAGAGGTGCTGAGATCACAATGCTCCTGATCTAAATGTGACCAAACTTTATAGCAGAAAACTCAATATTGCTCTGAAACATGTGGCTGCAAAAGCCAACCTATGATGGAAAATCAAAGACTACTTTTCCAACAGTAGGTGACCCTGATTGTTAAGAAAAGGTCTACTGGAACTTCCACACATTTTCAGTTTCAGAGGGATGATAGGATAAATTAGGTTTGATGGGACTTCCTGCTCAAACCAGTGTCAACAAGAGGTCTGAGCAGTCTGCCCAGGCATTTAGCCAGTCTGGTCTTGAAAACCTCTAAGGATTTGATGTGAACACTCTAAAAATTAATCTGACTAGTTTTGAACTCTATGACAGTGTCTGAGTGTCAATACAAATTGCTTAGGAGTTTTTAAATACTGACTGGTTCTGCTGCTGTACTCCACGTGAGACTTTTCCTTATAACACATGGCTGGCAGTCAAATGAACAATGTTACTCTGGCAGCTGCTTCCCCACCCTTCCCATCCTATGCAGGAGGTCAGACATGTTGGAGGCCTGGGAGGTTAATTGTCTCAGAAATGTGAAGAAGAGATTCTCCCTCTTTGAGTTTGCTGTTACTCTTCTGCCCATAGTCTTGGTGCAAAATGAAAAGCAATTAATTAATCCTATTTAAGTGAAGAACTATTTATATATCACTCAATTTGTTTAAAAAGATATATGCTAATAATATATTGCCACCACTGGTTAGAGTCTACATGGTCATAAAGAGGCAGGGAGGGTCTGGAATTCATTGCAAGGGAGTAAAATTAAAGTGTGGCTGCAGCAAGGGGCATCTTGAAATCTTTTTTCCTTGTTACAATATGCACAGGAGATGGCTGTTTTGCAGCAAGCATCCCAGAGCAAAGCTGGAAGAATACTTGCACTTTAGCCATGCTGCATGATCTGGAATAGGCCAAGCTCATGTAAGATGTGACTGTCCTCCTCCTTGACTTGCCTGAGATAGCTCAGACTAATAATACAACCTAAACCTTTTCTAAAGGACTTGAGGGATGAAGCTGAGTGCTGTCTGAAGGCTTCACTGCTCCTTTTTCTTCAGCAGGAATAACTGCACATAACAAGAAAAGGACAGAAAACTGCCCACCATCTCGCAGAAACCTTCCTTCAGCTTCTTATTAATTCTTTTTCCAAAGCAGCTGGTTCCTAGTGGGTGAAGAAGTATTAATGAAAATCTCCTAGCACAGTTATCAATATGCTGCCTTAGATGGTAGAGAGAAAAGCAGCATCCTTGGAGAGAGTCAGGGTTATGGTTGGAATAGCACATGCCTCTTTCACCTGGCTGCTCATCGGCCGCAAAGAGGACAGTGCTTTCTCTTATCAGAGTAAACACGTGAAGTCCAGTCTCCATGTCTACTAGGAAAACAGTAACTTAAGTAAACTATCTAACAGGACAGACATAGTTTAAAACCCTAAACTGAAGAAAGAACATTTATTTATTTAAGTTAGGCAGCCAGTGCAGCGCTGTGATGGCGTACCCATTTTACATGTGTCTATATGCCTTGTTCGGAAGTCATTTTTACTGTGTCAAAGTGCATGTAGGTTACTTAATCAGTAAAAAAAAAAGTGACCATTTTCTCTTAGTGTGTTTCAGGAATTATTTACATAAATTACCTTCCAAAGAGTAATGTTTATAGAGGGATTTCTTTGCAGTTGTGAGCGGTTTGCAGTACCTTGTGTTACTTCCTTTTTTTATTTGTCTTCCAATTTTTCCATTGCAGACAACTTAAGAAATGTCAGCCTTGTCCTAAATTCTGCCTAATTGGAACAATAAAACAGCTAATGCTTTTTCAAATATGCCGTTTAGTTAAAAAATGTCACTGTGACGCAAATAAAGCAGTTCTACAAAGTACTGCAGGGCACAGATGTAAGAAACTTCCACCAATTACTGAAACAGTACACTTTTAAAAACTGTGAAATGTGACTATTGTTAACACTTTGTTAAAAAAGAATGTGTGCTTTATTCTGCTATCTTCACAGGCTTTTGCTGATCTTATGAGTGAATGTATTCAGCCTAACACTAGAAATGTCAACAATTTTTTATTACTTCTAAAGTTTTTAAAAATCTTGTGAAATTCTGATTGTCATGTCAAAACAAATATCCCCATCAAAGTAAAAATGAGGTCAAACTCCATTTCACTGACACCAGCAGTACTTCTGCAATAGGTCTGAGTGAAATACAGGCGTTTGTAGCTAGTGTGGTGACGGTTGTGGTGACGGTTGTCTCATGACTGAATGGGAGATGAAATTCCCAAAAATTTAAGTATGTAGATTTGACAGCAACATGACAAGACAGTTTGTGGCTATGAACAACTGAGCGTAATGGATTTGGCTCCGTCAGGGGTAGTATAGAACTGTGTGTTTAACATCTCATGCAGAAAATGGAGAAGAAAAATGGAAGGAACTAGTCAGCCCTCCACTACTGGCATAGGTGCTACCAGGATTTGCATAATAATGGAATGGGAAATTAAGTCCAGTTTCAGAAAGGTATTACACAGACATGCAGTTCCCATGGAAATGTAAACATACTAGCTATCAAAACAGAATGAAGTAACCAAATATCTCTGAGAATCTGCAATGAATACCTACATCCAGTTGAAAACTCACAGGGAAGTTGGGTGGCTTTAGGTCGAGGAACTGACTTTTTCTAACTTCTGAAATTTCCAGTCAGCCATGGTGTATAACAATGAGCGTAGATTTGCCAAGGCAATGTGCTCCAGGAAGTGTTCCTTGTACAACTGATCTGGACAGAATGAGGGATGGGCTCACTAGAGGAATATTTCTAAATTGATTTTCAGTCAGGAGAAAATAAAAGTGGCATCAGGAAGCTTATTTAAAACACCTTGCCCACTACCCTAAGGTTTCAACTATATAATTTGAAAATGATGAAGCAAAAATCAATTCTAGGCAAGTGTGGTCCGAGGACATGGCACCAGCTGAAGTAAATGTAATGTAAAACAGTAAAAAGAAAAGAGAAACTAATAGCCATCCTGCATGCAAAAGCCAGGTGCTAAAAATGGATCATCCTTTCAAACTAACAATCTTTCTGTCTCCATACACATACTTGACGATCTGCTGATGAAAAATTAAAGACTTTTCTCCTAAATAAATTAATAAGACAGTATAAATAAAGGCATATAGACCATTCATATATACTCTGTTGGCAACAGAACACACTGGAGCTGCCTTTGCTGATAGCTGTATTAACAGCCGCAGTTGGGCTGCTGTGGAGGAGGGGTGTCCTTTAGCTGTGTATTCTGCTTGCTGGCAGCAATGGTGGGATCTGTCTCCAGACTTTCCGACATTTTGTCACAGATGATATCCACGAGTCGCTCAAATGTCTGCTTGACGTTAATGTTGTCCTTGGCACTTGTTTCAAAAAATTCAAATCCTAAGAAAATAAACAACATGTTTATGTTTGATGCGTATTCCACTAACTCCAACAAATATACAAATTTCTTTTGGGGAAGGAAGAGCAGAGAGACACTCAGAAAGCAAACATGTGAGAGCACACATACAGAAGTACACTAGTGCTATTTGCTTTATACAAGCCAGATAAAGTCAGGACTGGCTCAAGTATATTCCATTAGACAAATTCTACTTTAAAACAGTCTAATCTAAAAGTTGGCACCAGTTTGAGAGTATCATTATTTTAAAAATGGTCTATATATCCAGCCATCAGGAAGGCATAATCTACTGCTCCACCTCTAACTATTACGTTCCTCTTAGCATTATTCAGCTGGAAACAGCAACTTCCATCATGTCATTGCTAAAAGATAACTGCGTCTGGAAATAACCGGGTAAAAAAACAAACAAGACAAGGAAAGATTTCTGCAATTTGATATCTACTTAGGTTAAAGGTGAATCTGTGGCACCAAAGGGACTCCCAGCCCCATGAAACAGACTAATAAAAAAATACACAATCACATATAAGGAAGAGAACTTTCTTAATTAATTTATATAGAAGGACTTTTTTATCTATCCATTCCCAACTACTACTCCAAAGGCAAAAATCAGAGCTATCCTTAACACAGAAGGACACTGGAAGCCTTTATGGAGCACAGCCAGCTTTCTTAATACCTCTTCTCTGACCCCATTTGTCCCGTGTCTCGTTTCCCACATCTGCCTCCTTCATCAGGGCCAGGTTTACAACTTGCTGGTCAGCCTGCAATCCAGCAGGCTTCTGCCAATGATAGATCTACCCATGTTTTTGCCTCCTTTGCAGAACACTTGACTTTTTTAATGTGTTTGTTTTCTAAGTCTTTTCCCCCATGCTCCACCTTTTTCCACAGTTACCACATTGCTCACCTGAGGGTTCCCTGGTAATTTGAACCTTTCTCCTTTTTCTGTCTCCACTGCCTAAGAGTTCAATATTAAAACAGTTTACAAAACTGCTAATCCACTGGTAATTTACAGAAGTGGCTTAGCCTTTGCACAACTATTTTGATTCTTTTTGATTAAATCTGAATATGTGGTATGTGCAACTACCACCATCTTTAATTATGAGAAAAATCCTAGTAAGAAAATGTCACTCACTTGAAACTTTTGTCAGAAGGACAGAAAATGGCTTTTTGTGGGGGGTGTGGGGTTTGTTTGTTTGTTTGTTTGTTTTTTAATGTTCTGTGTGTTTCCTAGTGAATGGGCTAATCTATATCGAAAGGCCACTAGAAATTTAAATGCAACTAATTTGATCACATTAGTACTATGTATTCTATATCAGCAGTCTTATAACTGCTTACCATGTAGCTTTTGCATGTTTGAGTACTAGCCTGGAATTACAGCAGATAATTATATGTAGCTTGACATGATGTCCCAGCACGCACTGATAACCAATGCAAAACCTTAACTCTCTGTTCTGCATTTTCTTCATATTTTTAATTTGCATAAGGTGCCTTGTGCTGAAAAGTCACAAAGTGCTAAATTGTTTAAATGCATAGGAACTAAACACAGGTCAAAGTTAGTGTTCATAGGTAGTTTAGATAATAACAGGTATAAATATTGTACAAGGATTTGGTCATACAACTTCTACCAACATCAGCAAGGAGTGTAAGGATTACCTCACAAGTATACATTGCTGTGAAAGCTTTTCCTTTCTATATTTCTCTGGAAAGCAGGAAAATTGTGCATGATGAGATGAACTACAGAAATTATATATTGGGAGGAGGTTTCAGTCTATGGGGCATTGTTTGAGTTTACCTTGGCTTACACACTCCTTTGTTCCAAACTATAAGGAAAATGGGGAAAGCCAGTGTAGCCTCACTTGCTGGTGGCTTTATCCCTCCTGCAGAGCTCCATTCAGGAGAAGACTGTTCAAATCACTTGGGGACTGCTTGGGGGAAGGAAGATCCTCCAAATTTCAGTGCTCTGTGCTGAAACCCAGCTGCAGCTCTAGCACAGCAACACCGTCAGATCCTTCCACAACTGTTAGTGTATGCTCCGCAGCAAGTAGGAGGAAAGCAGCTGTTCCAAAGAGGACAAGGAGGACCAGAGGGCAGAAGGGTTGAGGGACAATGAAATGATGCCTGAGAAATGGCACACCTAAGCCTTCAGGAGACTGTGGGAAGAAGAATGAATCTTAAGGACATTTATATGGGGAGCAGTTTTTACAGATAGTAAGACAGAATAAGTGACGCATGTTCACGGAGTGGCAGGTATGACAGGTAAATAAGAGATCTGGACAGCAAAAAGAGGAAATACTGTAACATGGACAGGACCAAGAAAACAGGCTCACTGCCACAGTGAGGATGTTCTGCGTAAGAACACTGTGAAAATCTTAGAGGCATCCATTCTCCAAGTAAAATAGAGGCTTCCAGAGTGTTCAAACACGAAGATACTTATCCAAATAAAACAAAAATAGACACTACAGTTGTGGTGAAACTATGGAATTTCAGTTACGATTTTGATGTAAGAAGGAAACAGTAGCAGTGTAGCTGGGTATCAGGCTATGCCTGTATAGACATCCCATCAACTTAGTCCTTAATTGGTTGTGTGATCCAGGACCTCCCCAACTAGACCCTGCATAGATGAGACAATGCACTGACCTGTGAGAAAGTGGCTGGACTCCCAGCTGCCTCCACAACAAAGTATTTGCTTTACTCTTTATAGGTGGGAAGTTTGGACAGTTCTGGAGATTCTCCAAAGCAGCCCCTGTGGTGCATAGGCCACCTGATAGGAATTATTTTTATGCTTAAATATGCTGATGAACATCCTAAGTAGAGAGTAGGGAATGCTGGTCGGCTCACCCAGGGAGTTCCTGCTGTAGAATGGTTTCAGCTGCACAGTGGTAAGACACTTGTAGACGGTCTGTGGAAACTGTTCTTACTGATGCAGGAGTGGTCCCTCAGAACAGTCTTTTGAAGCCAGTTAAGACAATTAAGAGATGCTTTGTGTGCAGTCTAAAATAATCACTGTCAAATGATCATGGTTTGTAGTGGGCATGTAGTAGCAGCTGGATTACAAGAATTCAGCAGAACAAGAGATCAGAGAGTCTCATTCGATGCAGCAGGAAACACCAGTGCAAAGACACTTGCAACAGAGGCTCATGTTGTCAACTGGACAGCAACTGGCTGTCCTATGCAGGGGATTAAATTCCCCACGTGAGTATTACCTTATGCAAAAGTGTGGTGTGGTGTTTTTTTTTTTTATCTTAACAGAAACGCTGTCTGTGGAAGAGTTTCAAAGAAATACAGAGCATTTTTCCTAGCAGAGTGTGCCTGGAATGAATATCTGGTTGCTTTCTGTTTTGTTATACCTGATGGTTTTCCATTTTGTTATGGAATATTTACCCTGTGACTTCTCTCCTCCTGATGCATCTTGCAATTCTTTTACTAATACTGCTTAAACACCCTAAGCTTCTAAAATGCCTGTGCATGCAGGCCTCAGATCTATGCCTCTTAATACTTTCTTCAGATTTTTTTCCACTGCTTATTATTAATAGGGAGAAAAGATTTTCCATATGAGTATAAGCCTGAAGTGAGGCAACTCTGGTGATGCTCAGGGCAGCAGAGCTCAAAGAACACCGTGTTCCCACCACCCATGATGATCTGTACTGCCAATGTGGATGAGGTGGGGCAGAGCAGATTACTGCAAAGGTATGGCAGAGCCCAAGAGGCAAGTGGGTAGGTGTGGCAGAACAGTGCTGAAACTGAGAAAATCCAAAATACCAAAGTGCTGCCTGAACATGTGAACAACGTATGTGGAACATGCATCAGGATCTTCTAATTTAAATGCCCCTTTTGTGTTTTATTCAGTTTTTTCCCCTTTGCTGTCCTTACACTACGTCTCTTTCCCTTATCTACCTTCCTTCCAACAGTATTGACTCAAATAAACCTCTCAGCAGCCCCTGCAGAGCACTACAGCAGCAGGGGCCAGCCAGGACACTGGCATGGCGCTGTTGTTCACCTGCTGAGCTACAATGTACACAGAGCATTTTAGATAGCTTCCCTGAAACACATAAATAGCCTGAATTACTGACTTTGTTTCCCCTCTGCCTCACAGTTGTCCTGGCTCTGCAGAGGCTCCTTCCTCAAGTGCTCATTAACGCTAGTTTATGCCTGCTTTTGAAAAATAAGGAAGAAGAAACAGAGAGGAGAGCCATATGCAAAAGGAGTAACATTGTGCACCCTCTCATCTTCCTGAGAAAATGTGACATCAAGAGGACACACCAGCTAGCAAATTTTAAGCACAATTCCACAGACAATACAGAGAAGAGCTATGTTAATGTTTCACAAGCTGATCAGGAAGACCTTCTGGTTTCAGAGTGTTTGTCCACAACCAAGACAATTTCATTTACCACCTCTGATGTCATGTTATGTTTAACAGATGTCCTCAAGGGTGTGTTCCCACAATAACTATCCTTCCTTGAAGACAAGCTTGAGCTAGGATCTTTAGTGATGCTCTTGCCAGTGCCTGCTTAATCCAGTATTTTGAGGAGTAGTAGGAGACTGCAACGTCAGAGCAAGAAGTGGCTGCAGGAAGCTGGTCCCTTTGTAATACAGCAGTGTACAAAAGGCAAAATCTAGGAAGCCATGGGAATGAATCATTTAACGATGTCATAACATAAAGGAGAGAAGCTTATGATGCCTTATTGGATTTGCATCCTGTGGGCAGTTCTGAGGGAGCACTGTCAGGCACTTCTTGCCTGCTGTGAATAGTATCCAATAAGGTTTGCATTCGTGTTGCAGGCTGTCAGTCAAGGCAACTGCAAGACCTTTCCCCTCTACTCTGCTGTCCACTTCCTCAGAACTGTCAATATCTTTGAGACCTCTGCCTCATTCTCAAAGAGAGACAGACACACATGGCATGATTACAAAGGCCGTCTCTCCTAGGAAACTGGGCTGGAAGTAGCTGGTGACAATTGCTGTTCTTCAAAGTATCTCCTACACCTGCACTATGGTAGCAGACCTGGTTACACTGTGCTCTGCTTTGTAGACCAGTTGGATGGGACCTCTACTGTCCAAACAAACCCAAAGGCTGGACTATGTTAAGAAAAGTATTAGAGGAACATTAAGCCCCAAAATAGGACTTTGCTGACATTACATTAGTGAAGAGCAGTGCTTTAGCACCGTTTTGGATAGAGCTAGTGTAAAGATTGTTAACAGAAATGCAAAGATAGATATTTATCCAACTTTTAGAGTGGCCAAATTTATTTTAAAAAAATTCCCTTAGAGGGGGAATCTCAGCTGTGATAGAACGAACAGACTTGAGCAGCAGTTACTGGTAATGCTCTAGCAAACACCTTCTTTTCCAGCCTTTCAGAACAGAAGCTTTCCATATCAATTCCAGTTGTGCTGATTTTGATTGTGGCTTCTAGATACCTTTTAAATGAGTGCATTTGGAAAATAAATTAGATTCCTGGCAAAGAATTTTTTTTTATTTGTTTACATGAGAGAATTGTTAAGCTCACACAATCTCTCTTCTCATTGTCATTAAGTAACTTTCCTGTAATGAAGATCCAAGTGCGTGAAAGCAATGGAAGGTTGGCATTTCACCCCTGAAAAAAACCAAGCTGGGGACAGGAGCCTTTAATTGGTCTGCAAAAACCCTATGTGTTTTGTAACTAAACAGAAGACTCTGGTGTTTGTCAATGCTGTCAGTCTGTCTCCTTCCTCTGGCAGGATGAAGGAGATTTGCCCTTTAAAAAGAACTGAAAGAAGGATGGAACTATGAACAGGCATGTTTCTGCACAACCCAATTATTTTCATTTTAGTGCAAAGTTAGACACAGCCATATGTCTGTGCTGTAGAAGCTGCTGGTGACCCTGCCTTCTGCGCCCCAGCCTCCAGCCAGCCACAGAGGCAAAACAGAACTTGCTGTTCTAGCAAGCTGTGTGCTGAAGTGCCAAGTCCCACTTGATTCCCTATTTAGATGCCAAACTTACAGCCCTAAAAATGCCTCTTCAGTAGCTGCTTAAAATCACAGATGCCTAATAGCCCCAGTTTACCTGCAGATGCCTAATGTACACATTAGCCCCCAGGGCTCATACCACAAGGCATGTGCAGGTTCACTGCAGTCCTGACACTGGGGAGCTGCTGTCTTGAGCCACAGCCCTAGCAGGATTCAGAAACCAGTCGTGTTCTTGCCCCATCTCAGCAGCAGGCCTGGTCTTGCAGGCTTGGTCAGATCACACAGGAGTGCTGGATGCTGAATTGCACCCTGTATAAGCACATGACAGTGACAAATGCTCCACTTCCAGGCTTGCTGGGGTGCTAAATGGGTTTAATTTGAAGAAATCCAATCACCCCTGAATTGGGTCTCTGGCATCGCCCCAGCACAACCATTATGTACATACTTGCCTGAGCCAAGAACAGAATGAAAACAAAATAGGCAAGGCAGGTTGATTTTAGTTTGAAGTGGGAAATTTTCTTCCCATCTTTGCTGGAATTTATTTTCAAAGCATTGGAATCAAAAGAAAGAACGAAAGGAAAATCTGAAAATAAAGACTTTAAGGAAGAAACAACCCAAAAGAGACAACAGAAAAGATGGAGAGGGGAAAACCACTCCAAAATATGCAAAATAAGGTACGATTTCAAATCTGAGGGGTAAAATGACTACTCTGCTGAGTGACAAGTTGTGGAGGCACATTTAGGCCTCAGGCACTGCTGACACTGTGGCACATAGCATTCAGAGCCCTTTGCAGGTGCTTCTGTCAGCCCTCGCAGAAGGGAATGTGAGAGCTCACCCAGAAAGGACCTGTTCTGTTTTGTTTCCTGACATTGGTTGGTGGCCTCTGGGAAAAGACCAGGTGAGTGCACCCTAAGGTATGTTCAGATGTGCTGGATGCCCCCAGCTACAGATGACCACAGGTGGCAGTGTAAGAAATGTGAAGGCACAGAAAAGCTGATGGGACGGGCAGTGCCCTGAGAACTGCTGAACAGAGCATAGTGCCAGAGGCAGATGTTAGCAAGACATCACACTAGATGATCACTAGAGGTCCCTTCCAGCCAACATTTCTATGATACAACAGCTCTGTTTCCCAGAGCCTTAACCAACCTGAGCGAAAAATTTAGGACAGGACAAACAGGACCTTACAGAAAAGGCGGCCAGACATTTGGGGCAGACATGTTGCAGCATGAGCACAATAAGCATGGTTTGAACCTATGACAGGATTGTACTTTTGCAGCAACCTTAGGGAACCTGGTCTTAAAGATATAATACACTCTCTAATGGCAGTACTTGCCATTAAAAACTGACGAGTTGAAATAATTTGTAGCAGACACATAACAAATAGTAGTTTTACAGACGCACACAAGCAACCAAAGAACACACATAAAATTATGTACCTAATTTGCATGCACAGCAAAATACCATAAATAAATGGAGATCCTGTATTCAAACTACATATGCAACTGTCTATTTGCACATGCAATTGCTCAGAGTCTATTCAAAGCTCTGTGCACACCTCCGCCTGCTAATCCTTTGCCAGAATGTAGATCACAATAGAAGTAACCAAGAAATTCGTGCCATCTGTGAGTCATTCTTTTTATTGCTGTTCTGGCAAGTAACACCAAACTTTTATGAACACATGAAGTTTTGAACTCAGTTGAGATGCATGAGATGAATATGTCAGAAAACCTGTGTGAGTAATGCAGCTGGCAAGCAGGCACACCTTTTGCTTGCGAGAAGTTCCAAGCCTTTTTAACTAAGATGCTTTAAAGCATCTAAGTGCTGACTATATTGGTGTTTCACTTGATAGCTAATGTATGTACGGCTCATAGCATAAAGAGGCCAAATAGCATAAGCATTGTGTTCCACACCCTTTTTTGGTGGTGATCAGTGAATAAACTTGTTTAAATGTGTTTTCTGTGATTCCTGTGTCAATATTAACATTATGTTAATTAGTTCTCCCTACTGGCTGGTTTTCAACCTTTCTGTATTTTCCCAGTATGATACCTCTGTGAGGTAAAGTTACATGACTCAACTGAACTTATTTGATCCTGTGTGTTTTTACCTCATTCTAACATTACTCTTTCAGTGATGCTGTTATGTTAAACAACCATGAACTAATTTCTGAAAAAAGGCTGTACCACTTACACCCTGTACTGAACAGGGTGACAAGGAATGGCTAAGGTGTGAGATGGTCTTTGTGTCTGGAACAATGAAATAGTCTGGGAATTTCAGCCTGGAGAAAAATGAGGGGTGTGATAGAGGTCTCTGAAACCAACTGTGTTACAGAACAGGTGACAGCAAACAATTGTTCACCGTATCTTGGAATATGACAGTGAAGAAAAATCAAACAAAACTATCAAGTGACTGATTCAAACCAGAAGCAGGTAACTCAGATAAACTGCGCGTATTTAAAGGATGTTGTGGATGGTAAGATTTTACGTGGTTTCAAAGACATCATTGGACAAGTCCATGGAAAAAATATCATGAAAGGGCTACTGAACATAAAGATATTGCCTTTGGTTCATGAGACCTATTAATATAAGTTGCTACAGTCTGGGAAAGTATCACTGTATGTTTGCCGTTTTATACCTTTCACAAAGCACCTACTTCTGGGCGTTACCGTAGATAAGGTAGTATGTTGCTTGCAGCTATGATCTGTGGTGGTATTGCCAATGTCATGCCCTATGTCATTAACAACAAACTTAAAAAAAAATTTTAAATGGAAATGAGACAAATTCTGCCTTCATAAATATTCTGTTAATTTCCCTTCAAGGTCAGATCTGGTTTTCTTAATCATTCCTTCTCTCTTTTGTGAACTTCTGTTAGTGTTAGAGAGACTTGGAGCTACCACAGGATACTTGGCTAGTTTAGCCAGACCTTTGCAGGTAATGAGGCCAATTCGTGGTTGATCTAAACCACTTGTTTGGGTTACACTTGAGAAATAAGCTAGCACTAAGACTTAAAGAAATGATTGATTACACTTTATTAATAAAATTGAAGTCCACACTTTTCAAAGAGGTCAGCAGCCACAAAAGAGGCCCAGTTTTCCGATAATGCTGTTCTTGACAGGACACTCTGTTTCCCTGAGGATTAAATGCCTAGTGCTCTTTTTGACCTTTTGAAAACCCGGCCCAAAATGTACATGTATTCATTTTCTCAGTGACTTCAAACAAACCAGGGCTGAAAATAAAACCACACTTGAGAACAGAGTGTTTCACAATGTGTTCTTTGTACAGGACTCATGCGTTGTACTTGCTTGTAATTGTGGCTGCAATCACCATGGCATTCAAAGGGCCCACAGTCTTAAAATTTCTTGCTGGGCACAAAAATCTATATCCTTATTTTTGCAGCTTGCCCACAAGAGATGTTATCAACTCACTGGCAGAGAAAGAAAAGACAAGTGTTTGACCCAGCACGTGCTCTTCAAACTGGCTAACATGGCTAGAGCACTTCCTACAATTCAGAGAAACTCATTCTGCTTTTCTTGACACCACCTCCCACAACCTCTGAGCAAATGTAAGAAATGATTGCACATGTACAGGAAACATATCAACATTTGTGTGTGCAGTCTGAGTACAGTGAATGACATACTGGATCAGAGCCACAGTTTATCCAATACAATAATCTGCCCTTGAGAATGCCACAGGACGTATATCTAAGAAAGGAAAACCCCAGAGTAAATAAATATGGGAATAGAGGATAGTCTGCTTCCATAAAGATTGAATTCTAAATCCCGGGAGTTAGAGTTTGCTTTAAAGCCTGAAACATGAGTTTTGATATCTATCATCTCATTACTTTTTTTTTTTTTTGCAAACATTGGTTATTACAGCTGAGGATTCTTGACTGTACAACATACAAAGTTCCTTCTCATCTTGCTAAATTAATCCTTGGGGATTCCTTGTCAACTCACTGCATCAATCTTTCTATAGGAAAATAGTTCAAGGAATAGAAATTCAGACGAGTTGTGTGACTTAAAAAAAATCTTCAAATGCTACATTGAAAATTTATGTTTATTGCCAGACATCTTAGTGCCAGCTCTAAATCTGGGGTAAAAATATGCAGTTACATTTTTTGCATTTCTTTCTCCACTGAATACACTTTCCTAGTACCTAGTAAAATGAATAAATATTAGAAATGCTCACAGAGGGAAGAACAGATTTTAGAAATGTATATGATGTGACAGGTATTTCTGCAAAGAAGAATATCCTCCGTTAAAAGAGGTGCAATGGTAACCATTCTGGTTTTGTTGTGAACAGTTTTAGAAACTGAGTTCTTCAAAATGTGGGCAGTTTTTCTGGACATAACCTGCTGTTAAATCTTTTCCGTCATCTTTCAAGAACTAATTTATGGTCATTTTTAATGTGTACCTCTGAGGTGTGCTTTTAACATAGGTAATTCTTGTTTAGACAGATACGATAAGAAGATGTGTTTTTCTGATGAAATTATTTACCAGGACAAGCAATTATACAAGTAGAAAAATTACTTTTTTAAAAAAAGTCAGTGAGCTATGAATATAGATAATTTAAGAACCACCAGCATGGGATTAGATCTAGCATGGGTGGAAGTGCCACAATCTCTGTCTGTTTCCCATGCAGTTACTCTTACAACACCCTTTTCCATAACCGCTTATATAGGAATAGTGACAAGGAGATCTTAGTTATACACATATTCACCAGACTAAGCATTTACCACAGTCAGTTTTAAAAATAATAACAAACCCAAGCACAGTACAGCACAGAAATTGACCTCCAGTGATGCCAGGGTTTGATTTACACACCTTCCAAGCATGATTTCCAGAGATCAGCAAATTTGGAGGAAAAAAACAAGCAAGGTAGTAGTATTATGATGATGCTCTGGAGATTTTCGTATACAGTTTGGCTGGTGTAACCTTAAAAATATTTAATGGTATGAAAGGATATCACTGCTGGGCAGAAACAGAAAGAACAGAGAAGTTCATAGCTCCTTAATTTTCTGTGCGGACAACATTTGCCTCCTAGAGGGACACTTTATGAAACAGAAGTTTGTGTTATTTACACCCGTGTAAATGTGCATCAGGTGAGCTGTTAGCAGCAGGAGTTGGATATTGGCGTCTTTCTGTTTTGGATTATTGGTATTGGAAATCATAACACAAGTGCTCTCAACTTGCAAAAAGGTCTAGTTCACATTTGGAGTAAGCTGTTTCCTCAATCTCTCCTCTCCTCGTTTTTTTGTTGGTTTGTTTTGGTGTGGGTTTTTTTTTTTTTTAAATTTCTCCCTGGCTAGAATATATCTGCCTATAGCTATAACTGTCTAAACATATTGTATATCTACAGACACATGCCTAATCTTGCTGCTTATCACAAAGGCTGTAATGTACTTCCTATCTAAGGAGCTGCATAAGGAACATTTTATCAGATACATCTTTAGTCTAAGCCACCCTCTGAGCCAGCACTGGTCTTGTGGTCACTTCTAGATGACAATCATGTCACAGCTCTGCATAAGGTCAACCCTGGACACATGTCTGTTCCAATGATGTTACCCTATTAGTGATATCAACAAGAACAGTTCAGACCTCAGTCTGCAGAAACAAAAGGGAGGCAGTGTATGACCATTCCTTTATAGTGAATGTATCAAGAACATTTCATTACAAATACTGTAGCAATTAATGACATTAGTTTGTGCATTCTCACAACGAATCATAAAGCTTTTGTAATTTCTTTTCTTACCAAGTTGCTCTGCTAAATGTTTGCCTCTCTCGGTGAAGATTACTCGTTCATCCTCCATGTCACATTTATTACCGACCAAAATAACCTGGGCGTTATCCCAAGAGTATGTTTTGATTTGAGTGGACCTTAAAAGAGAGACACAAAAAGAGAGAGAGAAGTCAGAGCAAAGCAAATTCCCCTTAAATCAGTTTCAAACAGAACTGTAACAAGACAAAAAGACAATACTGATTTTGACATCTAGGGTGATATGATTCTATTAAATTCTGGATTTCAAACGAACTAAGGATTGTCTGTCAGAAATTATTATTACAGGAATAATACCAACATGGGTTTCACTTTCGCTTCTTAAAACAAGAGTCTTTCAATATTTTCTCCTGCCATCAACAGTCTTCCTGTATTTTTAGAAAGAAGTGGTGACACTTTCACACAATTAAAAAAAGTATTTTCACATTTTAATGCAAACCTCATCATCTAAAACCAGAGCTTTGAAACAAAATCAACAGCTTATTCATTTCTTATCTTTCAGCTTTTAAAATCATGATCTAAATTTATCAGCAAAACTTCAAAGCCATTCTGTCTTCTTTCTGTTGTTTCTCTCCAGCAAGCTCTACTATAGGCCTTTGACCTACCAGGATGACAGCAACATTTACATTGTGCATTAAGCTAGTGACAGGGGCTGAGTTTGAACTTTGATTTACCTTCCATTTAAATTATATAAGCCCTAACCATGACTACAGCTGAATTGGAGTATCTGAGGCCTTGAAACATGGTGGGACCTTGAGTGCTGGTGGTGAAATAGATTACTCTACCAAGCTCTTTCCTGCGATTTGAGTGAGATGCAGCTAAATGGGCAACTTAGGAGCACACTTGTAGCAGCGCTCATTTGCTGACTGCCACCATTCTGCTGATACTCAGACCTGCTCTGTAGGAAGGAAAGCTCCGAGTCCTGGCCTCAGGCTCAGCCAGGAGTAATGCTGCTCACTACTGCCTTCTGAGACCAGTATCTGCCACTGAAGGTAATGCAGGGTGCAGCAAGCTTACTCTAAGCATTTACCCTTTGCCTTAGACTTGTGACTATGTCTGGCTTTAGGCTGTGAGTCAACTGTTTGGTAGGATATTAACATCACTTTTGTCCCCATGTGATCAATGGAGAAAGAAAAAAATGCAGAGCATCTCTCTGTGTCTCTTTCTCTCCCCTTGGACAATACAGGATGCTTAGGAAAACTGCACTGGAATAGAAACTAACCTGCTTAACTACAGGTTTATGAGAGGCACCCTGGAAGGGAATTCTGTTGTGTATCAGGGCCCTAGGTCTCTGTGAGAAAAGATTAAATAGCTTCAAAAATCTGTCATCTAAGTGTTTCGGAAGTGGGTTTGTGTGGGTGCTAAGTTCACTAATGGCCCCTTCTCATAGCACAGCCATTATCTCTACATATTCAAATCCCTGTCTGCAAAATGTTCCACGCACAAAAAAGATCATGATGCAGTCTGACAACCATTGCTGTTGAAAGACAGAAAATGGATCAAATCTCCCCAGCTGACTTTGCTTATTGCAAGACCAGAGGGATTCACATGGGCAAAACCTGCTACAGCTATATCTGTAACTCTGGGTCCGATGCTGTTACCCACTGGCCCAGACCCCCCTGCATGAGTCAAAACACCTTTAAGTGATGCATGATGGGTTTGCAGTGCTAGGCAGAGGAATTTAGGGAAAGGATCACACTGCCTGTAGGGTTATTTTACCTCATCAGAATGATCCAAAAGAAGCTAAAGCAAGCCCCAGGCATTTTGTGCTACAGATTGTTCGCTTGGGTGTGCCCTGCTCTTTCCTTCAAGAAATGGACACTCTGCTATTTTAAATGTATTTTATAGTAATTTGAGTAGGCGATCATAAGGTACCATAACCAAAGCAGAGGTCAGACTTCCTTAGACGCTTACATTTTACTGAAGGTACAATTGTTCAGAAAAAAGGGCACCATGCATTCATTTTGGCACAAATGTTCTTTTGGAACCATGCTGAGTTCTTCTGGAATTTGTGGTTAAGCAAAATAGATTTTTTTTTTTTTTTTTTTAAACTAGAACTACATTTGTCACCATAGCAACTTTGCAAATACTAGTAGCCCTAACGTCAGAGGATGTTAGTCCATTAAGGACTCTAAAAGAGCTTAGCTTCGAACAGTTATGAGTTGGAGGTCAATTTGTTCCCCTTATGTCAGCAGCAAATTGAAGACATTTCAGAAGCAAAATATAGAGTAAAAATGTTAAGCTTTACAGAAGAAATTACTTGTGTATTCTGCAAAGACGAAATACACAAAATTGATAAATGCAGAGATGCAACCTGGAGAAATATTGTCACATCAGTGTCAAGAGAATTCACAGAATCACAGAATCACAGAATGGTAGGAGTTGGAAAGGATCTCTGGAGATCATCTGGTCCAACTCACCCACCAAAGCAGGTTAACCTAGAGCAGGTCACACAGGAACACATCCAAACCCTTGTTTTGCAAACTTTTGTTCCAGAGATTAAATGAGTTTCTTTGTTTAAGAATGTAACACCCTTCATTTTATTGCAGCCAGATATGATTTTTCATTCTACGAACTATGAAGCTGTGCATTCAAATGCTTCTCATTACCAAAGCGACTACTTACATTCTTAGACTTTTTTAATCTCGTTTTCTTGTGTCTCAACTTCTAGTTATAAAGAATTTTTTAAGCAACAAGAGAAGAGCTCTTGTCCTTGATAACAATTCCAAAGACTTAGGTTTTGAAAAAGACTCTGTAGTGCAAAAGTACAACTGACTGACTGAAAATCGGTCAAATGCATCCCCACCCAACCCCGCATCAGTAGGAGCTTGGATTCAAAGAGTATAATAGGCTTATCACTGTTATATTTTCTTTTAGACATACATTTACACTAATGGCTTCTATAGATTTTGATTCTCACAACTCTCCACAAAAGCCAACAAATAGGTCATTTAAAAAAGAGATTTTGCTGTTCCTTGCATATGTGACTTTTCAAATGACCAAGTCTTCTGATTAATCCAAAATACAAACCATTGTCCTTGTAAAGAACTTTAGCCTCAGGAAGACTGAAGACATGAAAAGGCAAAGCTGATGTCTGCAGTGAGCTGAATACAGCAATTCTTGTTCAGTCTCAGTGACCTGGTGTATGTCAATAGTAATTTACCTCGTAAATCTTTCACATTCTAGTTGTATGGTCGGCAGGCAATCTACATCATGCTTGAATTTTTATAATGTATAGACAGCAGAGGGGCAGATTAATGGAGGAGTTCAATGATCCATTACTTTCAGTGATCAACACAAGACTTATTCTCCCTGTATTGCAATCCTGCCATATTCCTTGTCAGAAAAGAGCACTTGCTGAACGCTAGCTAAAGGAATGCTATTTGCTCATCTTAAAACAGTGCTGTATTTTCCACTACTGGTTCAAAGTGCTGTACAGTTACATCAATAAATCTCCAAAAATCTTCGAACTATTATGACAGAAGACTGTCAAAGGTAATACAGATGCTTTTTTCCTTTGTTTGATGGAATGAAATACTATATGAAAAAAAATATTCAAAACACAGTTGTTTTGTTTTTTTTTTTTTTTCAAATGAGCCCTAAAGGAAAGGCAAAGTTAAACAGTTCACATGGGCATATGTCCATATGCACACTGATTCAGTATTATCATGCTACTTAGCTCAGTCCCTAGGAAATGCCTTGTAATACTTGTTAGTTCAAGAAATATTGTTCTGAAAGTATTGCTTTTTAGTTCAATAAAGTATAATGAGATTTTGTATTGCTACCACTTCTAGCACCGTCATTTACTGAAGGAGAGAATAAAACCAGTGTTGCCTAGGCAAAGCTATTCGCTGTTAGCTCATCTCTCATGAGCACACAGGTTTCAAAGCGAATATTACAATGCTTAGAACAGTGAACACATCACTATAAAGACCAAAGACACTATTATCATGCACTACCCCCCTCCAAGTCTTTCAAAAAAGTTAAATGTCCATTCTGTTTATAACCAAGCATAGTGAAATGTACTTTCATGACAGAGAGAAAGCAGTAAGTAAAAGGTCTATGTTGCAGCACATTATCTTTTGCAAAAAGATCAGGTACAAGCTTAAAGGGCTACATCTATTCTCAGATAAGACTCTGCTTGAAGTCTACAAAAGAATCAGTTTAATAAAGAACTTGGTTCTGGCAGGAAGACTGAAACCAACCATGAAAGAACAAATCCTTCAAAGAAGCAGGAGACTAACCTTCGTGCAGCAGTGTGACCCTGCACCTCTGAACATGCAAAAGCTTCAAATAATTGTCCAGGCAACAATGGTGGAGTGTCTGTTCAGGCAACAATGGTGAAGTGTCTGTTTGTGCTTGTGTGGACAGCTTACAAGGAGTATTGCACAGCATGATGGAGTGGAGTTCAGAAATACACAGCCCCAGCTGGCTGAGGTAGCTGAGATGCTGAAAGCCAAGGTAGCTAGCACAGAGCAACATGGGAGCACTGTTGTGATGTTACCATTGTGGAAACTAGCTTGTTCACATCAAATTATGCGATAAACGCTCATCTGCAGATCCACAAGGGGCACAGAGAGATGATAGCAGGTGGGAGAGCTGCTTCCAGGCTTCTCACAGGAGCCATCAGACTGTCAAAGGCCCATGTCCACAAGCCCAGAGGAGCACAGGGGCACAAAGGCAGGTGACAACCTGAATTAAGGACTCAGAAGAAGGGACACCACATCCAGGTCTCTCCCAGGACTGTCCTAGGAGAACCTCAGCCCCACTGACCAGGCGTGAAACCCACCACCGTGGGTCAACACTTGAGGCTTGTACATGCAGGTGACAGCAACTGGGGACACTGTGATCCTAGCCCAGCTGATGGAGGGACCCACGCTGTGTGTATGTTTACATGGATATATATTCTCACTAGTGGACTTCCGTGCTGCTCTGCCAGGAAGGAGAGCAGGAGGAGCCTGTTGGTGCTGTTTGTGTTTGTGGGAGCGCTCTGCGTGTGTCTGCCTGTGATCTGTGTGGCTAGCCATGTATATATGCATATATATGTGTTCTACATGTGGTGAGTACATACCTGCTGGGAATACATCTTCAGCCTCACTAGTGGCTAGACCTGGGGCATGGAACCTCAGCAGCCTTGTCTCTCTTGAGCTGTCAGATCCAGCGTGATATACTTTCCTGTAAGAGTTCAGACTTGGCTACATCTGGGTAACACTGCACTGTACACTGGAGAAACTGCTAGAGGCGCCGAACCTGCTGCTTGTTGTACTTCATACATTTCAGGTTGCACCCAGTGTTTGGCATACCTTAGGGTTCACTCTGAGTAAGTCTCTACAGGATGACTATTTACTAACCCATGTATGTCCAGAATAAACATTTATCTAACCCAGAGTAGTCTCTAGGGTATTCTCACCCACAGAGAGCAAGAATAGCAAACAAATATATTCCATGAAGATATGCCCAGCTGCAGTCTATGCACTTTCTGGACCAAGAGCCCTCCAAGGATGCCTGCCATCCCTAGAGGTCCTGGTTTCTATGGGCTTTTTAGCTTAATTATGTAGTAAGTCACATGCACTGACAACAGAGAAGCACCCTAATGAAAAGGCTCAGAAGGGGCCATGTATAACGTTCATTCCAGTAAGTTCAGTGAACATGTTGTACTTCTGATGTTCTGGTTTCAGAAAGGAGTACACAATTAACGGGAATTCATCATCTAGCCAGGAAACCAAGTGAAAAAAAAAAAAAAAAAGGGCAAAAAACCCCCTTATCCAAATTAAAAAAATCTCTACCAAAACCTTTTTATTTTTTGAAGTTACTATTGGGTTCACTGATTGATCCTTAAAATTCTCCCATCTCCTTCTATAGCATGGTGCTCCAAAGCCTGTTAGCTGAGCTATCAGGGGTCGCAATGTAGTGATGGGATCTGGGGTGGAGTCCAGGTTATTTATTCTAAAACTTTCTCAGTTAATTTAAGTATTTGGTGAGGGGGAGTGTCAGAGAAGCAGCTATGAGTTTGGAGGTATAGCCAAAAGCATTGACTGCCCCCAATTGAGCTTCCTTCCTCTATTTGCAGTAAATGCGCCAAATGTCTGGCTACCTCTGAGCAGGAAGGCTGGCTTTCCAGCATTTTCAGGAGACACAATTTTCCTTCTGTAATTGAGGCAGTGGAGGGTATCTTTCCCCCCTTCCCCTGTCCTCATCTTATGATGTGGGAAAGTATGGCACAGCCCTCTCCACCCTCTGACACAGACTGGGATGGTAAGGGGAAGCTCTGCCATTCCCATCTTTTCACAGGCCAGAATAATTTCAGGAGCCCTTTCCCATGCTCCTTGTCCGTGAGGAGCTCTGGCAGTCTCCCATTCAAGCCGTCTTTTCCACAGGGTAAGTCTGAGGTCTTCCTCATACTACGAAGTGTCTTCTATACTTCAGTGTGTATCATATGTTTCATTCCCTTCCCCATACCCTCTTTATGTCTCCTAAACCCTTATTATTCCCAGCAATCCTGATAGGTTATGTGCTTTAGGAATGCCCCCATATCTTTGAGTTTTCTCATTGCCTCTCTCCAATGCATCTTGCGGATATGATGGAGACGGGGACTATATAGGATTATTCCATACAACATGTTAAATGACTGCAGTGCTCAATCTTGATGGCCATGTGGAAGCTGGCTGTGTACCAGCTGCTCTGCAGTTGGCACACAGACCCTGCCGTAGGGAGGGCAAGGATAGAGGTGGCCTCAGGCTTTCCATCTGTTCTCCAGTAAATAATCTACTGTTAGTGGGAGACGAGCCATCCAAAATGTATAAACCTACCAACAAAAAAACCCAACTCAACTTTCTGATTGGGATTTTGAAGACAGTGCCAAGGTTAAAAATTTGAAGCACTCTGAGGAAAAACAAAACAGAAGAGTCCTGGACTATGCTAGGTTTTTTGTAGCCATGGTTACTGGCATAATAGGAATATACTAGAAATAACTAACAATAACATCAGTCATAATAAAAAGAGGATCCTAACATTTGCCAGATTTTAGTTGAACTGCTGGGCAGTTGGGAGCATACATAGCCCCAAGAAACAGAACTAGCTTTGACAAACATCTCAGGATCTTTCCTCCCTTACTGATGAGGAAGATCTGGAACATCTGCAATGTTTAAACTCAAAGTGTTGTTACTCATTTCATCATTCTGGCATGCTCCAGCTGAGGGCCATAAAAGGTCAATAATTATGACTAATACAAATTCTTTTACCTCTTGTGCTCATGAACCCCTTTATAATTATTGGAGAAATTAGTGGAAATCAACAAAAGCAATCAGTAAAGGAAAAAAATTATCAAAATAGAAAGCTGAGGTACATGAACTTGTGACAGGAATGGGGAAATTACACCTTGATCCTTCTCACTGAAGATTTAAATCTAGTGGATGTCCTAGCATCTCCTATTCAGAATAAATGACATATACTGAATTTGCGATGCTTATTTTCAGTGATGGTACCAGCACCTGCTGACTGCAAGTGCTTATTAACATATGATAGAGAATAGGCTAAGATGTCACAGCAACACAAAAGTATTGAATATGGATGGAGGGGGGTAAAGAAGGAACAGAAAAATGAACAAAATAAATTTCTTCCATCCTCAGTATCACAAAGCCGCAAGTGAAAATTATCTGTGGAGAAGTGGATGTAATAACAAAAATGGGACATACCAGTCCCTTTACTCTTGCAACAGACGGGGGTGTTTGACAGTGACACCAAGCTGTGAGATGCAGTGGACATGCTGGAGAGAAGGGATGCCATCCAAAGGGACCTGGACAGGCTGGAGAGATGGGCCCGTGCAAACCTCATGAAGTTCAGCAAGGCCAAGTGCAAGGTCCTGCACCTGGGTTGGGGCAATCCCAAGCACAGATACAGGCTGGGCGATGAGTGGGTTGAGAGCAGCCCTGCAGAGAAGGACTTGAGGGTGCTGATAGTCGAAAAGCTAGTCGTGAGCCAGCAATGTGTTCCTGCAGCCCATAAAGCCAGTCACATCCTGGGCTGCATCAAGAGAATTGTGGCCAGCAAGTCAAGGGAGGTGATTCTCCCCCTCTGCTCTGGTGAGGCCCCACCTGCAGTACTACATCCAGCTCTGGGGGCCTCAGCACAAGAAGGACACGGACCTGCTCAAGCAGGTCCAGAGAGGGCCATGAAGGTGATCAGGGGGCTGGAGCACCTCCCCTGTGAGGACAGGCTGAGAGTGTTGGGGTTGTTCAGCCTGGAGAAGAGAAGGCTCTGGGGAGACCTTATTGCAGCCTTTCAGTACTTAAAAGGGGCTACAGGAAAGGTGAGGAGGGACTCTTGATCAGGGACTGTAGTCATAGGACCAGGAGTAATGGCTTCAAACTGAAAGAGGGGAGATTTAGGTTGGATCTTAGGAAGAAATTCTTTCCTGTGAGGATGGTGAGACACTGGAATAGGTTGCCCAGAGAAGCTGTGGCTGCCCCCTCCCTGGCAGTGTTCAAGGCCAGATTAGATGGGGCTTTGAGCAACCTGGTCTAGTGGAAGGTGACCCTGCCCATGGTGGGGGGGGTGGACTAGGTGATCTTCAAGGTCCTTTCCGACCCAAACCATTCCATGATTCTATGATATATGAATATTGGCCAGGACTGACTGTATTTGATGTGTCGGTTATTGTCTATGCAACATTATATTTTCTATCTGGATTGAAAAGCAAATGAATTGAAAAATGCCTTATGATTGTAAAATAAGCTGATATTGAAGAAACCAGAAGAATACCAATCACCCATTGCTTTCTTCTGACAGGCTTTATCTTCCTTGTGCAGAGCCAATGAGTGCACACCGTGCAATGAATGGCTACACGTTTAACCTTCCCTTGGAGGAAGATAAATTGATGATGCATGACCAGTGTGACACTAACAAATTTCTGGCTCATTTTCAGCCAGAAGGCTAGTCAAAATGCACATTACCCAGAGTATCACAGGTTTTCATTGTGCTGGTATGAATTGCATCTACTTTAAGGAAAATAAATTTAGCTTTGCCAGTGAACAAAACACAAAAGCTACCTTAACAGAAGACTCCACTACAAGTTTCTGAGGCTATAACTTCATTTTAGAAAACCGTGTGCCACATTTCAGTTTGACAGGTTATAAAGATAATCAGATTGCATCCAATTCTTTTGGAGGATAAAACTGAGCTAATCTTTAATATATACATTTTTATAGCATTATGCAGGAAATATGACGTATCATTTCTCAAAAAGTTTACTCAACAAAAAAGGAAATATAAGAAAAATAAGGGAACAGCTAAAGATGTAAGAGCTGATATTCTCTGTGTATGACATTTGTTCTTATGTAAGTATCTTAGTGATAACCCATTACTATAATTGTAATGAGGAATAGAAGCTTTCTCAATAATGCCCACTCTGAGTCTGTGTTTAACAAAATGCAGTAAGAACTGACGTGGTATTGAAAACTGTGTAATTCTGTATGGTACCTAAGATGGGAAGTAGGCATCATAGTTATTCATGAATCAGAATCTTCTTTCTTTCTAGTGAACCATTTCTATCTGTTCTTATCCTGCACACAGAAGTGCCTTCCCATTCAGAATCCTCTGCTGAGTACTTTATTGAATTACATCCCATTTTTAATGTAATATACAAATAAATTTCTTAATAGTCCATGAATTAGCTCTGGTGCCTTTTCCATACAGCGCTGTTTCAAATAAGAGTACCAAGTGTCTGTTTTTGTCAGATATTTTCTGAAACTACAATGCAATTCCACGGTATCAAATGAATATATTATGGGCAAAAGATGCTTATGTTCAAAATGTAATTCTTACATATGTCCCTTTACTTGGAATTACAATGAAGGACCAGAAGGCTGCTGGGCTTACTTAATTTGTATCAGTCAGGTTGCACATGTCCTTAATTTTTCATCTTTGGCACAATCTCTGCGTCCTTTCTTGCCAGCTGACAAATACACGTTGAAACTACTTTCCAATACCAATGTAGCAGGTTGTACTATACCCTATATACCTCCTCCCCACTACCTTCTGTGCCTGAGATCTGATAGCCATCTCTTTAGAAGAAAAGCCCTCACCAGGTGAGGTGTTCTCCTGTACCTGCACTGCTGGCACACCACAGCTGGCACTTAAACAGCTAGGTATAAGAAGAAATAAGTCTAAGAACAGCCTTAGGCAGAGTAAGGTCCCAACACGTAGTATGTCACCCTGACATTGCACAGCCTGGAGGCTTTTTTGTCATGGAGACAGATGACACAGTTCTTCTATGGAAGCTCCTAACCTAAGGCAAGGTGGACTTTGGCTGAAGATGTGCAGAATTAATAAAAGACAGTAAATTCCCTGTCAAAGTCAACTGTATTTCTTTCTTCTTCTGATGTATAATACACACTTCTTTTCCAGGCTTTTTGTTTAGAAATGTTGAACAGATGTTTACACAGACAGTGGAGAAGAGACAACAAACACTGTGATAGATATTAAAGACAGAGACATCTTCCAACCTACTTCCTTCTATTTTTTATCATGATAAAGCAGTATAAAATACATTTCAATGTTTAATTCTTATTCACAGGAGTACAAAATCCTCTCCTACAACAAGGTTTACTTATGAGTAGTCTAGCTAATATAATACATTTTTCACAGCGGGACACAGTAATGACAGTTGATGTTACAACAGTGTTAATGAAGAGTTTTTATGTCATGTATAATGCTGCGAGCTGTGTCATACCGTGGGAAGGGATTTAGCAACTCACCACACAGACAAAAGGCTGTACATTTTAATTTTCTCCCCACTGAGAAACCGATCATTGAATTATCATCCTTCAAAGCTACTACTACATGTGCGCAGTGCACACAATCATCAAAAATTAGGGATTGAAAGGAAATGGGAAAAAAGTATTTGAAAGAAAATAAGATCCATGGGAAAAAAAAAAGGCAAAATACAGTCTGCAGTTGCACATCTTTTCACTATCCCCATGGTTTCACGTCCAGATGCTTCCAAATAAATGATCCTGTTTATCATCAGTTTACATTGATTGCAGACTGTAGCTGGAACTCTGAGTAATGACCCTAATCAATACAGCTGATCCTATCCCTGGCATTTGAAAAACATGGCTGTGAAATAAGGCAGTACTGAAGTCGTGTGCTAAAGCAACTATAGCATCTGTTTGAATATATTACACTTTTAAGTAAATGAGCAATTTGCCATCACTTAAAAATATTTTTTTTCTTGCTGTTTTGTTTTCATATATACACATCAGGAAATAGATACAGACAAATGTGTCCTCACATTTCCTGGTTTTCTTTCTCACAGTGATGTGCTTTTGACAATTAAAAAAAAAAAAAAAAAAAAGGTAGTTAGGCAAGCTATACTGATGATGAGCAAGTCCTTTTGGTCCTACATGCTTGTATTTAATAGTTCACTCTTCAATGCACCAGCAACAGTCCTTTAACCCTGGACTGTACTGCTCTACCAAAGAGCCTCTCTTGCACTTCTGGAGTCGTCTATTAGCCTTTCACCTTCAGCCCCAAAGAGCACCTCCACAGCAAAGGCATTTTGGAAATAGCAAATTTTTAAAGGCACAGTCAAGTTGTTTTGGTTTGTAACAACATTGATAGTTATGTAGGTGTAATTTAGCAGGGTAACCCAGAGTTATTTATTTTTCCTTTCTCTCTTTTAAACAGCAAATCCAGATTCATTTTTGCGACCTATACGGCAAATATCTGGCAACAAGATGTCCCTATTTTAGGGGATGTCTCATCCAACAATTCTCTGGAATTCTGGATTGATCCCGGCTTTTTGTTGTCATATCTCATTATGAAATTCGTTGCATATTTGTGGCTATTAATCCCTTTCTGCCTGTTTTGCTAGGAATGTCTTCCAAGTTTCTCTCACTTCTCAAATTCATTGTTTATTTTATTTCCTCTATTCTTTTAGTTTTCATTTTTCAAGTTTAAATGAATTCTGCTATTGCTTCTCATATTTGATCTTGTCAGATTATTTGGGGCTATTTTTCTCATTTTATATTTTGCACAAACTCATAAACAACTCAGTTTTATATGCACATAAATTGTCCTCTGAAATCATAGAATGGTTTGGGTTGGAAGGGACCTCAAAGATCACCTAGTTCCAACCCCCCTGCCATGGGCAGGGACACCTTCCTAGACCAGGTTGCTCAAAGCCCCATCCAGCCTGGTCTTGGACACTTCCAGGGAGGGGGCAGCCACAGCTTCTCTGGGCAACCTGTTCCAGGGTCGCAGCACCCTTGGAGTTAAGAACTTCCTAAGATCTCATCTAAATCTCCCCCCTTTCAGTTTGAAACCATTACCCCTCATCCTGTCACTACACTCCTGGGTAAAGAGTCCCTCCCCTTCTTTCCTGTAGATGCCTGTGTTCATGTTTTAAAAAAGGGGTTAAACAAATCAGATCTAATTTTAACACTGAAAAAGTTTACTAGGTCATGGAAGCTACCTGTGATAAATTATCATGGACTACCCTTGTTAAGTATTCATCCAGCTTGCAAGCCATGTGTCAGGGCTATCATTCATTTTACTTCTTATTGATCAGACAGCATTGTTTTACTAAAACATGAAGGATATTACTATATACAAGGATATTACTATTACTTCTGTAATAGTACATTTGTACCAGAATTAGTATAAATCCTATCAGCATTTTGTCTTTAAAGTTACTGATCTTGTTATCTTCTGGAAGCAGAGCAAAGAAACATTCAGAGCTATACTTGAACCCTAGGCATAAAAATGTGATTCCACCATTGTGTCCTTGCACCAGTACCTCTTTGGAAGTAACTTCCCCATGTGACTGTGCACTTAGAAGCACAAGAGTTTTAAGGTCTGAAATCTTGAGTCAGAATACATGTGGCCTAGTTTTCATCTGAACACTTGAGCTTCTGCCTTTTCTCACAGATACCTAAAACTGGACTGTCAAAATGGCAACTACGTTAATCTGTTAACTGGTAATGGTTAATATCAGATGAGTATGAGTTTTATAATTGTACGTTTTTTTTTTTTTCTTTGAGGCCCTGAAGGTAAATTTTGAATTACTCTGATCACACTTTGCTTTTGGGATACTGGTGATTAAAATTCATTTTGTGAGGGCTGCCAGGAGCCAAAGACAACCATAAAAACCATTTCACTGTCTACATCCTGCCTGGCACAGGGTGGCAGGATTGTCTTGCTGACTCACCCTGTGAGCAAGTGAACTGCAGGTTTGTTTCTGCTGACTCACAGAGGATGATGGGAGGCATTAGACTTTAGATTTTACTTCTAAGATTAAAAATAAAGCAAGAAAAAAGTTATGAAAAGTGAAAGTTGCGTACTCATTCAGAATGTCAGTAGTGTGGCTACATAATTCACAAATCAAAAGACTGTGTGTATATATATGTATGCATATCTTTCTCTCTCTCTCTTTCTCTGTATATATACATAAAAATTTGCCTCTCAAGCCCTAGATGTTATGTATTTTGGTTTTGTTCTCCATCACAATTCTTAAAATAAAAGTATAGTGCTTGTCTCTGACCCCAGAAGCCAGATTTAAAAGGAAAACCTGAGTATGGTGGAAGCTGTCAGCAACATATGCAAGCATGAATACAACTATTTAGTAAAAAATTTGGAGATTAGTTTAAAACCTCTCCAACACTTTTGGAAGCTGAACACAGTGGCATTCAATATGATATGGCCTAATCTCTCCTAGGGCTCATGTTGAACTTTCATGAATTAAAGTTTATCTCACTGTCTGTGAGCACTTTAAAGCATACTGTTTAAACCTTGTTAGCTAACACATTTTTAGGGTTACAGCTTCTCTCCAGTAATAAAAAAGAAGTGTTTAATATTATCTTTGACATTTCATCACTGACTTCAGCGGGTAGAAACCCCTCTTGGAGGAAATAACTGTGTGCATTGAACAGGTGTTTGGGTAGACAGTAATATTTGGATGGAAAGCTTATAAGGGCAAGCATCACAAACCCAAAAATTCTTCAGTGAAATTGTTCTGTATCCCCAGAGCAATAGAGTGAAGTAATGTACTGGAAAATCCAGAGAATAAAACATTGCCTATGCACTGTTCCAGAAATGAAATCCTAGAATTGCAAACAAGTAAGTGTGAATGAATGAGTTGGACAGCAGGTCTTTATAAGGTGTAGAGTAAAGGAAATGACTAAACTTTATCAGAAAGTGTTTGCGGTGTGGACGTAACTATATCAACAAAACTGTATTTTGCCCTGGAATGTAATAAACTATCATGCACTGCCAACTCTGATCTTATATCAAATTAAAATAAAGCAGTAAAACTTTTGCCTGTATAACCACATCCCTGTTAGAGATTTCTCTCGGCAGAGCTAGACATGTAAGAGTCACAGCTCTTCATAGCTCTGACATGGATGGGCTGTCAGAACTCTTTTTGGTGCAATTCCTTTGGTCTATCCTAAGCAATTACTTTAGAATGAGATCAGTAATGAGTGAAAAGTGTTTGTTTCTTGCCATTGACTGGAAGGGGTCCTCATGTGTTTAATTTGGATATGGCTGTCTGCAATGTATCAGCTAAATTTGAGGGGTCTCAACCAGAGCTGTGGATGTTATCAAGGTCTTCAAGGTTACAGAACTCACTAATAGACTACAAGATTTGTCTACAGAGTATCAGGTGAAGGTTCCCCACACACCTCTACTTTACAGATGTAAACTAGCAAACATCCAAGCAGACTTATACCAGAAAAAGATTTGTGCAGAACTATAACACTCAGGAAATAGGTTAGCTAATGAACTTATATAAACTTTGTGTTATGAAACATTTCTAGCCAAGGCAGATCCCCTACGGCATGTTCATTACCTGTAACTCAAGAAGAAAAATCACAGGAATCATCTTGTGGCAGACTACAAGGACAGACGAGTACACCTGTGCGAGTATTGCACAACTGCAGAAGGATCATGCACCATCAGCACCATCTCCTGCTACCCATCTTCCTTTCCCCCTTTTCTTCACAGTCCCCATCTGATCTCTGTCCCAAAAGCAGCAGAGGGCCTCTCCTTTTTCATCTCTACTGTGGACAGAGTATTATTCTCCTCATATTCCTTCATATGGTTTCAGCCTAAGCCAAGCATCCCCAGGGCAAGTGGACATGAAGAATTCTGAGAAGGTCTGGGCACTTTTCCTAGGCTAGGCAGATAAGAAATGCCAACGTGACTCTCCTCCATCATATGGAAATCATGTGGATATCATCATAACCCTGGACTAAGTTGCAGGCCCAGCTTTGCCTTTTCCTCACCCTTAGACATGTGTAGAAACCTCAGCCTGGAGACAGAAGGACAGTGGGTGCAGGGACCTATATTTTCCATGGACCTTGTACTGGTGGGGACTCTGACTTAATTAAGAAAAATGGGTTTCTGATGATCACTTAAGATCAGTAAGAATTCCTTGTAAGAATCCTAAATGCTGCAGCAATTAGCTCCCTATGAACCATTTAACTATTCATGTCCAGAATGAGCTGTAAAATAAATACACTCAAATGTAATTACATGTGTTCAGAGAGAAGGCAAGCTCTCTGTCTTTTTATTTTTGCAAATCAAAAAACTAACCCAACTGCCACAAAACATATCTGGGGAAAAAAAAAAAAAATAGAAAAGAAAAGAAAAACCAGAACATATCAAGGTATCAATGTTCACAACCTCATTTATTCCCTTATGTTTACTTCAGCTGTATCAGTTCTATGACCACTACTCAAGATGCAGTGACTCTGCTCCCTATTTCAATTTGCTATGCAGAACCTCAGCATTATTTTCTCAAAAAGGTAAAAATTAAATAATTTTTGTTTTTAAAACTCCTGAAAATGTAAGGCAAAAGCAATGCTACTGCTTCTATACACAGGGAACCAGAAGCCCAAGTGCTACTAACAACCTCATTCACCGCAGCTGGGTGTAACTCAGAAAGGCCTCAGAAAGGCCTGTTAGAAAGGAGAATTCCTCATCTGACCATTTGTCTGTGAATGGCACCACACTGGACTGTGAGTGTATTTGTGGGATAGCCATGTGTTTTCCTATGCTGATCAGCAGAGCTAAGAAAGGCTAAAAGGGAGCAGTGGCATACCTGAAAAGCCTGATGATATTAACCACCAGGTCCCACAACAAAGAGAGGCCATGGCTGTCCCCATCTAGGAAAATTCATTGAAGCTAAATTCTGTGTAACAACATTTGAAAGTGAGGTCTCTGTTGTTCAGAGCTGAATGGGAGGTCACAGCAAACCTGGCTTCATTTATACATGCCTTTGTCAGCATCTGATGGGACTAGAGCAAGAAATCACTGGGTACAAAACCTTTACACCTCAGAAACTTCAGCTAGCCCTCGCTGTCTTCTTAGCAATGCATGCTGCTCTGAGCTCATTTAACCCTGTAGGCATGGGAGCTGCAAGTCAGAGTCACTAAAGGAGTTTAAGTGGTTAGTTCCTGGCTCTGACAAATTTTACTGTGGTCTGAGTGTTGATTCTTCAAGATTGCCCAAGACAGCTAAAATCATATCTCCAGACTGTTATCTAATGCAAGGACTATTTATAGCCCTGATCACAGACACAAACTATCCTCTGTAAGTAGGCTAGGTACTATTGTGGACTTGAAGACTGGGGACCTGCCAGGGGACCCATCAGGTGGTAAAGAGAAGGTCAACAGTACTCTATTAACAGAAAACAAGAAGAAATTTCAAGCAGGTGCTTCAGTCTCATCAGGATTTGTGTTTGAAGACACATATGATGACTACCTCTCAGGCAGTCCATAAAAAGAAATGTGGGCAATCCAAAGCCAACTTGATGCACAGATATGTGAGATTTGGGAGGGGAACCAGAATGAACTCCAATGCAACTGAACTGCTCTCTTTTCTTGAGGGCCACAGGGCCCCTGGGGAACATGCAGAGACCTGGAGAAATAGCGCTTGTCCCATGGACCGAGTGTTTCCCATGGCAATCCCATGACCTCCAGGTGAGCATCGATAGATTCAGTCTTCCTCACAGAAGTAGAGAAGAGAATGTGGACAACAAGGTTTAAATCTATATTCTTTTTTCCCATTTGTCACAGTAGCGCTGAATAGATCAACTATTTCACAAATAAATTTTAACTTCTACCCTCTGGACATTTGGCAGGGGAAGGCCTCAGAACGGAAGGGAGGATGTGACTCTGGGTTATGAGTTATCTGAAACCAGTCCAGTTAAGTGAAGTGTGGTATACAGGAGTGAATGCTAAGGGATAATCAAATACCTTTCCTAACATTTGTGGCAGATAATCTCCGAAGCCTGAAGTGCCACACTGTCCTTAAACAATTTAGAATAAGAAGGTAAATCAGATAAAAAAGAGAGACCATCGAAAGTGACACGAAAGGTCCTATTAATTTGTTGTAAATTGCATGTTGCATATTTATATATCATGCGTGAGTGAGGGAATCTGAGAGGAAAACCAAACAGCCCTAATCTTACTAAAGCCCAGAACAAATATGCTGTGTTTTTGTTAATATGATCGCTAAATTAGAGAATCTTTCCTCCCTCTCCTAAATTTTGCCTTGAAGATTTTTCTGAAATTTTTGCATAGCATTAGAAAACCCTTATTGGATTCTAAACAATGGCTGCTTAAAGAGAAATCTGAAAAATAACCAGTATTAAACAAAAAGAAATGTCTAAAGACAGAAGACACTAATAAATGATATAAATCCTTAATATAACCAAAATTCAGTTTGCTGATTCACTTCCCGCTCAGTCACGCAGAGCAAAAATAAATATTTTAAAGCAAGATAAATTAAGAACATGCTCTCATTCAGTGTGAAAAAAAAAAGAACACTTGAATATAAACAACTCACCTGAAGAGAAGAGATGTATGAGAAGGAGGTAGCTCTACATTGCACACTGAAAAGGTGTTGGGCCTATAGCATATATAAGCAATATGCACAAAGCCATCTTTGGCTGCTTTCAGAAGACAGGCAGGGGTGCTGCAGGAAGATACCACAGAATCCTTATATGGAAAGAAGACAGTGTGGCGCAGCATGCAAAGCAGGATGAATTAAATGTGCTGATTAAATGAACAGCTTGCTTTTTGTACTTCAGTGAAGTTCAAAGCTTTCTGGCCAAGCACTTTAAGCATATCTAGCAATCAAAGAAATGACTTACATTATAAAACCCTCATGCAGGGAATCAGTACGTAATGCAAAATTGATCTCTTTACGTGCCTCTGTCCCTCACCTTTTTTCAGGGCTTTAGTAAGAATACATAATACTTTTTAGTGCAGGTATAAATGCTAAAGGCTGAGAGAAGGGAGAGACCCTACGCTGCACTGCTGTAGAAGGAATTGAGGACAATGCCTTCTATCCAGACCGCTGAAAGATGGTGCAAACAGGTTTCCCCAAAACTATACCTTAGACAAGCTGCGTACTCATTCCTTATGTGTATCTTTAGCGAAGCAATTTGTGGTAAAACAGTCAGTGTTACCTGCCCTGTTAAGTGTATGTCTCAAAGCAGCAGGACACCTGGACTCTAACCCTGATTGTAACAAAGTTTTACTGCTGACTGTAAATCCACTGCACGGAGTAAAGTGACACAGGTGGTGTTAAGGACTCACTGTGACTAGCAGGAGGTCTAATACCTTTGATTAGAGAGGACAAATGAAAAGTAAACACCACAACTTTCAATTCTCAGACTGAGGACAAGAGGAAGAGAAGCATTTTTACTTGTAATCTGAAGTATTGCTACATAAATCACTGACAAACTGTAGCATCCTAGCAGGTTTTGGTTTGGTTTGGTTTTGTTTATTTTTTTAGCAATATATTTTGTGCTATAACACTTCAAAGTTGGTGGTAATGATTTTTCAGAGAAAAGACATCTAAATTTTCAAATGTTGCTATCCTGAGCTTTGAATTCGGGTGTTGTGTTGTACTAAACTAGGTTGGTTGTTCAAGTGGCTCCATATCAATTTATGAGTCTATTTTAGGACTGTCAATTAGAATAGTCCCAGAATGGTTAGAGTTGTGTTCTGCTTGACCTCTCACAGATACACTAAATGGACACAAACATGCCCCTCTTTCTGAGCTTGCCCACAAGCCATGAGAAGAGCTTAAGCCTCTCACTTTTAGTTCTTCCTAAGAGTATCCAGCACCATGTATGATACTTAGATGTCTGACATCCACGTATTTGACCTTGAGGTGATCTTGATGTGATCTGACTCATTCTTTCCAAAGAAAACAAATGGAAAAAAGCTGCTGTTGTTCCTTTGAAATCCCAGTTTACTCCTTCTGGTTGGAATATTTCTGTACAAAACCCCTTGTGTTTCTTGTATTTCATGATGCCAGCAAATGTTACATCTGCCTTACTGATAACTCCAGCCTGGATGGCCAACATATTTTATTATTCTAATGGTAACCTCCACACATTGTCCCAAGCTGTCCTTTGTAGAAAGTAGCATGATGTCATTCCCCCTTTAAATCTCTGATGAAAAACAACCTGTATAGTGATGTCTCTGTTTAATGAGTAGCTAGCTGTAGTGGATGTAGTGATGCAGTGACTGAGTTATTATACTATTTCTCACTGTTTCACTGGTATCCTGTGTTTCTCTGTGTTGCCTTGTATCCTTATTCCTTATGCTTCTGCTCATGTTTTACTCATAATTTTTTTGGTCAGGGATTTTCATTTTTTATTTTTTTGTATTCATGTACAGTGATTAATACAATGATATGCCACATACTCCGTAAAGCTTGAGAATAACAGAGGGAGCTGCAAACACTGAAGGAAAAGCCCAAGGACTAAGCCAGGCAGCAGGTTAGAACAAAGCACGTGGGATTACAACATGGTATTGGTTTGTAGCTATCTCACTCTTGGGGCCAAAATAGAGTCAAGTGAGGAAATCAAAACCAAACGTAGATGAAGGATGAAGACCTAAGCATTTTATGGACTGATACACATGAAGACCTCTGGCTTCTGTTTGCTTCTACTGTGTTAAGGGAAACAGGACAATGCATGCATATTTGTAAATGAAAAACATATTATATCTGTATAATATAACAAATTTCTCCATGATAGAGAAACAGCTGTGCTAGGGGCTCAATATCAGCTAACTGTGTGGACTAAGGAAAAAAACAAGAACCATATTAAAAGAGCAATTCATCTATATTTAAAATTACTCCTAATTATTGCTATAATGACAGAACGATATAGTGTGTTTTGAAGGCATCATGAAATTCTCCCCCCAATTCATAGCATTCTGAGGCATTGGTAATAAAATTAAAACTTAATATAAACTCTTGATGTTTATTGTGCTTTCAAGGATTTTATGTGCAATTCTACAAGGTCAAAGAGGATAACATTTTTTATGCACAAAAACTATGAAGGAAAAAATGTGTTCAGCTCAAGTACTCTGAAGAACTTTTCTATAAAGCTCGTAGAATCATAAAATAGTTTGGGTTGGAAGGGACCTCAAAGATCATCTAGTTCCAACCCCCGCGCCATGGGCAGGGACACCTTCCACTAGACCAGTTTGCTCAGGGCTCCATCTAACCTGGTCTTGAACACTGCCAGGGAGGGGGCAGCCACAACTTCCTTAGGCAAACTGTTCCAGTGTCTCACCACCCTCATTGTGAAGAACTTCTTCCTTGTATCTAGTCTAAACCTGCCCTCTCCCAGCTTCCAACCATTACTCCTCATCCAATCACTGCAGGCCCTTGTGTAAAAAGTCCCTCCCGAGCCTTCTTGTAGGCCCCCTTCAGGTATTGGAAGGTCGCTGTGAGGTCTCCCCAGAGCCTTCTCTTTTCCAGGCTGAAGAGGCCCGACTCTCTCAGCCTGTCCTCGTAGGAAAGGTGCTCCAACCCTTTGACCATCATCAGGTAGCCCTCCCTTGGATTCTTTCTAGCAACTCTATGTCTTTCTTGTGTTGGAGGTTCCAGAGCTGGACGCAGAGGTAGGGTCTCATGAGGGCAGAGCAGAGGGGCAGAATCACCTCCCTCCACCTGCTGGCCACAATTCTCTTGATGCAGCCCAGGATACGGTTGGCTTTTTGGGCTGCAAGCACACGCTCTTGGCTCATGTTCATCCTATCATCCACCAGCACACCCAAGTCCTTCTGCCCAGGGCTGCATTCTATCCACTCATCGCCCAGCCTGTACCTGTGCTTGGGATTGCCTTGACGCAGCTGCAGGACCTTACACTTGGCCTTGTTAAACTTCATGAGTTTGGCCTGGGCCTACCTCTCCAGCCTGTCAAGGCCCTTCTGAATGGCCTCCCTTCCCTCCAGCATGTCAACCTCACCACACAACTTGGTGTCTTCCTCTTAGTTGTGAACCAGTTGGTTGACAGAGGTTTTTTTTGGACTGTTAAAAAGTTTGCAACTTTTTAAAGAAGCTTGAGGACTTGTACACATGAAATTCCAGTAGTCTCTCTGTTTGTCCTGCTGGTGTTTTAGTGTACCAGACTAAACATGTTGTCTCTCATGTATTTGCATTGACAGCAACATATAAACTTATGTGATAATGAACTTTGACTCTGGGCTGGTTGAGATGCAGTTACATGTTTTGTTCTGCTGAGCTGTGTGTAGCAGCAATAACATAGAGGATAAGCAGTTACAGATAAGTAAGGAAGGGAAGTAACATCTCAGGCTACTGTGGCTGTTTGTGTAGTAAATACGAGTAGTTCAGTACAGTACAAGCACTAAATATCATCATAGAACAGGAACTGGCTGTGAGGCACAAGACAAAGAGTGAAAAAAGCCAACACTTAATTTGGTGGAAAAAAGCTGCAATACCTCCAATTTTTGTGAAACGGTAAAAAAAACATTCTGAAAAACAATTTAAAATGAGAACACATGGACAAAGGAATAAATACATGTTAGGACAGTCAGGATGGAAGATGACTGAAAAATTTCTCAAGAAGTAGAGTAATCTAATTGAATGGACAAAGTAATGGCTACTAAAATTGTGTTGATAAATTTAAAACATGCACATTAGAAGCGATAGTCTGTTCTACTCATCTCTAATGAAATCTAAATTAACTGCAATCACTTGGAAAACCTCAAGTGTCTTTGCAAACTGCTTAATGAAAACCAGTGTTCAATATGCTGCAACAGTTAGATAACCAAGGAAAATGCTGGCTGCGTGCATAACATGATTGAGGAGAATACTAAAAAACTCCTTCTTTTCCAAGATCATTAGCTAGATTTAGGGTTTTGTAGGCAGCATTCTTTTAAGTTGTTTTTGTTTGTTTGTATGTTTGTTTGTTTGTTTGTTTGTTTTGTAGGAGAGTATCACACATATCTTTGATACAGTTTTCTTATCTACAAAACGTGTTCAAAGCTGAGGTCACAGTAGAAATTAAATAGGAGATAGTAATTTTTCTCTCAGTTCCGAAACCTCATAAAACCAGCCTATTCCCCAAAGAAATCCTTACACAAAGAACTCCTTGCATCTTCTTAGATGAGCACACTTCATGGTTTGGGGTTTTTTCCTTCTTTTTTTTTTTTTTTTTTTTTTTTGGTTTTTGGCTGTTTCTCTATCTAATACTGCCTTTAAATACATAGAATAGGCTCCACCTTATCTAACCTGAGACATTTACAGTGTAAGTGTCCATGCCTGTAGGTCTATCACTGCTGACTCCCTCACTGGAAAGAGAAAGGCAATTTCAAATCACAAATCACACAGCCCATTTTAGATGTCTGTTTTAGGATGAGACAAATTATGAGACAAAGGTGCCCAATTCTCTGCACAGACTGTAAAGTGAGTCTAAAGTAACTAGCATAGGGCAGATACTGACATCTTAGGTGAATCCAGCCTTACAGATCATTAGCATCTTATGATTCCAGCTCAAATCAGAACTTTTTTTTTTCCCAAAATATTGTATGTAATAAATACAGAGAAAGTAGAAAATGTCAACTTCTTAACTAGCTTATTTTGAAATGGGAATTTTTACTGGTTCTTCCATTTGTTCTTAATGACATATGGCCATTGTATCAATAGCATAGCATCACCTGACCTTCATAATCAAAAAACAGTAACTCCAATACGTAAATTGTTTGCAGAAGCTTGCTTGGAACAAGATGCTCAGTTCTCTGTCACAGGAAGGCATAAATTCAAACAGCCCTGAGATATAAACAAGACTTGAAAAAAGCTGTATGATATGGAAATTGGAATTTTTATGTCCCTTGAACTCAGTGTCCTGTGTACTTAAATAAATGATGGCTTCATTTATATTTATTTTTGGCTCAGACAAGTGAATTTATTAGTTTCATTGACAGAAGCATGTCATATTCATTTGGCAAAACTGTTCAGTTATTTTTGAAATTTTCAGAAAAGTACTAAAAAGTATTCTGTCATCCTAGTATTCTGTTGACTTACAGTGGACTGAGTAGACTACAGCTGCCTGGTACTTCGAAAAAAGCCTGTCCTGGGGTTTCAGGTGTCTTAGCTGCAAGCCAGAGTTATGACTGGTTTAGGGCACATGAACACAAGAAGCTGGAAGACTTCATCCAGTTTGTTTTAACTGATGGATGGAAATAATAATAAAAAAAAATTCTTTATTTAATATATAGCAGATGGATGCCAAACAACAATAATCTTATCTGAGAAAAGCATATAAGACTTACAAAATTGTAGGGCTCAAAGAAGAGTATTTAAAAATAATTTTTCCAGACCTCAGTCTTTTACATGAAATTAATTCTACTCTTCATGCTCAACATCTAATTTTTCCCCTTAAATCTAGTAACGATTGCCATATACGAAGTGAAGAGGTATGCTTGGGTACAGCACTAAGTACATCAAGGCCTTCTGATAAATATAGATAATAGGGAAGCTTTTAACCCTCCCATAACAAAGTAGTTCTTACCAAAAAACCGAAACACTGAAGGAATGAGTTTGCAAATAGTTGTAGAGTAGTAGAACAGGCTATTTAAGAATCTTTGGATCCATACACAGCAGAAACATGATGTTCTCTGAAGATGTTAGGGAGGAGCTTGAACAACTTGTCATGATAAAAGAGCTAGAGGCCATGAAGTTAATCAGTGCCATCTTCACCTATCTCACATAGATAGCTATGGGAGTCACAGAGAAACACACAAAGTCTATCCTGCAGGGACTTGTTTAGTGCCAGAATACTTCTAGGATACTTTGCAGAAAACAAATTACATAATAGGAGAAGGTCCTTCTGATTTAATGTTTGTGTAAGTAAATAAAGTATGCTTTCTTTTTTCAGGTTGCCAACACTTCCCTTTATAAATATTTGTAACAATGTTTTAAGTTTTAAACATATCTATTTGTATCCTGCCTTCCTGTGGCTTGAATTTAGAGTGACCTGAGGCAATCCAAAACCTTCTCTTCGATTTTCAAGTTGAGTGGCTTCATAAAATTAACACCTTTGCATATTGGTGACTCTCTACTTATGTCTTTAGCCAACAACAGTTACAACAGCACTTGTACCATTCCCCATGAATGCTGGAAATTTTGGGTTTGATTTGTGTATAAAAATTAAGGATTTTCTCAGACCTCCCTGTTTTCCAATGTTGACACTACAAGTGATTCTACTAATTATGCAAAGAATTAGATAGCAGACAAATGTATAAATAAAACAGATCTTCTGTAGGAGAACTAAGATATTTTGAAATTAGTATTTTGATGTAACATATGTGGTCTTTTTCCAAAATTATTTTTGTTGAGGTTATGGCTTTCCTACACAGAGAAACTGGTGGAGGTAGAACTGTTAAGTAGGATGAAGAAAGATATGGCAACATCTTCAGGTCTGTCATAATTGGCATGTAAAAGTCTTCCAGCATTTTGGCTGGATTATCTTTGTGAATTATCTTTGCTAAATCAGAACTGATGGAAAGTTATGCAGACCTACAGAGGACTGCTCAGAAGTGTGAGCAATACAGACTAGTCAAGGCACTGTTGTCCTCCCCACACCCATCACACACCCGTATTTTATGATATCTGTGGGCAAGAGGCTTTGATGAGTTATCTCAAAGGTTTAGCATTGTGCCCAAGAATTTGTGAACAAAGTATGCTCTGTATTTTCTCTAGTCTCGATCAAAATTCGGTTTTATTACATGCATTTAACTCATTCATATATTTCTGTGAAATATATCTGCTAATATAGAACATAAGATTCAGTGGATAGGGTCATTTTACAGTAAAAAATGCATATCAAGTCATATAGCAAAAAAATAGCAAAGGAGATGACTCCCAGTCACTCAGTCAAAGAGTTACTAATTGACCAGTCAAATACAGTACGGAGTTCCTCATCCAGCCAATTGGCATTTGTGTCTCTGAAGACATAAATTTGCCCTTAATTTAGGTAGTGCATTAAGACTGTTCTTTGAATAAGTTTGCAGTAAATATGTTTTGGAAGGAAAGATTAAATCTGTCTGAATCTTCTGAAGAACGCTAAGAAGCTTAGTTATAAAGCCTAGCATTTCCTATCAGAAAATTATTTTGTCCCTGAGGAGTAAAATCTAAGACAGAGAATACTCCAGGTGAAAAAATTCATAACCGGTTGTATAAGGTAAGCATCGACAGAACATCAGCTGCATACAGGGAGACTACCCAAATAGCTAATGTCTTTTATTAGGCCAAGTGACAGCTGGGAAAACAGAAAAGCTTTCGGCCACATATATCCTTCTGTTAGTCATCAGGAAAAAAGCCTAAACTCTTGTCTCTTTATTCCAGCTGTAATGCCTTGTCCAATAAAAGCAGATTTTATTTGAGTTGCATTCACTTGTAACCTGATTGACTAAAGAGTGATTTTGAAAGTTTCCTCATCTAAGGTGCAGAGGAGTCTAAAAATTTGGATTCTGGTGTAGCTTAATAAAAGTGTTTAGCTCCCCAACTTGCTTTCCAGAGTACCTAAAAATTAGGAGAACATATCACACAGAAACTGCATTTGTGGAAATGCCTTCAAGTGATTGGTGGTTAGCAGAAAGATGTTTTCCATGGAACAAAGCTATGACTACCTAACTGAATCCTTCTGGTTCAGTAGGGAGCAACAGTTATGTCTCGCACCATTTTTGAGGTGACATAAAAATAATAAAATTCTAATAAAAAGTACTACATATGATTTAGAAATAAGCTGGAAATAAGGGGAAATATGGACCTGCTGACTGAGTGGGGAAGAGTTGTGACGGCTTGATGAAGTCCAAGTGTTCAATATTCTGTACTTAATAACTTATTCATTCTTTAAAATAAAGATTGATTTTCCTGCATAATGCAGGTTTAGTAACAGAAGAGAAATGCATGCCAAAATATCAACGATGTTAATGAATGTTCAGGCAATTTAGACATATTAAAGTCAGCAGAGCCTGATGCTTCCTAAGGCATTAAGGAAACTGTTGAAGTAATCTCTAAACTATTAGTGATTATCTTTGTATTTGTGGAGTAGGTCCCAAGAAATTAAACAGAGGAAAGCTTAGAATACGTTAAAAAAAAAAAAAAAAAAAAAAAAAAGAGGTAAAAGCAGAAGCTGAGGAATTGTAGGCTAGTAAGCCCACTTAATGCCTGGAAATATTTAACCCCAGAACAGTTTCCTGGCTCCTTTGGTATAACAAGTTCATGAGATATATCCACCATAGGTGTGTTATTGACGTTGCTACATCAATAACAAAGAATGTCAGACCAATTTGGTTACCTTCATTGACAGGCTAACTAACCTGGCAGGTACAGGGGAGAAAGTTGGTAAGATTCCTCTTGATTATAGTAAGCTTAACATGTAACAGGAATTTTCTGTACAGCAGCAAATGAAATATGCTGAAGAGAAACTGAACAAAATTAAAATCTGCCCTCAGATTAGTTATGAATGATTCACTGTCAAGCTGGAATGTCACTCTGAACATGGGATGTCAATGCATTTCTATCTGGTGCTGTATTAATGACTTGGATGATAGAATAAAGAAGACACTGATAAAATCTGAACACACCAAGCTGGAGGGAAGTATTTGCACGTGCTTCAGAGAACAGGATCAGAATTCTAAATGGTCTTGATAGACCGGAGCAATCCAGAATCAATAGGATGAAATTTAACATACAAGTGCAAAGTGCTACCTTCTGGAAGAAGAGAGCAAATGCATAAAAATGAGCTTTTCAATAACTGACTAGATGGTGTTTCTAAAGAAAAGGAGTCTGCAGCTGCAGCTGACCGAAAGCTGAGTATGGGCAACACAGTGACAAGACAAATCTGACTCTTGGGAGAGTTAAGAGTTGTTATAGAGAACAAGTGTTATTCATTCTACTCAGCATTTGCAGGACATTTGCTCTGTTTTGCATGCTACACTTTAGGACAAATTAGGAGGATTATAGGTGACAGAAACAAGACAGATTAGAAGTTTAGAAACTTGTGGATAAATATTAAAGGATTATAATTTTCATTTAGAAAGGGTGGTAGAAGAAGCCGCATAATAACTGTACTCTAATACTTAAACAGATACAAAGAAACAATAATTAACCTCAGCTGAAGAAAAGTTGGATACACCATGGGAAATTGTGAGCACTGACAGTGGCAGATGGGGAATGTCTACCATGGGGCTATGAACTAGACACTATTCTGGGGTTCCTACAGCCCCCACTGTCAGGGAGTATTTTGATTTCATGATACATCTATCTTAGGGCTGTAGTGGTAAGCTTGACTTACTATGGTTCTGAATATCCTTTTCTATGGCAAATCAGTTTTCTGCACTTCTTATTAGTCACCCAGGTGTAAATCAGCATTTCTCTTTGTGCTTTCCAGATGTGCTATGTACATTCTATTTCAGAGAAAATTGCTTTATATGCATTGCAGCACCACATTTGAAAACATGATGAGTCTCTGAATCTTCCAAACTGTCAAAGTCCCTTTGTTATAAAATTCTAACAAAAGATAAAAACAAGATATTTGACACAAATTGAGGGTCCACGCTACAAGAATGGGATGATATATTAAAGTGGGTGAAACAGCCCTGAGCCCCTATATCCACTCAAAATGTCTTTATCCATGAACAGCAACTAAATGAATCCTTGTTCATCTAGCTAGCTAAATACTATATCTTGACATTTTGATCCTGAACGTCCATAATATTTTCACATGACTTCATCATGGAACAGTGAGCAATCATAAGTTCAAAACAAAATACAGCAAGACTAGGATTCATCACTTTTAACTTCAGCCTCTCAAAGCCTAGGCATCCACTCTAAGTCAGTTGCTTTGTTTCCTTCCATAGTCAAAGCAAAGGCACAGGATCTGGCAGAGAGCATTTCATTCCACTGCATAAAGACTGTGAAAGTTTGGTAGACGAATTTCCACTCTCAGGTTCTTATTTGTCTTCTTTGATCATGAATAGAGCCTTGGTGACTGGCTTAGACTAATACCTAATTTAAAGTTATGAGTGATTTATTCTATTATAACTTATAAAGCATATTGCTTAATCATCTATATTTACACAGATCTGAAGGGTTATTGATTAATATGCAATACATATAGAAAGTAATGTGTTGTTCAATTAATTCAAAATTCAATTTGATTCATTCATCTTCAAAAAATTTAAGATGTCAGATATAAAGAGAGAGAGAAAATTAAGTTTGGACTAGAAAGATAAAGAGAGGTCAAAGGCAAAAAAATCCAGCAGTGACCTGAGCAATTACCAAGACAAAAATTTATTGACAAGCTGCAAAACTCCCCCAAAGTATGAATTTACTGAACTTGAAGTACATGTTCTGCAACTTCTGTATGATCAAGAAACAAACAAGTTTTAAAAAAGTGCAATTAATAGGTCTTGTGACCAAAATGTTAACGGCTATTAAACAAGACCTAAGCAGGATGCAGCTGTATCAACAACTTTTAATTAAGTAGCATCGTAAAATAAATATGCCCGTGTATAAAGGATGCATTTTGCTCTCCTGGTGATGTAGGCAGAAATGACCTATGATGTGTTTTGTGCTGATTGTTATAAGACATTTTCCAGAAGAGGCAGTTATAGAAACACTGACAACTTTCATTGAAGAAACATGAATCCATTTCACTGCTTCTACTTGAACTGTGCACACTGCACTGACACTTTGCAGAACTTCCATTACAGGTGGAAATGCTTCTGAAAGTCACTTTTGCTAGAGTTACCTAGAGCAATAGCAAGCCTTGAAGTTTACCCATGACTATGGCTTTCTTCTTCTAATCCTGTCAATAGAAGACTAAACACTTTCTCAAAATGAAGTTTTAAGATGATCCTTGGTGTTACAAATTGAATGTAGGGCATGGATATCTGAACCACGCTGTGTTCACTTGTATATAGTTGAAGAGGTCTTGGCAGAATTTTACTTAGCGAATCACTCGTTTTTTTATTTGAGACACTGTCTGTCACAGGTAGTATCTTTTATTAAGCCGATTTGTCCAAGTGATACAACTGGTCACTTTTCAGATAACAAATTAAATTTTCAAAAGCTAAACCAAAAGTGTGTATCAAACTGCAGGGAAATTTATTATGCATGGCTTAAGGCAGTTATTCTTCGATTAATACTAGTGAATTATATGATTAATAGATTAGTACATCTAGAGCATTACTATGGGATCATTATACAGAAGATCATGTTTTATATCATTAAGTCCTCTATTAATAAAGTGAGCTATAGATTTGATACATCTCCTATTGCATCAGAGCAGTTTCTATCTTGCAGCAATTGCTTTGTTCTATTTTACTCTCAAACCCATTTAGGAATTTCTAAATTGCCTGTATGGTCAATATTTAAATAAACCAAAACCAGAATAAATTATAATTGGACATGCTGTCTATAAAATAGTGGCAACCTTCAGAATGTCCTTCATCAGGTATCATGATGTCCATGCTTTTTTACAGATAAAAAAAGGTATTTTTGCAATGCTTTTTTTCATTTCCTCTCTCCACTCTCCTCTATTCTGTTCTCTCCTGCCATATATTTTGTGTTCCAACCCTCCCAAAGGCTCACTGTTTCAAAAAAAAAAAAAATTTTAAGAAAAAAAAAAAAGATCTTTCAGATCTTTACCGAAAATATTTTAATGTGCGTACAAGCATGTGGAATGTGCAAAGAGAACTCTTTTAAGTGTTCTGCCTTTACATGTTATTAGCAGATGTGTGGAGCAACTACCTAATGCAACAGAGAATATGGCAATTTATGCATTAAATGGTATTATTGAATATCATTTGCCTCTACTGACACATCCTCATTACTCTCTATAAAATACGATATCCTTCCTAGGCCTCTCAGCAAATAGCTGAGAACAAAGGATACTACAGTGACCTGACGTCCAGGTACCCAGGAATTCATCCAAAATTAATCTGCCTTTCCTGTAAGAGCTATTTGTTCAAGTGCTGCTTGGCATCGCTTACAATACCTCGAAAAATGTGCTACTGAGGCACCTGTATTAACAGTTTAAATATTAACCAACTCCTATTTACTTTTGTTGCCTCCTTTGTCACAGTAGAAAGAAAGCAGCATGTGGTGTGTGTGTACATGTGTGTGTTAAAGTTCAAACTATATCTCAGGAAATGAAAAAAGCATTCAGCTTCACAAAACAGGTGGAAGGCATGGCAGAGATTTATAGAGGATAGGATTGGTTACCTTGGAAACAGGTTTGAATTCTTTCATCAAACAACAAGATGTTCAGTGTTGACCTATTTCCAACTGCTGTGTATGGATTTAAGGTGGAACTTTTTTCAAAGTTTATGCAAAAAGGTCTTGCTATCAACACTGAGTATTTGTGTACTGTTTAAATGCATTACTTTGTTTCCTCTACACCTCTAAGCTGTTAAAGTGAGAAGGATAGCTGAGAACAGAAAAGCGAAAGTAGAAAAAAAATGTAGAAAGAAGTAATAATCTCCTTGATGAGAATTTGTTTTCCAGTGTATTGGAAGTACTTGTGAACAATTAAAAATATTTTGGCCAACACATTATCTCCTTTACAATAACTACTTAATGAATATAGGTAAAGAATTGTTTATGGAAACAAGCCACTCACCATCCTATTACAGAACTTACAGCCTGACATAAAGTTCCACCAGATATTTAACACTGCTTTGTCTTCCATGACCTCAGCTCCAAAGTTTTGTTTTATTTTTCTAAGAACTGACATTTTACACGGCATTTTTGCATGAAGCCTATTACAACTGGCACTCAGTTCTGATAAGACCTTTAATCAACAATGGAAAGGTAGCTGTGAACTAAATCAATCTACCTTTCTCATTGTATCCTATTAAACTTCAGGGTACAGGAAAGTGAAAACAGAAATTATGAATGCAGTGATGACATACACACACGAATATAGATGGAGAGCATGTGTGGAACACCATGTTTTACTAATGTAGGGATCCTCCTAGGTAGACTGGATGTCTAAGTAATACAATGCAACACAGCATCACACAGAGATGTGACGTCCAATCCCAGAGACAGTCAGGTTGCCTTCCTGGTGCATATACATATTATCATCTGGTCTGAACTATTTTGGGAGAATTTACTTTCTATTCTTTGCCATCATGGAAAGTCCAAGCTGGGGAATGAGCAGAAAGAAAGGAAACCTAAAAACTCACCAATTGAAATTCAACTCAACCTGATGAAGGAAGAAAATAATTGGGAACTGCATAAAGTACTGTTGTGAAAATATGACGGGGCTGCATTCCTAATGTACAGTTAGTTCACATCGTCACACCTAAGTGATAGTGTGATTTTTAGAGCCATTCTTAAGGTCATTGTATATATCATATTTTCTGAAGCCATCTGTATTTTAGGAATTTCCAGGGAGAACAGATGGATTTGTTTGTGGTAGGGTTTGTTTCTTGCAAGGAAATATATTAAAGGTTATATGTTTGCAGCAGGCCAAAAGCCAAGATTTTATTTCTCTTAAAATTTCTCAAAAAACTCAGCATTTCTTTTGAAATACCAACTCTTGAAATTGTGATATCCCATGTATTTTTTTTTTTTTTTTAAAGAGACTTTATTGGCCCTTATAGCCCTTGGTAAAGGTCAGAAAATATTTAAAACACCCCAAAAGGTGTAAAGTTACCATGGACACAAAACAACATGAGGTCTTTTGCAAGCCACACAGTCCCTTTCACTACAAAGTGTTACCAGTTTAAAGAGAGCACAAAATATTTTCTTCGCTCTGATATTTCTCTCCCAAGTTCTTACTTCAGTCATGATATTAATTCAGTGATGAAAGAGAAGATGGTCAGACTGAATGAAATATTTTTTTTAGTTTGGCCACAGAAACAGAACTTGCCCAGCCCAATGATGTAGCCAGCTGCAGGGCAGATAGAATATGTTCCCAATCTGTATACAGTGTCTTACTTGTCTTTAAAATGTTGGACATGTATCTGGCAGAGCATAGCTGAAAGTTAATATCAGAACATTTATTTTTAGGTCCTTCTTCAGTGTATACTATGCTCAGATCAGACAATTATTGACAGTCTTACAATAGAGTTTAAAAATCCATCATAAAAATCATTCATATGGACAAAGTGTCAACAATTAGGCTATATCTCTTTGCAGTTCATAACTCCCCCAAAGTCCAATTGTCTGCTTTTCCTGTTATGTATTGACATACAAGTATAAGTAATACATTTTACAGACCTCATTCTCATATCCTTCCATTATTCTAATTAACTCTGTCTCGTTGAATATTAACACCTTCCTTCCTAGGACATCTATCAACGATGTATCATCACAGATTTCATTTTACCTAAGGCAGAAATCTTTTGTAAAAGTGAACACCTTCATGTTTGTGACTCCATTCTTCCCTAGGTTTGTTTTCCTTTATTTGGTCATAGCTCAGTACAGATGAAGAACCTCAAAAATCAGGTTGAAACGTACATGAGAGAACTGATATTGGAGAGGCTGCTCATCAACAGCACAGCTGATTAAGCTGAAGAGCTGAAACCAACTACATCTTCGATTCTGAATACTGAAAAATGGTATTCTACTGGTAGATCTTCCAAGTACTCCTTTAAGAGTCATACATATTTGAAAATGACAATAAAGCACTCTGGATGTACAATTTGAGTTAGGTATAGCCAAAACAATTACACAATATTAATGGTGATCTACAAATGACCTACTTTAAGCCTTAACTTGCTCGAGGAATATAGTGGCAATGTCACTTTAATCACCATGAGAAGAAATACACTGGCTGAAGTTTTTTTAGATACTTTAAAACCCAGTGTCTCTGTCTTCTTTAATGTGTGTAAGACACCAAACATTGGATGTGCTTTGCTCAACAGACACTCTGGTGTTTGTATGTTCCTAGTTTATACTACATTTTCCACCTTCTGACTAAGTTACAGATACATGGTTACAAAGTATTGTGTTTAAATAAATGGATACTATTAATTAGCTGCTTCAATGAGTTAATACACTGAGCAAAGCAATAGAAGTCTGGAGGAAGGAACAAGCTCAGGCCCTGTGTATTTTATTTTCATTTTTCATCCCCACTGTTTTATATACTTCAGGAGGCATACATTTTGATGTATCTTTACTGTGAACATGACATTTTGTCTTAGATTTTGTCTAGAATTTGTTTAAAACTTGGCAGGCTTATATTCTTGAACCCCATCCCATGAAGGTTTAAAGGTCTGCTGACGACATCAAGGACACCGGTGCTCCAGGAAGCTTGACTGACCCTGGCATGTGCCCTGGCTGAGCAGAGAGATTCCTGAGGCTTCTAAATACAACAGCTTGCTCTGGCTTTAAATTGCCCCTAGCCTGGAGGCTGAGCAACACTGCTCTTTTGAGTCACAGTGAGCTAGCACAAAATATGCACCGCTTGTCAGCTGTCAGTGACGACGTGGAGAGTTTTGCAAAATGGAAAATGGCCGGATGTCAAGGGTTAGGCCTGGGCTGGCCACTAACAAATGACAGATGCTCTCTATTAACCCTCATTCCCCTCCCGGAAGGGGAAGAGAGAACAAGGCAGAGACTTACAGGTTGGAAAAAACCCCTAAAACAGCTTTAACAAACAATAAAAAGATAATAATATTAATAAGAAAATAATAAAATACCTACAAATATATACAAAACCAATTATCGACAAAAGATATGAAGTGCAGGCACTGGGAAAGTCTCAGACTGGACTCCGCAGCAGGCAGGAACTGAACTCCAGAACCAGATTCAGGAATAGAAAGCAGAAGAATGGACAGAGTCCTCCTTGGAGGCTGGGCATTGAAGAAAAGGCCTTGACCCTTGTGATCCCTCAGCTTTATACTGAATATGATGTACATGGAGTAAGTTTAAGCAAGAACTTTTCTGCGTACTGTTCCCTAAACATCAAGTGCTATCACTATTAGAAGCAGACACTGTCTGGAAAAACATGTCATAATGTCAGAAAGTGTAGTCACTTAGAAAAGACTTTGCTGAAAAGTAAAATCACTGAACAGAGAATTGGTTCTGTTCCAGCTCAAACCAGGACACTGGAATGAGTACAGCTAATGCTACTGACCTGATGCAAGCCCATAAGATCCACTTTATTTATCAATTCTCTTTATTCAAAAAAGTGAAACAATTCTTACCATTTTTTCCTATCCTTCTTAAGCATGGTTCTCACTAGTCACACTTAACCCCCCCTTTCTTATAGCCATTTAATTTGGGCCTTTTAGTTTGCACTTATGCTTTTTTCTCATTTATTATATATTATATATTTATTATATAGTCATCTCCCCAAAAGCCAAAGCCCAAAGAAATAATCTACATCCCCTAAACATCCTAATTTATACCTTTATGTGTGCAGAGAACAAGCAGTAAAACACCATAAAATAGTCACCTGGTTTAACAAAAAAGATTCCATCTCCTTTTCCTCCATGCTGTTAGTTTCTTTCCACCCTATCTGAATCCTAAGCAAAACTGAAAGACATTCCCAGTAGACTTCATTGCTGAGGCTCAGAAGGAAACCATGTACTCCACGGTAAGGTCAGCATACATTCTTTACAGAAATTTTCTCTTTGCACTCCCCTAGTTTCCTTTTTTTTTTTTTTTTTCTGAATGCAGAATTCAATTTAAAAGAAAAATCACCAGGAAATGGTAATCAAAAGAAGTGCTAAAAATGCTGATTATCTGCTGAATATTAAATAAGCAATACTCCAAGCATTCATATTTTTCATTAATGTAATTAGGAAGGATTGACTGATTTCACCCTTGGTGGCCTTAGCTATAGTTAAAAATGAGAAAGGAAAAGACATTTGAAATCCAAATGTTAATAATGTGAAGGACTTCAGCTCTCTCTGCAGCAGGTTCTTATGTGTGCAAAATTGGCCATGGGTGTAAAAAAAGGAAAAACTCAAAAAGGAGACCAACTAATGTAATGAATCGATAGCTTTCAATTAAGTATACCTAAGAAAGTGCAACAGTGCCTTCAGCATAAGCAAAAAACTCCAAAATGCAATACACTAAAAATGAAGGTAATGAAATCTGTATTGACTGATTGACTTAATAATGCTTAAAAGTGAATCCAAACAGTTGTGTTTATGAGCATTTCCCTCCCTAGGAATCTGAAGCAGAATGAATTGAGTTTGTGTTCAAATCTTACTACGTAAGAAAGGAGTGCTGTATCTCCTGGAGATTTTAATTAATAGATATACCAGTGATCCCTAACAAAAACAACTGAAATTATTCAAATATGAAAATAGTTACTTTATGATGCTATTCAGCTCCTTATGACTTTTACTACTAGGAGAAGATCCTTTTTTTCAAAATAAAAATCAGGATCTTTAGACCAAGTCAGTCCAAGTCTCAGAGAGATCACTGTCGACTCCAGTACAAGAAAGCACTACGAAACACGTGAATAAGCATAGGAAATATAAACACAAATTGGACGTGTACATACATCATGCAATAAGACAGATAACAGTTCAAGTATTTGATAAGAATGAGCTTATTATAATTTGCCTTGGCAGGTTTTACAGCTTGTAAAGCTTAATTCTCATTAATTTCCTCCAACTTCTTTATTAAAGAAAATGAAATCTAGAAGCTGGTTTGAATATACTGTGTTTTGGTGAGACTGCTGCACATCAGAAGATGTTTGCCTTTACAAAAGCAAAAACCACCTGCATGTAATAAAGCTGTGACAGGGACCCATGCAATCTGTGGGATTTGACAAAAACATTTTAATCCAACATGCTCATACAGTGCAACTTTACACTTCAAAACACTCCTCCAGTTCTGCCTGACTGGCTAGGCACAGAGGCTAAGGTCTGTCTGTGTCTGGGGAATAAGCTGGCTGCAACTGAGGCAGCTTTATTCTGGAAGCCATGAAAGCAAACTTAAGCGCTTCCTCTGTATGTGACAATAGGACAGAGGAGCATGGGAGGCAGTGTCCAGCAGTCCTCACTTTGTACACGTCAGGGAAATATGAACTGCCTTAACCTACCCAGTAAGTTAACGTGAGCCTTTACTTTCATCACCTTTCTGTAACTTATGAGATGAAGTCTAGTACTTGAGATTCTTCCTTCAGAAAGCAGTGAGAGTTACCAATCATGCTTAGGGAGAAGAGTTGGCTGTGTTCTTACAGCAGGGTGCTGCCCACAAAAGTGGGGATAACTGTGCTTTTCCAAGCCATTCCAGCACTTCTTCTTGCATGGCATAGTTCGCTGCTGTTTTAAGCTAAGCATGCTTTGAAAGTGCATTCTAGCCCTTAGTGCCAAGGGAGCGATCTTGTGGAGAAAGGACTGTCATTATCAGCTTCAGCTTTGTGCTGTGAATACACCAGATCAATATTAAAATGCCCTTGTTTGGTCCTTTGCTGCACTGTTCTCAGGATAACCTTTGCTGTCAGACAAGTCAGCTTCAGTAGTTTATTGCATAAAATCGGACTGAAATGCAAGAGAGCTGCTTCAGAGACTTTTCAGCAATATGTATATGTTCACGAGTCGGCTCTGGCAGACTCTAAGTGAAAACAAGACCATTACAAGACTTGTTTAAATATGTTTTACAAGCCCCCTTCTACTTTATGAAGTGCTCTCAGTCTGCAGCATTCTCCTTCTTCCTGGCGAAAGCCTTTTCCTTTCCTCCTTTATTGCTTCTTATGAAACCTTTTGCCAGTTAAATGAAAAAGGGATAAACTCCATTTTTGGAAGAGAAGTCTCAAGAAGATGCTGGTGTTCTGGAGTCAGGAGGAAAAACTAAGAACACCAACAAAAATGAAGATGTCAGTAGGCTAGATATTATGGAAGATAGCCACAGAGTAGTGACGAATGATTTTTAAAAATCTGCAGTGGAGACTAGGGAGAGAAATCAGTATGAGGTGATGTATGATTTAGATAAAGATCAATAACAGAAATACCAAATGAAGACAAGCTTCCAGCAGCAGTTAGTTCCCCTGTGATTCTGGTGTGTGAGCCCTCCTGCTTCATCCCAGGTGTTCAAGCCATGTTGCCTCATCCCCCAGCCTCACTCAGCCCCCTCTGATTACTGGCATTTTCTGGTTCCCCCAGGTCCCTGTGATACCTCCTGCAGCCCTGTGAACCCCACTCCCACCAAGAGTACTGTGCCCCTCAGCAAGAGCTGCTACTCTTCACCTACTGCAGAAGCTGACTTGAGGAAAGCTCTGAAGGATGTCTGATCACCTTCCAGTTCTTCTCTACTAGAAATATATCTACTTTCCAACATAACTACCACTCTTGACAAACATCTTTGCTTCTCCTTAGCTAACTTGGAGGACATATTTATTTTTTCAGATCGCTTCTTTACAAACCTCTTTTCTGTTTACTTGGGATTTTGTTATCCTCTCCAAAAAGGAGACAGGGCCTCAGATCATTCGCTCACTCTGTCTGCACTCCCTGTTTGTCATGTGGGACAGAACTTCTGGTGTCTTTAAGAGAGCCACAGTTTTGTCACCCTTTTACAGTTCCCTTCTGCCTCCTGGGACATTTCACATTAAGCTGGCAGGACAGCTATTGTGAGCTGTGACTGGATTTCCTTGTGTGATTTAATCGGGAGAGAATTATTCAAGTATAGAGCTGGTTAAAACAAATTAGGTTTAGCTCAAGGCTTGCAGTTTAGATAGTCTCATAAAAGAGCTTGTAACATATCCCAAATTGCTTGAAAATATAAGCCCTGGAAGTTCACTCCTTCAGGAGGACAAAAATGAAGGCACCTAAATGACAATTTAAAATTTAAAACCTTAACTTTATGTGAGGAAAACATGAGTTTTTGTTTTCTTAGTCAAAAACTATATCTGGAAGACTGTTTTACTATGGTAGACAGTATGAAAAGCCCTTTAAAAACTGCAGATAAACCCACACTTCCCCTCTAGCCATTGTACCTATGCTTTTGTTTATATGTCTAAGCTTTGTAGTAACTCACCCAGCGAAGAGTCTCCATGGAGACTGAAAAGTCATTTTAAACATCCATGACTTTCAGAATATAAATCTCTCTTAACAGGTACTGTATGAATTCTCAGCTAGAGGCAACTCGTCCTGATCATTCTCAGTCACGTTTGTGTTTTCTGTAATCTACTCACATAAATACATACATAGACAACAAAACTCTGCGAAGATTATAAAAAATGAATGAGCATTTGTATTTAAGGTGAACTACCAATACTGATTTTCCTTGACTTATGAAGCAAATGTCTTTGAATCTGCTTAGAAATATCACTTCAACTGCTATGTAAAGTGTTGGGCATTTGTGATTTAAAAGCTCAGAAAAAAAAAAAAAAAAAAGATTTATAAAGGCTGTACTAAATAAAGAGAGCGGCTAAGATGGCTAATATCAATTTGTGCATCTAATAATATAATACAAAAGTGTTACTTATTAATTGTCTCAACTACTCCACAGCTTACACACATGCAATTTTAATTTATGTCTCTTTTTTGTGTGTGGGTTTTTTTTTTTTAAATTGCAGATGCAATTTCTTGTCAGTGACTTGTCACTGGGTCTTAATGATGTGTTCGCCAATTCTCTCTCAGCAACCAAAACTGAAAGGACTGATATTAAATATTACATCAAAGGAATGTTTGCATCTCCATCTTTTCTGACTGGTTCCTATTTTGTTCTCTCCTTTTCTCCCAGAAGTAACTTTCAGTTCTATTATCTCCTTGTTTGTAGCAAGGAAGCTGTAATACTCAGGCTCCTCTCACTGACTAGCAGCAGAAACTGCTAGAGTCCTGTTCTTTCTTCAGAATTGTTTTGAAATAGAATTTATTTGGAGTTCTTTTCTTTATTTCTGATTCCTTTAGTACACTTTGCCTCTGCTAATGTCTACACATAACTAAGTGCAGGTTTTGTGTGTTCAATTAATATAGATTTCCTACAGACTTTTGCCCTCTAGGAACAATAGGAAAAACAGTCACCTCACATGACAGATGCTAGTTTTGTTGTTTAGTGTACATCTGAAAGGCACAGTTAAAAATGTAGATATGGAAAAACAGGACATAAGGCAGATTTGTCTCTGTCAAACTGCGCCTGAAATCAGTTTTGTCAGTATTACAGTTTTTCAAGGGAGCTATTCCCTACGAATTGTTTTTTAATTGATATAACACTTTTCCTGCTTGATCAGAAGGCTAAATTCCAATAAAATTTTTACTTACCCACATACAACCTGTATCTCACATAGCTAGCACCCTTTTAAAACTGCCAATGCTTGACACTTTAAGCAAGCTGTGTTGAAATCAGATGCAGAGGAAAAGAGGAATCAAAAGCAAAGAATCTAGCAGGAAGAAGGAAGCAGCCTGAGGGAAGCAGAGGTGAGGAAGCTAAGGAGGGAGAGGGACTCAATTAAACTTCTTAAGACTGCCCACAAGGCTGTATGCTGCTTTGCTGCTGACTCTCATGGTCTTGATTTTTTTTTGAATGAATAATCTCCAGGCTGCATGAATGAAACTGCAGCCTTTAGTGTTACTGACACACATTGCAAGCCACAGAAGATAACTGCAAATCTGAAATCCTCCTAAGGAACAGCTCGTTCAGCAAATCTCAAGGTTTGCGTTTGGTGCAGAAGCCATGATATTCCTCTGAAGTTAAGAATAACAGATTAGAGTATTAGTGTACAGAGAAAGGTAAATCTTCTGCAACATGAGCTGAGAATGGGAACTGTTCAGGGACATTATTGAGTCACTGATAAGACACACATGTCATTGGCTGGCAGCAAAGCTTTCATTTGGGAATGCTGAGCACCAGTGTAACTTTGTCATCATGCACAGTTTACAGGGACATAAAGAGAGTATATTAGTTATTGTTGAGCCAATAAAACCTATCAATGCCACAAGATTTTATGACATTTATTAATAACAAAAGTAAATATTGTGAGTTGATGATAACATGCCAGGTTTTGTTTCTTTTGCTGCTGGCCGTGTCTCTCTATAAAATAAAGTGACAGACTACACTAAATATCGGAGTCAGTCTTTCACTTGCCTCCTTTAGCATATGGTTATATTACCATGCTTAAGTTTGTTTGTCTTTCTGGTAAATTCCAATGGCTCACCACTGGCCTTTCAGAGGCATTTTCCACTTTAACTTTTTGAAAAACAAAAGCATCATCATAGGAAAAACCAGACAAAACTGAAAATCTCATTAAAAGTATCTTAGCATAGTTTACTTAATGGATAGCAGTTCAGCATGGCAGCATTTAGATGTTAGTCTGATGATCTGGTTTTCTTTCATCTACCTCAGTGTAACCCTCAGTGACCATATCTGAAAAGCAGGATCTGGTACAGAACAGAGGACACCTCCTTCATTTAATAACAGTTCTCTGAATGGCTGAGTATCTATATTGCCTCATCAGCCACCCAATGAAACTCCACTGTGAAATTTCCAGTCCAACAAAGTGAGTTTATGTTCACCATGTTACATCTGTACTATTAATTGTTGATGTTCAATTACTAGCTGAGAGATAACGGGGTACAAAATAGGTATGTTCTGTTTCTTGCTGTGTGATCATTAAAAAAAATGGGCAGAAACTCATGAACTAGAGGATAATTCTGCCACATATGCTCCTGGGAATTAAAACTGAAGAACCAGGATAGTTAGGCCAGACCTCTGTTCTTGCTAAATGTAGGTAGTAGCCAGGCATGATTTGCTAATTTGTCATGTTTTCTCAAATAAAATATATTGGAAGTTTAATATGAGACAGGACTGCTACATTTTTATGAATGAGGAAAAAGAGACTAGGGAAGGAGTGATGCAGCCTTCCTTATTACTGCCCAGCTCTAACAAGAAGAGAAGAAATTAATTCCCAGAACTGCAGCTCTTATCTGTAGGGGTGGGGCTGTTGAAGAGTTGCAGCCACACTCATGACATAGTTACCAGTCTGCAGCTGGTCCTAACAGAGAGGCTGCAATCCATGATGCTGCATTAAGTCATGCCTAGTTATGGCCAATAGCAGTCCTAATCAACCACCATATAAGCTGATTTTTTTTTTTTTTTTTTTTTTTTTAAATAGGCAGTTATTTAAGCCACTCACTAAGCCAGTTAGGTCCAGTGGAAGTCAAAGGTGAATTAAACTTGTTGGTGAATTCCTGGAGTGTATTACTGAGATTAGCTCCACTGAGGAGCTCCACTCAGCCACCATTGACTGAGCAGGATCTGTGTAAGTGATCGCTATCAATGACTTTATGACTGTGCTGCCCGATCTCAGACTTGAGAGAAAAGAAATACATGGAACACCCTGAGAGAATTCTGTCCAGGCAGTATTTATTCCTTTTTCTTATTAGACTCCTCATTGGCAGCATTAATAGGTTTGATGCAGCTGAGGACAGCTGAATGAACACCCCGACACAGAATGGCTGCCTAGCGTATATGAAAATGGCACATCCGTAGTGAAAGTCTCACAGGAAAATGAATGAAAGGAGCAAGTGTGAGTAAGGGCCAGTAGGACCAAGAACAAACATAAGGATAATTTCAATTCCACAAGTTTTTTCTTTTCTATGGTTTGAGAACATAAAAATAGGAAAGAATAAAAAAATGTCATGAAAACTTAACAGCTGTCTTTCCTGATTAATTGCAAAATGTGTGAATCATTTTTTTGACAGTAAGCCTACTGAAAACATTTTAAGATGAGGTTTGAACTTTTAAATCAAAGGTTTACTATTTTCAAGACAAAACCCACTTGGATAAGGATTTGCATAAATTTCCATGTGTAATATGCTTATTTAAATTCCAGGTTTAGTAGAAAGAAAAAGATAAGAAAATATCTTAATCAAAGCAATGTGGTCCAGGCTACTGTGCTGTTTCAGCCTAACATCAGATATGTTGTCAGGAAGATCCTTTAAAAAAATCAGGTTTATGTTCTTTTTCATCACTGAAAGTTTTCCAGGCAAACCTAAGCCATGTATTTGGCAATATCAGTGACAAGAGAAAGTACTACTCTACTTTCTGGCACATCCAAAACTTCAAGCAACAATAAATCATTTGGATGACATTGAATATTTTTTTTGGTCTGTCATGAATGATTTGCTAAAAATTATAGAAACTTGTAATCAAAAACATAAAAAAATCTATTTATAACATTTTCCTACCATCATAGATGTTATTTTGGTTTTTTTTAGGAAGACTCAGTTGCAGTATGTGCTGCTCCTCAAATCTCTAGGGATATTCCCTGCCTTTGAGTTTGAAATGCAGGGATTTTCTCTTTTTGGATATGCTGGGAGAAACATTGTGGAAGACTTTGGAGTGTGTCTGTGAAACTGGAAAGCATGTAGGTGGTTTGAGTTAGTAGCAGTTTAGCATTTGTGAGCCAAAGTTTAATGACAGATTTTTGAGGAAAAAGGTAAGATGTTATCTCAGAGAACTAAGTTTTCCATATGTAATTTACTACATCAGGTATTCCATACCAAGCAATGGGTGAAAAACAGCTAAGCATACTGACCTGGAATACAAAGTTTGGTTTAAATAGTTTGTTCCACGTTTGTTCCACCACAAATAACTTTTTGATAAATATCTTGATACTGTTTTGAGTGAGATTTTTTTTTTTTAAATATCTAATTTGCCACTGGCCTTAGTTCTTACAGGAATAAAAAGTGCAAAGAAAAAGTGAAAAGAATTTTAGTGTCATTTTCTGTGTAGAAAGTCCATTTCCAGTAGTGAAGGGAAAATGGTAAATTTCATGTGATTGTAACTACTAACAATATTTCAAATTGTGAAATGTGTTTTATTTTCCTATATTTAAGTCTCTAAAGAACACCAGTCCCCTTTCCACTTATTTTCACCCATTGTGCAGAAGAAAGACATAAACACAAATGAAAAAACATACCAAACTATGATTCTTTTGAAACATTCATGCTTGAATTTCACCCTTTTCTTTTCACAGAATATAATTTGTGCTTCATTATTTTGTTTTAAGTAGGATAATGACATGAAACTATCCACCAATATGCAACTTCTTGCACTTGCTTTGCTGAAAATTATAACCGTGTCAAAAAAACAGGGAATCTGCTTAAATTTCTGTCCATGTCAAGCTCAACTTAATACATTTAACATCAACATGCTCCATCAGGATATTTCTTTCAGCTGGCTCTAAGCTGTGTGGCTGTGTGGAGGTTGCTGCAGACTTTCAGTTTGTATGTGGATCACTAGTGGACACGATGCAGCTCGTGTCCGGACAGAGCCCCACAGGACAGAGCTCCTAAGGATACCTGCGGGGAATAGCATACATGGCTTGTGTCTGCGCTCTGTGCAGCAGAACCACACAAATTGTGCTGCATATCAGGTCATACATTTTGGCAAAGACGTATGGAGGCTAAATTTGCCTAGAAGCAATTTCCAGATTTGTTCCCTGATATACAGCAAATAATGGATTTTTCCTAAATGATAGAACTAAGTTCAATATTGAGAAGTAAAAGAAAAATAGCCTGTCTGTAGATCAAACATGTGCTGAGCATGAATATTAGACTGAAGTTTTAGAGGTGGAAGCAAAAAGAAGGTATCCTTTAGAACATGTGCCCTTTAGAAGTGCATGTAGCTGTGCTCACATTAACTTCATGGGCTTAATTTGCTCATTAAAGTGCTAAGGTATTTTCCAATTATAATTCTTCTCACAATGACAAGTCAAAAAATGCCATTGTATCTCTTATTACAAGCGATACATGATAGAACACATTCAAAACAATTTCTAGTGCACTGTAGCCATAGCTGCTAATTTATAGTTCCCTTGAGGTGCTAAAAGGAAAGAAAAAGCTAATTGTTTGAAGAAATGGAACACTGCCATGTTGTAGTGAATGCTTATCTTTTTAAAGCCTTAATTCTGAACATTATCTTGAATTGACAGAAGCGCAGTCACTCTTTAAGGTTCTGCTTTAAAACAGTCTGAAATGGTACCCTGAAGAATTTAGTTCAAGCCATGTGTATCACAGGCAAAACCCCCGCATTTCTGGTAATGGCTGAACCCATATTGCACAGCTCAGGATCTACTCTGGTCTTACCCGATGGCTACTGTTTCATTTCTATTGTCTTTGCCCAGATCCAATTCCTAATAACCATCTTCCCTATGTTATGGGCACAAATGAAGGATGCACAAACAGTATTTCATTCTGTTGCCTTTAATCTGAAAGTAACTTCATTTTCATGCTGTTCCAAGCATATCAGTTAGTACTAAATTCTGCAAATAGTTCCTATAGGACTACAGAAGTAAACACAGCACAGTAGAGTTCTTAAAATCACAAATTGCCTTCTATGTCCTAAGCCTCTGACTCCTTCATAAAATAGGCAGTTTATGTACCTTCTGCCATCTGATTCCTTCTCAAATACTATGAGCTTGAGCAGGCTGATGAGGGGGAGCTGTTTAAATGTTTAAAAGAGAAAAAGAGGAAAGAGAAGCATCTTTCATGGAAGACCCTCTGAATTTCTTAAGAACATGTGTAACCATAATCCTTTCCAACATGACTTAAAAAAATCCATCTTTTCATTTTTGAGAAGGATTTTATTTTTTAAAGAGTGAGGGCAATCAAATTTATTCCTAGGGTGCTGTCCTCCCTGCTTCCATAGGATTCAGTCAAAAATGTGGGAAGAACTGATTCTGTAGATCTTGACAGGCTTACAAAACACAGATCAACTGAAAACTTCAATAATTCAAAGCCTCCTGGGTTCCTTCAGCCTTGTGTGTCCCCTGAGGAAGCATCCCTGAATCTGAGACTTCGGCAATGTGGAATTCTCAAATTTTGAATTCCTGTACAAGGAAGCCCTCCACCACAGTGCCCTCATCAGCAGTCAGCAGACAACGATAAAGATATATCTGGACAAATATTTGAAGTTGGGACAATGGTTTCAGGTGCAGAGGAGCAACTTAAAGTGAGTGTAAACAGCTATACACAATATGCTCTCTGTCCCTGTCTAGGCTTCAGACTCAGCAAATCTAGGGTTTCAACCTAGAACATAATACTTCAGGCTTTTAGATCATAGTTTACATTCCTGCTGTTTCCGACCCAGCTGGAAGCACTGCATTGAAATATTCTGAGTATAAATAAGTCTTTGACTCCAATTCAGTCATTATAAGTCTAGAAATGTTGTATTTATAAAACAGGTTTAACTTCAACTCAGAGGCCTTTATTTTCCTGGCACTTCTACAGAACTCAACATACTGAATTGATAGCATTTGCAAAGATAGTACAAAGACTTCACCCTCTCCTTTCTACCATAAGTCACCACTACCATAAAGCTAGCACCTTATGTGGACAGAACCGCTAAGAGAAAAGGGGACATAACAGCTCCCAGTGAGATGTAGTGATGGAAAAGGCTAGCAAATGTAAATGCTACAGGTGGGGTATAAAAGAGAAATGACATTATAAATGAACTAAAAGAAATATGCATTGAAGTGGCATGGAGCCACTCTCAACATTCACTTATTTCCCCTTCAGATTTAATACAAAGGAATTTTTAAAGAAAACCAGAGTCAATTAGGCCAGTTACTTGAAATGTGTGGATGCTGTCTAAAGAATTCAGCTAAATGGGATGTTTTGATTATTCCTCATTTCTATTTTAGACCTCAGCTAGGCAGAAAATTGTGCCCTACAAGTGGTTCCTATTTATAGGAAATAAATCTGTTCCCCAAGTCTGTATTTTTTAAGGTGGCATGATCAACATGCACCAAACTACTGCAAGGTACACACCTTGCATTTGCAGCATTAGCTGCATTTCTGAAGGTAAAAGCCTCCTGGAAAAGGCAGCTTAAAAATCTGGGCAGAGCTCCATAGGAGATCTGCTGAGTCAAAGCATGTTTGATTTGCTGTTTCTGCTAACAGTCAGATTTTCAGCACACATCCACTCTCCCTGAATAAAACCAGAAACTGTTTGTCCTTGTGAACTTCCAAATATCTGTATCTATAAAGAAAAATACTGTTCAGTGCTGTGACTACTGCCACTGGCATTTTCTTCAGAGGAAACACATTCAGAGACTGACCTGAAATTGAAGACAAATACTCTTCAATTATTTTATCGAAGTTTTTATACATTTAGACTAACTGTTGATAAAATCTACAAGTGATACAAAAGACATCCAAATGGTAAAAAATTTATTAAGGGACTCTCAACTTTGTAGTTCAGTCTGAACTATCTGTGAAGCTAGGCTCATTTAAACAGCATCTTTTGTAGTATGTGTGAAACCATACAGGGAATATAACTATTCAGAGAACACAAGTTAATTGACATACCCTGGAAGGCAGTAATCTTGAAGTGGCCGAACAATTATAGGGCATGAGCACTGCCAGTGTATTCTTAGCATCATCCTCTGGATGAGACTGGAGGCAATAAATCAGTGAGTGTACATACATCAGAACTATCAGAAGTACCAACTCAAGATTTCTCATGCAAAAAGATTTTGAATCTCAAAAAAAGTCTCTATTTAGGTTACAACTGTTATTGTTACAGTCATTTGCACTCTTTACGGGTTTTTTTATTTTAATGTATGGATATTTCCTCAAGTGTCTGGTTGAAGTTTATTGGACCTTCAAGTCATTTAGCTAAGCTTTTAGACAAAACTCTCAGTCTCACAGAGTGGTGGACAAATGCTTGGCTACTACATTGTTGCATATATAGGTGCTAATAGGTTTAGATGAAGTCACAGATAGTGAATTTTTTTTAAATATACAATGTTAATAGTCAAATTAGATACAGAATTTCTCACAGATGAATAGTTTCATGCTGACCTAGGCATGGCATCTAGAAATGCGACTATACACGTGTTTTTACAGAGAAGAAACATCAGCCAGACTTCAGACTGAAAAAAATGCCTTTCAGCATGAGTACAACCACTTTGAACTATCAGAATCATACCAACACACATTTTAAACCAAAATCCTTTATCCAAATCTAAAAGGCACGTGTAGATTCATTGTCCTGACTGCAGTGCAGTTTCTAGATCAAGCCTTGAAGCTGATGTGATTTGAGCTTGGATTTGGCCTATTGTGCACATATATGAAATGACACCACTGCCTTTAGAGGCACATTTATCACAGAGAAGCATTTTAAGCCCCAGAGAGGCTTTAAAGCTCCCACTCTGCTCCCCCCTGCCTCTGCATCTTTCACAAATACACGTACACATGCACATAGCCTTGCTTGCTTTTCTGTAGCATTGGTAATTGTGAGTTTTCTTCAACTTCTCTCACATTCAGAAGCAAGCTGTAGTTTTGGAATTACTATCAAAATTGGAGCATGAGCTAATCAAAGTCAATTATCAGCTGTGAGATGGTAGGGATAAAACAGAGGAAGAACAGCAGGGCAGCAACTGTACTCATAAGATTAAAAATAAAAATAACAAGCAAATCTATGTTTCATCCTGACAAGCGAGGCATTCTGCCTCTGTCAACCATTTCATCATGCAGATGACTGCTCAGTAGCTCTTGGTGCATAATTATGCAATTGCTCCTGTCCACCAAATGTCTATAGTAGCTGCCAACTGTTTGTACAGCTTTTAGACAAAAATGATGGAAAAATCATATTTCACAAACATATTTAGGAACTCCACAGCTTTTAAATACTTTCTTGCTTCATTTTACAGGGACTTTTTTTTTAAATTAGTAGGAAGCCTAGTTACTTTTCTCCAGGAGAGAAAGAGTGTCAGCCATACCAGACTAAGGAGGCTGGAAAACAAACAGGTGGTAAAATTAATAATAAGCATTCATATTTACAGTTGCTATAAAGAAGCCTTTGTGTTGGAGGAAGCTAGATAATACATGGCATACCATCTGCTTTGTCCAGAGATAGGGCAATGAGATTTGCAGATTGCAGCTGGTCCTAGACAGCCATTATCACCCAGTTAACCCAGTGCTTGAACAGAATCAGCCCGTCGACAAAGAACAGCAGAGGCAAAGCAAGAAAGCGCTTCAGCTGGCAGGCCCAGGATGCAGCAGTGCTGGCAGCCACAACTGCAGGTTCAGCTGGGAGGTTGGGTGTACTCCTTGATTCCATGTTTTGCTAAACTTTTACAGCAACATCTATGAATAACACTTCCAGCTATCTCCTGTTAGGTAGGAGATTCTGTCTCATGATGCTGAACAGAGCAGTACTCACAAATGTGTAACAGCAAGCACTCAGCAGGATGCGTCCAGATTGTACAAAATAGGCAAAACATCCCTTTGGCATAACAAGTCACAGTGACCGAACATGTCTTCCTCTTTGAATATCAAGCAGAGACTCCTCTCAGATGCATTCAGTTGTCCCAAAGCTAGCTGTTTGGTCTATACTAGTCTTGCAAGCTTATCGATTCTCTAGTAAATGGAAAGAGATGTTCATAAGAGCAATTCGGTGTAGAGTTGTACAGATAACTGATGGAGAAGAGAACGTGGGACACACTCTGGAATTGCCCCTGTCCCCGGCAGAAGTGCCAGTGACTACATCCCAAGCACTTACACTAGGGATGCTTAACAAATGTTAGGCAACCCAATATCCCACTTCTTGTAGACCAGAATCAAGCTAAGGTTCTCAGTTCTTATTTTCAGAATGGTGAATGACCAGGCTTAGCATACATGACCAAGACAAAATCCAGGTGTAGAGATGGAAGGTGCTCCATGGGCTCAGTGACAGTTTTTACCACAATAATAAAGTGAAAGTTTTTTCTTGGAGAGTCTGAGGCTGGGCAACAATTTCCATTAAAAACAGTATCACTGCCTTTTATTCTAACTGTGAAACATGTTTCTGACCTTGCCTGTCCTGAAAGAAGTACACAATAGTACATATCTTAAAAAAAATATTAAAAAAACAAAGAAATACACTGAACAAATCACACTCTGAACAAAACCCTTTCTCCAACACAGTTCTCCCATGGGAACAGCATGCAACAGAGCACACATGACAAATGTTATATAACTCAGAGCACTGCTAGGAGGCTCTCGGATATTAAAATAACTTGTAAAGGAGGAGATCACTGAGATTAACTCTAGCTTTCCTTTTGGGTTAGCCTTAGTTAAAAAAGTCTTAGATTGTTTGGACCCGGACTGACCCATGTCTGAATAAAATGACATAATTTTATGGAGACATCTTGACGTTCACATAATACAGGGTAATATAAGTATCAGACATTTTAGGTTATGGTATTCTGATGAGGTTTGCTCACCATTTTTATACTTGAGCCACAAGACTGACATCATAATGTATAACCAGCTATGGTTAAAAGCAACACGATGAAATGTTAAATTCAAAGACAACCTCCACACATGATTTCTCATTTTTTTCCATGAAATATGGAAATATTTGCTGGTATCTTAGCAGTTACTCTCCACACTAGCACGTTCCTGGTTTTAGTAGTATAAATAATGCACAGTAACTGAAATCACAGAAAACACAATGGTTATAATTAATTATATGCAACACATTTTAAAGTATTCATTGTCTTTACATAAAAAATCCCACCATATGTTTGGGTACAGGAATGCTTGGGCACTGTATTTAGAAATAATTTTTCCAAAATAATTTACACTGTCACAGTAGGTGTGTGATACCAAATACTCTCTGTGCTATTTAATATGAATTCCAAGCTTTACTTACCAATCCTGCACAGCATTGAAAGATTCTTCATTTGTGATGTCATACATTAAAATGAAGCCCATTGCACCCCGGTAGTAAGCCGTGGTAATTGTTCTGTATCTCTCCTGACCTGCTGTGTCCTGAAACAGTAACAAACAAAATTCTGACATGTTGCAAGTAAATTAACAAATTATGGGGTTTTTTTGTGTGGATTTTTTTTTTTTTTTTAACAGAAGGAAAACTCTGACAACAGTTATTTTACAACTTCACAATCTTACTCATATAACTAATCAAGGGGGAGAAAACTGAGAATAGGAGAAAAAAGGAGAATTCTGCATTGGATAGTAATAGGAGGGGAACATCCATTCTGTCATGAGGTGATTGTGGAGAGAAACAGAAAGGCATCGCCCTCTGTCAGGTCATATATCCTGAGTCATTCACTGATTCATGTCATTCAACCTGAGAGTCAGGTAAGAACCTTGTCTCCTGCTCCTGCCTTGTACCTTCCCGGTTTGACAGAGGGGACAGGTAAAGTCTCCTGCCCTGGATAAAATGCTGGGACAAAAGAGCATCCTTAAGATCTTCCTTTTAAGATCAGGATGGTTCCTGAAGTCCATAAACATCCTGACCAAAAAGGCAACGTCTAATAGTCTTGTTCTTGCAATTTTAAGCCATTGGTGCTCACATCAACTTTATCATCAATACAGATCTGTGCTTGCAAAATAAAAGCTGGAGGTCAGTGCTTTTAAAACAAGGACGCTATATTACAGGAAAAAAACCTTGCTGGAGTCCCTTAGCTCAAACCATTTTTCTCCCTCTTTTCTCATTTGATTGCCTTTAAATTAAGAAGTCTTAAGTCTTCCTTTCTCCTACTGCTTGCTTTACTTATTTCTATTAAAAAATTTCCAGGGCAGGGACTACTTGTTATTACATTTATATTCAATGTCTACCATAAACATCCATGTCTGTACTAAGATTGTTAAACAACAGAAATAACTAAAATACAGGAAATGCATAACTATTTCCTGTTCCAGGATACCTATTGAATATTTTTAAACCACAAACATTAAAAGCTTTAGATGAGACATACGCAACATTTCAGTGTAATCCCGTAGCTGTCTAATAGTTCATCTGCATGTATTCAATTTTAACAAACTTTGAAACTTAATTTCATTATTTCAGATTTTTTGAATGGATAAGAAATACTTTACTTTAAAATACAGACAAATTTATTTAATTTGCCTTCCTACAGAGAGAGAAGAGAACCAGTGATAAACAATGTTTTATTTACTGTTTTGCAAAATGGTTCCTGGGCTAGTAGTACTGTCTTGTGAACAAGAGAAAAATAGATTAAGCAGGCCTCCTTCTTTACACATCTAGCATTCATCCCGTAAACTAATAAAGTAAAAAAAGGAGATTCTACAAATATCAGAAAACAGTTACAGAATCAGAAACATAACCAAGATAATTACTGAAAACAAACAAGGTCTTAGGTAAAATATATGGACTCTGTTCATTCTAGATTACAGGTGCTACTGTTTTGATGTAGTTTCAGTGATCCAAGATGGAAAGCTAATGCAGAAATTAGACTCTTAACAGGTCTCACAGGAGGTAGGTTATGTCTTTGCAAGAAAGGCCTGACAAACCTAAACTTTTCCTGCTTGTACTCTGAGCTGGCTAAGCCTATACCAACTGTGCTCCAAAGGCTAGACAGCTGCTCCCTAATTTTCTGGTGGAATTGTTGAATATTAAGGTATTGAGACTCTTGCACTAACACTGTGCATATTCTAATACTCAGAGGTCAGTTCTTTCTCAGTAGGTCATAGTCTGTCAATAAGATGAAAGTATCATTAAAATGTTAAGTAAAATCACCTGTCATTATTTAGAACTTTTTCTTTGTGTATGTTTTATGGATACGGTTTACTCTCACACATTGTACTGGCTTCATTTACTTGATTTAATACTAGAAAAAACAGCTGGGAGGGACAGGAGGAAAATATGGCCTAGAGCAAGCATGCAGCCTTTCTGTATAGAAGCGATATGATTTTCAAACAGGTTTTGAGAGTGTCTATCTGCTTGTTTGTCAGTCAGAGACATGTGTGGTTGGAAATATGATGGTTCAACAAGGAGGAACTCGCTGCTACTGAAGCAAATCTTATTTTGCTGTGGGTGATTTGCACTGAAGCCTGTCTGCAGATAAAAGTGAACAGCCCCAGCAATAAAGCCATAAGTCAGCCAGGCTTCCTATCCAGGACATCAACTATTTTTTGCGCAGTGTTAAAGGTAGCTAGTGTGAGCTTAGGCACTCTTGATTATAGAGAATAAAAAATTAATATAAAGGAAGGCAAATCAAGATAAAAGTTCCTAAATAATTTTAGACAGAGGGAAAGGAAGCTGCAGATGAAGATCCGAACACTGAGTGAGTTTGGGATAGGAGATGCTCTTCTGGACCTAGCCATTGGATTTGGGTCAGTCTGGCAAGGAATCAGGTATTTGGGATTGTTCTCAATGCAGGTATTTAATATATGCCTGAAGCTAATGCTATGCTAATGTGATGACAAAAAAGGAGATATACTAAAGTGATATTTCAGTATATGGCATAGATGGATGACATGAATACATTGGATTTTATTCATTTTGAACATTGATAATGACATTCCTGTTGGTACTATTTCTATTCACTTGCTGTAAAAAAGCAACTAAAATTTTAATTGGTCTAATGTACAAATTATGTAGTAGAGTGTTCATGATCATGTAGGAAATTAACCCAGGTATGAGTAATAAATATTGTCAAAACCTTTGTGTTCCACACATTCATAAGTATCTCCTTTGTATTCTGACTAGAACATATTCATAAATGCCCTAAAGATAGCTCCTTTTGTATTACTATTAAGGAACTCAAATACCTTTTGTGAGGAGAAACAGCACATTAGAAACATCAAATGCTTTAATATTAAATATTCTATTTCATTACAATGATTTAATTTATTTGCAACAGATAATGCAATAATGTAAGTTGCCTTCCTCTCTATTAGTTTTTATTTTTATGGAAGAATTGAGCAGAAAAGAACTCATTTCCATATTTCATCATATTATATCTGTAAATCACTATGATTTTATCCTGAGGTACTGTTTTGTACTTGAAGAAAACCTTTTCCAATTCAGGTATGGTTACTGGCTGCTGCTTTGTTATGTTAGTCTTTTTTCCAAGACCATGGAATTTATCCAGTGACCATCCTTTTAGGTTTAAATTTTGAAATATAACATCTGTATTTTGCACAGACTGATGTTTATTTCTAACCAAATTAAATAAAATAAGCCTGAGGAAAAATAAAATTTGACCTATTATTGACTGGCATTTTAAACAAGGCAGTTCATTTCCATCTTTGATGGGCAGAAAACAAGACACACAGATCATCCTGGGGGCCTTTTCATTCATGTAGATAATGTCTGGTGAGGACAACTGACTGTTCATTAAAGAAGCAGAATGGAAAAGCAGAAGGGAGTGAATGACAGTAAGGGAATGATTTATGAAAAGTTCCATGCATAGAAGACAAAAAGAGTATTTTACAAATCTTAGTCAAAACAAAACAAAAAGAGTCTCAGCCACTGCAACAAATATTTTCAAATGTTACATTCACTTTCATAAATTCTGTTTTAAATAAAGTTCCCACAATTCCATTAGCTTCTGGTTAGATGATGCTATCGTAGTCAGTCCTTTTTAAACATCAGATTTTAGACATTAAGTCACAGAATGGTAAAGTTTAGTGGATATGGTAGTTTAGACATTATCCAATTTCAGAGCATTGCACACAGATGCTGGCTAAAAGTTGTATAGTGCTGAGTCTGGGCCGGCCACTAACAAATGACAGATGCTCTCTCTTAACCCCTCTCCTCTCCCAGAAGGGGAAGGGAGAGAGAATAAGTGAGAGAGACTTATGGGTTGGAAAAGAAAACTGAAACAGCTTTAATAAAATAATAAAAACAAAGATGATAATAAAAATAAGAAAATAATGAAATATATACAAAACCAACACCGAAACACCACCCCCCCCCCCCCCCCCCCCCCCACCTCGATGACCATAAGTCACCGCTGACACTGCAGGGCTGGCACTGGGGAAGTCCCAGGCTGGACTCCATAGCAAACAGGAATCAGATACAGGAGCTGGATTCTCCCTGTAGATGCGACCTTTTTATGTACTTGGGACCCTTTTCACTTCCTGGACCCCAACATGGAGTATAAGATTTAGCGGTAACCTTGGTTTCTATAGGAGTAAGCTTAAGCAAGGACCTTCCTGCATACTGTTCCTTAGAAATAACTCTAAACATCAAGTGCTGTCACTACTTGAAGCAGTCACTGTCTGGATAAACATGCTGTTGATTTCAGAAAGTGCAGTTACTTCGAAGAGACTGAAAAGTAAAATCAAACCAGGACAGTACAAAAATTCATTGCTTTTTGCCAGAAATTCGATAGCTAAAAAGACCAGTAAATCTTTTCTATCAGCAAAGATCTTGAATAGGGCATGTATATCTGTAGGCAGTGAAAAAAGAATGGCAGAGGTATAGATTGAGTGCAAAATATCTGTTTCTGGCTCAGGGTGAAGATGGCAATGTGGTATGCATTTTGCCAACTCTCCTTTATTATATATGTACCAAATAATATGGAGATACATAATGTGGATGTTTATTGAGCTAAAGTTAAAGCTGTGAATTTGACACTACAAATTATGACAGACAGCTTAAAGTGAAGATCATAGAATCATAGAATGGTTTGGGTTGAAAAAAACATTAATCATCATCTAGTTCAACCCCCCTGCCATGGGCAGGGACATCTTCCACGAGACCACGTTGCTCAAAGCCCCATCCAACCTGGCCTAAAACACTGCCAGGGAGGAGGCAGCTACAGCTTCTCTGGGCAACTTGTTCCAGTCTCTCATCACTCTCACAATAAAGAATTTATTCCCAATATCTAACTTAAATCTACCCTCTTTCAGTTTTAAACTGTTACCCCTCATCCTATCACTACAGTCCCTGATAAAGAGTCCCTCCCAATCTTCCCTGTACACCCTCCTTAAGTACTGTGAGGTCACTAGAAGGTCTCCCTGGAGCCTTTCCTTCTCCAGGCTGAACAACCCCAACTCTCTCAGCCTGCCCTCATAGGGGAGGTGCTCCAGCCCTCTGATCATCTTCATGGCCCTCCTCTGGACCTGCTCGAGTAGGTCCATGTCTTTCTTGTGCTGGAGGCTCCAGAGCTGGACATAGCACTCCAGGTGGGGTCTCACCAGAGCAGAGTAGAGGGGGAGAATCCCCTCCCTCGTCCTGCTGGCCACACTGCTTTTGACGCAGCCCAGGATGCGATTGGCTTTGTGGGCTGCAAGCACACATTGCTGGCTCATATTCAGTTTTTCATCCACCAGCACCCCCAAATCCTTCTCCGCAGGGCTGCTCTCAATCCACTCATTGCCCAGCCTGTATCTGTGCTTGGGATTGCCCTTACCCAGGTGCAGGACCTTGCACTTGACCTTGTGGAACTTTATGAGGTTCACATGGGCGCACGTCTCAAGCCTGTCAAGGTCCCTCTGGATGGCCTCCCTTCCTTCCTAACTACAGCACACAGCTTGGTGTTATCGGCACACTTGTTCAGGGCGCACTCAATCCCACATATATTAGTTATTTTTACAGTAACTACATGAACCACGTTTTGTCTTGTGCTTCTCCTTGAAATAACCCTTTGATAATGTTATGGAAAATTTCCTACAGATTCTTTTTACTGCTATGTAACTCCCACACCATTGAAGGCTTTGGGTACAGGGGATGCACGAGCTGCTGACAACAGTGCTCCCAGAGGAATGGAGACATATAGTGTAACAGCCATCTGTGCAAGCAGAAACACTTAGGAGTAGCAAGAAACAGGAATAAATAGAACACTAAGGAATACGAACACTTAGGAACAGGAAGCTAGCTGACTCAAGAAGAACCTGTATTCCTCACAAAGTTGAGAGTTAATGAGGCTGTAAAGTCTCAAATACAAAACAGAGAAAACAACGTTCTGAAAACAATCTTGAAAAGAATAACAATTTAGGCTTATAAAGCAGAGTTGCTGAGTCAATGTAGCGGAAGTAAATCCCCCTTATTGTCAAGTCTTGCTGAGATAGACTTCATCCAGAATGTTCCATACCAGCTTAGACTATACCAATATTTTTGAGCAGTACATTAAATCAGGCCCTTGAATTCATTTATTGTGTCCTCCTCCTCCCACCCTTGCCTAGCACCGCATCACTGACAGGAACAATATTTAGAATCACAGAATCATAAAAACATCAGGTTGGACCAGAACTCTGAGGTGATCAAGTCCAACCACTGACCTAATACCACCATGCCTACTAAACCATGTCCCAAAGTGCCACAACTGCACATCTTTTGAACACCTCCAAGGATGGCGACTCAACTACTTCCCTGGGCAGCCTGTTCCAGTGCTTGACCATTCTTGGTAAAGAAATTTTTCCTAATGTCCCATCTAAATTCCCCTGGCACAACTTGAGGCCATTTCCTCTTGTGTCACTTGTTACTTGGGAGAAGAATCTGACCCCCACCTCACTACAACCTCCTTTCAGGCAGTTGTAGAGAGTGATGAGGTCTCCCCTCAGCCTCCTCTTCTCCAGGCTAAACAACCCCAGTTCCCTCAGCCGCTCCTCACAAGACCTGTTCTCCAGACCCCTCACCAGCTTTGTTGCCCTTCTCTGGACACGCTCTAGCACCTCAATGTCCGTCTTGCAGTGAGGGGCCCAAAACTGCACACAGCATTTGAGGTGCGGCCTCACCAGTGCCCAGCACAGGGGCACGATCACCTCCGTACTCCTGCTGGCCACATTATTTCTGATACAGGCCAGGGTGCTGTTGGCCTTCTTGGCCATCTGGGCACACTGCCGGCTCATGGTCATCCAGCTGTTGACTACCACACCCAGGTTGTTTTCCACCAGGCAGCTTTCCAGCCATTCCTCCCAAACCCTGTAGCGCTGCATGGCGCTGTTGTGACCCAAGTGCAGGACCCGGCACTTGGCCTTGTTGAACGTCATACAACTGGCCTCAGCCCATCGATCCAGCCTGTCCAGATGCCTCTGCAGAGCCTTGCTGCCCTTGAGCAGATCAACACTCCCACCCAATCTAGTGTCATCTGCAAACTTATTGAGGGAGCACTCAGTGCCCTCATCCAGATCATTGATAAAGGTACTAAACAAGACCAGTCCCAATACTGAGAATTGGGGGACACCGCTTGTGACAGGTTGCCAGCTGTATTGAACTCTATTCACCACCACTCTCTGTGCTTGGCCATCCAGCCAGTTTTTAACCCAGCTTAGTGTACACCTGTCTAGTCCATGAGCCACCAGCTTTCCTAGGAGAATGCTGTGGGAGATGGTGTCAAAGGCTCCACTAAAGTCCAGGTAGATGACATCCACAGCCTTCCCCTCATCAACTAGGCATGTCACCTGGTCATAGAAGGAGCCCAGGTTGGTTAAACAGGACCTGCCTTTCATGAACCCATGCTGGCTGGGCCTGATCCCCTTGTTGCCCTGCACATGCCACATGAGCACCCTCAAGGTGAACCACTCCATAATCTTGTCGAGCACCAAGGTCAGGTTGATGGACCTGTAGTTCCCCGGATCCTCCTTCCAGACCGTCTTGTAGATGGGTGTCACATTGGCAAGCCTTCAATCATCTGGGACCTCCCCTGTTTACCAGAACTTCTGATAAATGATGGTGAGTGGATTGGCTAGCTCTTCTGCCAGCTCCCTCAGTACTCGGGTGGATCCCATCTGGCCCCAGAGCCTTGTGGATATCCAGGTGGCAAAGCAGGTCTTTAGCTGCTTCCTCCTGAATTACAGGGGGTTTATTCTGCTCTTGTTCCCTGTCTTCAAGCTCAGGCAGCTGATTACCTTGTGGATTGCTTGTGTGACTATTAAAGACTGAGGCAAAGAAGGTATTAAGTACCTCAGCTTTTTCCTCATCCTTGGTGACAATGTTCACCTCTGCATCCAATAGAGCATGGAGATTCTCCTCGGCTCTCCTTTTGTTGTTAATGTATTTGTAGAAACATTTTTTTGTTGTCTTTCACAACAGTGGCCAGCCTGAGTTCTAGTTGGGCTTTTGCCTCCCTAATTTTCACTCCGCATGACCTAACAAGCTCCCTATACTCTTCTTGAGTTACCTGTTCCTTCTTCCAAGATTGGTAAATCCTCCTTTTTCCCCTGAGTTCAAGCAAAAGCTCCCAGTTCAGCCAGGATGGTTGAACATCTTCCCTGCCAGTTCATCTCCCAGCACACAGGGACAGCCTGCTCCCACACCGTTAAGACCTCCTCCTTGAAGAATGTCCAGCTTTCCTGGACTGCCCTTGCCCCCCTCCCAAGGGACTCTCTCAACCTGTGTCCTGAACAGCCCAAAGTCAGCCCTCTGGAAGTCCATGGTTGTGATTTGGCTGACTCTACTCCTAACTTGACTAAGAATAGAGAGCTCTGTCACTTCATGGTCGCTCAGCCCAAGGCATCCTCCAACCACCCCATTTCCCACCAGTCCTTCTCTGTTCGTAAACAGCAGGTCCAGCGAGGCTCCTCTCCTGGTAGGCTCACTCACCAGATGTGTCAGGAAGATTCTTACACACACTTCAGGAACCTCCTGGACTGTTTCCTCTCTGCTGTGTTGTATTTCCAGCAGATATCTGGAAGTCCCCCACAAGGATAAGGGATAACGATTGAGAGACTTTTGCCAGCTGCTTATAGAATGCCTCATCTGCTTCTTCCTCCTGCTTGGGTGGTCTATAACAGACACACAGCAGGATATCTACCTCGTTGGCCTTCCCCCTCTTCCTTACCCATTAGCACTTGCCTTTGTCCTTACAATCATGAAGCTCTACACAACTGAAACACTCCCTAACATACAAAGCCACCCCACCACCTCTCCTTCCTTGCCTATCCCTTCTGAAGAGCTTGTAGCCATCCATTGCAGCACTCCAGTCATGAGAGTCATCCCACCATGTGTCTGTGATGGCGACTAAGTCATAGCTATCCTGCAGCACAATGGCTTCCAGCTCCTCCTGTTGTTGCCCAAGCTGCGTGCATTGGTGTAGATGCACTTGAGCTGAGCTATTGATTTCACCCCCAACATCAGCATGCCACCCCTAGGTCCATCACTGGTGGGCCTTGTTTTGTCCCCCTCCCCCCTCAAACCTAGTTTAAAGCCTTCTCTGTGAGCCTGGCCGACTCATATGTGAGAATCCTCTTCCCCTTTCTAGAAAGCCAAACTCCATCTGCCACCATCAGGCCTGGTGCCATGTAAACCTCCCCGTGATCATAGAAACCAAAATTTCACCAATGACACCAGCCTCTGAGCCAGGTGTTATTCAGATGTGTTTTTCCTGTTCCTTTCAGTATCCTTGCCTGCCGCTGGAGGGACTGAGGAAAACATGACCTGTGCTCCGTAACCTTCGAGCAATCTCCCCACTGCCCTGAAGTCCCTTTTGATGGGTTTTGGACTTCAGTCTGCAGCGTCATCACTACCAACCCGCATAACCAAGAGCGGGTAGTAATCAGAGGGCTGCACCCAACTAGGGAGTTTCCTAGCAATATTTCTAACCTAGGCCTCAGGGAGGCAGCAGACTTTATGTAAACAACTTCGAAGTGGAGTTGCTCATTATTAATGCAGACAGTTTTGAAGGTGAAAGCAAACAGCATTTGGCAGCAAAAAAAAATTAATGAGCCTTTCATGAAGGAATTCAGTCCACAAAACACAAACTTATTTTGTAGCACACTTGAGTGACTCTGTGCCTCTGCATTTCTGTCCTGTATGCTAAACGTACAGATATCTTTTTAGATCCACTTCCCTGTGTTAAAAGTTTTACTTATATCGCAATACAGCTTGTGTTATGTGCCAAAAAACTATCATCAGTAGAGAAGGATTTCTTGGATGATGTTTATATCTCTGGTCCACATCCGTAACATTTGAAAACAAGGCAAACAGAAAAACAAAATTAGAAATGTGAATTGGGTGTATTTTCGCTTTTCATGTCAAAATTCTCTGTTAAGGTAAACAAAATTGGCACAGCAATCAATGCTCCTCCTTTAGGAGTTTCATGTTTCTTTCCAGCTGTTGTTTCCCAAAAGTTATTTATATACTACATCAAAGAGACTCTATATTTTTCAAATTTCTCCTATTGATACATAACAGGACTTGAGGTGGTAAGTGAATGGAAATCTAAACTGGCTCTTTTCAGAGCAGCACAAAAGATATCTCTGATCTTTCCTCAAGGATCTCTGGGGTTTCGGGGAAGAAAGGATAAAAAGAAAAGTATGACAAACGAAAAAAGAAATAGTAATAGAGCTGTTCAGGGAGGGGCAAGGGACAGTCTCTGAAAAAATCCTCTTGAGATAAGTGGCTGACAGGGGTAAACCCACCTGAACCCTGCTGCTAACCACCCAGGAAGAGCAGCTGTGGGTCTATAGCAGAAGCAACTGGGCAGGGCACAAAGAAAGAGGACAGGGAGACAAGCTGCCAGAGCAGGAGGAGCTGACTATCCCGGGAGCACCATTTCTCAACAAGCAGCACTTCCAACAGAAAGTGTCAGGCACATAGAAATACAGACATATGAACATTTACAACTAGGAATGGAAAACACAGTTCAAAACAGGTTCTTTAGCTAATGTATGCACAAAAGATGTAACACTGCATATTGCCAACTCAGTCTTTGCTTAGGTATCTATCCCCTGTCTGCAGCTCTTTTCAGACTTCTCATCAATTTATTTCCCCTGGAATTCTGCCTTTTATATACCTGTGTTTGTGTGTATACATACATATGCTTGCATGTGTTTGTAGAAATACATATATATGTATATAAAAAAAAAATTGGAACATGAAAAGCCAGCTACTTATCTTGCCAGTACGCATCTGCTAGACCTATATCCTAGTCCTTAAAACTCACACCAAAATCACAGCTGACAGTTCATTCATTGTATGGGAGAGATGCAGAAGCATGGCAGGGCCAGCTGGAAATAGTTGGGTCCAGAATGGTGGGGAAAGGCATTATTTCAAATGCGGCTAGTAAAAAAGGGCCTGGGAGATCTGTCCTGACAGGCAGAAGGTGAGGCAGGGCTTGCGGTAGAGAAATAGTTTGGCTCCTAGAAAGTCCAGATTTGGGTTGTAAAAGTATTTTACTGCCAGGTTTGCTTTCTCTCACACCATCCATGCAGCTGGTGACTGTGCCTGAAGTGAAATTCCTTTTAAATTTTCTGGTTTTCCTGTTCTTTCTTCTCTTTTCTTTATTTTTAAGACTCGAATAAAATGTTCATTCTCTGCAGTTCAGCTACCATGCCTTTCCAAAGCACTAAGTTTAGGAAAGCCATAGCATCACTCCCTCCTTTCTAGCTCAGCGTGACTTGACCTCAGCTGCCATCGGTTCTGGACACGAGTTTTAAGCCCCACTGCCATTTCAGTGCATGCCTCCCCCTCTCCCCACCATGAGCTGCAACTTTCTCCTTGTCCTGTCTAAACGTTGGTTGTGGCCTGTCCTGCTCTGTTAGAGGTGAGGATCAAGTCCTCTTGTCCTTCTTACCCATTTTTGGACTTAATTTATGAAGCATCTGTCAGATCACTAGGACCTGGCATTCTCTTCAAAAGTAAAACAGAGTAACTAAACTACCACTTTATATTTTAACCAAGCTTCATGTTAGGTCTTAAGAAGAATTTATTATTATTATTTTATGATAATCATATATGAAGTAAATTTATGAATCAAACATTAAGTACAGTTGCCAAAAATGTATAGTGGAAATTATGAGTTTACAAAATTCAATTTGCACTTCAGGAAATAATGCAAGTATTTTTTTTGTGAGTAAAATGAAAAGGCAAATTAATATTGGAGCCCAGCTTGTAACTACAGCTACGGAAAAATCAGTTGAATAAATCTTTATTTCTATTACTTTAAAATACTTGTAAATCTGACTGTAAAATTTTCCTCATGTTCTTCAGAAAAAGAATGCAGCAACAGAGAGCCATTCTGAAAAAATACTTATTTACAAACAAAACCAGCAAAGCTGTGATAAGGAGTTTTGTTCCACAGGCAGCTATTACCATACAGGAAGCAGCACTGGAAAAACATGTCATATTTTTGGTTTTGTCATATTTTGTTTTTAAAGCTCCTGTTCCCAGAGTCCTGTGATTCTACAAGAACAGCATCTTTTTGTATTCTTTTTATTAGTGTTTGTATTCAGAGAGCAAAAATGCATCCCAATGCATAATGATGAAACAAAGTCATTTAAAATGGACTGAAATTAAGAATGGACTGTCTTAAGAATAAAACTTTTACTAAAACCAAAATAATTTTGGAATGCTGAGATATGGCACTGAATTCTGGGAAAAATTGAAAGGATCAGAACCACCTGCTTTTGAGTGAAAGAGACACAAAGAAATGTTAGTTGTATAGAAACATTAAGAGGAAGGGTCATCTTAGAAACCTGACAGATACACTATGGACAACCTTCATATTTGACAGAAAGTCTTCTTAACCTCCAGAATTGTACATCCTATTTTGTAATTTAGACACTAAACAATCAGTGGTCATCATGCTTACACTGGGATGAGGATAGGTTGCAACAGAGTTGATCTTAATGCTGTGAGACTTATGCCTATTTGGGAAATAAGAAGCAGAGCTGTTTCATCCACAGACGAAGCAGGCACTGAACAGTCCTTCAGTCCTTATCTTACTTGGCTTTGGTGACTGTTAAAGATATTTGTAACTTGTCAGTCTTTGTTTTGGTTTGGTATGTTGTTTTTTTTTTGGGGGGGTGGGGTGGGGTGGTGGTGTTAGGTTTTTTGTTTCATTTTGTTTTGGGTTGGGTCTTTTTTTATCTTGTTAGGGATTTTTTACAGCTGCACTAAAGCTTTTACATCTTTGACCGATCTTCCACCATTTTTCAAAGGCCTTTGCCTTTCGCTTAGCAGAGGTAGGAAAAAAACCTGCTCTATAATATAAGTTCAGAGACTTAAGAGTCAAACTGACTATTATCACATAAACCGAGAACAACATTGAGGGAACTGGATATACTGAATACTGGAATGCCAGAGTACCTTCCTCTTCCCATTTCTGTACTTTGATTACATACTTATAAATCTTTTGGATTAACAGCTTCTCTCTAGAACTTCTCTAGAACTTCTTATTCATAAAATAAGACTAACAAGCCTTCAGCTTTCTCTCTCCTGTGTCATTCTGTCCTATTCTGCACCTTGAAGACAGCTTTCTCTATTAATATTAATTACACATATTTAATTAACTTGCCCTTATTATTCAGGATGAGGTGGGATCCATGGACAGAGAAAAGTTTGATCAGCCATTTTGTTAATATCTCTATGTTAGTGGCTTATTGCACTGAACAAATTCGGATAATAGTGTCATCATTTTACAATATTATGCAAATTCTTGTCCACTTATTAGCTAACTGTACCTCTTAACTATTGAGAGCTGTGAACATAATTCTTTCCTCATGACAACACTGAGCTTAGTACATTTTTGTTCTGGGCCTTTTTTAGAAGCATAGTTTCATAACTCCAGCTCTAAGAGAAGAATGAATTAGTGGTACAAAGGATCTTTTAAAGCCATAAATGAAGCACTCCTGCCAGAAACTTTCTTTCCATCTCTGCTTTTCCTTCTGATAAACCCCTGTGTTTAAATCTGGAGTGAAGTTTCTTTCATTTGGAACAAATGACAGGAATGTTCCTATTAAATATTAATAACCTTCCGAACATTCCTAGGAGTAAAATAATGCATTTTTGCACAGAATATTGAGTTTACAAAATACATTTAAAGGCTCGTTAGAATTACTATTGACTTATTCTTTTTACATTAAAATGTTTTAAATCTCAGTTGCCTATAAAAAGGAAAATAGACAACACAGAACAATCCATATTTTACCTATTTTAAACAAGAAATTATAAATGAGGTATTTCTGGAAGAGTTCAGCCACGGCTGAAGTTCAATCCCATTCAGAACTTCCATAAAGGCCAATAAAAGGAACAGCTTAGTGCTTTAGAAAACATGCAGAATAAAAGTACAGGACAACAGTGTGGTCTGTGCTGAAACAGCTTCCCCCTGCTTGGCAACATAATGCTGCTTTGGAGCTCTCTGGAAGATGCCTTGTGCAGTCATCCATAGGTAACTTCTGTATCTTCTTTCTATGACTACAGCAGACATTGTTTTCTGGGGCAGACATCAAAGATACCTAAAGAAGTTCTAGAAGATCTTTGCATATCATACCTTAGGCAGGTATTTTAAGATTCTAAGGCTTAGCTGAAAATGCATCTGCTGTGTTCTGGAGAACTTCACCAATGATGTATCATGGGCACAGAATGCCACCATCTTTTCTCCACTAGCAACGCAGCCCCTTCATGCCTTTCAGGGAACTGTTCCCTCCCCTCACACAGAACTATTGAGAGCTGTGTTTACAGGACAGTCTCCATCAAACTCTTCTTTCTTCCACTTTTAACTCCTTTGCCCTCCAACAGTCTGCCATCACCAAACAATCCTTTAATATGTGACTGTGGGTTAGATCTTTGAATTCCCCATCATCTTAGTTTTTTCTGTTTCTTGGGTCTGATTGTAGCTTGGGTTTGCAATGATGGGTATTATGCAGTGTGGTCAGCTGGCAATATTCATTGAAGAACACCTTGTTTGAGGTCAGTTCTTCTGTCATCTTCAAGAGATTCGTATGAACCTATCTAAAATGTTTCTGTGTTAAAGGGAAAGACAGAGGAAGGATAAGTGGCACAGGGCAGATTATGTCAGCTGTCAGGTGCTGGAAGGTTTTTTTACAGCATGGGAGTTCACCGCTGCATGTAGAGAGCTTGTGACACAAAGCTGATTCATGAAAGGTCAAGAATTTGGCTCCAAATCTTTTAGACTTTGAATGACTTCTCTATTTCCTTCAAAGCTGATCTGTAATTAACAACTCTTACAAGAGCCTGGAAAATCTATTTTACTAGCTTTTAATTATTACAGTTTCCTTGTGGAAAAATTAAGAGGGGACATCCTCTGTAACAATATGCTGCCAGAATTATCTACACCTAGAGGATTTGTCTATTAATTTGTGGAATCTTTAAATTGTATCGAAGTCACCAAGAAAAAAAATATAATCAAAACATGGCATAATTCTTAGATACACAATAAGCACTGTTAAAATCCCTTCAAAAAGGAAAGAAAGGTTAAAGATGCCAAATAGAAACAACAATATAATCGACTATACAATCTGGGGTGGGTTTTCATCTGGAAAACACATTATTTAAACTAAAGACCTCCTTGTTCTGTTGCTTGTCTGTAAATACCTCAGCACTATGGCTGCATATCAGAAGGTTATACCTAGAACACTTCTCTAATGTCCTGGTATTTGACGAGATAAGTATTATTTAAAAGAGCACAGGTTATTCTGACAGGGAAATATTTATTTACCCTGAAAATGTATCATCAGCTGACATAGTTTAATGCACATCAACCAATCATGACCTTTATGCTGCTCTAGTTTAAGACTGTAAATTATTAAAGAGAGAGTTGTAAAAAGAAATTAAATATGTCATGTGTGATTAAGCTACGAATCTTACATTATTTCAAGTACTGTACCTATATCCTTGCATTCTTTTCTTGGGTAGTTCTGGCATAAAGTGGCTTAATTAAATTAGATTTCAGCTAAGTTGACGTTTAATTTGGCTTCTGGTCTCTTCTTTTTTAGCTCAGACTGGTTGAAAGCTATGTGTTTAGCATATGTATAATCATATTTAGCAATTATAATAACTTCTTTGTAATTTTAAACTCAGACTTTTGAGGAAAACACAATCTCACCAGAAAGCATAATTGCCAAACCTGTTAGAATAGAATAGAACCGTTCAGTTGGAAGGGACCTATAATGATCACGTAGCCCAACGGCCTGACCACCTCAGGGCTGACCAAAAGCTAAAGCACCTTGTTAAGGGCATTGCCCGGATGCCTCTCAAGCACTGACAGGCTTGGGGCATCGACCGCCTCTCTAGGAAGCCTGTTCCAGTGTTTGACCACCCTCTCAGCAAAGAAATGCTTCCTCATGTCCAGTCCGAACCTCCCGTGGTGCAGCTTTGAACTGTTTCCACGCATCTTATCATGGGGCATCAGGGAGAAGAGATCAGCTGCTCCCTCTCCACTTCCCCTCCTCAGGAAGCTGTAGAGAGCAATGAGGTCAGCCCTCAGTCTCCTTTTCTCCAAATTAGACAAATGCAAAGTCCTTAGCCACTCCTCACAGGACGTGCCTTCCAGGCCTTTCACTGGTTTTGCTGCCCTGCTCTGGATGCATTCAAGGACCTTAATATCCTTTAAAAATCAATATATTTATTAATAAATAATGAATAATATAAAAATAATTAAAATCATAAATACAAAACTAATATTAATATTTCTTGTTTTATTTTAGTAATGAGTAATTCAGTCTTTTTACATATGGCAGCTATTTTAGAGTACTGGCCACTGTGCAATAGACTGTGGTACAGTAGCTGGTATCAGTACCACCATTACAGGTATATATGTTCATATAGGAAGCAGAATTAAAAAACCCCATTGTCTCATCCAATTACTCTCTCAGAAATCATCACATTTTGTTCCATTAGGTTTTTGCCCAGAGAAATAGAGTAGTCATTAAGTTGGATCCTGATTTTATCAAAGTACAAGGTTTTGTAAGCTACATAAAGCTACTACATATATTTAGGGGTATTTACTGGATGTACTGTGTTTTTAAATGCCTAAACAATTAGCACACTTAGGCTTTAAATATTTGGGCATTTACTTTCCAGCCTCTTGAAGACAATACAACTTCAGCATACTTGTCACCTGCCAACTAGGTTGCAGCAAATTTTCATGTGCGAACTATAGCCTTTGAGAGAAAAATGTAGGCGTGTAGTTAGGTCTGAGTATGCAAATTCATGTGCCTGGACAAAGTAGAAGACATATAGGATTTAAAGTCTGTTTATGCAGAAATATACTTACCTGTTCTTCAGCCATTTTTCTTAAGCATCTGTTACTGGCAACCATCACAGAGAAAGTACTGGACTAACTGGATCTTCAGTCTGATACAATACAGTCATTCTTGTGATCTTACAAAACATTCAAGAAGGCTCACAACTAGTATTTAGTGTCAGGTGTTACAAAAATCTTGCTAGAAAATCTGTTGGGTTTTTTTTCTACAAAGAGGTGTGAGCAACAGTAGTTTCAACAACAGTTCAAAGAAAGATATGTTTATTCAAAAGTTTCTTCAATAAATAGAGCAATAAGTGATGCAAAGAACAGGTAACAAAAGAGGAAGGATATTAACTAGGAAATTTTCCTCCTATTATTTATATTTCAAAAAGCATCAGGCAAAAAAAGCAGCAACAAGATTTCTACACATGAAGGAATAGGCTTTGAAGTTTTTCAAGTGTCTATGGAACTTGGCAAGAGAATCTAGAACAGTTCTTAAGACAAAGCATATGACAAACTCTTTAAATGCATAAGTAGGCTGATGCCCTTTGAGCAAAAGAAATGTCCAGAAGTCCCCATGCAGAGAAGCATCTCATCAGGTCCCATAGACTTATGAACCTGAATATACATAAGTCTATATAACCTGATGAGATGCATCCCAGAGTCCTGAGGAAAGTGGCTGATGTAGTTGCCAAGCCACTCTCCATGATATTTGAAAAGTCATGGCAGTCCTCTGTGACTGGAAAAAAGGAAATGTTGCACACATTTTAAAAAAGGGCAGAAAGGAGGAGCCTGGGAACTATTGACTTTGGTGGTGGTTTGTGTTTGGCAGGGTTTCGGTAGTGGGGGAGGGGCTACAGAGGTGGCTCCCATAAAAGGCTTCTAGAAGTTCCCCCCCTCCCGCAGCTCAAATTCAGACTTGCCTCTGGCCAAGGTCAGGACAATCGGTGCCTCTGTGAAGAACTCTAATTAAGAGTGAAAGAACCTGTTGTAAGAGTTCTCTGTTCATGTTTCTTTGTTGGTGAGTGGAGGAGAAGTGGGGGATGTGAGAGAGCCAGCCCTGCGGACCCCCGGGTCAGCGAGGCAGGAGAGGGGGAGCTGTGCCGGAGCAGAGGTTCCCCTGCGGCCCATAGCGGGGGGGTGGCGGCTGAGCCCCTGCAGCCCCTGGAGCCCCGCGGTGGCCCAGAGGTCGCCCTGCAGCCCGCGGAGGGCCCCGGGCCGGAGGGGCAGGGCCCGGGCCCGGAGCAGCCGCGGCTCCGAGGCAGCCCGCGCTGGAGCCGCCCGTCGGTGGGAGGGCGGCAGCCCCGGGAGGGACCCGCCCCGGGGGGTTCTGGGGAGCTGCGGCCCCGCGGGAAGGACGCCCGTTGGGGCAGTGGGTGGAGGGCTGTCTGCCGGGAGAGGGACCCCGCGGTGGGGCCGGGGAGGGCTGCGAGGGCCCCTCTGCCTGAGGGGGAAGGAGCAGCAGAGAAAACTTGTGCTGCTGTGGGGGAAGAGGTGGCAGAGCTGAGCCTGGGAAAATGGGACAGGAGGAGGAAGGTGTCTTTCAAAGACCTGGTTGTATCTCTCATTCTCCTTGATGGTGGTGGTTGTTTATTAAATTGATGTTTTCCCCAAGTTGAGTCTGTCTTTTTCTTGACCATCGAGCCTTTTGATTGTATCGTCTCCTCCCCATCCCTCAGGGGACAGGGTAGGGGTGAGCAAGCAGATGCGTGGTGCTTTTTTGCTGGCTGGGTGGGCTCAAACAGCGACAACCTGTCGGCCTTACTTCTGTGCCTGGGAAGATCATGGAACAGATCCTCCTAGAAGCTGGTGATCAAGATACTTAGGGCAGCGATTACTGCACATAGGAAGCTCACTATCCTGCGCTTCAGGAGAGCAGGCTTTGGCCTCTTCAGGAATCTGCTCGGTAAGAGTACCAGGGGATACAGCCCTGGAGGGAGGAAGGGCCCCAAGATAGTTTGTCAATATTCAGGTTTCACCTCCTCCAAGCTCAGGAGCAATGCATCCCAACAAAGAGGAAGTCGGGCAAAAATTCCAGGAGGCCTGCGTAGATGAACAAGGAGCTTCTGGACAAACTCAAACAAAAAAAAGGAAGCCTACAGAGGGTGGAAGGAAGGACAGATAGCCTGGTAGAAATGCAGAGAAAGTGCCCAGGAGGCCAGGGATCAGGTTAGGAAAGCCAAGGCCCTTATGGAATTAAACCTGGCCAGGGACATCAAGGGCAACAAGAAAAGCTTCTATAGGTACGTCAGTGACAAAAGGAAAAGTCATGGGAATCTGGTGAAGTTTCTGCTGACTGGAAAAGAAGAAATATAACCCCCATATTTAAAAAGGGGAAAAAAGGAAGACCCAGGGAACTACAGGCCAGTCAGCCTCACTTCTGTGCCCAGCAAGATCATGGAGAGAATCCTCCTGGAAGCTATGCTCGGGCACATGGAAAATAAGGAGGTGATTGGTGAGAGGCAATATGGCTTCACTAAGGGCCAATTATGGCTTCACAAATTCAGTGGCCTTCTGTGACAGGGTTACAGCTTTGGTGGATAAGGGAAGAGCAAACGATGTCATCTACCTGGACTTGTGCAAAGCACAGCAAAAATTTGTCACTGTCCCACACGACATCCTTGTCTATAAATTGGAGAGACATGGATTTGACAGATGGACCACTTGGTGCATCAGGCATTGGCTGGATGATTGCACTCAAAGGGTCATGGTCAACAGCTTGATGTCCAAGTGGAGACCAGTGACAAGTAGCATCCTCAAGGGTTGATATCAGGGCCCATGCTATTTAACATCTTTGTTGGAAACACGGACAGTGGGATGAGTGAACCCTCAGCAAGTTTGCCAATGACATCGGTCGACACACCGGGGGGATGGGATACCATCCAGAGGGACCAGGACAAGCTCAAGAAGTGGGCCTGTGTGAACCTCATGAGGTTTAACATGGCCAAGTGCAAGGGCTTGCATCTGGGTCAGGGCAATCCCTGATATCAATGCAGCTGGGGGATGAACGAATTGAGAGCAGCCCTGTCAAGAAGGACTTGGTACTGCTGGATGAGAAGTGTGGCCAGCAGGTCATGGGAGGTGATTCTCCCCCTATGCTCTGCTCTGCTCTGCTGAGACCCCACCTGCAGTTCTGCATCCAGCTCTGGAGCCTCCAGCACAAGAAAGACATGGACCTGGTTGAGCACGTCCAGAGGAAGACCACAGAAATTATCAGGGGGCTGGAGCACATCCCCTAGGAGGTGCAAGCTGAGAGAGTTGGGGTTGTTCAGCCTGGAGAAGAGAAGGCTCTGGGGAGACCTTATTGCAGCTTTTCAGTACTTACAGGGGGCCTGTAAGAAAGCTGGGGGCAATATTTTTAGCAGGGCTTGTTGTGATATGACAAGGAGTAACAGCTTTAAACTATTACTTTAGGAGGGTAGATTTAGACTGGATATAAGGAAGACATTTTTTACACAAGGGTGGTGAAACACTGGAAGAGTTTGCCCAGAGAGGTGTAGATGCCCCCTCCATGGAAACATTCAAGGTCAGGTTGGAAGGGGCTTTGGGCAACCTGATGTAGTTGAAGATGTCTCTGCTCACTGCAGGGGGCATTGGTCTAGACGACCTTTAAATGTCCTTTCCAACTCAAACTATTCTATGATTCTATAAGTAACTTCCAAAAGGAGTTCAAGCTTTCAGTTGCTTTTCTGGATGAGGACTAGAACGGTAATGACGTTCTGGGATCAAATCTTAGATAAGCAAACATTACTTCTCAGACTTTTAAGGAAATCTGATTTTTTTGACTAAGTTAAAGTAAGAAAGGTGAGGGTTAACATTAATTCTAAAACTAATACTTTATGTTTAGAAAGTCATTAAAACAACTGCCTACTGACAGACAGTAAATAATATGACCCTATGGAAAAAAAAAATAAATAAAATTTTTGTTCACTAAAATTACCATGATTTTAGTGCTAAATTAACTGAAGAAATAATACAGCTACTCTGGATTTTTGATGCAGTGTTATTTCACTGGAAAATGCTAAATTATCCAAAGGAATTTTTGTTGAAATTTATGTTTGCGTAAGAAAATTCATTACAGCGGGTAACTGAATCAAATCCAATCTGTCAAGTAATTACTGGCCAAAACCGTAAAATGACTCCCACCAGATATAGGTACTAGGTCATAGGTTGTAGAAATCCATGGAGTGACAAAACTGTAAAAACGCTGGATGAAAGAGACTGTTGGATGTTGTAGGCCTGACTATCCCACACAGTATTCTAGTTCACATTTACAAGCTTATAGAGCACAACATGCACAAAGGCACAAGAGACGGCATATCACTTTACACCTGAGAATTTATGCAATTATTTTCAAGATTCACTTCTATTACATCACCCAAACACAACAGATCCTTTTAGAATCCAAGGAGATTTCTCAATTGTTTGAGGAACCCACAGAGCTTCTCATTTTACAGTGCTCATTTTATTTTCCTTTGGCTTACTTTTTAACCAAGTGGATTATGGGATCCAGTAACATCAAATTTTTAATCAGAATAGTTAGAGGAAAAAGTATTCTTGGTTCTGTAGCTGTAATATTTACATTATATCTACATGTATTTTTCTTTTAAGTAACAAAGTATATATTTAAAGATGGAAAACCTAGATCATATAATCAGTAAACTAATTAACCTTTTAGGAAGATTCAAAACCATTTATGTTGATCAAGTAAAGGGGGACAATTCTGTCAGTCCTAAACCTGCAATGTCATCACAAGAGGTCAAAGCAAGTACCAAAGAAAAATAGAATGAAAAGATTTTGACCTGTTAAGGTAGAAGGTCTGATTGAAATGCAGCTTTCTTTCCAAAACATTCTATAATTCTTACATGTATAACGAGGCAGAATGATTGCCATATGTTATTTGAAAAGATTTAAATGCAAATATTTCAATAAAACAAAACATGCTGTTATAAATAATTTCTAAAGGTAGGATTTAGATTGCATATCAGGTACTATAATTAGTGTTATTCTTCAGCTGTGATTTTCAAACTACAGGTATTTTTCCAGTAATCAGAGTATTCTGCCTTAATGCATCATAAAGGAATAGGAAATTACAGTCTAATGAAACCAGAAAAATGACCAGCTGTGAAATTTGTAGCAAGTATAATTATAATCAGAGGTACATTAAAGCACTAGCTACTACAAAACCAGACATCGGGCTTATACACCATCAAAGAACAGTCTAAAAACAAACTGAGTGTAAATAACTTTCAAAGGGCTTTGCTGCCTACAGCACAGCATTGACTAAACTGAAGCAGTAGATGTTTGATGACAACAATTCTGCTTTAATTTATACACTGTTCTATTTCTTTGCTAACTCAAATTTCAGTAAAACTAAGATGCACTTTCCTGGAAGCCACCGTATTCTACTACAGCTCTATCCCATTCCTTCCCAGTCTTCTAACCATCACATAATAGTGGTGTTATAGTAGTAGTAGCATTCGTTAATTTGTATAGTCACACAATATGGTCACATAGATTCATGTTCCTGTGTATATAATATGACCATATGTATACAACATAAATAAAACACGTATATTCCACTATTCCTGTTGGGATATAAAGATTTTTTTGTAAACTTGCCCTAAGTATTGTGTCTTTATGTCAGTGATGAAAAAGCAATTTTTTTAAATTGCAAATTTGTGCCCACAGTCCCAGAATTCTAACTGACCTCATCAAAGCATGAGGAGAAGAATATATACCTATTCATAATTGTTCCCATATATATTAAAATTTCATTAATTATAAACAAAGAGGAGAGTTACCTTACAGAACAGTTAAACTTAGGAGTATGAATCAGAAATGCAAGCATACTGAGACATTGTAATTATTTCAGATTCATATATTATTTGTGAAAGAAAACAAAATATAAAGTTAAATGTAAACTATAGCCAATCAAATGAATGTTTTTCAATTACAGATTAGACTAAATTAATTTCAAAAGCCAAGTTAAGAAATCCCTTGATAGAGCAGCTGTTAAGTACATGGTAGAGTTAAAATAATTCAGGTTCCTTAACCATGCCTCTCCAGGCCTTTCACTGCAAAATACATCTTTTTGGGTGGATGTGTATTTTCCCTGCATGTAATCTCTGCCTTTGGCTGCTGCAACGTGAATAGAAGCCCCAGTAATCTTTTCACTGAATGTAACACTGACCAGCATACTAACTGGAAATTTCATTATTAGACACTCAACCATGTGTTCTTTGATCCTAGATAAAAATTGAAGTATATTTCTACCCTGATTTGATTAAATTGTGGGACGTGTTCTCCCATTGTGCAGACATAACTAAATTATCATCCATCAACTGACAAAATGCTACTGTGACTGACAAGATGGACTGACAGCCAAAGAGGAATAAAGAAAGATCAAAATGAGAACTGAACCCAGAAAGGAGTTTTTTTCTGATATACCTTCTAATATACTGGGAAAAAAAAATAATATCTGAATTCTAGTTATTTCACATTTAGGCATACTCAAAGACTGCTGCTTCAAGGAAGTAAGAAAGAAGAAGATATTTTGCCAGAGTTGTTTATTAGTCAGCTCCACATAGGCTCCCAGGGGTTTGTGTTTCATCCCACAGCACATAGCTCAAACAGAAGTTGTTGATTTTGCTAAATCTAAACAATGCTAATGGGGGGGCAGGGGGGAGGGAGGGGAAATAGCCCTTTCCAAATGCCGTCACAAACAGCAGTTTCAGATGATGACAGAAACCACTTACTTAAACCTGGAAATTATATTCAGTTCTAGAAGCATTGAAATGTGCTTTGGGTGTCAGTCACCTTTACTGATAAGCAGAGACAACAATGTAGAGAACGTACAATTTTTCTCTCATTTTGCCATTTTAATCTTCAGTATGATGAAAATATGATCTGTATGACACATAACTTTGGCTGAGACGGATGTACTTCAATCCTTTGTTTTATACTACATTTTCTTTGATGCCAAGTACCATCAAAGTTACTGGATGCTGCAGGAAGATACATGTTCTCCAAACTTACGAAAATCGAACTTCTCTTCTGTAGCTATATAGGAGTTTCTGAGTACTTCAGGTACGCAGTCTTCAAAACTGTGAATGAAGACAGCTCCATAGAACAGCATTTGGTGTTCAAGAAGGCTGAGGATGTAACTGACACTAAAGAAATAGCGATGATTAATGGGATTTAAAATCTAAAAGGAAGGAGGCCCAATTCTGTCATTAGTTACACAAAATAATTACATATAGCTCAGTGAAATACAGACTGATGCAAACCAAAGTGAGGATCTAACTTCTCAAATGAAAGAATTGAAATTTTGAGTGATTTATTCCTACTGACATCAGTTTCACCATAATATTTGCCTTTTTATATTATGCAGTGTTTTATTTTTGTGTTTCTATATTTTAATTATTAGCTTCCAAGTACTTCCTGAAGAAAAAATATATGAGTTTTGGTTTGGGTTTTTTTTTTGTTTTCTTAAGAGGCTATTAGACTTTTCCCAAAGTAGATATACCAGGAGTAAAAATACTCAAGTATTTAGGTAAAAATTACACAAGCCATTAACTCATCACCAGATACTAAATAATAAACATTCAAGTGGCTCCAGTGTGGAAGTTTCATAGTAAAGTACAATATGTACTTGACAATGAAATATAGGGAAATAGTAGATTCAATCAATGACTACTTAATACTTTTAAATCACAGATTTAAGCAAAATACACTCAATTTAGTCACTTCATATACTCAAACATGATCTTAATCTCAGAGCACAACTGAACTGAATTTGGAGCAAAATTACTGACTACAAAAACTATTCTCTGCTCTCAAATATTTTCTTAGACTTACCATATATTTATCTAAAACAGAAAAATTGGAATGTCAGAGTCACTCTGTGTTTTTTCAGAACACGCTGTGAATTAACAAGAATTTGGAAAGACTGCTGAAAATAACCTGTTATCCAAAAATGTTTACCAGAAAAGTGTATAGCAACAAATCTGTTATATATAAATATATATATTAAAAAAAATATGTCCCTCCTTTAAAAAAGAAAAAGTGTATGAGTTCAAACACAAAATTGTCAGTTCCATTTTTATAGAGGGTAATTTAGGCTAAATCCTACCAAAAAGGGGGATAAGGGAGGAATATAGTGTCTAAGGTAGGTGCTATATTTTCAACCTGTGAGGTCCAAACAAATATCTATCTTCTCCTCTGCCCACTACCCCTGGATCCTGTAGTTTGACTAGAGCTAGTGAACTTTGAACTGACTGAAGTGTGGCATGAGGCATGTCAAGGGTATGGGTTATGAGGCACCAGTGACAATAAATGAAACATGGGTCCTAACTGGTGACCTAAGATCATTTATATTCCGTGATGGTGGCTCAATAATAACTCACTTAACTTAGGAAGTTCAGAATTGCTTGGGGGTGTGCTTCTGTGATTATATTTTAATTCAGTAAATAGCTGAAGAATAATAAGCTGAATACCTCCGAGGTGGAGTGTCTGAAACACAGAATATCTTGAGTGAATTGTCCATCTACAGCAGCACAGAATATTAAATCCAAGACCTCTTTGAATGTTTAAATGAAAATTGAAAAGATCATTTACCCAAGTTGCTGAAAATTGAAAACCTCAACATGAAAATCTTTATCTTCAGAGATAACTGCCAACCACAGTAATAACAATGTGTTGCAGTGTGAATTCTAGTGCTGTCATCAGAAGAGGAATCTGTTGCACCTCTGGCTGCTGAGGCTTCTCTGTTCAGCTGCAGTGCAGCATCTCAGGCTCTGGAGGAAGTTCCCCTGTTCAATCCCAGTATCTATTGTCCAAGCTGGCAGCCATCACTCACATATGATAACCCAGCATTTGTCAGTTTGGGTATTGTCAGTTGGATACTGCAGCTCTGATTTTACACCACATGCCACTGCACTAAGAGAAAAGCTGTGGACTGCACAACACCAGAGCACAAACAACTTCTGCTTACCAGATATGGCAGTTCATCCATTCATTCATCCACACTACTATATTTTCCTCTGTTTCTCTCTTGTGTTTGCTTCCACTGTGCATGGGGCAGCTCCCTTAACCCCAAGATCTTTAGCCCTATTCCACTTAAGTCCTCTGCTATACTCTTCTGCTATACTGCTTACAGTGAGCTGTTGACCTCTTGTAATTAGCTATTGCAAATTGCCCCCTGTTACACCTCTGGTTAGTATTACACTGAGCTGCTTAGAGCAAGAGTTGGTCAAGTCTCTGGAAAACAGGAAGCACAGTGTGGGCACTGCTGCAAATAAAGAACAATAATAAATCTGTGATTCAGATGTTTTCTATGCAAAGGTATGTATATCGGGTAATATGAAGTGGTGCTCTGAAACCAATTTAATTGTGAATTGCATACTGTTCCCAACCCCCTGCCAAATGCGCTCAGAAGGCAATCTATAAATTACATCAACATAACTATGGTAATTTGAACTACACAGCCAACGTGTAGTTGAACACAGATGAGACGGCCTTATTTGAAGAAGATAATTCAGTTTAGGCCAAATTTTCCATTCCCCACATTTAATATGAGCTATGGGTATAGCTAGTACCTATCTGGATATTCAAACACATTTTCCCATGATTTGCAGTAATTTACTTGTTAATATTTATGGTATTTGCTAACATCCAGTTTTTGTAGAAGCATCACATTTACATATGATTGCAATTTCTCTCTTAAAACCCAGGAACTGCAAAGTATCTCTTGAGTTGTTCCAGTCCTGTGTGGTGTTGAACATTTGATCCAGCAAATAATTTACATACAATCTTAAACACAGTGTTTACAGAGTCCTCTATTAGTAGAATTAATCAGATGCTTAAAGGTAAAACAAGTCCTAACTTCATTACTATTGCCTAAAATGAATTATGGGGTTGGAGTTATCTCTTCTATATGACTCCTAGAATCATTTGGCAATTGAAAAAATGACAGAAAAGATTGGTATGAAGTAATTTACTTTTCTCAAATCAGCATTAATAATAATTATCCTGGACTGCAGGACTCATTCAAAAGCCCAGTGAAGATCAAGAATAACCTTTCATCAAATGTAAGCCATGCACATCAGAAAAAAGTTAGAGTGAGGAAATTTTTCATTAACCAAGATCAGAATTCCTCTGACTCTGCAATGAATTCGAGCGTAAGAACTTTGACTAAGGAGTCAAACTTTGGCCTCGGAATCAAGGGCTTAAAGCAGAAAGACTGTAGTCTTTCTGTACTGACTACAGTCTTCTGTACTGCAAGGCTACACTCCCAAAACTTAGTGAAATATTTGTGTCTGGTGGGGATTGCAGGTGCCAAGAATACAATCCACAGTGTTCTTGCCTGGCTTATGCTTTATGTGCTCATCTTACTTTGTAGTAGTCCTGTTTATGATGTCATTGTACATGTGTAAACTTCTTCTCCTGTCTAGGTCAAGGGCCCTCTTGTTATATGTAAATATATTTAGAAACCACAAACTAGGGATCCATGTACCTAAAACCCCAAGGAGCTTCTCTTAAAAGCAGCTTTTGACACACGCTGACAGTGTCAAGTTCAGCACACTGCTGCAGTAGCTACTGCTACTTTTCTTTTCTAATGAAAACCACAGTTCTGTGGTGGCTGTGGTGTCAGTGACTGGTTTTATATGGTAACCTTATAGTTATAGCTCTTATCCAGGAAGGAGAAAAAATGTCTCAACCCCCTGCTTGGTCCAAGGGATGAAGACTATTTCCCACTTCTCAGGAAAGTGTTCTTATCTCTTCACTCCCCTCACTTAGTGAATGCCCTCTCTTGTCTCTGGCTTCAGGAATTCATGGCTCATTCAGTGAGGCAGACAGTCATAGAAGGAGAAGACTTATGTCTTCTACAGACAGACATGGAAGGAGAAGACTTATCTGCAGAGCCTGCAGATTGGACTTTCTCCATGAAGATGAGAACAGCAGCTCTTACTCCTGGTAGTGGTGAGCACTGAGTTCTCTCATCCTGGCTAAATTCTTTAGCCACCACCACCATCACCTCCAACAGCTTAGGAATCAGCTGGTTACTCAGCTGTGGTAGTTTGGTGTCCAGTGGGGTTTTGGCAACAGAAGAGGGTGCTACAGAGATGCCTCCTATAAGACGCTCCTAGAAGGTCCCCCCAGCTCCAATTTTGGACCCGGCTCTGGGCAAAGCCAGGCCAATGGTGCCTCTTAATTTAAGAGTGAAAGAAGTACTTGATTAATCTCTCTTTGTTGGTCTGTGTTGGTGAGCCAGTGAGCGAAGGGAGATGTGAGAGAGCCAGCCCTGCGGACCCCCGGGTCAGCGAGGCAGGAGAGGGGGAGCTGTGCCGGAGCAGAGGTTCCCCTGCGGCCCATAGCGGGGGGGTGGCGGCTGAGCCCCTGCAGCCCCTGGAGCCCCGCGGTGGCCCAGAGGTCGCCCTGCAGCCCGCGGAGGGCCCCGGGCCGGAGGGGCAGGGCCCGGGCCCGGAGCAGCCGCGGCTCCGAGGCAGCCCGCGCTGGAGCCGCCCGTCGGTGGGAGGGCGGCAGCCCCGGGAGGGACCCGCCCCGGGGGGTTCTGGGGAGCTGCGGCCCCGCGGGAAGGACGCCCGTTGGGGCGGTGGGTGGAGGGCTGTCTGCCGGGAGAGGGACCCCGCGGTGGGGCCGGGGAGGGCTGCGAGGGCCCCTCTGCCTGAGGGGGAAGGAGCCGCGGAGACACCTTGTGCCGGCCGGGCTGTGACCCCCATTCCCTGCCCCTGCGCTGCTGGGGGGGAAGAGGGAGCAGAGCTGAGCCCGGGAACACCGGAGGGGGGGTTGGGAGGGGGGAGGTGGGTTGTGTTTCAGACCTGGTTTTATCTCTCATTCTCCTTGATGGTGGTGGTTGTTTGTATTAAAAGTGTGTTGTTATCCCCAAGTCGAGCCTGTCTTTTGCTCATGACCATAACTGGTGAGTGAGCCCTCCCTGTCCTTCGCCTTGGCCCTCGAGCCTTTTGTATTTTCTCCTCCCCATCCCTCAGGGGACGGGGTAGCAGTGAGTGAGTGGCTGCGTGGGGCTTTTGGAGCCAGGTGGGTAGGCTCAAACCACGACATCAACATACAGAGAGAGAACATAGAAGCCACTTAAATCCAGCAGATGTTTTCATGCATTGTATTGACTTAGGTGAAGGAATTCCTGAGCTAGACTTTGTTGACATTTGTTTTTCTTAAAAACTGCTGCCTATAGTGATTTCTCCCAGTTTCACAATCTACTAACCATACTATTTTATATATCATACACAGAATTCTGGTGGACAATCTGGGGAAATTTTTAATAACAATAGTAAAAAGCTTGCTTTGCATTCCCAACCACTCCATTCTTTTTTTAACAATTCAATTTATTATTTTTTTCACCAAATCTAGGCTCCCTTTCCCATGAAAGGTTTAACCAGATGATCTTTTGAGGTCCCTTCCAACCTGGGCTGTTCTATGCTTCTATGAATTCTAATATCATGAATGTAACTACTTCAGGATCACAAAATTTCAGACCTATCATTTCCCATGCTTCCTGCTGCTATTTTACAAATACCAGCCCTTCACAGCAGGCGCCATCTGGCTGTTTTAAGTTCTGGTCCTACATGTTCAGCTACCTGTATGTACCAGGAAATGCAGTTGTCTAATCTAGGTGTATGATTTCTACTGTGGGAACCAGGCCTCTAGAAAAGGTCTTGGCACATCTAAATCACTTTATGGATCTGTGTCTTAATGATTAGGAAAAGGACAGAGTAAAATCCCCAAACTGCGAAGGCTGCCAATCTGTGTAACAAAGAAACATTAAAAAAAACCCCAAACCTGAGTATGTAATAAATTTATATGAATAAAAACAGTAAACAAAATAATGACAAACCTCTCTGCTGTAAAACCCAATAGCATGTGCCATCATCTATACAGTGGAGGATAGCCACTGAGCTGTGGACAGACTTCTTTCATAATCACTATATGAAATTGGCAGCATTTTCCCCACGTTGACACATGCTACTGTACCATGGTTATTTAAATTTAGAATAAAAGCAGAATGAGCCTATCCTAATAGAATCAGGAAAAAAGCAGACTAGAGCTTGAATTTTTGACAGTGATACTGATTTAAAACAAAAAAATGATTTAAAAGGAGAGAAAGATTTTAACTTTTTTACTAAGACATGAATTGCAAGGCGTGGAACTTCTAGTTTTTAACTGGACATTTGAGGTGCCAGTCCTCGACAAGAATTGAAAGTCACAGTTTATTCGTTAAATAGACTAACTTCAGAGTTGAACCTTACTGCAAATTAGAGAAATATTAATAGCTCATATAATACCTATTTGATTTGTATAGTGATAGGTATTTGTATAGGGATTGAAGTGAGTAATAAACCAAGCCTTCCTGTGCTAAACCTTTGCCAAAAATTATGCTCTCACTTAAAGAAAAAAAAAGAAAGAAAAAAATAAAATGCTATTCAGAAAATATTTTTTAAAGCATTTTAAAATATCAAGAAACAAAGAAGAAAATGAAGGAGAGGTTTAATGACAAAATAGACGCGCGCACACACACACATTATTTCTACATGAAAAACACAGCCATGGTTACAGGAAATGCAGCTGCTCTTACTAGGACAAGCCTTGCACAGATCTTTGATATCCATCACAATCCACCATTCCTTTTTCATATGCCTTGGCATATCTGCAACTTACACTGCTACTGCGAGGTCAGGAAATACTGCCTCTTAAGACCATTAGTTGCTAAATCATCCCTTCCAGCCTTATTCAAGTATTAGCTTTATATTTCTGGGTGCAAACAAATTAAATACCACGCTGGTGAAACAGCATTTTTCAGACTGAGGGACAGTCACAGACCATACCTCTCTTGCTACTGGAAATTGAGCTTTCTACACAGTTCTTGCAGCTTTCTCTTAAGTGTAATTCACTATCTTAATAGGATGTGTTATTTAATAAATGGGAACAACAGAATTAAGTTCAAAGACCACTTGAACATGTAGTTATTATGTAAACCCCACAACAGACTCCATGAGCAATATAGATTTCTAATTTTATTGGAGTGTTGGACTCTGAACTTAAAAGACAGAGCTAGGTGTTGTTTTTTAATACTGTTGACAAGTGTGCCAGACCTGATCAGTATCAGTTTTTCTTAAGGAAAATATGGACCTGTTACTGGAATGATTTAACTTGGTATATATTTTTCTGTTCAGTAGGCCTTTCTATTCTGTTATATATTCTTGGATTTGTCTGATTTTGTAATCATAGTCACCATGAACTAATCCACCTCATTTAATGTTCTTTCTTCAGAGCTTCCAGACCTATGATATCACAAAGCAATGTTTTCAAAATTCTCAGAAGTAAAAAGTTCAAAATTGCAGTCCCCAGAAATTTCTAGCATGGATTTCCCAGCATATTCATCCCAAGCAACCTGTACAGAAGGTAGACTTTTATATTGTTTTCTTATTATTTCATGTTAGACTTGTATTGCTTTCTGACCTATTGTGGATGTTTACTTCACTAAAACACCAAGTGTTTTGATGCAAGTTTAGCCTGAGCTAAAAAGGTCTGGAAGTCATTACTTTGTAAAGCACAGTAAATCAGCTAAAATAAAGCAGGTTACTGCATAGATTATTTTTTTTCTTCATATATAAAGACTATTCTAAGACAACTATAATGAATCATTTAATTGACAGCTTTCTTTCTAAATTATTACAAATAGGTACTTTTCCACATAACGTATTTAGGAAAAGAACTGTATGAAAAGGAAATATAGTAGCTTATTTCATTTATTATGTTTTTTTTCCTTCCAAACTTTTTACAGGAAATAATTGCTCTTCAAACCCATAGAATGAGTTAAAGTTTCTGAACTGAACCCAGCACCTAACATTGGCTTGTTTCTTGATTGTGTTCAGGACCCTCCAGGCTGACTTTGTGTATTCTTAGTGTGAAGGTCTTCACCACTCACATTAAGTGAATATTTTATTTCTTGTCTGTGTAGTTCTCCTAACATTTACTCGAGACTTACTTCCCATTTATTCAAAAAGCAAAAAAGTTGTGATTTAAACCATACAACCAACATTTGCCCAAGAAGGACTGACCAAGTCTGCTACAATTGGCAGTATTAAAAAAGAACTGTTACCTCTGTCTTTTTCCTCTTTGTGGAGGCCCTAACCATTCTGAGGGTTTTTTTAAACTATTTGTTTATGTTTGTAAACATAGCATAACTAGGCTGATCTATCTTATTTAAAGTTTTTCCCTCTGTACATCTTTTATTTTCTTCCTGTCATGAGATATTGCAAGATTTTACATTTATGTGGATTTCTAGCAAGACTCTTCTCAAACCTGCTGAAATAGATGGGTCAGTTTGTAAGGGCTGTAGAATTATGCTTATAGCACCTTCAGAATAATTTTAATTATGCCAAATTGAAGCACCACCAACTCCTTTGTATTTTTTCCTTTTCTTTTAGGAGTTTGTCTTTCAGTTCCTCAAAGGACAGATCAAATGAATGTGAATTCTAGTAGAAGAGCACAATATTATTTTAATTGTTTACTCTTCTAATGAAATTTTTTAAAGAGAGCTGCATGACAGCATTTGCATTACTAAAGTTTAACTACGTATTTTAATTTGACAAGATTACTGCCTGTTGTGTAAATCACTACAGAAATCGTCTTGACACCAGACACTTAAAGAAACAGCTTTTCATGTCCTTTAGACTAGCTATGGTAGGCCAGATGTCAGAGAAATTAAAAATATTTGTACCAACATCCCCACATTATATGTCTTAATAAGTGCATCTGACAAGAAAAAAAGAAAGCACCTTTACAGGAAGAGATTAATTTCTATATATTCTGAACTCACCCAGAAATGGTACAATCTGTGTTGCCGAGTTTTCCTAATATGAGGTAGTTTCGGTTAAAACGATCATTTTTTAAGAGAGAGGTATTCCTGGATTTGCACCAATAATTTTTCAGGGTGACCAGGGTAAAAGATTGATTTCTTCATGCTGCAATATATCTACCCATAGCTTCCTAATAAGGCAGAGGAAATGTTTCAGACAGTCTCCATTGCATGTGGGTGATTTATTCCAATTCAGTGTCTCCACAAAAGCTCTTCCATAAAAATCTAAAAACTGATTCCATTTTCTGAAAAACACATTGACATAATTCTCAGTTTAAGTATTAAGGCTACTCCACTGAAATACTGAAATTTCATAATTCCATCTGTGAATGAAACCTGCACCTAAGGAATACTAAGACAATATGCACTTGCAGCATTTAATATATTTTTTAGAGAAAACCCCTGAAGGTGGTAACACAATTTGCATTATACTTCAATATATCCATCTTCTCCGCATCTGTCCATGTCCCAAGGATAGCAACAAATGAGTGCATTTTGATTACTTTCCTCAACCATCTTAAGATTAGAAAGGTAGTTGGTATACTACAGCTTGATGTTTATATAAAGTCTGTTTTATCAAGACTTGTGGAATATTCATGCAGTTATTACAGCAACTGGATTCTGCCAGAAATTTTGTCTTTTTCAGCTATATTTTATGAACTTCTGAGTTATTTGCTAATGACATTTATGCTTCCACAAGTATATAGGAACACATTGCAGTACAAATTTGATCCAGATCCAGAACAGGCAGCTTGGCACATTTTTACTGAGTTACCCAGAATGCACCCATATAGAAATTAAGTTGATATTATGATTGTATATAATTTGCGCAATGACACACATTAGTAATTTAATGTAAGGTTAGAAGGACTCAGGTAAATATGATGTAAAGCTGTCTCTTACAAAGGGATTGCAAACATTTATCAAACAAATTTGATCCCTCAAAAGAGTTTATAGAAGATTAGTGCTTTCTACATGCAATGGTGTGGTGGCAACTGTGATTCCATATTCAGTGCTCTACATCCAGCATTGTTTTCTCAGAAAACCACAGTCTCTCCTGAGAAGAATGAAATTTGATAATTTTATGATCTCTTAGCCTGGAGCATTTCCCCACTTCAGCAGAATTAGACTTTGCACTTAATGCTGGTCTAAAGAAAGCTCTGAAGTGGACAGAAAATGCCTGAGGTCTCATCCACATTAAAAGGCTCTCTTGTACAGGTCCAGCTGGGCCTGAAAAATAAAGTTGTAGAAGAAATATTAAGAACACTTATGGGTTTGCTGCTATGAAAATAGAAAAGTCCTGAAGAAGATCTGGAGAATATCTAGTCAATTCATAGATACGTGCATATAAACAGACCTTCTCCACACAAATTTGCTCAGCTTCCTTTTTGTTTTGTCTTTTAAACACTGACATTCTCTGAATTTGGTCCTCAGTTACTGCTGCAGTTGGGACTTGAAGGCTAATTAACAACACAAATTAAGCTAGTACTTGGGGATGGGAAGTGTCAAGTGTCAGTGTGCTCCAACTTGAATATAGGATCTAGAGAAGAAGCAGGAGTAAAAGTGTGGCCAAATCAGAAAGAAAAGCTAAAAGGTCAAGCAAAAGAGTTATGAAAAGTCTGGCTAAGGTGTACAAGCAGAGGTGTACATGTGCTGGAAGGCTAGTTACAGTTTGAAGGCAAGTAAAAGCTGAGGAATGCCAAACACAGAGTAACACAGGGTACACAGCTAGAAGCAGGCATAACAGAAGAAAGGCTAAGAAAGTCAGTCAGAAAGAGGTATCACCATCAGCTTGACCAAAAATAAGATCAGGAACAAGAATGAAGATAAGAACTAAGTGGGTTGGGAGAATATGGTGCCAAAGCTGATAGATTAGGACAGAGCTAAGGACAGAGGCAACAAAATAAAAGCTGAAGATAATATAATCCAGAAACTGGCTGAATAGCAGTGGGAAACAACTGATATTCCCTTATACATTAACAGGGAGATGAAGTCAGGAGTATAGGCCAGTCCTCAGCTGGTAGGGATTTGCTAGGCTGGCAGCTGCTAAGGATGCTAACTGAAGAAAGCTGAAAGGCTGATAGTTGAGCGATGGAGATACTCTTTATATGGCACACAGCTTCCATGTTACAGTGTTACAGAATTATTCTTCTGAGAGCTTCTTTTTATTACTGTAATAAAACAAGGATGCTTTATAAACAGAACATCATATGTCATTATTAAATTCACTTCAAAGAATGATGCTGTTTCATCTTAAGTCCTGTGCGTTGGCTTACTTATGGGAAATGAATGCCCCACATTAATTATTCATTCAAAAGGAGCATTGGACTATCATATGAAAAAGCTTAAGGGAAAGGAAGCTCCTGCTTCCTTGGGGCCCCTGGCAGCAAGAACTGTGCAGAGAAATTCTGTCTCCAAAGAAATAAGAGCAAAGTTTCCACTGACTTTAAAAGACTTTCCTCATTTGTTAATTACCGAGGAGCAGATCTGGAACAATAGTGAAAATACTTATTCACAAACAAGTTAAACTGAATCTGATTGGACTGCGATTGCTTCTATTCTCCTTCTACTGCCTCTTCCATGAATGTCCTTAAACTATTTTTCCTTGGGAAAGAATTGTCATTGCTATGAAAACGATGCAGTATCATATGAACGTCTGTCAGGAAAGCATACTCATGTATAAACTATGGCACTGCTTGCTCAGCTAGCTTTGTGTCTTCAGGCATGTCCTCATTACAAAATAACCGTTTGAGAAAGGCAGAACTTTACCAGCACCTCTGAAAAAAAAAAAAAACCAAACCCAACCAAACAAAGAAGGATAAGCTCAGGCAGAGAAGCTGCACAAATGTATACTGACTATAAGCACTGACCTGGACGGGCTGGATTGATGGGCTGAGGCCAACGCTATGAGGTTCAACAAGGCCAAGTGCCAGGTCCTGCACTTGGGTCACAACAACCCCGTGCAACGCTACAGGGTTGGGGAGTGGCTGGAGAGCTGCCCCACGGGAAAGGACCGGGGGGTGCTGGTCGACATGAGCCGGCTGAACATGAGCCAGCAGTGTGCCCAGGTGGCCAAGAAGGCCAACAGCACCCTGGCCTGTATCAGACATAGTGTGGCCAGCAGGAGCAGGGAGGTGATTGTGCCCCTGTACTGGGCACTGGTGAGGCCGCACCTCGAATACTGTGTGCAGTTTTGGGCCCCTCACTGCAAGAAGGACATTGAGGTGCTGGAGCGTGTCCAGAGAAGGGCAATGAAGCTGGTGAGGGGTCTGGAGAACAGGTCTGGTGAGGAGCATCTGAGGGAACTGGGGCTGTTTAGCCTGGAGAAGAGGAGGCTGAGGGGAGACCTTATCGCTCTCTACAACTGCCTGAAAGGAGGTCAGTTTCTTCTCCCAAGTAACAAGCGATAGGACAAGAGGAAATGGCCTCAAGTTGCACCAGGTGAGGTTTAGATTGGACATTAGGAAAAATTTCTTTACCAGAAGAGTTGTCAAGCATTGGAACAGGCTGCCCAGGGAAGTGGTTGAGTCACCATCCCTGGAGGTATTTAAAAGATGTGTAGATGTGGCACTTAGGGACACGGTTTAGTGGTGGGCTTGATGATCGTAAGGGTCTTTTCCAGCCTAAATGATTCTGTGATTCTATAACACTATGAGCAAGGGCCAGAACCAAATGGAATTCAAATCTATTTTGCAGTTCATTTTTCATCAGTGATGCCTCATGGAACAATGTTTGCCAATCAGAGAGTGGAGGCCACTGAGAATATACCTGAGGTGTTTGAAAAGCAGACAGCACCAGTCAAGAAAAGAGATTTAATATAGTCTACAGCACGTTTCCACTCATAGTGAATTAAGAACATTAATTTCACTAAGTATCCAGAATGATTTCCACTTATTTATGAATGGGGCTTGTGCAGAATATGTTTCTGGGTCAGAAAACCAGATACAAAGTGTACCTTGTGAAAGATATCAGTGGTCTGCATTGTTAGTGTTCTTGGGAACATTCAGTATCTGAAGCAACGGAATAATACTGGGGATTTGTCTTCTGTCCCCAAATAACTTCTTTTTGCAGAGTTATCAGCAAGTAATGCCTCTGAATCAACATTGGCTAGCACTGATGAACAAGGACAAACAATGTTGCCTTGATTAAAAGCACTTTTTGCATTTGCTAGCAAAGGGGAATCATTCTGAAAATTTCATAAAAGGGAAAAGTATCAGACCTCCACTAAAATAATGATAATACAAAAAAATCAAACCTAGAGTAAAAAAGTGAGGTAAAGAAGTATTTTTAATTCAAAGAATCCCTTGTACAGTGGAAAAAAAAAGGGAAAAGAAAATTAGTTGTTTACAAATCAACTGCAAATCATCTAGGTAGCATCGATACAAAACAGGCCTTTTAATTTTAATGATTATTTTTTCAAGAATTAAAATGCTCTTCACTTCTGGGACACTGATGCAATCAGAGATTTAGAATATGATTTTGACTAATTGCACTGATTGCTGCTTGCTGTATACATACTGCCTCAGAAGTTTTCTGACACATTGGGACTGGCTTGGAAAATATTTTATATGCAAGAATATTTTTAGTTGTAAAGCTTAAATAAAGGTATTTTCATCTACACAAGCCAGTACAGCAGACAACATGAATGCCTTTAAAAGTACTAAAACATGAAATAAGTCCTCAGATAACCCATGTAAAATAAAGAGGAAAAAAAAGAAAAGTAACTGGAGTCTTAGCAGAGAAGCAGGCCTTCAGCAACCAGAGACACTGGGCAGCTGGTTTAATCTTTCCCTGTTAGTGCCTGCACACTTATAAAACTTGCACTGCTGCTGAATGCCAGATTTTTTGAGTGTTTGGGTCTTCTTTTGCTCCTCTCGTCAACCTCTCTCCTTTTTTTTTTAAACTCATAACCAACATATATATGGTATACATGGATTAGGTTTTAAAATAAAACTCATGATTGTTCTTGCTGGACAAGTGACTTCTCAAAAATGTTTCTGCAATGTGTGAAATTCATATAAATTCTTAATTTAAATGAAGAAGATAAGAAGAGAAAAATTATGCCAATTCCAATGCTCATGTCAGATGATGGAAGAAGCAGTATCAGCACAATTGTTGGGGGGGCATGCAGGTGAATGTTCCCTTAGATTCTGTGGAACTCCCATTGCCTGCATTATATGCAATGTAAGTGCTGTACATAGCACATGATTAAATATGCAGGTATATACCAAACATATTAGAAAGCTGTTTTGTCTCACATTATGCAAATGTTCAATTCCAAAAAGAACACACAAACAGAGACAAGGGGTAAAAAAAAAAAACTAATACAAATTTTGATGAAATGGACCGAAATGCCCCCAGCTGATTTTTTTCATTATTCATTATCTCCTGGACAGAAATCATGAAGAGAATTACAAAATATCATACATATTTCACTTTGACTAGAGAATGAACTGTTGGTCTCCTCCACTTAGATTTTTCTCAACAAATATTAAAGCCTAAATCCAAATATGATTCATTAAAATACAACAACAAAAAAATGTCCTTCTGGAAAGAGGTCTTCTCTACTGTGTAAGGGGAAGTCAACTCAAAAGATTGGATTAAAAGACAAACCCACTGCATCAATCAGAGATCTTGAAGAACCTTCCAAAAGAAAGTGTCTGTATACACAGGGCAAACAAATAGGACAGCTGCTTTTCAAAAAGGAGTGACAAAACTGGACACAGAACAAAGTTTCCTGACTTGTAAGCTATCAAGCCTTATCTCACGGCAATTTGTGTCTAAGCCAAGAGTCTTTTCTATCACTTTATTCTGACATTGCTTACATTAGGTAGATTTTACTAATATAATGAAATCCAAGTGTCTCAGCATGAATAAGATGGTAGTTTGAGAAGGGACTTAGATGAATCTTTAATTAAATAAGATGCTACATTTTGTTGCTAAGAGTTGAGTGTGACATACAACATACAGGAACATACCTATGAACCTTACCAATCTGGGCAACGAACTTTGGCTCCCACAACTCTTTCCACTTTCCTGCTTTATGTTTTCCTATCACATGCTGCTTTCCCTTCCTTCTGTCTCCTGGCAGCCTGCCACATGCTCCCCCACTTGGAGGTTGTTCTGTCATCTCCTTCAAACACTGCGCTTCCTGGGTCCTGCTTTCTTCTCATAGGAAAGAGGAGAGGACTCAGACAAGAACTATTAGTGGAGTCCAGCTCTTCAGTACTGCACCAGATGGCAGAGGCATTCTCAGAACAACCAGTAACTGAGTAGACTGAATCCCTGGATGCTGTACTATCCATATGAGACCCACGTGTCATGGTTTGGCGGGCAGCTTGGCAACAAAACAATAAATCTACCACTTAGGAATCTCAGATATTGGTGGATACGTAGAGGGATCACTGTTCAAACAGTAGCTACTAATTCTGTATTTTACAGCCAAATTTGAGTTCTTCATCTGCTAAATTTGCTATGTTCAGAGCACATTCCTCACCCACACTTTTCTGAACACTTCTGTTTTTAATATGAAGATGGACACAAGAGTTCCTGCTGCTCCTTGCCCACATAAGTACAATAGCTGCAAATAATAGAGAAGTTTCTTCCTCCATAATATGCACTTAAGGCATCCAGCCAGGAAACAGAAATGGTACTAGTGTTTTACTATAGTGTAAATCAATTGATGGAGCTTACATTGATAATACTCATTTTACTTTATATTTTATTAACTTTATTTTCTTGATTTTGTTTTGTCTGTTGAAAAGCATGTTTTACTCCGGTGTAAATCAACTGATGAAGCTTATGTTGATAATACTGATTTTATTTTACTATAATGGTTGGCTGAGGTGTAGTATTTCTCACTTGTACCTCCCAAAAGGATTCATAAAGATAATTTGCAGTGTCCTCATTCCACAGATGTCAGAATTATATGCTATATAGTCCCAGAGAGCAAAATTTCATCTTTTTTGTGCGCAGTGTCAGCGCAAACTTAATTAGACCCATCAGGCAGTAAAACAAACAGGGCTCACTCTTCTTCACATTCCAATATCAGTCTGATTTGCAGAGCATATCTACAGGGGTGACATGGAACTGAAACAATTCTACAGTGCCACACCTGAGCAAATCCTGTCTCTTAAGCTGACTCTATAGGCATAGCCTTAGTCACTTTTCCCCACTGCCCCATACGAATATCAATACTTTACAGTAGGAAAATAGCATAGCACAGTTCTTTTACGTGTACACTGCACATAAGAAACTAAGTGGCTTATCTGATGGCATACCTATACCTTATTCAAAGGAACAGTCTCCATGTAGCACAGCTATATCCAAGACAAGGGTACTGCTGGGATAGTGATATTAGCTGAGAGCATGATAATAAATAATTACTTCCATCCTCAGCCAGGAGAACTACAGTAGAAAAATTTTATAATTTATAGTCAAGTGTAAAGAAGATAATAAAGCATAATTACACTTCCAGTATTACCCAAATTTATTACAAAATTCTAAGCACCATAAGAATTTAAATCCCACTGCAGCAACTATTTTGCAGTAAATCACAACTGCAGACTGATCAATTATGCAGTTCTCTTCTGTGGTTAATTGTAGAGCCATAGAATATTTCAGATTGGAAGGGTCCTTGGGAGGTTACCTAACCCAGCCCTCAGCTCCACGCAGGATCAGCTGTAACATCAGGCCAGACTGCTTAGAGCTGTATCCAGTTGGATATTAAAAACCTCCAAAAATAAGATTGCACAAGCTCTCAGGGCAACCTGTTTCACTGCTTTACCATTGTTACCACAAAAAATATTTCCTTATATCTAGCCCAATACCTCCTTATAGATATGGGAAGGCTGCTTTTTCTCCTCCAGGCTAAGCAAGCCCAGGTCACTCAGTTTCTCCTCACAGGGCAAGAGCTCCAGCTCCCTGGGTATCATGGTGACCCTCTGCTGAACTTGCTCCTGTATCATTCTTGCATGTTGGGGGAGGTGGGGAGGGCAGGGGAAACTCAACACAGTATCATCATGGATGCAGTTTAATGAGAAGTGGTGTGCTATTGCTAGTAGACTCCCCAGAGTTACAGAATTCTTTTATAAATTTGCCAGCAGCACCAAGAGTGAGTCTCTATCTAGTATGTATATTATTAAAGACCATACAACATGTATGTGTATATATGCGCATTGTATACAGTTATTTGAGTTAGCCAACAGGCAAAATTATTGTTAATTGTTAAAAGACACAATAACTTGAAGATAGCTAAGGAATCCACTTCCATCTGAACACACAAGGACTTTTCTAGCCACTAAAAAGCAACCCATACTGGGCGAGGTTCATCCAGCAGTGCACTCAGCAACACTAAACTTTTATTTTGCTGTTGTCACTTTGTGTGCGCTATATGAGACTGACATAAATACCCCCAGTTGCCCTCGTCTCTAGCTGGTATATTGGTTTGACTTTTATTCTCACCTGCACATTAGTTTTTCTTGGACTCACTCCAACTTGGCCATACTGGCCAAGCTGCCTTCTAATTAGTTCAATCTGTCTCAATTCATGACATTTATCTTCCCTCATCCTTCTTAGATAGGAAGCCTAATACTTGACCATTTCTTTGAAGGCAGGATGTTCTCTGAAGGATTTGCAGGCTCATAATTTCTCTTCCCAAGACAGACTGAAGACATTGGGCCTTAAGAGGTATCACAGGTGTTTAACAACTTAGGAATTTTGGTGATGCTTAATTACCAGATCAAAAAAAAAAGAAAAGCAACCGATTTCTGTTAGTACATTGCTTTAAGTGTGAAGAATGCATTTCCGATTTGAAATTCCACTGGAATCACATAAAGAAAAGACCAGAAAAAAACCCTCAACATTTCCAGTATAGGTTTTAAGCATTTTTTTATTACTATATATTAAGGCTTATTTCAGTTGACAGCACTGTAACATTGCTATTTTTTTAATGCACGTTCTTCTTTTCCAAGTTTGCAAATTAATTCAGGTACCATTTCAAGTTCTGAAAGGTCTGAAATGAAAGCACCTGAAAACCACACCACCAGTATATTGGAGTTACTTTCCCATGCTGCTGACAATTCCTGATTTAATTTTTTTTTTTCCAAGTATAAACACAGTGAAAGATCCATAACATGTTAGTTTGATAACTGGTGCTTATGAAATAGTGGTTGGTTTGTCCCTCATAGAGAATTGTGCCAGGAGAGGCAGTCTTACTATTATCCAGATGTGGCAAATCATAATTTTGTGGCAAATCATTCTTGATTCATCTCTTAATATATTCACATAATGCAAAAGAATTTAGAAAAAGAAAATATCTTCTAGCTACTAATTCATTTAAAGAAAGCTCCAAACCACACAGTAATTCATGTTGCTAAAGTAACCTCTAATTTCACAATGCAATACCTGAAAATGCATGCAAATAATATACATTCTTTAAATGTCTTGCTGAAGCTCAGTCAAGTTAGCCAACACAAGCACAAGCCAACACAATTAGATTAGCCCAGTTTGCAAGGAGAGTTGAATCTGCAATTCGACTCAAATTTTACTCCTTGTATGTATCAGCAAAAGTTTTCCAGGAAACTGGCAAATTTAAAAGGGAAATCATGAGGAAAAAGGAAAAAAAAAAAAAAACCAAGAAAAAAAACAAAACAAAAGAACTAAACAAAAGAGGTTTTATTCTCTATTCCTGTAATCCTGCTCTCTTATATAGATTGAATACTGGAGTTGGAAATATTTTTTTCAATTTCATCAGAGGCATTTCTTAAAATGCTCCCTGGTCGTATCCAGATAAAACCAAAAGCACTTAAAAGCTTTTCATGAAAACAAAACAAAAGAAAAACCAAAACCCCAAAACCAAACCCACAACAGGAGAGAGAAACAGACTCACCCCGGAACAGTCATTATATCGACAGCAGTGAGAACTCATTTGGGAAGTGACAGACCCTGATACTGACTGCCTCCTTTGGACTCTACCACTTCTTGATGACAGATAGAAATTCTCTGCAGAACCTCAGAAACTTTCCTCAGCAGAAATTTGATCAGAAAATTTTGGTTTCAACAAAACAACACAGAATTACCAGCAAATGATCTCAGTAGCTACTTTTTGTTCTGAATTCCAGTCATTTAGCCTACAGCTAATGTATCTGTCCACTCAGGTTTTGATGCAAAAAGCCAAGGTTTTGCAGGATTTCAGAAGTCAAGAATACTTCTAAATAGAAGAGAAAAAGAACAGGGAGAGATGTCATGATTCCCAAAGCTTAAATGAAGTTCTGTTGAGACCAGCTATAGTTCAAAGATAAATTGGAGAAGCATATAATTTTCCTGATTTAAAAACACAATAATACAATGTTTCGTTATATCAAAATTTATGTGGGTTTATGAGACAATGCAACTTGGAGAAACAAGCCAAGAAAGAAACCAAGGTTAAAAAAAAAAAAAAAAAAAAAAAAAATCAACATCAATCCTTCATGATTTGCTACCATTGGGAGTGGCTGCCCTTCATTATTACATGGTTACACCTCTCATTGATCCCTGTGGCAATGTGCAAAACTGAAGTCCAAATGTTTCACTACACATTTAACAAGGAAACAAAATATACAGCTTTGAATAAGTCACTAGGTTCTAGTGAGAGAAGTATCTTAGACTTGCTTACAACAGTCTAACAGGAGCAAATTTCAATGAATCAGGCTCTATAAGCACTGTTAGGACACAGGCAAGGCAAAGGCACTCTTTGCTTTCAATACTAGCCTGTTCTTGAGGCAGCACCTGTGTTACAGCACAAAACAACTTCTTATCCATGATAACACGTACCTGATCACCACAATAATCACATCAGTAATCCTGTTTAGGACTGTCATCGTTGTGGTTTCAAGGTTGCCAGCACACAGAATCTGACTCTGTAGGGTTTGTCAGTCACACTTAGCCTGACTATTGAAGGCAGAAGCAAGTACTAAACTGCTCCACTAAGTACAGTGATTTAAATATATGCAAGTAAGATCTCTCAGTAGCTTATTAATATGACAAATTTACCTTGTTCTTGGTTGTTTTTTTTTTTTTAATCTAAGCAATTCATTCTTTTCATGACAATTGTATGGCTTTTTTCTCAAGTCTAACAATTGTGTCTAAAATAAATTGGCACTTCAGAAAGTCTATCTGAATCTGAAGCTGCTACCTGCATAAATAATACACATTGCTCTGTTAGAAAGAAGTATCAACTTTAATGCTCACAGTTTTTCGAATTACTCGGAGGAACAAGGAAGATAATTTTCAAACGTATTAGCTGATGTGTTAATTGGTACTGAACTATATCCTGTGCTCATATAGGTCAGGGTAGCTCCACAAAAGCCAAAGAAATAACACAGACTTATCTCAGCTGGTCATCTAGTGTACTACTCTAAAACTGTGTGTTGCATAACATGAAAAAAGCAGTCCTAATCTGATTCACACTTGGACAATTGATGAAAGAATTTAGAAACACCAAGAAAAAGTTTCTACAGCAACGCTGTACCTAAAATGCCTTGAAAAAGTCTAGAAAGAGCAAGGCTGGACATATTTTGTAATAATTGGGTAGTAACCCCAAACCATTTACAGCTTTGTGAGGATAATAAATTGATAATGAAGCTAGTTGTCTGGATGGATTTGTTTTGGCAGGAATTTCATTAATACAATTTTTTTTTTTTTTTTTTCAAGGAACATATAATATTCCTCTGGCAGAATAAGCTTAAATTCCTTTGACGGAATAAGCAGTGATACTCATGCCATACTGACTATCCTGAAAGTTTGAAAAGGATCTGTGGTGCCATAGAGACTTCAGTATGTGACTCTTATCTACCCCAAACAGAAGGGATAATTTTTATATCAGGCAATAAAAATAACTCTTTCCCAGCTGTCAGCTGCTTCGCACTAATCTCTGCACATTGCTATCCCAAGCTCAAGAGCACCATAAAGATGTCCAGAGGCACCAGTTCCACTGAAGCATCTGCACACTAAGCTTGTTCCAATTGCTGCCATCTTGAAGAAGACACAAAAATGTACCTGTGTCTTTCACAGTTCACACAAACCATCACTTCATATCCCAATGACAGAGAGGCTTTATACTAAAAACAAAGAAAGCTGTGCTTAAACATTGAGATAATTTTAAAATGACCAGTTGTGACCTTTTATCTGTGCCAGGTTCTCTATTTAAAATACAATCACTGCAAACACAGAGATCTGATGACAATCAGAACAATGGTAGGAGGAGGAAACTAATGAGCTAATTACTGAAAATGGAGCAGACTAAATCAGCTACTCCCAGTATCCATCCAAGGGGAACAATTACTGCTGTTAGTTCCACTTAATTCCTACCATTGCAGAGTTCAACCCTTAAGAAAAAAAAAAAGTGAGGAACAAACATGATGTTTAGCTTGCAGTGAACATACCAAACTAAACTGAATCACTCACTATGAAGTCTTGAAAGGCAGCAGGGAAAGAAACACATGAATGCAGAATTATTGTTTTCTGAATTAGAACAGTAGTAGTATTTTACAATTTCCTAGTGTCTCTTTTTCTCAAGTACTAGCAGACATGAAAATTTGGTTTTTATTTTAGCATGAAAACAGTTCAGTGACTTTTTCTATTCTAGGGAAAATGAGACTTTAGCTAGAAATTCTTCACTATTTAAATATTCCCATGTTCTGTTATCAAGCTGTCATTTTAGCATTAAAACTGATATTTATCCTATACAAAGAGCTAGCACAAAATCTACACACTGTTCACATATTTTCTGCAGAATCCATTGTTTTTACTGTCAGCATAGTCATCTAGTGTGCTTTCTATAGCAAATGCCTGGGGAGAAATATTGCTTTAAGTGAAAGTTTTCAAACTTCTCTGCCAAGCTAAGTACTCCCTGCCCACTGAATTCCCTATTTTCAAATAACATTAGAGAATAACACTGCAAAGTTATTAAGTCACAGTATTTCACAAAGTGCTTGCAGGTAATTAAAAGCTCAGTAAGGCAAAAATCACATGCAACTGTAATTTTGTGCTATAGCTTTTAATAAGCTCATTAGCAATGACATAGGAAGGCCATATGCTGATTACTTCACAGATGTTCTGAGAAATTAATGGCAATGGGTGGAAACAACATCAAAGAGCAAGAGGAAAGCTGAGGAATGACAGCTTTGTTCTGTAATCCTGGACAAACTGGGACAATCTTCTGTGCCTCAGTTGCTTTGTCAACATTGTGTGGAGGACAGCATATTTACCTTATTGCCAAAAGCCTGTTTCCAGCAGCTACAAGGATACTCCAAGAGATTCAGTGATATTTGTCATAAGAGAGAGGACAAGCCATGCTGATTGCATGTTTCATATCTGCTAAGCACTGAAAAACTCCCTCTCCTTATCCAGTATAATATGAGGCACTCATAGAAAGAAAGAGTAATGAGAGAGGAGACACTTTAATATTTGAGAATATTTAAGAGGGGAAAAAATGCTATAGCATACTTTGGCTCCTAAATATGGTTTGTTCTCTCTTATTTCCCCCTACTTCGCTCGTATTCTGACTTTGTCTACCTCTTTTTCTGCAAAAAGAATGTCTCACCCTAGCCCTACTCTGTATGAACAGATGATGTGTGCACATAACTAACATGTCCTGAAGATGTGGCTGTCTGCTGTGAAAACCAGTAGTTTTTTTGAGTCTGAAAGTGTACCCCTCATCTAATCTCATTCCACCTCCTTTCTTTCTCAAAAACTCAGTAGGGAACCTAAAAAGCGTTAACATACCTCACAAAACAGTAATTTTGTCTGACAAGTAACAAGAAGAAAGGAACATATACATTCAACTAACATCGATATTTCAGATATTCCATCACAAATTAGACACTCCAGAAATACAAGTTATCAATACGTTTTTTTCTCCTATTTCTGAAGATCCTTAGGCATTCTTCATCTTCACAGAGTGGAAAGTAGCTTTCTTTCTCCGTATTAGTTCTTATGACTAAAATCTATGCAAACTCAATGCTACCCATGTCATACTAAGCAGACAATGTAACCAATCACAGGTAGCCCTGTATGTAATTAATGAGGGTCTCTAAGTGGTTGGACACTAATAACATTTCCAGGTCCTCTGCCATAATTAACCACATGTGTTGCAGGCACAGGGGTACAGAATGTGATTTGAGAACAGGCAGCTGCCACCAGGAATTAATTGTTACTAGGTGGAAACACATTTAGCTATGACTCAAATGAGATAAGTTGATCATAAAATTTGAAGCTGAGTGATTGCAGATGCAGACCTCTAAGGGGTAGGTAATGTGGACCTGGTCTTTCAGTCTTTGTTTGCCTGAGTAAGCTTTTTATTTGCAATAGTCTAATTTGTGTGACCAGGAATCACTCACATAGAGACTGCTGAACTGAGACTTAAGACTGACAATTAGGATTTTCACTTGTAAGTGATTTCAATTGTGGAAGTTCCCGACAGCAGGAGGGAGTATGAAGACAAAGACCACAGTTTCTCTTGAGCATGTACTTGTGAACGGTAGAGGTAAGCATGTTATTTTCATGCAAGCGAGCATGAGGCCAAATCACAAAAATGAGTTATAGCTTTTCTTTTTGAAGAGCCCCAGAAATAATTTTGAAAAGACACAGGCAAGTACAGATTTGTGCCAAAGCCTATTACAGACCGAAAAAGAGAAACCTGAAATGATTAGTATCACATGCAGCTCATTTATTTAAGACATGTACTGCAAAATCTTGGCTTGCATTCAAGGGAAATGCCTGGATTTTAGGAGAAAATACTACGTAAGATTTCTGATGCAGAACAATACAAGGGACAATTAAATTACAGTCCAGATAATTAACAGTAAGAAGAATGGCAGCAGGCATTACACAGTGTTCTCTGACATACATAAACAAAACAGAAAATGGATTGGTGAGCAGAACTCACCACTGAGAGAACTAATTACATCTCTTTTTCCTAAGCTATGGTTATGAAGTACAGATTCCCGCTCACTCCCACAGATAACAGGAGAAAACAAGGAAATCCTTGCCAGATCATTTTAAAGTTCTTTCTTGATCTCACTTCTTGCCCCAGAAGTCCTTTTGTTGCCTGGCCTTTGTCCCATTGCAAAAATATATGTGATCCTTTTCCAAACACAAAAATATACCCATTTGTAGAAGATTTTGGGGAAAGAAGACAACTCTTAGAAGTGGTTTTAAAAATGACAATTCAGAAATTTTAAAGGCTTAACAAATCATACAACCTCCTTAGCAAGTTCTTTATGAGGCGTTATGCGATTGACTGTAACAAAAGTAGGTTTTACTTATAGAAAATCATGCCCGGAAATGCTTCATAAAATAGCAAATTTAAGGAAATGCAGCCTCTTTCTTGATGGGAAACATCCATCACAAACACCACCTCTGGAAACAAGTAGCAGCGTACAGAGCATCTTAAATCTACCAGCCTGCAACAGGTATTATGACCTATCTTTGAAGGACTGAAAAATATGTCCTCAATCCAAAACAAATTGTGTAAGCTGTATTATTTTCATTTCTCCACCTCTTTGTAAAAATAAAGCATCAGCAACACTTACTGGACCAAAAATTATAGAGACTTTGTAGAATATTTTGGATTCTGCCACGAAGTCTTTTCAAGGTAGACTTGGGATTACAATAAAGTTCGGACAATCATTTGGTGTCCATAGAGACATCAGATGAAATCATAAATATGGGTTTTTTTTTTTTCCATAGCATGGATGCAAGCCTTTATCCATACACAGTGGGATTAGAAAGTTTATTGTTTTGCTTAATAATTCTGCCTTTTTGGCCACTCTCTTTCCCACCACCTTTCTCAAAAATTTAACAAAGCTGGCATATTCATGTCTGTCATGGTTTGACCCCAGTCAGCAAATAAGCACCACGCAGCTGCTCGCTCACTCCTCCCCACTCCTGGTGGGATGGAGAGGTGAATCGGAAAAACAAGTAAAACTCGTGGGTTGAGAAAAGAACAATTAAATAACTAAATTAAAATGTAATAACAACGACAATAATAATAAAATACAATAATATAATACTAATGAAAAAGAGCATACAAAAAGAGAGAGGAATAAAACCTAAGAAAAGTCAAGTGATGCACAATGCAATTGCTCACCACCTGCTGACCAATGCTCCTCCTGGCCACCTCCCCCTAGTTCATATACTGAGTATGATGTTTTATGCTACAACATATCCCTTTGGCTAGTTCAGGTCAGCTGTCCTGGCCATGCTCCTCCCAGCTTCTTGTGCACCTCCTTGCTGGCAGAGCACAGGAAACTGAATAGTCCTTTACTTTGGATAAGCGCTACTTAGCAACAACTAAAACATCTATGTGCTATCAACACTGTTCTCACACTAAATCCAAACCAGCACTGTAGCAGCGATTAGGAAGAAAATTAACTCTATCCCAGCTGAAACGCGAACAATGTCTTTGAGTTCTAAGCATTCCCGACTAATAATTATTAGTACCCATCTTAATTTTCCTTCTGCAAAATCCTTCTCTTCACCAGACAGTAAAATTCAGAATGAGAATATAGGTTCTAATAAATGAAAAATGCCTTAATGTTATTAACTACAGACATCATCTTAGCAATGGCAGCCAGGAAAGGAGGCTTTTGCATGCATAGCACCGATTCATTGGTTAGTGTCTGTCTCTTTTGTGTTATACATAACCTGCCCAAAGTGCTCTGGTGGTCGTTTATCTACAGCATACATATTTTTATGAAAATCCATGACTAAAACAAGAGTAATCTCTCAACCACTGGCTGTGCTTGTTGTGAAAGGTATCCTTTTGTTTTCCAGTTTAGCAGCTGGAGAGATTCACCCATCTAAAATTTAAGCATCTATTTTACTATATTTTAGGCCTACTTCCTTCTCAGTTTAACAGATCATACATTTCCAAAAAGGAAATTGTTACAGGGAATTTTTCTTTTAGAGACGTATTTTAGCACAGAATAAATTATCTTCTGAAGGCAGATTTTTCTGCCCACCAGTTATAGAGCCATGGTAGACTACTAGCCTAGAGCAGATACCTAAATCGTAGCTGACTAAGACCTTAAGTTTCTGATTCCACTTCTATGTTACCCCTCCCTCCCCTCTTTTCCAATATAAACCTGGATCTCCACCTTACCAAGCTTGTTAACTTGGCTCTTTTCACTTTGGTGGAACAATATTGGTGTATATCAACTGACAATCTGTCCGTAAGTGTAACAATTACTTACAATTCCAAAACAGATAAAACAACAAGTTGCTATCATACACTTTTCTGAAGGCTTTCTTGTTTGAACTACTCCGGACTAAATATCACCAGGTTTGGAAGTTCTGTCCATAAGCTTATCACAGAACCACAAAATGGTTGGAAAGAACCTCTGGAGATCATCTAGTCCAACCCCCCTGCTAAAGCAGGTTCACCTACAGCAGGTTGCACAGGACCGCATCCAGAAGAGTTTTGAATATCTCCAGGGCAGGAGACTCCACAACCCCCCTGGGCAGCCTGTTCCAGTGCTCTGTCACCCTTAAAGTAAGGAAGTTTTTCCTCACGTTCAGGTGGAACTTCCCGTGTTCCAGTTTGTGTCCCTTGCCCCATGTCCTGTCACTGGGCGCCACTGAGAAAAGCCTGGCCCCATCCTCTTGACACTCGCCCTTTAGATATTTATAAGCAGTGATAAGAGCCTGTCTCAGTCTTCTTTTCACCAAGGCTAAACAGACCCAGGTCTCTCAGCCTTTCCTCATAGGAGAGGTGCTCCAGTCCCCTAATCATCTTCATAGCGCTCTGCTAGACTCTCTCTAGTATTTCCTTGTCTCTCTTGAACTAGGGAGCCCAGAACTGGACAGAGTACTCCAGATTGGCCTCACCAGGGCAGAGTAGAGGGGGAAAATAACTTCCCTCGACCTGCTGGCCACACTCTTCTTAATGAACCCCAGGATGCCATTGGCCTTCTTGGCCACAAGGACGCATTGGTGGCTCATGGACCAACTTGCTGTCCGCCAGAACTCCCAGGTCCTTCTCCGCAGAGCTGCTCTCCAGCAGGTCAACACCTAAACCTGTACTGGTGCATGGGGTTATTCCTCCTCAGGTGCAGGACCCTACACTTGCCCTTGTTGAACCTCATTAGGTTCCTCCGTGCTCAGCTCTCCGGCTTGTCCAGGTCTCGCTGAATGGCAGCACAGCCTGCTGGTGTGTCAGCCACCCCTCCCAGTTTTGTGTCATCAGCAAACTTGCTGAGGGTGCATTCTCCTTTCATCCAGGTCATTGATGAATATGCCAAACAAGACTGGAGCCAGTACTGACCCCTGGGGATCGTCGCTAGTTACAGGCCTCCCACTGGACTCAGCACTGCTGATCACAACTCTCTGAGCTCTGTCATTCAGCTTGTCAGATTTGAAATCTGAGTGGAAATCTCACCAGGATAGTTCCAGAAAACAACACTCAATTTATTTGTGTACAATGCAGTCTTCTGATGTACTTAGTCAGAGGTCGACTTTCCTACAAAGTAGCTGCTGACTCAGTCATAGCAGTCATAGCACTTGATAAAACTATTAGATCTTTAACTTAATAGAATGTTGTCGAATTAATCTGTTTCCCTGCTGTAATGAAGCTAAAATCTTTCCTAAACCTTTATTTTTTTTAAGGAGTTTGGTGATATTTGTGTACAAGAGATGTAATTTATAGGGTAACTGCTAAGTTGGATTTACAGGTGATTCAGTTCTAGATGAAGGACTGTCAATCAGTCAAATGAAGACCTTCAGGGACATTAAAAGTTAAACTTATTTCTTTCCTCCCTAGCCTATTCAAAGCCAGACCACAAAATCCTTTCCAGGAACAGGAAACAGAGCCTATTAATCTCCAAAATTCTGGAAGTCTGCCAGCCCTGGAGATACAATTCAGGTTACAAAGAGCATGAATCACAGTAATTCTGCATTGGTTCTTTAAGGCTTGGAAGTGGTTTGCCATAGAGAAGGATTTGTTCTATTATTATATTATATTATAGTTCTTTATATGTGATTAAAAACTATGAAACAGTCAACCATATTTAAAACCCTGGTTCATACACCACTAACAAAATCCACAAGGCAGTCAGAAAAAAAATCTATTACTTAGGTTTGGAGTTATATTTAATGAGACAAATCAATGGAAGAGATATTAATGGACATTTTATGTGGGTGACTCTACCCAATTTTTTCAATTGCTAAAATAAAAGAAAATTCCAGCATTTAAAATTCATTCCAGGTTGGCCATGTTTATAAACCCACTAAACAAGACATTCCTGTGTCACTGGACTGTACCTGTGGATTTAATGATATGCTTCCAAAAGAAACAGCCATAGTAAAAGATGCTACTCTTGAAAACTCAAGTTCTCACAAAATACATACACTCATTTTGGTCTGTTGAAAATCATGTTTGGGCAAGTTATTAACACAGGATCCCTTCTGCATAATCAGAAAGAAGCCGTTGTAGGAAGTGAATTCTTCTGGCCCGCAGAACAACCCTACTTCCTAAGAACTTCTGTACATAGGGAAAAAAAACCCACAAATTTACCTTTGCACTCAGCAGAGTTTATCTGGAGTTGGGCTGTAAATTAGGCAAACCCGCTGGGTATTCTTTATGTTCTCACTGTACCACATGGAAGTAAACCAGGTAAAAAAAGCAAAAGGGAAAATAAAGAAGCCTCCAAACTTAAAAATGTTTAGCAAAACATAGTCTGTTTCTGCTATGTGAGGGCTGTCATGCTGTGCTCCTGTGTCATTGTTTTGTATTTGAGATCCTTTGTGTGGTAGCACACTCTGTGTTGGAAACTGCCTTGCACAGTGATTGCACTGAGACGAAAGATGTATTAGATGAATGTGTGTCCATCATTGTCAACAGAGGCAGACCCTAGCATCTTTCCAGAACATGTTCAGAGTACAATGATCTCCTTACCCAAACCTAGGCCAGTCTTCCCTGGAAACCTTCTTCCACTCTTATAAAGAAGGTGTACATATTTACTTGTCCTCCTATGTGCAAAGAGAAGGGAAGTCATACAATTCTATTTCACTTGCTAGCTAGTAATACAAAATGGAAAATATCAAAGAATTGAGTCCCAAAGGCTGTGCTGTGGTTAGAGTGAACTCCACAGTTTATATACAAAGGAAGAAGAAAAAAGAAACTAAGAGCTCAAGACAGAATGGTTATTTCAAGTCAGGTGAGAGATATTAGTGTTCCTATGTTTGCAGAGGGAAAATAGGGCTGAGTCGAGCGCACTCAACTTCTTCTTCAGAAATGTCCCACAAGAGGTTTTATTTCTAGCCAAATACAGCTTGGGCTAATAAAATACTAATTATCTCCCATTTTTTTTTCCTTGCTTACATGTGTGAGAATGTATTTTATTTTCAAATCTGCGGTCATTCCACAGACCATGTCTGGCTGTCCTGCAGGACAGCAGGGGACCAAATATGAATAGCTAAGAACAACTGCATTGGGGCCTAGGATTTCTAAGGAATTCAGAAGGAAATAGACGGATATCTGAGGCTTTAAAAGAAGTAAAGAAATTTTCTAATTCAGCAAAAGAACATGTAGTCTGTCAGGAACCACAAGATAATTATACCAAGCTTCCTAGCAATCCTTTAAAAATGCAAATCAAAGCACAAGTATTACCATAAGTTTTCCTCGAATCTACACAGTTCCTGACCCTGCGTACTTCACCATGATGAAACAAGAAGACTGCAGTCCTGCTATACGTCACCTCCAACCTCTTCTGATTACTTGTGTACTACTACATGACATCTCTCAGAAAACATTGTCATGAGGGACAGGCAGGTAAATTCCTGTTTCCCTGGATCCTATTATTTTCAAAGTATTAAGGCTCATTTGTACATGACAGAGGCCTGAGTATTACAACGGCTGTGACTGAATTTTCTTGCACTTTTCTACCTAGGAAATATAGCTTCATAAAAAGCCTGGAAGAAGGCAAAGAACTGATCTGTTTTACATGAAAATAAACATTTATGTATGACCAGTCTTGCTGGGTCAGATCAAAAGTCTGTCTAGTTCGCATCCTCTGTAACAACGTTGATGATTAAATGCTTAGAGAAAATTGTAACAGCATACAGATGGACAGATATGATAGCTCTTTTTAACATCGCCCTAACCTCCAACCACATGCACCTCTGTGATTTCCTGAGCTAGAAGTAGTTTCTATGTCAATAAATACTCTTAGTGATTATCTCTTACATGAGTTTGCCCAGACTTCCCTTAACTCATGTAAACTTTTATTGTGTTAGCAAGGACTTCCATTGCTTATCTACACATATGGGATTGACAGTATGTATGAAGAGAGTCCAGGTTTTTTTCTTTCTACCACTTTAAAATCACAGACTCATTCCTCTCATATAGACCAGCCCTTATAATGTCTGGTTTACCACAGGACATTTCTGTAGGCAATCTTAGCCTTTCAAAAAAAGCAAGAAGTGCTCATGATTTCAGCGCTAAATATATATGGGTTTAATCCCCAGAGCCAATGTCCAATTAAGGGTGTTACATACAAACGTCATCTTCTATCATTGTTTCTTCCATTTAGCTTTTAAAACTCCTGTTCCTTTACAATCATAATGGCATTCATTATCCTCAGTGCAGAGGCATTTCTCCTGGTCTATCTGATGTCTCTGTAAGGTTTTGGGTTTTTTTATCTTCAACCTGTTAATTACCATCTTGCTTTAGGTCTGACATTAATTTTCACAAGACTCCTCATATATATTTCAATCACATCATTTCTTTCTCTCTTCCCCTCTAATTAGCACAATACTGGTTTTCTTAGCCTTTCCATTTCCCAGCCAAGGCACCTATAACCCCCTTTGCCATTATATGATCTTTTTAATGCCTTTCTGCCTTGACAGATTCTATGCTGCCCTCAACATGGCAAACAGATGCTTTCACACTCAGCTGCTGTCTAGTGAGTTTATTTGTCTACCAGACTCATCATATCCAATGACTAATTTGATTTCCTGTTGATCACCCTCGAGTCATGCTTCTGTTAGGACTCTTCCTACCTGTCACCAGCTCTATCTTAGGGGATGCAGCCAGCTTATGACACTATTTTGACCCCCTCATTTAATTAAACTGCCTGAAGCAGAGTGCTGTGAAAAAAGCATTATTAGCACCTGCATGGATGGACTTTCTAGAAGGAATTTAGCCTAAGTAAGAACAGGAAGAATGGTGGCTCAAGGACGTGAAGCAAGACAAATACTTGAGTCCTTGAGGTACTGTAAGACACTGCATATTCAGCATATCATACAAGCACTAATTTTCACTGTTTGGGGAGGGAGCAATTGGGAGCATTCAGAACAGCTCATGTGCCATTTGTCAGCCCAACTCCATACGCTTTCTAAGGCAATTCTTGAATGCCTCTGTCTGCTATACAGACCATCAATGCATATCCTGCTAATTTGTTACAGGTTTCTTCTGACAGTACATTCATGTCATGTAAATAACAGTCCTGCCTACTTTTCTCATCCAAACTGTTTCTCAGTGGAGAATTGTGAGTTTAGTATAAAATTAAGTATATTTATTGAAAAAAAAATCACTTCGTCGATAAAAAAAGCACTAGTCTTGCCTTTGTTTTCTAGAGTAAGAGAGCCTTCTATTTCCATTAGTTCCTCTACTCATTACAGTAAGGTTTTTCTGCACCTGAATTCAGTTTGAGTTCCTTTCTCCATATGAAGTATCTCCAATGCAGTAGGTAATGGAATAGTCCCATTTACTCTGAACATATTTCACCAGGCACATGCAAGAGCCATATTACCTGTTTTTCATTGGATGCTTGGTAGGAATCCTCTCCCTTCTATACCTGGATTGTGCCTTTCTTCAGTTGCTAACTGAATAACTTCTAGTTTATAAAATATTTTCTTATTGTTGTTCTCAAAGTGCCCAATTTGTTACTGTTAAATTAAATTCTGTTTCTATTACTTGTCACTTGAAAGTCACTGGGTTTTTTTCTGTATGATATACTGATCATTTTCTATACTAGTAACACTTCCCAACTTCCCACCATTAACAAGTTTTATTTGAGTCCTAAAACCTTTCCACAATGCATTCCAAGTCTGATGTCCTCCCCTTTCAGGACAGCTTGTCAATAGTTCCTTGAACACCCTGCTTTTCATTACTAAACTCCATCTTCTCCAGGAAATTTCCTTGATTCCTTTTTTTCATGCAGTTAAAATATCTTACATTTACATCCAGCCAAATGGGATGATTCCACACTTCACTCTCATATTTCTAGTTCACAGGTGAAGCCACCTCATATGTAATCATATCCACTAAAATCCAGGAACATCAATCACAAACATATTTCTCCAAAGAAACTACAGTTGAAATAAATTCATAGAATCATAGAATAGTTTGAGTTGGAAGGGACCTTTAAAAGTCCAATGCCGCTGCAATGACCAGGGACATCTTCAACTAGATCAGGTTGCTTAAAGCCCCATGCAACCCGACCTTGAATGTTTCCAGGGATGGGGCATCTACCACTTCTCTGGGCAACCTCTTCCAGTGTTTCATCACCATCATCAGAAAAATGTCTTCCTTACATCCATTCTAAATCTACCCTCCTGAAGTAATAGTTTAAAACCATTACTCCGTGTACTGTCGGAACAGGCCCTGCTAAAAGATTGTTCACATCTTTCTTACAGGCCCCCTTTAAGTACTGAAAGGCTGCTCAGAGACTTCTCTTCTCCAGGCTGAACAACCCCAACTTTTTCAGCCTGTCCTCATAGGAGAGGTGCTCCAGCCCCATGATCTTTTTTGTGGCCCTCCTCTGGACTTGCTCCAACAGGTCCATGTCTTTCTTGTGCTGGGGGCCTCAGAGCTGGATGCAGCACTGCAGGTGGGGTCTCAGCAGAGCAGAGCAGAGCAGAAGGGCAGAATCCCCTCCCTCAACCTGCTGGCCACGCTTCTTTTGATACAGCCAAGGACAAGGTTGGCCTTCTGGACTGCAAGCGCACGTTGCTGTCTCATGTCCAGCTTTTCATCCACCAGCACCTCCAAGTCCTTCTCAACAGGGCTGCTCTCAATCCCTTCATCCACTACGCTGTGTTGATACCAGGGGTTGCCCTGACCCAGGCCCTTGCATTTGGCCTTATTGAACCTTATGAGGCCCACTTCTTGAGCTTGTCCAGGTCTCTCTGGATGGCATCCCATCCCTCAGATGTGTTGATTGTAGCACTCAGCTTGGTGTCATCGACAAACTTGCTCAAAGTGGACTTGATCCCGTCATCTCTGTCATTGATGAAGATACTAAACAGTGCTGGTTCCGCTACAGAGCCCTGAGGGATGCCACTCGTCACCGATCTCCATCTGGACATCCAGCTGCTGACCATTACTCTCTGAATGTGACCATCCCACCAATTCCTCACCCACCGAACAGCCCACCCATCAAATCCACATCTCTCCAATTTAGAGAGAAGGATGTTGTGGGGGACCATGTCAAAGGCCTTACAGAAGTTCAAATAGATGGCACTCGTGGCTCTTCCCTTCTCCACTGCTATAGTCACTCCATCATAGAAGGCCACTAGGTTGGTCAGGTAGGACTTGCCCTTGGTGAAGCCATGCTGGCTATCTTGAATCAACTCCCTGTCCTCCATGTACCTTAGCACAGCTTCTAAGAGAATCTGTTCCATGATCTTCCCGGGCACAGAGGTGAGGCTGACAGGTTGGTAGTTCCCAGGTTCCTCCTTTCTGCCCTTTGTAAAACTGAGTGCAATGTTTCCCTTTTTCCAGTCACCAGGGTCTCCACCTGACTGCCATGACTTTTCAAATATCATGGAGAGTGGCTTGGCAACTACATCAGCCAGTTCCCTTAGGACTCTGGGATGCCTCTCATCAGGTTCTATAGACTTATGTATGTTCAGGTTCCTCAGGTGGTCACAACCCTGATCTTCTCTTATAGTGGAGGGACTTGGCTCCCCCAGTGCCTGTCTTGGGGCCCATCCACTTGAGAGGTGTGGGAAGAGAGGTTGCCAGTGAAGACTGAGGCAGAAAAGTTGTTGAGCCTTCTCCTCATCCATTGCTACCAGTTAGCCAATCTTGGTCATCTTGAGAGATACACTTTCTTTGACCTTCCTTTTCTGGTTGACATACTTCTGATTATTCTTTGCATCCCTTGCCAAGTTCAGTTCCAGACGGGCCTTGGCCTTCCTGACCCCATTCCTACACAACCAGGCAGTGTCCCTATCTATACTCTTCCCAGGTTACCTGTCCCTGCTTCCACTGCCTGTGCATTTCCTTCTTGCCCTTTAGTTTGACCAGCAGGTCTCGACTCAGCCATGCTGGTCTCTAGCCTTGCTTTCCTGGTTTCTTACACCTGGAGGTCGAAAGCTCTTGCGCTCTACAGAAAGTGTCCTTAAAGCGCTCTGTTCTGTGCCCTTGTCCCTGAGGGCAGTTTCCCACAGGGTCCTATTGACTAACTCCTCGAAGAGCTGGAAGTTTGCTTTCCTAAAATTCGGGGTCCCGACTTTACTCTTTGCCTGACCCATATCCCTCAGGACTGTGAACTCCATCAGTGTATGATCACTGCAGCCCAGGCTGCCTCCGACCTTGATGTCATCGATTAGCTCATTTGTATTAGTGACCATCAGGTCCAGTATGGCATCCCCTCTGGTAGGGCTGTCTATTACCTGGCTTAAAAGTCATCCTTAGTGCACTCCAAGATCTCCTCGATTGCCTACAGCTCACCATGCCACTTTCCCAGCAGATGTCAGGGTGGCTGAAGTCCCCCCACAGGACAACAGCCTGCAAAAGCAATGCCTCCTGTAGCTGGAATAAGAAGGCTTCATCAAAATTGCACTTATTGCTGTTAAGAAATCTCGTATGATGACTAGAATTTGAATATCTTTTGGAGAACAGGTTAGAAATAAGCAGTCCCAGGAGATTTCATGGCACTGGAGCGAATACAAGTCCTAATTATATGTGAATACAGAATGATAAAACATTACACTTCCAAGCGTTCTGTATCTCAGTTCATCCTAGAATGATTCATTATGCTGAACAAATATAGGCCTTGCTAGCCAGGGTGACAGACCACACCATCTATAAAGGAAAACCAGAAACCCCTATGAGAGGTTACTTCATATTTCTTTCTACAAGGTTGCTTTACTTCCAAATAAAATAAACCAAAGTCAATAGTATCCAATCTGTATGGGGCAAAAATGTTCACTAAGTACCATTCTCACTATCAGAACAGAACAACTGTTTTCCTGAGACAGACCTAAATTCCATTTTTCTTTTTATAAATACACATAAACAATAACCTGATGGGCAGGAAAGTAAGAACTCTCTATATCTAGGTAGCATCCTAATATTAGTGTAAACAAACTGGCTAAATGACACCATCGACAACTTCCATCTGAATTCGTTGAGGCAGAATTTGCTGTATATCTCAAATTTTAATTAGTGAATAAATAAGGTCATAACAGCTGAAAACTGTGGAAAGAATTTGTTTATGAGCAGTGAGTAATAAAACAATCTGGGTTAAACTAGAAAATACCTATATGATTAGAGAAGAACAATATATTTATTCAGAAAAGATTGAAGGAGATTAGCCTTTAACTACAGTGAAAAGAAAAGCAGGAAAAGCAGCTTCTCTACTAGAAAAAAAATGCAACCGATACTCTTAACTGTTTCTTCTTAGCTGACCAGGAAATAACAACATAAATACAGAGCTAAATCCTCCAGAGATGCTGTTTTGCTTGATATCATCCTTTCACATGTAAAAGCTGGGTGCGTAGTCCCTAATGTGAAAGCTACTACAAACATTATCCTGATGTGACACAGAGCCCCTTACGGCTCTGGCTTCTTACAAAATGCACTTAAGCTTACTTCCAGAACATAATGCAAATTGTGTAGCGCTCAACAAAAATTAGTTGCTTTTATGTGACCCTCATCCTCCCTCAGTCACTTGTGCCCCTTTCAACCCAGCATAATTTCAGAACAACTTCAAGCTGTTCTAACACAGTACAAGGAAACAGCTTGCACTGAGCAGCAGGAGAAGGCAGAAGTGAGCTTTAAATACTGTTTCTACATTCCCCTTTTCATGGTATTTACATTATGGCTCCCATCCAAGGCCCTGGTACTCCGATTTCAAAGCAACAACTGCACAGCAAGAGTGCAACATTTTGCTCTAATCTACAATGTGAATCTTATTAAAATGCAGCAAAGAGCCTGCATGGGCTTTTTTTTTTTTTTCTTTGTAGATTCACTGCAGCTGTACAGATGTCCTAAATGTGCCGCTAAAATGGTTCACAGGACCTCATAGCACAGTTGATTTCACTTTAAGGAATGCATTACTTTCGTTTTAGAAATAGACTTATTCTTGCTTCTTAAAATGATAACTTGGTAAGTATAATTTAAATCTCACAGTTTAAAGTATACTGTCAGATTTCTCTGGATTTTATCAAAACAATCAAAATATCTTATTTGTTTTTCAACATTAGCCAAAGATTATTGTTCTATTACAGCAAAATTGTTCCACTTCCTTTTTCCTTCCCATCCTGACTCCTCACTTCATCCAAATTCAAAGATCTTGCTATTCTGGCAAACACATATGAAAGATTTTCTATCTTCCCTTTCTCTTTCTCATCACCAGTTTTTAAGTAACCTGTGTAGTATCTATATGATGCTTGCACACATGTAAGTGCTGATCCATGACAGTTCTTCCACTGGTATATGATTCCCTACATGCGAAAAGCTGGTGGCTGGTGACCTGCAGATCATGGTGTGGAAGCAAAGGCAGATTGAATAAATGTTATAGCCGGTAACAGGTTAGGGGGAGCTGCAATCACTTTAGGTCTGGCAGGATGATGGTCTGTTGGCCTCAACGATGGCAGGATGCATTTCCCAGGAGTCCGATGAAGAAAAATGCCTAAGACACATGTCTAAGAAAAATGTTCTAGAAAGTGTCTTAAACTAGCTCAGTTTCTTTTAAAGATTCCTCATGGAAATTTCCATTTGAACAATGAGATAAGTCTTATATAGAATTTTAGTTACGCTAAATGCCACCTTCTTTTTCCAAGTAATCTTTGCCTTTGAATAGAGATGTATCATTTTACTGACAAAAGGAGTCTTTGTCAAAGAATATTTAAAGTCCAGCTAGCATATATATAGTGCTAAGCGGGTCACAGGGACCTGATTTTACGTTGCAAGCAAAGCTTGCAAGTAAAATTGTTTAAGTAGGCAAAGGAGGGTTTTGTAAAGCACGGAACTTCATAAAAGAGTAAAATCTTTGACCTAATATTACAGAAGACTTTCATAAACCCATTGAAATATCGGGAAAAATAGTGGAATTTAAGATAATTGCAGTTGCAGGACTGACATTTACCTCAAGTTTCCTCTCCAAACTATCCGAGGCCAGGAGTTCGAAAAACTTTGGTGCATATGAGTCTAAGAGCAAGCACATGGGATCAGGCCACAGGGCTCTATAGCCAGGGTCCTGAAGTGATAGACACCATCCTTTTTTGAGTTGTGTTTAGGGACAATGTTTGAAACTTTCAAACGTGTGTTTTTTATAGCAATAAAACTGTAATGTCACATCAATATTTGAATTGCCAGTGCTACTTTTTAAATAAAAGCATACTAATTTTAAAAATGCCATCACTGGCCAACGTGCCCTGTATCACAAAGTGTACAGCATATGCTTTTTGCACTGAAGTCTGTCTGAACTGAGTTTGCCTTTTACACTGCCAGGATCTTCTTTGTCACTGAAGACTGTGCTCTGGTTCGGTACAAGAAATATGCCAAGTAGTTTTACAAGATGTGCACTGTTTATAATGGATGCATCTGTATTTTACACCAGGATAGGTCCCAAGGTAGCATTTCTTGCAAGAAGTTTTACAGACTTCAGTTTTGTGTTTTCCAGTAAAAGACTGCAGTATCACATCTGTTAGTATTTTTGCAGTATATTTTGCAAGGAAATAATACAAGCCATCACATGTAGTATCTGTAACTATTTCTGAGTTTTTACACCATTTATGGTGCTCTGTCTCAGAATCTTTGGTGCTTTCTCTCACATGATGCCTCATTGTATGAGCAATTGTAATCAAACTTCATATAGCAGCACACACATTGTCTTTTCAGTGCCTCCTTATATTTCCTTCTGCTGTTGCCTTTAAACTAGAAACTATTTACATTATGTATACATTGTATAGATTATATAAAGTACTAGCATCTACTAAAGTTTAGAGAAAAGGCAAGTTGTCTTGTCTGCTTTTTAGATAAGTAGTTTTGTTTTCCCCTACAAATATCTACATTAACCATCTCCCCTTCCTGTTCATTCAGTCCCACTTTACTGGCTAAAAGAGAACTATTCAACCATTTTTTTTTCTTGGCTACTTACCTAAAACAATGGAAACCTGAGCTGAATTGGATCTGTGGGCACAATTTTAATATAAACAGAAGAACAGGTACAAGAAACAGAATACAGAATAAACAGGGCAAGGTAAAGAGAGCACTAAGAATCCTTGAATTAAGGAAAATACACAACTTCTGGAAGTAACAAAGATCTCCAAGCTATACAAAGATTAAAAACTGGCAGTTCTCTGACTGAGATCTGAAGACAATAGTACTGTCTGTACTATAATGGACTTTCCTTTGGCTGTGCAAATCTTTAATATTTGTTGTTGATAATGCCAGGTGCTACAAAAACTAGGGGAGAAAATTATGGGAAAATAATGATTAATGAATGCCAGTATTTCTGAGAAAAAAGTATATGAAATATGAGATGCACATAAGTGGAAGAGCTCTCAATGAAGATGTAAAAAGCACTGCATGAAATAATACAGCAGTATGAAAATAGGATTCTACACCAAAACTTTCAGGTAAATATTATTCATGTCTCCTCAAAGGTATGTATTACGTAGAAATAAGCAAAAGAGAAGAAAGGGAATATTTTAGGCTAACAATATCCAGCCACAACTGGGATAACAATCACCTGTTGGAGGGCAGCTTAAACCAAAACAAAAGCTGTCCAGAATTTCACCTTGTTTCAGCTAACAGGGAAAGTCCAGAAAGAGATGGTGTTCTGGCCATTGCAACCACATTCGTCATTAACCATCTTTTCCTAAGAATCATTCCTTTAGAGCCTCCTGGCAGAAAAACATTTGTGAAAACATTGCATTGCTTATCACCACAGACAGGTTAGCCTAAGCCAAGGCTACCCAGGACTTGTGCAAAGCATTCAACACTGTCCCACATGACACCCTTGTCTCTAAACTGGAGTGACATGGATTTGATGGATGGACCACTCAGTGGAACAGGAATTGGCTGGATGGTCGCACTAAAAGAGCTATCGTCAATGGCTTGACGTTCAAGTGGAGACCAGTGACGAGTGGCGTTCCTCAGGGGTTGGTATTGGGACCGGTGCTGTTTAACATCTTTATCAGTGACATGGACAGTGGGATCGAGCCCACTCTCAGCAAGTCTGCCAATGATACCAAGCTGTGTGGTGCAGTTGACACACTGGAGGGAAGAGAGGCCATCCAGAGGGACCTGGACAGCCTGCAGAGATGGGCCTGTGCAAACCTCATGAAGTTCAACAAGGCCAAGTGCAAGGTCCTGCACCTGGGTCAGGGCAATCCCCAGCACAGATACAGGCGGGGCGATGAGTGGATAGAGAGCAGCCCTGCGGAGAAGGACTTGTGAGTGTTAGGCCATGCCTATAACAGCAAATTATGTTGTGCCAGGGAGCATTTAGAGGCTATAGAATTTGTCTATACCACGAAACTGCCATCATGTTTTCTGTTATAGTTTTGACCCAGGCTTGCTAGCACTTTGCCAAACAGTTCCTGGGAAAGGTGCAGGACTTAGCACAGGACAGAGACCTTTCCGAATACAAAATCTGGATGTGTCCACCCTCTTTCAGAGGCTAAAAGAGTTTAAACGTATGGGCAAAAGCTATTCAGTACCAGCTGGACTCAGCGCAAAAGGACAGTCTTGGTATGTTTAATTTACCAGTACAGATGGATCCAGAGAAATCCCAAATCCCTGCAGTTTTCAGCCCTCTATATTACTGTCTTAAAATCACTTGTTGTCTGATGTATTACTGCTTACATATTTGATTTTCATGCTGAGATGAGGAAATTTTATTTTCAATATTATTCCATACTATCCTCATCTCAAAAGGCTGTGTATTCAAAGCATTCAATACACATTGTCACCAGCACCTGAGAAAGGAATCATGAAATAAACTTTGATGTGGATATCATACCAATTAAAAATATTCAGATGAGCCAGACGCGACAAAATCAGGCCCTGTAGTTCCTGTGATTAAACATTTTCTACATTCGCTATCTGCTACCTCCACACACTACTCTTAACTCTGCTTTTATTGCTTCAGCTTTCACTACCTTTCTTCTGAACCAGTGTATTTAGTGATGCTTCAACTGATACTATAGCCTTAGTCACTGCTACAGGATATTTCTGCAATACTGCAGTACTTCCACACTTGCAATTTACTGTAGGATACTCCTTAAAGACTTCAATATCAAGGGAATTTTTGTTCATACTGCTGCTTCCACAGACCCCTCTAAGACACACACATACAGACACACAAAATTATTCTCATTTTAACTGAAACCCTTTTCACTGCTAAAGCACTGTTAGGGACATTACAGAGCAAAAAATCAGGTGCCTAATATTTATTGATTTTTTTTAACAGCTACTATTGTTTTAATTACTGAATGATGACATTGGATTTCCTCATTCAGCTTATGATACTTAGTCCTCACTTAGTCCCTAAGACCTGTGACAATTTACAGAAAATTGTGAAGACAGCAACATTTTGGCTATCAAATGAAACTGGCACATACCTTTCTCAGAAGGATATGCTGACACAAGCAGCTCTTACACTGCCTTCTGTAGGAAGATACCTTTTGTTTGTGCGTGATCATTGTGCCTAGCCCATGAATGCTATGGCTAGTCCCAGGGAAAGCCATCTAAGCAGCAAAAGGCAGTGCAGTATTCTTATTTGATATATGCACCAAAGTGCTGCAATTAGATAGAAACTGTGCAAATATTGCTGTACGAATGCAGTTAGAACATTTTTGTGTAATAAACAGATCAGAGAGGGAAAACTGGATTCTCTATTCCTCCAACAAAATTTGCACTAAATAAGTTAGAAATCACTGAGAGTTCTGATGAAGTAAATTTTAAACTTGAGCTAAAGATATGGTATGGATACACTATCAGTTAAAAAAGTATGTTGAACTGTCTTCGTAAATCTTACTCTGTTTTCTAGGAATCAATATCTACACTTTATTCTTCCATTTTCCCACCTATTCTAATGATTTATTCTGACAAATGTTAACTAACAAATTCTACTGTCCAAATTAGCCTATATTTTCTCCACAAGCCCTTGCACTCTGTTATTTCTATTAAACCATTGACAGAGGTTACAAAATTACTGCAAACCTTTATGGCATTACAAATACAGAGTATATTGAATGTAGTGTTTTATATAGTGAATACCATTATAGATTTACAAGGTTAAAGTTAATACTATTTTCTGATTTGCAGCTCTTTGAGCTTTTAATAATTTTCTTTATTGTGTATTTTGGTCAGAAATAGTATTGACAAGAAGCCATTTTTTAAATTCAACAAAATTTGGAAGCTAGCAGTTTGAAATCAAAAGCATCTTATAGCTTTCCAGTCCCATCCCTTTAATATTACTAGCTCAAACCAAATGGAGGAAAAATGTATTGGTGTTTATTATTTGAAACTGTAAAACATCCTAAAGCCCTCTGATTCACTTTTATCCTATGCATGTATATGCTCCATACTGACACAACTCCTTTCCAAAATTTCTTATGGTTTCTGTTGAGAAATCAATACTTTTTTAGATAAAACACTTTTTTCATGGATTTCTCTCCTTTAACAGGTAAAAAATGTGTTAATATGGTGTCTTTGTAATGTCCACACCAGGGTTGTCACATTTGTAACTTGCTGTGAAACAAAATTTCAGGGGCAGCTGGTGGTCCTGTGACAAGGTAATGTGCTATCACTAATGAATATAGTATTGAACTCTGAACCTCTCTCAATTTCAGTAAGAAATATTGTGGAAAGAAGGTGTTTGGCTCAGAAGGAAAAAAGCAAACGTTACAGTGCTCCCAGCAGGCTCTTTCTGACCATATGAAAAAGGTATAACGTAAGTACTGGAGAGAGCCCCATCCTCCCTGACTTGAACAACGGAAGAAGACCATTCAAGTCAGGTCCTTTGAATCCAAGAATAAGACACCATTGCCTCAAAGTAAGAAAAAACCTCAAACAAACAAAAGACCTGCAGGGCATCGCAGTATGTAAGACAGCATCTACTTCAACCTGTTAACCCTTGCCAGTTCATCTGTGATAATCACACAGTGAATTTTATTAAGAAATAATGACTCTGCTTCCTTGCATGCCCATGCTGACTTTTGAACAAACTCGCATCCTTCACTGGTAAGGATATAAGAATCATACAGTGTTTCAAGCTCCAGCATGCTTCAAATTGAAGTATCATGCTGAAAGGGCTATTAAACACAAAGCTTAAATGTCTACCCGAGAAGAATATGTACAAAATTGTAACAGTACACATTGGATTAACCGTGTCTTCAGCTAGGGAATTTTAGTGACTTAACAGCATTACTGTTTATGTATCTGCATCTTACTGCCAGGCAAGCACAGCAGAGCAGCAGCGTTCCATGTATTTCTTCACTGTATGCAGGAAAGTAATTCAGTTCTGATCTTGTCATTCAGAATATATTTTAAAGTTGCGCTTCCAGTTTCTTCTGACTATTCAAACCTGTCAGATTCTTCAGAATGTTTTGTTTCATATATGCTGAATATCATTTATAACATGATGTCACCAAATACTTCACCAGTGATTTCGAGGGAAGTGTCATAACCTCATGCATGTTTCTACTCAGAATTAACATCAAATCACACTCACTATAATTCATTCAACTTTATATTTTATCTAATACAAATGGTCTTTCATAAATGCAGTTGGAAATGGAAATGGATATTGCAGAAGTAGTATTCATTTTAGAAATACATTTGCATAAACAAAAAAGTAATAAAGTATAATATAATACAGACAGATGTTACAGATATAGATACTGCATATTAAGAAAAATATGGCCGTTGATGTAGCCTATGCGATGGGGTAATAGTGCTCTATTTCAGATTCCGTGCAGTAGAATAGCTTTCTGAGATACTTAGCTGGTTTTATTTAAGGTCCCAGAGGTGCAACAGTCAACCAATTTACTACCAAGCATAACTGCAACACAAAGTTCCAATGCAGAATGCTCCATCTAAAATGTGCAAACAGCAATAGTAAGCTGTTGCAATTTGAGTTAATTTGGCAATGACAAGGCCTTTTAAGAACTGGCATTAAAATTTTAATGGGGAAAAAAAAACAAACCAAGATGCAGTGCTGGCTGGGATAAACAGCCTTCGCATGAAAGATCTGAAGTCCTGTCTCTAACCCTGCATCCTGGCAGGTGAGTTCAGGAAGGTCTCTCCCATGCTCTGAGCCTTTGTTCCCTCTTCCCTAATGGACATGGAGCCCTTGTGTTTGTTTCACTCATTTAAATTGCAAGTTTTTTCAGGCAAGGACTGTCAGAGTCCATTTACACTCTGCATGTTACTGCCATGCAAAGAACAACAAAATGTCCATTTTGCTAGAACTGGAAGTTTATTCCAGCTGTCAAGAAAACAGCTGCTACATCCTTTCTATGTCATGGATAGCCCTGAACACATTTAGATTAATGGCTTACTTTGAGCCAAGCACATACTTGTAGTCTGCTATGAAAAGACATTATGAGAAATATACTGATGTCAAGCTAATCACATTAATATATCATAAACTAACATCACTGATTTTGCTAAGAGAGACATGAACAATAAAATCTATTGCAGAGGATACTTGGTGATAAAAGAAGAACTGTGAAAAGACTATAATGTGAACCCAGTGTTGTTGCTCCATTCTAAAAAAAATCATAAGGCAATGTCAATGTGAATTACCATGTGATCTCCAACACTGAAGTACTTACAATGGATCTAGCAAGTTATTGCAGTGAAAGCATGCACACGACATACAGTTACCTAGTATGTAGTATTGTTATACTCCTGATAATAGCAAGAATCTAAGCTTTAAAAGGTAGAGAAGTTGAGAGGCAAAGAGTCTGTGTTCCAGTTCCTAGAGGGCACAGAATAACAAACGGTTTGAGGTATCAAGGGCTGAAGCCTACCCAAAGAGACGTTAATGAGATACAGCCTAGGAAACTCTGGAAAATTCAACTTTGTGCCATATTAAAAAGATATTCAATTTATCTGCTGTTCAAAACATGTTAGATGAACCAGTCATATTTGATCTGAGGTTTCTTGAGATTTAATGGCTGCCCATCATTAAATAAACTTTTAAATTACTTGTATTCATGCACAAAAAAAGAAAATCTTGGTTAATAAGGCTGTTACAAATACCTCACAAAGGAAACATTGCTCAGAATCTTCAAGCACCCAATGAGGATGGCAAAGACCTGAAACTTTAACTCCAAGTCCCACATTGTTAAACGTTCTGCTATTCCCCCCATTCTTTAAGTGACTATCATCCAAGAATTTGGAGATGTGAGCATCAGCAGCCACTGCATAATTAAGTTTTGCCTATCCTTTCTTTCTGAGGAAAGTTTGCAGAAAATAACACTATTCCCTGGCATCACACTTTCCTACAATTTGGCATCTTTCTACCATCTATCTCTAACATGTAAGCAAGGGACAAGTGGTTTTGTACACTTGGCCAACACTGCTGTTAAACTCTCCACACATTCTCTTCCTCAGCAGAAGAGGGAAGATGGTTCAGGTGATAAGGATGACAAACATAACTTACAGAGCAAAAAATTACACCTTCTGTTATGCATCCACTATCATAGCTCCTACGTGAATTTATAAGTTTTGTGGGAAGAAACCAGGTTCTCAGTGGTATTTCAAGGCACTTTTTAATAATGTTATCCCTTCCAATAGCCTATACGTTGCACAGTTGTTTATACCTCACTGCACAGATGTAAATATGTGTCAACCTGTGTTATTTCTTAATGGAATTTAATTTATGATATTTACTCTGATGTACTTCAATACCCTAAAAATATTGTCTACACTCTAATACTCAATACAGGAAAGTGATGCAGGAAATAATTAACTGCTTTTTCATTACTATGTCATACATATGTATATATATATATATATATATATAAAGGTTATGACATTCAATACAAACCTACAGTATCTTAAATGCTATCTATCAAACTGCTACAGCTTGTTTAGTTCATAGAATCATTATTTTTGGCTTACCCAAATCTGTAGCTTAATTCTTTTTTCATTTTTGAAAACCGTTTTTACTTTGAAATCGATCCCAACTGTGCTTACAAATGCAGATGTAAAGGAATCATCAGCATATCGGAACAAAAAGGAGGTTTTCCCAACACTGCTGTTGCCGATAATGAGCAGTTTGAACATATAATCAAAGTTCTGGTCAGATGTATCTTTTTGGCCATATCTGGAATCTTGAGCAGATGCCATCTGTAATTCAAAATAAAAAGAAATAGTTTATTGTCTCTAGTATCATATAAAACTGGAAACATTTAGATTTTGTTGGAGTTTTTGATACCAGATATGAATGAACTCAAGAAGAAGTTCACAGAGGTTTAATTTATTTTTATGGTTCTAGTATCCATGGTAATAGTTCCGGCTGCCAAAGAGGATGTAAATATCACTGCTGGCTGATAACAAAAAAAAAAAAAAAAAAAAAAAATTCTAAAAATCCAGGACAGTTCTTGAGTATATCATTAAAAATATCTACCTTCAGAAAATGTGATGAATGAAATAGACATTGAAAATATAAACAAAGATACTTCACTTGTAAAAGAAGGAAATAAGAGATCAAGGCTGCCTTATGACATAGGAGGCATATATCCAAGAAAAAGCCTAATATGTTTTACATTTGATAAAATTCTTGAACCACTTATTTTACTGTAAATATGCTGCTGTCTTTTGTAATGCCTATAACCTTGTTCAAAGCATTTTGCCTATACTAGCTTTGAGTTATCATACCACTAAATAGTGAGTTGGGTATATACGTCTGAAATAAGGTCTTGATTTTTTCTAGTTCTAGTCTATTCCATAGTTTTGAAATTTGCAATGTTAATGCAACATCATCATGTTCTACCTGGGATGCTCAAAAAGCAGATGGCAAAAATAAAGAACTTAGAACTAGGTGGAGTTTCACCTCACACACTTTTTAAGCAAAAGTCTCAAGTATTTTGTAAATGTGGCAGGATTTTAAATTCTAGGAGTCTGGCAATACTAAGGCCAACATGTTTTCACAGACTTCAGACAGACAGACTGACATCATGTCCTAACATAAAGGTTTACGGAATAGCAGCTCATGTCAAAGCTTTTTAAGTTAGACATCTCAAAGTGCATTTAGGCAGAGAGGACAGCTGGAACCAGGGTGAGGGCTGTACCCTGACCCACCTTCTCATCAGAATTCAAATTACTGCATAAATTTTCTGTAAAATTCTACTGTCTTGCAGTACAAATAACAGTATGCCAGCTTCTTTGGGCTACTGAAGAGGCATATAGAAGTGGGGACAAAAAGTCCTGAAAAAAACAATGGAAGCAGCAAGCTTTTGAGAGAAAACTCAGCATAAGAATTGTATTTCATAAATAATACAGTAGGAAGTGTTTGATTTCAGAATTACCCTTTTATTTGGTAGTGACTCAAGTTCTTGATTAAATGTAGTCTTTGGTACCTATACGCTTGCACCCTAAGTGTTTGCATTGGCCTTAATATTTATTCTCTTCTTTCACAGACATGCAACAAAGAAGTTTTAGAACAAAACCTAAATATTGCCAAGCATACACATCATTATTCTTTCATCTTCCTGATTTCTGTTTTGACAGAAACAAACCCTGTCCACCTTCACTACTCTCCCTTATTGTAAAACTATTCGGGGATATTTTGCTTAGAACATGAGAAAAAAGAAAATCAAATGCTGTTTATTCCAGTCTAATCAAAACTAGCGATAAAGTACTAAAGAGTATGCTGATGTTGTATACAGTTTGCAACAACAGGTCATTAATGTCCAGCAGGCAAAAGAATGTGCAGTGTCTGAAGATGCCTGTGTGTAACCTGTATGCTTTCCCCAGCAGCCTGTTCCGCTGCCCTTCTGTAATGCAGCAGCTGAAACCAGTGGTTACCACTTCTAGCAAGAAGAAGGATTTTCTTTCTTGATTTTATCTCTTAGGAAGCCTTCCATGTAGCTTCTTCAACTCGCATAAGGTTCACAAAACGGGGTTTTAGCTTTTGTTTCATTTGCTGCCCTAAGTCCTATGTGACTTACAATTCATCCCCATGTACTTTAATGCCCAACACTTCAGAAACAGTATGATTCAGTGAGCAGAGGAATCATGAGACCTGGATTCTAATAATAGTCTTGCTAAATCTTGTGCATTATGTAGCCTTACTGAATAAGAGCGTATTTCCTGGGAATCGTTTTAAACACAGACTTTCCCCACTAAGAAATTTCAGTGCTTCTTTAAATACATTTGGTTTTGTGCATTGCTCATGCAATAGCTTCCTTGGAAGTTCCTAAAAAACAATAAAAAAATAAAAACCAACACCTTTACCATGCCTTGAAGTTACGGATTCATTACTTGTCATACCATAGGCAGAATCATGGGCAAGTTAAACACAGAATTTCAGCTAGCTTTATTTCAGGAGTAGGAGTATGTCTGCCTACAACAGGAGGATGCAGAAGGCATAGGAAAGGCATGGGAAAGGACTAATTTCTCCACCTCCCACCTAAGGAATCATGAGATGATTAGCAAGGTATTGATAACAATTCAAACTGTCTGGAGACACTAACTTTAGCCTAGAGAGCCGGTCTCCCTAGACTACCAATAGTGATCCTTTCTCATGTCCAAAACCCAAATGGTTTTAGAGAAGTACTAGTGCCTGCACTAGTCCGAAGGAACATCAAACTCACTACGGTGCTAAGCCTTCGCCATTACCTCCCAAACTCACTCATTTCGTGGTAAGCACAGAGACAGATTCTTCAGAGTACATCACCTACATCAGGCTCCTGCTCTAAATGATGCTCTAGAGGAGTCTCTATTCTTCTGCTGACTGTGAAGGAAACTTAGATGCTTGGTCCTCTTGAACTTTGTGAATATGCCTGCAGTGCTTCTCTTTCTTAAATGCAAGCTGCTGACTTCAAGTAAGTATGGGAGGCATTGTAGCCCATTTCCCGATATATTAGCGTGTCAGTTCACTCCTGACAGGACTTGTTCCTATCGTGCAAGCCCTTAACAAAGAAACGTGAAGAAACAAATAAAGATGCTAACCTTGCCAATGTTATAATATTCTGTTTCCAAGAAAGCAAAACTCTTACCTTTAATTTGAAAAAGTTCCCTTCTCAAATGATTAAATGGATATATTAGATAAGCATCACTTTCAGCAAAACACACTGAGTTTTCTCTTCAGTAAAATTTTGTCCTTTTTTAGTAAAATTGAAGACAATCACAAGGCTATTTTCATTAGCATACTGCATACTTGCTTTTTTGTAGAATGAGTCCCTATTCAGATCCCTATACCCACAAGGATGTTAGCACCAAAGGTAGTCTCAGGCCACCTCCTAGAGGACTCAGGACAGACTGGATAGTCCACTGGGAAATCTAAGCTCAAGACAACGATCAGAAGACCTACAGTCAGGAGGTCTATATGACTGCTCCTTACCAAAACTGGGAGAAAGTATGTGCCCAGCTTGAATATGATTCAAGGACAAAAAAAGGATGACTTTGTATGCTTCCCTGCTTACAGAACATCTTTAAACTCCTTAAATGTGGATTATTCATGGGTATAGGCAAGTTTAATCATTAAGCTAAGTTTTCTATATTAGACTGAGGCATTTTTCAAGTCTTATGTTCAGCTGTTTACTTGATTCTAAAAGAACAAGTTAAAACAGAGCAGGGTTGAGAACAAATGTCTGAAAAAGTATGTGTTTAGCTGCTACCTTCATGATAATAACAAAACACTTGGTTATATTGCTCTTTATGGCCTTAGATGACCTCATTCTTTGACAGAATTAATTTGAACATCTTTCTCACTTAAGCAGAGCAGCACGCCATGACCTCCCTGCCCTGCACATCACTTCATTTTGCACTTGTATATGCACCCCACTCTGGATACCTAATGTAGGATTAATTGCCTCTGGAAAATATGATGCAAAATGTAAGGAAAGTTGGGATTGAAAATACTGAGGTTCATTCCTTTGTGCCTTTCACAAATACCGTGTATTCTTTTAAAAACTATAATAACAGGCATATCTTAAAAGAAAAGATCTACAGTAAGCCCAGGGAAAATGCCTTGTTTCTGTCTACAGTAAGGATGGATAGAGACTGATTAGCTAATTTACAGTTGTTTCAAAGAGCAATACTCTTTTTCTAGATACCTTGTAGATACATACATTTACATCACTTTCTAGAAAGAAACTGACTTCAGTAATTATTTTAGTAAAAAGACATGAGTGCCTGCACATGCACCTTTTTGTGAGGTGATCTTTTTGCTTTTTGTAAAATATAATTAGTCAAATATAATTAATGGCTATTGAAACAATGGAATACAATGGGAAAATTCAGTGCTTGTAATTCACCGGACTGTATGCAGATGCATCACAATTGAGTGTCTTTAATATGCAGATCAAATGTTGTCATCAGTGTAGTCGAAATGTTACCAAGGTCCTTATATATGATAACACTATGACAATATAACCTAGTCATGAAGAAATCCATTCCTTTTTACATAAAATACTCAACCAATAATCTAGAGATTGGTTTTAATTCCTGACTCTTTTAGAGGTATCCTATGACTTTGTTTTCCTTTTTCCTGTATCTTGGCAAGCTTCTCAACCTCTCTTACTTTTGGTGTCCTCTCAACAAATATGTTAGTATCCACAGATGCAGACAACAGCCAATTCTCACAAATTCTTATAATTTAATTTTTAACTGACCAATTAATATGAATTAACAGAGTTCAGTGGACAATGCACCAGCCACTTATTTGGAATTTATGGATTGCCAGCCATCTGCAGAGCACAGCTTGTGAACAAATGTACTTGGCAGCATCAGAAGAAGCTTATCTGCTTCAAGGTATTATGAGGTTAGATTCATGAATATGTGTAAGCATATCATAACCCTGAAATGTGTGGTTAGAAATGCAAAGTTTTATGATAAGTGACATACTGAAATACCAAGATGGGGAACATCAGGAAGATACAGAGAGGTGAGAGTCTAAAACGTTTTTAAAAAGCTCTACTTGCTTCATATCAGCAGAAGTAGCATGAACATGGCCACAGTGCTGGCAGCTTCCCAGGACAGAAGAATGCAAGATGCAGTAAAGAACAGTTCTGGCAAGGCTCTAGTACATGGATTCCAGTGAATCTACTCGTGGTGAGCTAGGGCATCATCCCTTCTTTGTCTCTCTTTAACCTGAATTTATCTTTTCCATGAAAAGGGTAGCTTCAGAAACATATTTCCAATTCCCACTCTATGAAGTACGGCAAAAAACCCTTCTCCAAATAGTCGCAAAACCAGAAATAAAGTCCAAAGTGGGTTAGTCTAACACAGGATGTCAAGAAGACACCAAAATATTGCAGCTCCAAAAAGGAAAAATGGAAGCTGTGTCAGGCCAGGTACTCCAGTAGAAAAATAAATTTGGGTTGAACAGGGGGCTAGGAAAGAGAATGAAGACGAGATGGCTACAGCCCTTTGCCATTTGCCCTACTTAGTCCAGCCCTCAGGGTCATAAGACCGACAAAAGCTGTGCAGCTTTTCAATTGCCAGAGCAGCTGCATCAGGTCAAAAGACGAAGTGAAATACTAATGCCACTGTCTAAGGCACTGGTTAGATACCTTTAGTAACAACTCTGGTCAAGCAAGTTTATGAAGGCTGAGCTCAAACAGGAAAGTACAGAAAAAGCTTATTAGGAAGACTAGAAGAATGAAGAGCTTATCTTAGGAGAGAAATCTAGGGGGAAAAAAAAAAAAAAAGAGTAAGCAAAACATTAGCTTGTTTCTCTAGATAATAATCTGGAGTGAATCATAGAATCATAAAATCATTCAGGTTGGAAAAGACCTTTGAGATCATAGAGTTCAACTGTCAAGCCTACTCTACCAAGTACACCCCTAAACCATATCTCCAAGCACCACATCTAAACGACCCTTAAACATTAGGGAATGGGAACTATTTAGACTGATGTATACCAGAGCAGACACTGTACATTAAGAAGTGAGCATAAACTAACCCTGAGTGTCTTGAGCTGGAGATTAGAAAGTATCTAATTAGCAAGGGAACAGCTTCCACAGTACACTTCCAAAACCAGGTAGTGACAGAAATGAGGATTACTGAATTCAAATGAAGCTTGATCAGTTAACGAAAAGGTGTATGTAACTTGCTCTGTGGACTCAGTGGCTTGGCAGGCTCTTCTACTCCAGTGCTTCTAATTTGAACCAAGACTGACATACCTAACAATTTTTGCAATAGGAGATGAATCGTCATGCTAACTCCTGTGTCTAACAGCTTTGATTGGGCTTTTTTCATCATAATCCCTGGAAGCAGCCTTTTTGCTTGGTGTTGCCCTTCTCCATTGTGTTTGGATGTGTCTGTTATAAACTTACTTTGTCTGGCAAATAATCATTGCCAGTGACAACAGGATATAAAAAGCTAAGAAGAAAATGTTCTTATTCATTTCCTTGACAAAGCAGATTATTTACAGATTATTTCCTACTTCCTAGTTTTCCCTCACCTCTATGGCTTCAGGCACTTTTGAAATGATTTGATCCCCTGGCAAGTGAAAGAGAGTGTATCTAGAGATCTAGCACTTTCTACAAACTGCCACCATTAATGCCCATATGCTCTGATGAAGACTAAAAACAGGTTATCCAAACTACATTCCCGCTTTTTTATTTTAGCAAAGTGAAAATTTGCATGCTACAATCAGATAAGGACTGAAACTTGAAGCGAGTGAATTGGTGTATGAATCACTGAGAATTTTCCATTGAATCTTCCCTTTTGAAAGTGCCATGGAAGCCTTATGTGAAACTACTGAGAGATACGCAGACATTTCAACTAATTCAGACCAATTCTTGAACATGCAGAAACCATACAGACTTCTATGTTTCACAGAAGAGAAAGTTCATTCCTTTTGACTTCTAAACTAAAGCCTTCTCCATGGCCATAATCACTACTAAGACTTATTCTTTGAAAACATAGCTAGAAAAATGAAAAGTACGCACAAACTCTGACCCAGATCCAGTTATACCCAGCAGAAGACAATAGTAATCTTGTACACTGGGTAACTCCTTCTCTGGAAGGACTGTTTGGGCTGCTTTTCTGCTAATTGTTGGCCTTTCTTGTCTACAGAGAAATGGCATGAGCTTGAGATTGAAACAAAGAATTCATATAGAATATGAATATTCATATAGAGAGACAGTGCCATACACAGGCTCTTTATACCATGCTGCTAAAATATTTTAACTTTTTAGTTTTCTTTTTAATCATTGCTTGATGAAAATGGAAAAAAAAATGCTTACGCTCTCCTCCGAGTTGTTTTTGTCATGATCAAAAGACATTCGCTAGACTAGATCACTCTTTCTGTTGCTCTGCAATTCAGAGAAGGTAGCTCTGTAAAAGACTGTTCTGTAAATTTGTGGTGTGCAAAGAAGCAACTGCATTTGTTTCATGTAATAGGAAATCAGATAGCTAAAAGAGATGAATCAAGCCATTAGTTAATCCAGTCTAAACCACATTTGAAAAAGGATCAACAATACTAGACTAATGTTGGAAAATGAAAGGACTCGTAAGAAGAATAATCCACAATAGAATATTGTTTTACTGGAATCTTTAGTAAGAATCATGTTTGAGTATGCTGGAAATAGTGTTAAGTAGAAGAAAGAAAAAAGAAACATGCAGAAACTACAACTGAAAATCAAATCTCATCTGCCAGACTCCATTTTTACATCTTGGAAAAATCCAAATGCTTGTGATTATAATTTTGGATAAGATACACTCAAAAATAGACACTGTTTGACCAGCCGTGAAAAAGTGGAAATTTTAGGGGTTCTTATAGCTCCCTACTGTCTCTTCTTATACTAAGGCTGTGATTTCTGCTGACTTTTGTTCAATTGTGTTTAACAATAATTCCGTTTGTACTGACAATAATACAAAAAACCCCAGGAAGCTGTTCTCTGATTGGTGTCAAGTCAATTTTTTAAAATATATATATGGACTTTCCCTTCTTTAGATTTTATTTTAATGTTGTACCACCATTTTGTTTCTTCAACTATTTAACAATGTCAGTGAATTCAGTACCTGTCAGAAATGTCAAATACCAATCTGTAGTGGTCATCTTTTACTAGTGAAATTTACTTTTAATGAAATGATCTCCAAAGCCAATACATACTAAACATGACTTCATTATCTTGATAAGTATGTGTAAACAAACGGCAAATACCACAGAAACATTTCCAACACGTGCATGTAGCATGCAGAACCAGGCATTTTAAACAGCGTCCTAATTATTGCTGTTTAAATCAGAAAACTGAAAGACATTCTTACTGGAGAACAGCTTATTTCTAGCGCACCTCTTTGGTTGAAAGGTTTCAGCATGTGACATCTAAGCAATTGTTCTGCAAAAGATTTATGAGATTATCAGTCTCTATCCAAAGTCAAGCAAACCCAACTCCATATCAATGTAACTTAAGATTTCAGACTTCTTTTTGGGCATGCAGACTGAAGAGGATGCAGATCTTCCCTTCAGGCTGAAATTCTATTACTGCCAGAGTAGATATCCAGCATGAAAAATATTAGCTAACAGAGCTGCAGTTCATAACTTAAATCACAGCAGACTGCGAAAGCGCAGTTTGCATTGTGTAAAATCAGCAGGATGGATTGTTACCAATCCACTAGTAACATGATGGACCTTTTATTAAAAAACAGTTATGTGTTCGAATGTATATTCTGGGGCCCGCAGAGCTCCTGCATGAGATTATAAAATAGGTTCTAATTAATAAGCGAAGTACAGTTCACCAGTATAAACTGTTTCGAACCAACAGCCTAGAAACTGCTAAAAACTCTGCATAGCATAACTTGTACCTGTATAGCATCTGTTTCTCCAGAGCTAAGGGGCATTATATTTTTCCATATATAAAAACTGCTGAAAAGGGGCCACCTCTTTGTTACCCTCACTTCTAGCCATCTCTCCCTGGTGCAAATGGACAACTGCTCCTTGAATAAACAGGTGGAGATATGGTGCCAACTTCCTGCACGTCCAGGTAGGACCTCGTTACTTCTCATCACCTAACCGCTGACATCCGTTCACTCCCAGGGGAGCTGACACCAACGCTCAAAGGGCGGCATCTGGAAAAGACCGCTCGGTTTGCCCAAGCGCGACCCAAAGCCCACCTGGGCCACGGCGGCGGGATGGCGGCCACTGGCAGGGCCGCGCCGCCCAGCCTCCCGCTCCGGCTGCCTCCCCCGAACCGGGGAGCCGCGCTGCGCGGGGGAAGGGGGGGCCCACCGCACCCCTGCCCCTCGACGTGCTGCGGTCGCCCCCCACCCGCCGAGACCGCCCGCTGGCGACCCCTCCACAGGACACGAATTTCCGCCCCGAGCCCCAACGCACGCATCCCGGGCCCCTCACGCACCGCGGGCCCCCTCACACAAGGGGCGTCCTCACCCCCTTCTTCCTCGCACCCCCCGGCCATCAGCGGGGAGCCCGGCCCGGCGGCCCGGCCATGCCGCTGCAGGGAGGAGGGGCTCCTGCCCCGTCCCGCGGGCGCCCGGCTCTCGGCCGCATTGCGACCGCCGCCCGCCTCGCCGACCGCTCGGCTCCGACCCGGGGACCGACCTGCATGGGCGCTTCGTGCCTCATCGCCGGGCGCAGCCCGCCGCTCGCTCCGCTGCCAACAGGCGCCGCCGCCGCCCGCCCGGGCTCTGCTGACAAACCCGCGTCGCGATCAGCACCGGAGCTGTCCCCGCTCCTCCCCCGGCACCGCCCCTCCCTCCCGCCCGCCCCCGGGAGCTGTAGTTCCCCCCGGCCCCGCTCCCCCCGCGCCCGCCGCCGCCAGGGCGGGAGGAAGGACTGCAGCTCCCGGGGTGCTCTGCGCCCGGCGGTCCGCCGCCGCGGAGGACGGCGCGGGCGGGGGCGGCGGGGCGAGCGCGGCGGCGGGGCGAGCGCGGCGGCGGGGCGAGCGCGGCGGCGGGGCGAGCGCGGCGGCGGGGCGAGCGCGGCGGCGGGGCGAGCGCGGCTCTTTGCGAACCGATCTCGGGGCCGCGGCGGCGCTGGGGCAGGGCTAGGCAGCACCGGGCGACCTAGCAGGGGGGCGGGGAGCGGCGACGGCCGCGTGCCGGCAGCCACGGAGGAGCAGCGCCGGAGCGGGGGCAGCGAGAGCGGTGGCGGGCACGGCAGGCAGCGGCTCTGGCGTGGGCGGCGGGGAGTCGGTCGGCGGAGCGGAGCGGACAGACACCGCTCCCCTGCGCGCCTGCGGGGTGGGCCGAGAAGCGTCCGCCCCGCGTACCACTTCACGTCCCTTTCACGTCCCTTTATCCGTGCGCGCATAGCCCGGCTGGTCCCGCTCCGCCCTGCCGGCAGGGGGCGCCCGCCCCACCTTTGCTCCCTTCTGCAGCCCGGGCCTGGAAGCCGGGGGCACGGCGCGGGGGGGGCGGGCGTGGCGGCGGCCGTGGTCCTGCACTCGCGGGGCCCTGGCAGCGCCCGCCGTGCCTCCGTCCGTCTCCTGCCTCCCTCCTCGTCCCCCACAGCCGGCCCTGGGGTCGAGCAAGGCCGAGCGCCCTTCGGCAGGGCGCCTGCTGGTTGATGCCTGCGATGCGCGGTAGTAACAGTCCCTGCCCGTGCCATGACTTCTCTTCTTCATCGTATCCTGTTGTCCCTGCTCTCTCTTTCCTCACTTGGATTTTCTCCAGCTTTGGACAAACAGTAGCAGGCAGGTGCTGGGCCGTGCTGTGCTGCTGCACAACGGCAGCAGCCCCGGCTGGACATGGCGTCATCGCTTCTGGGTGGTGGCACTCGTTTTGATGGCGGTACTGTGGGCATCATGAGGGAATAGCAGTGAAACAACAGAAAAGCACTACACCCTCTGCATGTGTCCCAAATACTGCTTTTTACTGTCCAAAGAGATGTTTTAAACATCTCTCTTTTTCCATAACCCCATCCTCTAATGCAGAGTTCATACTTACCTTTACCCCAAATATACAGGCCCACAGAGGGTAGCAAAATGTATAAACAGTGTTGTATGCAGATTTAAGATTTGGCATGTTCCCCTCTACTGAGAGGATGAAGAACCATGGGTGTGAGCAGCAAAAGTGACTCACTCTGGGACATCTGCCCGAGGTTTGAGAGCTGGACATTGTCCGGGCAGAGAGGGAAGGGCAGAAGGTGGCAGCTGCGGTGGCTGAGGCAGCATGAAAACAGCAGTCTGCCCCATGGACTTCTGCCCCCCACTTCTACATATGTATTATGCATTGCATAGCATAAAACACCTGTAGGAGCCATGGCATAGGAGTATTGTGTAATAGAGACATGAATATAGATTAAAGTCTATGTCAGAAGTGATTTCATTGTAGCTCTGCAGGTTTTTAATTTCATTTACAGCTATTTAAACCTACCTCACTATAACATGAAAATAGGAATAAAGTGGTGTTTTTTTCAAAGATGTATGCTATCATGCATTTTTGCAAATGATTCTTCTTTCCTGCATGAAACACTGAATGTTACTCTTTCTGCCAATGTTGGCACAGAGACATCATGAATTGGCTCAACATTTTAGACCATCTGTATGTGTGCATGCATGCATGAGCATGCTGAGTTGATTTTATTTTTTTTTTAATGCATGTGATTTATTCTTGCTATTGATTTTAGGTGAATACATACAAAAAATCATGAGTAACAACACGTTTTCCTCTGAAAGCAGGGCAAGTTAGGTTTGTTATCAGTTGCAATTAGGGAGAAACAGAGATTCTTACTCCTATTAAAACCTTGTTTTATGGAGTTTTGTTTTTAAGAAAGTATTATAAATACAGTACACAATCATAAATATATTAAACTATAGCGTTCCACAAAACAGTTATCACTTTGGAATGTAATTTTAAATCCTAGCTGAATAGATATTTGAAACAGTATTCACAGAAGCTTTTGATTACAGAATTCAGAAGGTAGGTACTCTGAATTTATTATTCTATTACAGATTTTAAGCAGATTTACTGCAGATACTGTATTAAAAATTACAACACTTAAATGATGCTGGGTTCCCAAATTTATCCCAGGAAAATGATCCTCCATATCTTTTATTATATTGGCATTTACCTTAGCATTGAAGTCTCTAAACAGTCTCTCACCTAAACCCTCCGTATAGGGAACTGTCAATAGAATATAAAGCAGGATTACTTTTTAGATTGTCGTACGTTCTTCTTTAAAGCATGGGATCGTCTTTTTTTCTTTTTTTTTTTTTTTTTTACTAAAAATGTTAAAGTAAACAGCATGTCTGTATAAACAATTCTCTTTGTTTATTTTTTAAAAGGCGTGAACATGCAAGAAGTAATGCTGAGATTTTGCTTTGTGTGTTGGTTGAAGAGATGATACTGTGTTAACTTCTCAGGTTTTGTTCATTATTTGTCTTCTGGCAGTAACTTTGTCTTTCTTTCTGTCTTCTTCAGAGACTTTTGCAGATGGTGTGAGAAAGACATAGACCAGAATTAAATAGTTTAATGCTAGTCACAACTGAGGTTTTGTACCTCAAGCATCTTAGTCCAGTGGCATGCTGTGACAATACTCCTGTTTTTACAAGGAGTAACAAGTTAGTTATTATTTGCTAATTTGGACTAAAGAAAAAAGGAGAAATTTTAATTTTCCTTAGGTGATGGCAAATAGTAATTCAAATGACATGTCATGCAAAAACTAATCTAGAATGAGCATGCTGCCCACGAGATAGCTAATGCAGTCAACCTAGATTATCTAGATGTCGAACATGCTGATTTTAGGACACTTTTCAATCTTTGTAACACAGTTTGTTTTTTGCCCAAAACACTAATTTTATAGTACATAGAAGATAACTTTCGGGAATGCATAGTAAATATAAGAAAACTTTTATTAACAAAGGCACCAGGAGACAGCTGGTTTGTATACAACTGAGTTGTTTTGGATGAGTGAATTCTGGGATGATGGACACATTAATAAAACTGTTTCTCAATTTTGCACTAGAGGTCTATGTAAGTAAAAATAATATAAATGCAATTGTAACTTTTATTTCACAAGTTGGATACATGCATTGGGAGCAAATATTTTCTGTGCTTTTGAAACTTTCAAAGTGTAGGCCATGATATAAAATTAACAAAGAAAGATTCAGAAGTGGAATAAGACTAAGTTAACAGGGAGAATAGTAAGGCAAAGTGACTTAACTAATGATCGTTGTTCCTCTCTTGTAATGTTTAGATTGAAATACAAATCCTGTCAGTTTTTGATTTAAGAAAATAAAGGTTCTCGCTAGGTACAAAATGTAAGCCATTTTGAATTCTCTATACATCTTGTCAATGTTTTCTCTCATGTGTTCCTCCTTAATGTCAAATAGCTTTCTCTTTTCCTCTGGCCTTTCAGAACACAGTATTTCTTTTACTCTTACATGCCATTTTACTTATCCTGGGATTGGACTTTGGATGCAGAAAACAGAAAAAAAAGAGAGTCACGGGGCCTTTCACTAAGCAATAAAGGTTGTTCACCCTGACTCAGTCTGTCGTGTTTGCAAGTGTCGTGTATGCTTGCAAAATGTAAATGTTGAGTTATGCCTTCTTCAGACTTTATTTAAAAAAAAAAAAAAAAAAGGAGGGGGGGATCTTTGTATTTGGCTACGTAAACAGGAAATGTAGAAAGCAAGAAAATGGTGATTAAAGAGCTCAGGAATGTTTCTTTCCAATGACAGTTTTAAACATTTTTTCTTCAAGAAAGCAAGCATAAATTAACAAAATACAGTGCTGAAATGAGACTAGAAATTCTGCTGAGAGCAGATCTGGCACTGAAACAGGACAAGATCTGTCTCAAGCACAGATCTCAGTTACACACCCATACAAAAAATCTGTGGGGACTTCTTGTCAGGCTAGAAGACAGATAAGCTACATAGAATCTTGTCATAGGGATAAACCATGGAAGCTGTCATATTTGCAACAGATGAAGATGCTTCAGTGCTGTACAGATGCTTGGTTTTGTGACCTTGCCAGATTCTGCAAGTCCTTAAAATCCCAACAGACGAGACTCACATGTCAGGCCACATGACAGCACGCTGCTGATGCATGAACTGGAGGTGCCACAGCTAAGAATGAGAAGGTAGTGGCTAAAAGAGCAAGTCTGATGCTCATCGTATGAGACTTGGCAAGTCTGCATTACAATGAAAGTAAACGGTTCCTGTCAGTGATTATTTTTTCTTCTTCTTCTGATTCTCTGAGTAGAAGATGCTGTTGGTCTCTTCCCTGTTAAACTTTGCAGCCGCTAAAACTGTGACACAGAACTGAAATATAGCTTTTCATTTCATGGACAAGGGACCAGCGTAAATCACTACAGTTCTGCTGTTGATGGAAATGAGCACTGGGGTAATCTATCTTTGCACTGCTGTTGCCATGGCTACTGGGTCACAGCACCAGATACACCATCACATTTCCTGCATCCTCATATTCTACATGCAACGGTTTTGTTGGCATATAATAAAGGGAAAACTTGCATTGTGTTTTTCATTTTCTATTGCATAGCACACTGTCTTGTCTGCAGTAAGCTCACCTAGGTCTGTGGAGATCAAACAGTCATTACATACATCTCCCTTTGAAAACATCTCCCTTTGCTACGTGTCCTGGGGCTGAAGAAAAAAGCCACTTATTCTTGACGCCAGTCACCACCTAATCTGAGCACTCACACCACTATGCATCTGCATGTCCAGTGACCTCTGTAGGCAAGGGACAAACTGCCACCTGGAGCTGAAGGTCGCAGTACTTTAAGTCTTCCAGCACAGATTTTGGTACAAAGTGTAACTTTTAAAATCTTAAAAATGTCTGCTCAGCTGTTTCCTGAACAAGGGCTTTTCACTCAGAGTCTGCATACCGTTCAAGACAAAGAACAAAACAGTGTATATTCATCATGATGGGCAGGTTATAAAGGTTACAGAAACTATGGAATTTAAACCCCTGCTTTGAATTGTGCCTATATCTGTAGAGATATTTTGTAGCAGTGCACGCATCATCAAATTAAAAAATGCACTTAAATTACAGATTAAATGTATTGTTTGTGTAATGCTTTTGCAACAAGCTTTCTGTTCATGGTGTACTGTCACCATCCTAAGCTGTCTGTGTATCAGAAGAATGGTTCTTTTACTGTCCATGGATTTCTTTGCCATTAATCACAAGAACCATCCTAGACAAGAGGAAGCTCTGACAGGAGAAAAGAGCATGCATTAGTTTCTATGAAGCATGGAAATTCTTAAGCATGGCAAACAAAATAGAGTTTTGTCAGATCCATGATCTATCACATCACAATTCTGGACAGTCATTGGATGATATTGATGGCTCAGTGCTGACAACAGCTTGGATCAATCAGATGACCTAGAGAGAGGGGTTCTAGGGCTACTGCTCTGGTAGAAATTTTCAATAGTTCCTCCTGTCAAATCATTTGTGCACTGCCAAAATAGTTGTCAAAACAGTATAGCAGCAAACACCATGTAAGGAATTAAGTTCTGTATTAAGTTCTGCAGAACAGCCAATGGAAGCAGCAGCCATGAACAATAGGTGAAGCTTTTGGTGAAAGGCTGGTTGGTTAAAGAAATAATCTTACCAATTTTATCAGATATACACACAGTCAATGAAACTTGTAGGGTTTGCATCTGACTTGTCTGTCTTCCCTCAGTGTGATGTTAGCATAAAGCTTCCAATAATTAATGGAAACAACAGTGGCAGATACTGCTATAGTTCACTAGTTCTTCTATAGGTCACTAGATTTTCTTTTGAAAGTTTCTGCTACAGTAACTAGACTGAAGTAAAAAAATAAGGTGAAAAGAAGAAATATTTAGTTAAAAGAACTGCATGTAGTCAGCTTGCATACTTTTCAGCCAAAAATGTAAAAATGAATGAGGAAATAAATATATTTGCATCTAGCTCTAATATAATTTAATTTTGCTTGCTTTTTCTCATCTAATTAGCATTTCAAGATAGAAACACAGTTGCTGCTAATGATATCATGGCGATTTCATCAAGTACTTCCCATGAATACACTGCAGCTGTGTTAGAAGAGGCTGTTGTGGCAGGAAACAACGTAATAGCTATTTTTGGGTCCCTTAGCTATGCATGACTCAGGAAGAAAAAGAATCATTTCTTGATTTTCTATTCTGCCTAGGTATTTAAAACACCAATCACCAGGCCTACTCAGACATCAGTCCTGTTTCATCAGGGAGATGAAGAATAAGCCTCTGGAGCTCAAATGTGAGGATGTAATTCTGTGAGATGCTGATTGTCTGTAGATCTCATTAGCTTCCAGTTAGAGGCATCCACCTTCTCTCAGGTCTGAGATCTTAGACTGAAATTCAGAACCAAGGAAGGAGCCCCAACTTGGCCTTAAATGTCACATCAACTTCATAAGCGTCATTTGGAGGCTCTAAAAGCAGACAGTAATTTTTTCACCAGAGTAGAGATGTTGAGTGCTCAGCAGATTCCATACACAATTAATGACATATTTTCTGCCTTCATTTTATTCCTTGTTTCCAAGTTAAATGCTTCCACACTTCATCATCTTCCTTGTTATACAAGCAGCGCATTCTCATGCTAGCGAGCTGGCAGCAGCCCCTAGCATTAGAACACCATTTTTTTTCCATTAAAGGAGAGCTTTTTAACTGTTTCAGAGAAATCATCACATCTTATCTCTATTCTCTGTAACTGCCTCTTAATCTGTTTGGAAAAAATATTGGGGGGTTGTGTCCCATGGGAGTATGTCTTGCTTTTGCTCATCGCAAAATTGTACATCTCACCAAAATAATAACTGAACATGAACATCTGAACCTAAGGACAGGTTCAGCCATAGTACCATGGTTTAGCTCATTTTGCCTGGCCATCCTAGGGGTATGCTTGTTTGGCATGTAGGACTGAGGATGTGGAGGAATTAGTCAGGAATGGAATCAGGCTGTTTGCATAGCCTGTCGCAAGTGCTCTGGAACCTGCAAAATATGTAGAAAATGAGACCATAAAGGCAGGTAGATAAAGATGCGATATGGTATATTAATGTTTTGCAAATTAACCGTAGTTCTACCATCATGACTTCTGCATAAGGTACGCAGCAAAATATTGGCAGCTGGCCAGAGAGTCCACAGTTAGATATTCACTACAGAAACCATTGTGTCATTTTAAGACATTGCATGGAGCTGGCTGGTTTCCCACCAGAGCTGATGGTGGGCACTCACACAAGTCATTCCATTAGCTCTTCCCCTGCAGCAGCAACGTCTAGCAAGAAGGAGTAACGGATCCTCAGGGAAGGATCCCTTACACTGCCATGCTGCAGTGAAACTCCACACAGTCAGCTTCCATGTTTCTCATTTTTAGGGTGCCTAAGGCCAATCTAATCTGCACACATGTTTAGTTCTCACAAGTGCAATCAAAATGCCAAGCTGCATGTTCTGGAAGAATGAATGTGGTCAGAAATTCGTTTGAAAGTAGGTTTGGGTTTTGTTGGTTTTGGATTTACCACTGATTCTTTGGGTGGCTTTAAGGAAGTCTCTTGTCTCCATTTCCTTTTCTGTAGAATAAGATAGTATTGTTATTTCATCTTAATTGGGGGTGTTAGGGAGGGAAAAAAATAAGAGTTGGGAGGAAGGAAAAAAAACCTAGAAAAGACCTTGAGGAAATTAATAATTTTATGTTCTTTGAAAATAGTGCTTAATATGATCCAGTAGAAAAAAGATATTTTCAAATAAGGATAAAAATAATAAGCAGACTATTACTCCTGAAGCAGCATCTATCTATACACTTTCTGAAGAAGGTAAATTAATTCTGCTGTTGGAACTCTATGTTATGAGAAGCTTGTTCCTAGTTTTCTGGTAACTGTTTTGAAATGCAGATGAATGAGAATTAACGTTGAGCTGGCGACACATTTTAGTCTTCCTTTGGATTTGCTAACCTTTTCTGAGACAGATTTTCAGACAGCATTTTGCCAGTTCAGGTAAGAGTATTCCTTCAAGAAAATGGAAGAGTCTAGAAAATGTTATTTTTTTCCAATATTTCTCAAAGTCTCACTACTACTTTTGCATGCCAGAAGGAAAACAAACTTCTTCATGGCATACACAGTTCCAGAATTACCCGCTGAGATATTCTGGTTAGTTTTCAGCAGGGCCTGATGGTTTGTGTCTAAAATTTCATCTAGTTTATGAACCGTTCTTTATGTTCTTGAAATAGACACATTCGTAAGGAAGGATTTACTTTAAAATGTATCTGCTTCCTCAGCTTATAGTACATTATTATTCTCATCTGGTTATAAACACAAAGCAAGGTCATATGGCTCTAGTTTCAAGAATACGAAATGTAGATTTGTGGTTGTTAATCTCATTTGTCACTAGGATTGCCTTCATAATTACTCACCCATCAGCCCTGTAAAGTAAAAACATATGTACTGCACTAATGTCAACCTCTTTGTATTCATCCAGTATCCCAGATCATTCCAGCCCTATGACAGCTGCTGAAATATATGACAAGTTCAGTCAACCAACAATGGCAATGAACACTCTGGTTAAGAACATGTAGGCAAAGCATTACATCAAGAGCTCTACTGTTCAAATACATATTTTTAGGGTGACCAGAGCTGCAATGTCAGACATCAGTAGAGAGGGAGAAAAATACATTCAGTTGAGAAAAATATACTGTATCTTTCATGTATGGACCTTTTGGCATCACACCTCTGAGCTCTAATAGTTTGCAAGAAGTTAGGGCAAAGACTTTCTTTGAACTGAGCTGAAGTAAGAAGTCATCTGTAGACCCAGATGGCCTTTTTTTTTTTTTTTTAGCTAAAGGAACAAGATGACAAAGCTGTCTATTTTCTGTTTTATTTGAAAGGTATAGAATCAAAAAGCTTGGAGTGTAACTAAGCAGAAAACTTGTTTTCCATGTATTTTTAAATCTTTTGATTTCATTTATTCTGGGAACAATGAGGAAGCTGAACCTAATTTTCTGCCAGAGACCTGCATCCACATGTATTCTGTCATGGATGTTTATTGAGTTTTGCAGCATGTCCCTTTCAAATGGGAATAGTTTCACTGCATGAACAATTGGTTTTATACAAGTAACAAACATAATGTTTCTTTCTAAACTCAATGCATCGGAAAGTGAAGACAAAAGCTATCAGGATCTTCAGCTATACAGAGGAAACACAGATGTATCGATCAATACGCTGTATGTGTGTAGCAGCTCTTGAGTCAGCCATGCCAAACAACATTCGAGAGGCTGGCTTCCCTGGCTTCAGAGTCAAGGGCTATCACAGACATGGCACCTGCCTCTGTTCTTCAGTAGAAGGTGCAGTGCCTAGGCTCTGAATGGAAAGGAGAATGTGAAACACACACATTTCAATGATGTGAGCAACAGAGGCACTGTAAATTCCTATAATTGTGGACACTCAGGGGAAACAGATTTTCTGCAATGACTTTATGCAGAAATTGATTATGTTTGCCTTTGCGTATGGGGGTGGGAAATGGGGTGATAATACAAGAAAGGAGAGAAACATTGCTGCCCAGAGGCTGGGGAGCACTTTGCACATATCACCAGAAGAGGGAAGAGATCTTACAAACCTTTCATGACCCCAGGTTTCTTCTTTAAAAGAATCTTTGGTGCTTTCTGGAATAAAAACGACCAGCTGATGCTGAGAACAAATGTAGTTTGTAAGTACTACACATCATAAGCAAAACCATCCCAGATTTTAACCTAAATACTTACACTAGTGCCCTCTACTTCACAACAGTTTTCCATAAGAGAAAAATCTGTTACCTACCATGTACTGGTTTTGCTCCTGCAGTTTTTAGCTATCTGAAGTAGTCTGCTTATACCAAGTCCCTAGCTCTGCACTCCAGGGTTTGAATATGTAGTCTATAGCAATATTTCAGACTGTGGGCATTGTAGGTAATCTTGTTGAGTGCATCTAGTAATAAAGGACACTTACTAGTGCAGCCTAACTGGCAAAGGAAGAATGAGTGACTACTGTCCTCCAGCATCTTTGACCTATATGGTATTAGGCTCCAGCCATGGTCTCTAAGCTTTCCTCATGTTTTTCCCTAGGTCGTCTCTCCCTAATGACCACCTTCAGTTGTTTCTTGGTAAAAGCACTGAGAACCAACAGAATTAAGGTCTGAAGGCATCTTCAATATGGGAGATTTTTCTCTGTGCTAACCAGAATTGCGTATAGATCACACATACATTATTTTGAATAGATACAGTGGAGGTTTTCATGTACATTCATATTGCACACCTGTGTACTGCAGATATCAGTTTAAGTAACAGAGGTCAGAGTTGGCAGCTCTCTGTTATACAATACCAGGACCTGTGCTGTATTTATTCTGCAGCAGATTGTAGCATCTGTTCTAAAATCAGAAATAAAAAAGGCAATTCTTAACTTTTGATTGTTCATAGCTAATTTTCCTATATGATAAGAAGTATTTGGTATATCCATTACAATCTCAACTGCTTAAAGACAAGGAGATCAAACTATTAAGAGCTTCAAAAATCTTTTCTTGCACACACAGGAAGAAAGCTAAAAAAATCTGTGTTTCAAGATAATAAATTAATGCTTGCACTAGTTTAGTAAAATGTTGATTACTACTAGCATCAAGTCAGCAATGTTCTTAAAAATAAATATATAGGATATTTCCTATTTATTGGCTGGCATTTTTGATTGGACAAAGACAGTATCATTAACTACATATAATTTACATTGACTTCAATTTAAGGCAGGCCAATGTTTGGTTACCGGGTACACAAATTAAGTGTGTGTTTCCTTTCTTTTAAAATCACTTTGGCTAAGATTATAATTATAGATGACTAAGGAAAGGGGTGTTCATTTTAAGTCAGAGTCAACTCATTATACTGTGATAAACATGAAAGTGCTGTCAGCATATTTTTTAATATAAAACAATTGCTTTGAAAAAGGGAGATTGAAGATTATAAGCCTCATGGAGGGATCACAGGAAGACTGAGTTTCTTAGGATACTTTAAAACACAGTCTTTATCCTCCGCGTTCCCTTCGTGACAGCTCTTTCCCAGAACCCTGGTAAAGGCTGATGTCACGTCTGAGCTGGCTAATGTCATGATACACCTCTTTCAGGCTGCTTTCAGACTTTTATCACTCCATTTCCTCTACCACCTCTTTCTGCATTTGCTAACAGAAAACATTTGTGTTTACTTTCAAATGGATGATGGAAAAGCTGGCAAGATCCTTCTCAAAGACTTTCTCTGGAAAGACAGTGTCAACAGCATAGAGCTCCTCATGTACAAAAAAAATTGGAAGTGGGCAGTGGTGGATCACGTGTGCTTTGTCACCCAGCAGGAAATGAGAAAGTAGCTTAATATTACCATTCTTGAACACCATGAGATATTTGTCTGAATCTGCATTACCTTAACTGTCAGCAAACTACCAAGCAAGGTCATGACTACATTCGCCCATAATTCATCCCTGAGCAAGCAGAATTGACTTCTCACATGTAATTATGTCCAGCAAATGTATCTAAGTTATCTGTGCTGTGTGTTCGATGGCTGCAACTCAGCCCCGCATGGTGTATCACTTTTAGCAGACCCTCTGGTAACTGACAGAGAGAAATTTGTTGGAGCAGTGAACAAGAAAATAATAAGCAGCTATAGTAAGCTCTGGCTTGTGTTAACAGATATAATTTATGCCATTACAAAATGTCCCTTCCTGAACATTTCTCCTCCAGAAACCGAGATAAATGGAGAAAAAGATCTATGAGTGTTTGAATCTTATTATCCTTCAGTGGTGACCTCCTTCTATTTCTTCTTCCTAGGATCCTGAACTCAATGTTCAAGTGCTGTATAACACTGATTTTCAGACCTGACTTTGACACTTTGCTTTGTTTGCACCTTTCCACCCAAAGAATCCTGCCTGTATAAGCTGAGGGAATGCTTAGTTTATATGGGCTAGGCTATATAGGCTTTGCTATATAGTGGTGAAACACTGGAACAAGTTGCCCAGAGAGGTGGTAGAAGCCCCATCACTGGAAACATTCAAGGTCAGGCTGGACAGGCCTCTGAGCAACCAGGTCCGGTTGAAGATGTCCCTGCTTATTGCAGGGGATTGGACTAGATGACCTTCAAAAGTGCCTTCCAACCCGAACTACTCTATGATTCTATAACTGGCTTATAGAGGCTTGTATAAGCTAAGCCTTCCCTCAGTTTCAGACTGTGCAGTTAAACATAATATCCAGAGGTTTGCAGTTTGCAAGCTGACTGTTTTGTTCTGAGGGTTAGTCTCCTGTATTTAAATGGAGCAATGATTTTCCCCTTTTTAGATTAAACTAACTGGGTCTTAAAAAAATTCACACTGTTTCCCCAATCTATCTGTTTGCTTTTTGGTCAGCAGAGGCTATTCCAGGTAGGCAGGCTAGAAACACTTTTTGGACAAGATTTGTCATGTTCTTAATCATCAGTATCAGTGGCTGTGAAGATGCCTTTAGTGTAATTGGTCCCTTGACTTTTCATATGCCTCAGTTCCCTTTGTATGTTTTTCTGTGTTGCAGAGATCATTCCCTTAACAAGATGCATTAAAAAGGATATGGAATTCTGCTTTTGAACTAGTGCAAGCGTTACTTCAGATGGGCAGCTGAAGTTTTGGAGACGTTTAGTGAATTTCGGGTCCATAAAAGTCAATAGTTTTTCCACTAATTTATATGAGGTCAGCATGTATTTGCTACTGAACAACGTCTTTAGAAATGGGCCCAGGACTTGTTTTCTTTTACTTCAAATCAGCACTGCAGAATAATTTTACCAGAGTAACTAATCTCTGCTCATGTTGTTTGCCCTTTGAAGCCACAGGGATGTATTTCACAAGGGGTTCACTCCTCATGTCTAACTACTTCTGTGGCTTCACAGGAGTTAACCACTGCATACAAATCCCTGAAGCACAGAAAGGAAAGTAAACACTCCCCATAGCCTCCGATTTTGTTTGACTCAATCTCATTATCCAACTTGTTTACATTGTTTCAAATTAAACACTTACTCAACCAAAGCCTAATGACTCCAAAACAATTTTAATGTATTTGCTATTGTTCACTGCATGTTAGCTGCTCAACAAATGTTCTTCTCTTGAAAATATACCCTCACAGTACTCAAGTCTGATGATAATTAAGATCATCAACAGCTCTGTACCATTCACAGCCTCCTCTTGTCATATATTACTTTCAAGTATTCCTGTTACTTTCTTCTTCAAAGTATTTCCCAATATTTACTTCAGAATATTTCCTACTATTCAGACTTCTTCATTATGACACAATGAAAAGGTTAATACTAGTACTGTGGCACCACATCACATTTTAAATGCACATCCAGACAGCTTTTTAACTTTCCTTCTTACAACAGTTCCCAACTTTGGTAATGGAAAGCCCTAAGCAGAATCTTCCCCTCCATCCTATGCTATACAGCCAGGTGAAAAAAAGAGAGCTGGACACCTGTGCGACTTGCATCTTCTGATCTCTTTGGCATGTTAACATTTCACTTTAAGTCCTTATTCATGGATGTTTCACATCGTAATAATTTGTCATAAGATCATTAAATTTGGCCCTTAGATCCTATGCAATTTTAAGAGTTAATAGTTCTCAGTTTTGTGTGCATTTCCATGTATTGTGATCAAATCGGCACTGTTTCTCAGCTACCCTTTCTGCTGGCTATGTTGCTGTAGCTAAAAGGGACCAAGAAAGGAATCTCAATACAGAAATTTCATGTGTACAGGAAAACTACCACATTAAACCCCAAGCTGGGCAAAGATTTTAATATACTAGCCAAAGCTGTACTGGCTGGGTTTTTGCTTTTCTTCGTTTGTTTTCAACTGTCCAGTTTTGCAACAACTTGATACCTAAGTAGCTTTCTGCTATCTCTCCTCTTGCAGGCGGTCTGGTGTCTCATTTCTCCTATGTGAGTAATTACTGTTCTATTGAATCCTTAGTTACAAGATTAATTCTTCACAATTCTATTAGCAAATGTTTTCTGGGTTTATTTACTTCTTACTAGAAGGTAAATGTGCATAGGGAGTATTCCCAGTAGAATACTTGCTAAAAACTTACTCATTCTTCTGAATCCATCATTAATAAAAAACTGAAATTCAGAGTGGCATAACAGACTCTTGGAGGATAGTGCTTTTCACACACCCATGTATGCATACACAGCCTTATCCAGGCAGTTCTCCCTCCTGTCACCATCATTTCACAGAATCAAAGAATCACAGAATGGTAGGGGCTGGAAGGGACCTCTGGACATCATCTACTCCAACCCCCCTGCCAAAGGAAGTTCACCTACAGCAGACTGCACAGGATTGTGTCCAGCTGGGTGTTTGGGGAGGAGTGGCTGGAGAGCTGCCAGTCAGAGAGGAATCTGGGAGTGTTGATTGACAGCCAGCTGAACATGAGCCAGCAGTGTGCCCAGGTGGCCAAGAAGGCCAACAGCATCCTGGCCTGTATCAGATATAGTGTGGCCAGCAGGAGCAGGGAAGTGATCATGCCCCTGTACTGGGCACTGGTGAGGCTGCACCTCAAATACTGTGTGCTGTTTTGGGCTCCTCACTACAAGAAGGACATTGAGGCGCTGGAGAGGGTACAGAGGTGGGCTACCAAGCTAGTAAAGGTTTTGGAGCATGTCTTGTATGAGGAACGGCTGAGGGATCTGGGGCTGTTTAGCCTGGAGAAGAGGAGGCTGAGGGGAGACCTTATCGCTCTCCACAGCTACCTGAAAGGAGGTTGTAGCGAGGCGGGGGTCGGTCTCTTCTCCCTAGTGACAAGCAATAGAACAAGGGGAAATGGCCTTAAGCTGCACCACGGGAGATTCAGGCTGGATATTAGGAAGAATTTCTTCACTGAAAGGGTTGTCAAGCATTGGAACAGTCTGCCCAGGGAAGTGGTGGAGTCACCATCCCTGGAGGTGTTTAATAGACAGGTAGATGTTGTACTTAGGGACATGGTTTAGTGATGTTGGTAGAGCTAGGACAAAGGTTGGACTCTATGATAGTGAAGGTCTCTTCCAACCAAAACTATTCTATGATTCCACCAAATCGCCTTGCTGGCCTGTCTTCCCTGAAAAGTACATAGCCATCCATGACAGCATTCTAGTCATGTGAGCTATCCCACCATGTCTCTGTGACTGCAATGGGATCACGGCCCTGCAGCTGCACACACAGATCGCCCATTCTTCCTGTTTATTCCCCATGCTACATGCCTTGATGTACAGGCGTTTCAGAGGTAATCGAACATGCAGGTTTCCCTGGAGGGGTGCAAAAGGATCCACCTTAGCCATACACACTCTTGAGGTGGTTTGCCTTCTGGTTCTTACCTTGGTAGGCAGCTAAGGAACATTTGTCGTGCTCTAGTTGGCCTGCCTTATTCCCCAGGTGGATGTGATGGCATGAGCATTGCCATTTTGGACCTCACCCTCCGAGTCCTTCAGCTTAAGGCCCGCTTCACCAAGTTGGCCAGCCTACTGCCAAAGATTCCCTTGCCTCTTCTAGACAGGTGAATTCCATCCCTCCCTAGCGGATTATAGTCATCAAAGAATGTCCTGTTCTCATAAAAGCCCAAACGGCACCAGCCACATAACCAGAAGTTGATATGCATTATTCGTCCGTTTGTGGCTGCCCTCTTTCCTCCAACTGGTAAAACGGAGGGAAAGATAACTTGAGCACCAATATTTTTCACTTGCACCCCCAGGGCTTTATAGTCTTCCTTGGTTCTATGCAAGTTCTGGCTTGTGACATTATTCAAGCCCACATGAAAGAGTAGCAGTGGATAGCAGTCTGTGCCCTTGATAAGTTGTGGAATCCTCTCAACAATGTCTTGGACCTTAGCTCCTGGAAGGCAGCGTACCTCTTGTGATTCCCTGTCAGGCCAGCAGATGGGCATCTCAGTGCCCTTTAAGAGAGAGTCATCCGCTATGAGCACTCGTCGTTTCTTTTTACGGTATCCACTGTGTGCTACTGGTACAGTTTTTCTATGCAGACCTTGCTCCTAGGTGACTATATCTGTTAAAGCTTCAAATTTGTTTACAGATGTGCATCCATTTTCTTTTCAACTAACACTACTCTTTTCTGAGGTGTTTTAATTAAGTTAAGATATTAAGAAAGACATAGAACTGCTCAAGCAGATCCAGCAAAGGGCCATGGAGATGAACATAGGGCTGGAGCACCTCCCCTGTGAGGACAGGCTGAGAGAGTGGCGTTGTTCAGTCTGGAGAAGAGAAGGCTCCGGGGAGACCTTCTAGTGGCCCTCCAGTACTTAAAGGGGGCCCATAGGAAAGGGGGGGAGGGACTTTTTACCAGGGAGGGTAGTGACAGGACAAGGGGTAACAGTTTCAAACTGTAAGAGGGGAGATTTAGATTAGATCTTAGGAAGAAATTCTTTCCTGTGAGTCTGGTGAGACACTGGAACAGGTTGTCCAGGGAACTTGTGGCTCCCCCCTCTCTGGCAGTGTTCAAGGCCAGGCTGGATGGGGCTTTGAGCAACCTGGTCTACTGGAAGGTGTCCCTGCCCATGGACGGGGGTTGGAACTAGATGGTCTTTAAGGTCCCTTCCAACCCAACCCAAACCATTCTGTGATTCTATGAAGTTTTCTGTTAAGTATTTGTAAGGCACTAAATCAAATAACTATTAAAGTCCATATAGTAGTGGCCAAAATCACTCCTTCCCTTTCTCAGGGTTGACCACATTCATTCAGTGTCAATTCATACACTGATACTATTAATTATTTTTAGTTCTGTTAACTTTCACAGACCTAATCATCCTACTGTCATGTGTGTCTGACCTTCAGAGGTGATAATGGATATTTTCTGAATTTGGAATAACTTTAAAATGCAACTTAGATATACCTTTTATTAATTTTTTGTATCTTAATTTCCTCCTTACAATTAATTGAAGATCTCTAAAAATGCGAATCTTGCCTAGTCCATGCTATCTTTATTCTTTTTCAGTTCTTGATTTTCTCATTTTCTTAATTGAAACACTGATTCTTGTCCTTGCAGCTTGACTTCCCACACAGACACATCTCTACTTTCCATATTTATTACTTTCTTCCCTCAGCTTTCCTTTGATCACAAACCCTGACACAAGTTCACTTCTCTCCTTGCTGAGCTTCAGATCTGAGAGTCTTTGATTCTGCCCTGCCTTATGCCCTTCATAACCCTCCCAGGCTTTCAGGCCTGTGGCCGAATTAGCCACAGTATCCAAAGATGTGAAATGCAGGAAAACTTCTGAATCATTTCTAACAGCAAGAAAATCCAGGAAATCCGTGACAGAGGGATAGGCAAAATGAGTAGACTCATTTCTGCAAATTACTCAATCAGATTGAAGAGTAGCATACACATATGGACGTATTAGGTAGCCAGCATGTCCCACAGAACCATTAGATGTTGTGTCTTCTGAAGCAAAGTTTTCTTTCAGGACAGCATACTACTTGGAAAGGCCATTTCTTACTTCCAAGTAACCTTGCCAGTTACTTATTTGATAACATTTGCAACTAACACTTTCTAAAGTGGACTTTTCCCCTTAGACAATCCATTCAAAGGCTGCACTTGAGTTTCAAATCTGTGCTTACAATATGGGGGAATAGTGGCTGTCTAGAAGTACCTAACTGTCTTAAAGTCCTGTTACTATCCTTAAACTCCCAGGTCTCTAAATTAGATAAACAAGAAGTCTGAACCAGGGCACAAAATAAACTAGAAAGCTGCTCTTGCACACTACCACAGACATCCAATTTTGCAGTATTCAAGTTTTGAAAAGTTTTTCTGATGCACTAAAAGTCCTAAAAGTCTGTCTTGGAAGTGGCCAAGTGCTTGTGTCTGATGCAATCTCGTTCAGCAGTAAAGGCTGACATTTCTTTGCAGCTTTGCACAGTATGTACTCATTTACACCAGTACTTGCAATTGTGACCCACTCCAGGTTGTTCGCCCTAAAGTGCAGCCAGTCATACAGATTTTGAAGGAATAGAGAATCAGATTCAGCGACTCTTCACTGCTACCCCAAATGTCTCTCTTAATTTCTCTAGCTGATCTTCATTATGACAAGCTTATGCAGTAAACTAATAGTATGTATGCCATTTTCTCAGAAATAGTCAGAAAAATAGTACAATACAAGCATCATGTGACAGAATATAAATCACATTCTGACTTAAAATTTACTTAGCAGGAAAACACTTAATCTGTGATTTTCAACCTGAAGAATATCTCAACCACTTCATTTGGAAAAGAGTGTCTTTAAAAAAGCCTAATTAACAGCAGTCTTAAACTCCCTGTAAGGCAGTCTGTCCATCCACTAAACAATGTTGAGGTGATCTGCAAACACAAAAAATTTGAAAGGTAAAGATGATCAGCTCTCTTCCATGTGCATAATCCCATTTTTTCCTTACACTGAACAAGAATTTTCCAGTTAAGACAAGGAATTTTCTCACAAAACAAAACCATGAACACTCCAGAATCTATAATTCTAGCAAGCCAAAAGACTTAGGCAATTAAGATATAAGCTAAAAAGATTCTTATATGCATTTAAGCTATAAGAATTTAAAACCAATGCCTTTCATACAAGTTTTCAAAGTACTGGCTATTGTTTGGGTTTTTTTTCCAGAGTGCATCCTGGCAACAGCGAACACAATTTCATTTACTTGACAAGTATTGTTGATCATTAGGGACTTTGCCCTATGTTTTTTCACTGTTCATTAAATATGTTTCTTAAAAGACTGTTCAATTAAAATGCTAGTTTTATCAGCAAAGATCAGGCATAATGTTATTGTTACTGAACACAAGAATAGAGTTGTGTATCAAGCCATCCTCAGTAATTGTTAACTTGTATACATTTGAGCACAGGGGGAAAGCACATTAAAGTAATGAATATTGATTTTAAAAGGAATGCCTTAAAGATCAGACATCAACACAAGTCGAAGAGTATGACATGAGTTGCCAAAGTTTAATTCTAGCAGCTAGTAGCAATTTCAAGAGATAAAGACTGGGAGCTTGTAAGTAAAAGCCTTTCCATTTCTTCCTGCCAAACAGCCATAGATTCCACAAAAGGCATCAGGTCTAAAGCATGAGTTACTCAGAAAGGGTCTGGCAAGATTATGATAAAAGATTAATTAATTTGTTATGATCAGACTCTTGAAATTTCTTCTTTTTTTTTTCTTTAGTTTTCTTTTTCTTTTACAATGGCAAAAAAAATAATGCGAGAAGTGAAGAAGCTGTTCTCTCTCTGCTTTACAGCAAGTCCTGCACTTGTAGTAAATGGGACTGTCAGCTTACTGCAGCATTGCCAGACACCCACTATTGTAAGACACTTGTCAGCAGCTTCTAATTTTTGTGAAATTGTGCTCAAATTTTCCATTCCTGTGGGCAGAAAATATCTCAAAATAATGTTACACTTTTCTGTTGAAAATGTAATTAAAAACCCAGTGTCATCTAGTGACACTTTGACTTTCTCAAAACTGAATGTTATCTAATAATAGGGCTATCCATTAAGTTCATGAATATATAGGATCTGCTTAGCAGGAGCACTGAATCTAGAGGAAACCATCTAGGTCACAAGAACAGGACTCTGAGCATACTGAATAGTGCTACTTTTCTTTAAGTTACATCTAAGAGAGCTGGGATTGGGCATACAAAAAAAAAAAAGTAAAGTGATTTTTCTCATTTCTAAATCTTTCTATTACCAGCTATAAAATGGGAATGACGAAACTCTGCCAGCAGTTTGCTTTTTTTAAAAAAACAAACTTTCTAAGTTATACATAATATATTGACAAGAGCTATTGAAAACCAAGGAGAAAATTAATATTTTCGTCAGAGCAGACTGACTTGTGGGCAATAAATATTAGAAACATAGAATCATAGAATCATTTAGATTGGAAAAGACCTTTAAGATCATCAAGTCCAACCGCTAACCTAACACTGCCAAGTTCACCACTAAACCATGTCACTAAGTGCCTCATCTATGTGTCTTTTAAATACCTCCAGGGATGGCGGATGGTGACTCAACCACTTCTCTGGGCAGCTTGTTCCAATGCTTGATAGCCCTTTTGGTGAAGAAATTATGCCTGATGTTCAATCTAAACCTCTCCTGAGGCCATTTCCTCTTGTCCTAGCGCTTGTTACTTGGGAGGAGAAAAACCTCACTACAACCTCCTTCCAGGTAGCTGTAAAGAGCGATAAGGTCTCCCCTCAGGCTCCTTTTCTCCAGGCTAAACAACCCCCGTTCCCTCAGCCGCTTCTCATAAGACTTGTGCTCCAGACGCTTCACCAGCTTCGTTGACCTTCTCTGGACACGCTCCAGCACCTCAATGTCCTTCTTGCAGTGAGGGGCCCAAAGCTGCACACAGAATTCGAGGTGCGGCCTCACCAGTGCCGAGTACAGGGACACAATCACCTCCTTGCTCCTGGTGGCCACACTATTGCTGATACAGGCCAGGATGCTGTTGGCCTTCTTGGCCACCTGGGCACACTGCTGGCTCATGTTCAGCTGGCTCATGTCAACCAGCTCCCCCAGGCCCTTTCCCACCAGTCAGCTTTCCAGCCACTCCTCCCCAAGCCTGTAGCGCTGCATGGGGTTGTTTTGACCCAAGTGCAGGACCACTTGGCTTTGTGGAACCTCATGGCATTGGCCTCAGCCCATTGATCCAGCCTGTCCAGATCCCCTCTGCAGAGCCTTCCTGCCCTCGAGCAGATCAACACTCCCACCCAATTTAGTGTCATCTGCAAACTTACTGAGGGAGCACTCAATCCCCTCATCCAGATCACTGATAAATATCTTAAACAGAATTGCCCCCAATACTGAGCCTTGGGGAATACCACTGGGTTGAATTCCATTCCCCGTGACTCTTTGGGCCTGGTCATCCAGCCAGTTTTTAACCCAGTGAAAAGTACACCCATCCGAGCCATGAGCAGCCAGTTTCTCCAGGAGAACGCTGTGGAAAACAGTGTCAAAGGCTTTACTAAAGTCCAGGTAGACAACATCCACAGCCCTTCCCTCATTCACTAAGAGGATCACCTTGTCAGAGAAGGAGATTAGGTTAGCCAAGCAGGACCTGCCTTTCATAAATCCATGCTGACTGGACCTGATCGTCTGGTTGTCCTGTAAGCACCACGTAATGGCACTCACAATGAACTGCTCCATAATCTTCTTCCCTGGCACCGAGGTCAAACTGACAGGCCTGTAGTTCCCTGGATCCTCCTTCCAGCCCTTCTTGTAGCTGGGCATCACACTTGCTAACCTCCAGTCAACTGGGACCTCCCCTGTTAGCCAGGACTGCTGGTAAATGATGGAAAGTGGCTTGGTGAGCACTTCTACTAGATCCCTCAGTACCCTTGGATGGATCCCATTCAGCCCCATAGACTTGTGTGTGTCTAAGTGGTGGTGTGGCAGGCCACTAACCAATTCCTCTTGGGGACTTCGTACTGGTCCCCGTCCCTGTCTTCCAGCTTAGGAGGCTGAGTTCCTTTAAAACAACTGGTCTTGCTATTAAAGATGGAAGCTTATTAACTGAATGTTGCCTATGCATGTCTTATGCAAAGAGAGTGGGAAAAAAGATGGAATCTGAAATCGAGACATCATAAATGCAGCCGCACAAGGGGATTGAATTATATTGCACAGATAACCTTAATTTTGACATTTTGGTGTGCTTGACATAATGTTTTCTGGTGCTCATTCGATGCAGTTTGATACTGTAAAGATTCCTGTACATATATTTGTACAAACTGATCTGGAAGAATTGAAGTCCATGAAAACACTGGATCTTCGTACAGATTTATCTTCCCAGAGAATGAATCTTGGCCCTCTTCTCTTGTCTATAATGATGGTCACATAACAACTATTTTGCACTAAAGTGTTACATGAGATATTGGTCACCTCTGTTCTAGGAGGTCTTGTCAGGGAAAGACTTGTATTTTTCCCAATTCTTCTGCCCAATGCTAACATGCCTCTTTGGTGCTGTCTGTGAAATACCAGGTGCTATTTCTGAGTTGGGTCTACCTGAACTACTTCTGTCCATACCTCAACTTGTGTTGAAAAAGCAGAGTCCAAAGGAAAAAAGGTTTGCCCAAGACCTCAACCACCCCTAAGCTGTCCTCATTCTTCACTAGGCTGGACTTATACAGGCACATTCAGGACAGAGGCATAAGGACCTAGATGGAAAGGGCTGAGGAAAATTCTCTCAGGCTTCCCTTCACAGCACGGTGTCTGTCTGCAGTGGAAAATCCTGGCAGAGACAAGGCACAGATGGGTTTTATCATGACACAGGAAGAATGAAATAGTCCACTTTATCACCTTGGGGCCTCAATTTTCATGAGGCCACATCAACTTGATTTTCTAGGAAAATGTCCCTCAGAAGGTCACAGCTAGATAAAGCAAAGAATAAAGGCCAGAGCTGGCCCTGCCTTCATTGCAGTATGAACCTCAGGACCTCCCTGGGGATCCGCTGGCTTCTATCCAGGCACCAACATTTGTCAGCTCGCAGTGTGTTTCCACACAGGCCATGCCACATCTGGTCGATAAAGTCGATGTGCCACAGCGCCTGCACTGAGTGCCCATGGGCTTTGCGTTGTCTGGCAAATCTGAGGCAGATGTGCCGGTAGTCCTTCAAGTCTTTTACGCCCTCCCTCCAACTATGCTGTGCCATGCTCATCTGGGACATGAATTGGAGAGCAGCTCAAACATTTTTCAAATGTTTTCCCTCCCCCTTCACAACTTCATATATATAAAGGGAAGGATAATAAAGGAAAGGGAAAAGAAAGATTAAGGAAGATATGCTCTGTGTAAATGTGTATCACAGTGAAATCAAAATGCTGATAGATATCCTCCACCATGTTTTTCCACTTCTTGTACCTTTAGGAAATTTAAAATAGCACAAGCCTCTTTTTCACCTTTTTTTCCCCCATAGTTATGCATCATCACTTGCAATCTGCGTTCTGTTCTGCTGGTGAGTATTTCTGGGCATAGTCCATTCTGCTGCTTCTGTTTTCTTCCTACCTCTCTGTCCTGCAAAAGTAAAAAATATTTTACCTTGCTTGCTAATCAGCCAGTTTCTGGTGTCACATTTATAGCCAAGTACAAGAAAAGGCTCTTATTAAAATACACTCTTTTGAAAAGTGTAAAGAAGGAATAGAGACTAAAGAAAAACATAAAGCTGGGTACATTTCTATCACAGAACAGTTTGTTTATTATAAAGCTCTAAAGCCAGTAATCTCTAGCAGGGCCTCCATATTAATCATGCTTTTTACAGCTCACAATCTGTCCACTTCAAAGAGGATTGTTGACTTGGTACAACTTTTTCGAGTTTTATTGAGTTATGTGTGTTTTGTCCTGCTGAAGCTTAGTGTCTTTCCTTCACACAGATCTGCTTTCTTTTGTGATGGTGTGAGTACAATAGGAAATTACTTTTTCCTTCATACGTTACAACATTCTCAATAACACATAACTCTTCTGCTTCTTACTGTTGGTCTGAGTAGCTCAAGGACTCTTCTGATCTTACCAGCCTTTCAAAGTCTTGCTGGGCCATTTCAAATGATTATTTTGATCCTGAGCAAGGTGTGAGTAATTTGAAAGAACTCCTCTCTTGCTTCACTAGAATCTTGAAAAGTCATTTAGTCTCCAATTTGGATCCTATTTTAAGTTCTGTATGAATATCATAAAAACACTAAAGACCACAACAGTGATAGCTAATTGCCATAGAGACAATATGCAGTAAAAAAAGCAAACAGGCTTCGCCTGAGGAACATCGTGTTTTCCTCATCGTCACTTGTATGTGTTGTGAAAGTGGGCCGTGGTGGCACAGGTGAACAGGCATCACTCCTGGCATTCAGGAAGTAGATTTGCAGAATATACTAGTCTTTTTACAAGGCAAAGGATCGTTTTTCTCGGTATATCAGTACATCCCAAGTCCTGCCCTCTCGAGTTGTGAGCTGGACCAGCATCATATGCTGACATTATGTGTTAGAATTTGAAAAGCATCCAGCACAACAAAAGCCTAATTCAGATTGAAGCTCTGGCATAACAGTAAGATAAATTATTGTAATTCACTGTGAATCCTCTTTCCCAAGAGTATATTGGGAAGAGTCATCAAATGGATGATGACAACTTCTTTCTCCACATGACAGAGGAGCCAGCGAGGAGAGGAGCTGTGCTGGACCATTTTCCTCACCAACAAGGAGGAGCTGGTGGGGAATGTGAAACTCAAGGGCAGCCTTGGCTGCAGTGACCATGAGATGGTGAATTCAAGATCCTTAGGGCAGCAAGGAGGGCGCACAGCAAGCTCAGTGCCCTGCACTTCAGGAGAGCAGACTTTGGCCTCTTCAGGAATCTGCTCGGTAAGAGTACCAGGGGATACAGCCCTGGAGGGAGGAAGGGCCCCAAGATAGTTTGTCAATATTCAGGTTTCACCTCCTCCAAGCTCAGGAGCAATGCATCCCAACAAAGAGGAAGTCGGGCAAAAATTCCAGGAGGCCTGTGTAGATGAACAAGGAGCTTCTAGACAAACTCAAACAAAAAAAGGAAGCCTACAGAGGGTGGAAGGAAGGACAGGTAGCCTGGTAGAAACGTAGAGAAAGTGCCCAGGAGGCCAAGGATCAGGTTAGGAAAGCCAAGGCCCTTATGGAATTAAACCTGGCCAGGGACATCAAGGGCAACAAGAAAAGCTTCTATAGGTACGTCAGTGACAAAAGGAAGACTAGCAAAAATGTGGGCCCTCTCTGGAAGGAAATGGGAGCCCTGGTTACCTGGGATATGGAGGAGGCTGAGGTACTCAATGACTTTTTTTGCCTCAGTCTTCACTAGCAAGTGCTCCACCCACACCGCCTGACTTGAAGAGGGCAAAGGCAGGGGCTGTCAGAATGAAAAGCCACCCACTGTAGGAGAAGATCAAGTTTGAGAACACCTAAGGAACCTGAAGTTGCACAGGTCCAAGGGACCTGAAGAGGTGCATCCAAGGGTCCTGAGGGAACTGGTGGATGAAGTGGCTAAGCCACTATCCATCATATTTGAGAAGTCATGGAAGTCTGGTGAAGTTTCTGCCGACTGGAAAAGAAGAAATATAACCCCCATATTTAAAAAGGGAAAAAAGGAAGACCCAGGGAACTACAGGCCAGTCAGCCTTACCTCTGTGCCTGGACAGATCATGGAGAGAATCCTCCTGGAAACTATGCTGGGGCACATGGAAAATAAGGAGGTGATTGGTGAGAGGCAATATGGCTTCATTAAGGGCAAATTGTGCCTGACAAATTTAGTGGCCTTCTATGACAGGGTTACAGTGTTGGTGGATAAGGGAAGAGCAACAGACATCATCTACCTGGACTTGTGCAAAGCATTTGGCACTGTCCTGCATGATATTCTTCTCTCTAAATTCGATAGACATGGATTTGATGGATGGACCACTTGATGCATCAGGCATTGGCTGCGTGATTGCGCTCAGTCACAATCAACAGCTCGATGTCAGTGAGCCATGACGACTAACGTTCCTCAGGGGTTGGTATTGGGACTGGTGGTGTTTAACATCTTTGTCAGCAACATGGACAGTGGGATTGAACGCACCCTCAGCAAGTTTGCCAATGACACAAAGCTGTGTGGTGTGGTCAACATGCTGGAGGGATGGGATCCAGCGAGACTTTGATAGCCTTGAGAGGTAGGCCTATGCAAACCTCATGAAATTCAAGAAGACTGACTGCAAGATCCTGCACCTGGGTCAGGGCAATCCCAAGCACAGATACAGGCTGGGCAATGAGTGGATCTAGAGCAGCCCTGTGGAGAAAGACTTGGGGGTGTAGGTGGATGAAAAATGTATGAGCCAGCAATGTGTGCTTGCAGCCTAGAAAGCCAACTGCATCCTGGGCTGCATCAAAAGAAGCATCACCAGCAGGTCGAGGGAGGTGATTCTCTCTCTCTACTCTGCTCTGGTGAGACCCCACATGGAGTGCTGTGTTCAGCTCTGGGGCCCCCAGCGTATGAAAGACTCAAGTGGGTCCAGAGGAGGGCCACGAATATGATCAGGGGACTGGTGCACCTCCCCTGTGAGGACAGCCTGAGAGAGTTGGGGTTGTTTAGCCTGGAGAAGAGAAGGCTCTGGGGAGACCTTCTAGTGGCCTTCCAGTACTTAAAGGGGACCCACAGGAAAGGTGGGAAGGGACTTTATCAAGGAATGTAGCGATAGGACGAGGGGTAACGGTTTCAAGTTGACAGAGGGTAGATTTAGACTTGATGTTATGCAGAAATTCTTCACTGTGAGGGTGGTGAGGCACTGGAAAGGTTGTGCAGAGCAGTTGTGGCTGCCCCCTCCCTGGAAGTGTTCAAGGCCAGGTTGGATGGGGCTTTGAGCAATCTGATCTAGTGGAAGGTGTCCCTGACCATGGTAGGGGGTTTCGAACTGGATGATCTTTAAGGTCTCTTATGACCCATGCTATTCGATGATGATGATGATGATGACTCTTATGCTTCCATCTAAGGACTCACAATAAATATTTGCAGGTCTGAGTCTTCATTTTGTGGCAGAACTGGCCTAATTTACTTTGTCTTTTTGAACTGGGGAGGCACATACAGCAATGCTGCCTGTGTGCCCTACTGTTGCTTCTCCCACCTGTCTCCCAGGGTCAGCTTCTGCTTTCCAGGTAAGGCATCTTGAGCAGTAACTCCAGAAACAGTATAAAAGATCAGTGTCCATACTTCAATTTAAGGAACTGAGAAAATAAGATGAAGAGGAGGGAATGAAAGAAAAAGATGTGCCTGAGCAAAGAGACTTTAATATCAAGGTAGTTTTTTGGATAATACAGAAGCTGAGTGGAGACCGAATCCTGTCAGAGGTGCCTAACACAGACACTCTGAATATAGCTTCTCAGTTAGGTGGTTTATCATTTTAATACTCCCCACTGGATGCACTAAATCGAACCAAAGGGATATTCTATGGCATCTTGGCTTAGCCAGTCTCCTAGACGTGAAGGGCCTCTAGTGGCTGATGGTCTCATTATATTAAAAATAACTTGTAACTCAGGCTTTCCAAGTATTAACACGGGGCATTTTAAGGTGACACTTTCTCTCTGCCTATCGTCTTTTATACAGTCTTAATGAACAAGGAAGCTTTTGGCAAAAGGATACTAAAGTGGAGGCTGCTGATGCTATTCTACACGTGATAGCATAATATGGAAGGTCAGAGACTAAGCCATGGTATTTCAGGCCACCCAAGCATTTTATATGCATGGTCTCCTTTATACAGTCTTCCCGTATCCTTAACATCCCTCCCCTACACTGGAGTTAGAAGACCTTACTTTTCAGAAATGTGATTTTTTTTTATTTTTTTTTTTTTTTAAAACAGCTGACAGATGCCTGATTGATTTAGCTTATGAGAGAGAAGGTAAGGGATGATTTAATTTTACTCTGCAGACGTGGCTAACAGACAGCTGATGGTAGCACATTTCGGTATAGCAAAGAAAGGCAAGATGTAAGAAGTTTGAAGCTGAAGTCAGCAAAGCTCAAATTGGAGATAATGCAGGATTAACAGAAAGAACAATTGAGCATTTAAAGAGATAACAAGATACAAAAAATTCCAAGCGGTGGAAAACAAGCATCAACACTGGTTGACTTTCTAGAATAACCTAAACATGGCATGTCAAGCAAAAGCTAGTTAGGGCTAAATGAAACATCACTAAGCAAAGTTCTCTGATCTGTATTTTATGGACAGAAGAGACTAAATTACCTTTTCTGAGCTAAAAAAAGATTAAAATGTTTACTATTATCTGAGATATGAGATCAGTGTTAGGAAAGGAAGAGGAAAATAGGAAAAATTGAAAACACAGGGGACACAAAGCATTAGGGAACTAGCAAAATACAAGCAGATAAACCATATGTTTATCTATCTGAGAAAGGCTTCGGCAGGTGAACTGTCATTACTGGAGAGTAGACAGTGTTATATGAAAGGACAATGACATTCACTTTGCTTTGAGCAGCCCATAGGATTCATCATGCCAAGATACAAAAGTCAACAAGTCTGATGTAAATGCCTTATACATTAAAGTATAGTATTAGAGCTCATCTCTGGCCATTATTATTGGCATTATGGGAAATAAGCACAGACTCTCACACATGGTGATCTTACTTGGCAAGTGCTATGGGGCAGCAGTTGGACAGGGCACCCAAAAAGTGTTTAAAGAAATCATACCCAACAGGAAAACAGTAGTGATCTTCAAGCCACCGGACTTTTTCAGGCTAACCTTGTTTTAAATGCTCCCCCAGTTGCAAAAGGTTTTCAGTTAAAAGGTCAAGCTAATTTTAGCCATTATTTCCTGTTTCTGATCAAATGTTTTGGTCTGGCTGGTCCAAGCCTGCTCTTTTCTTTTTAAAAAGGGAATGAATCCTGCTGAATACAGTAATTGTTAATTAAAAACAGCGTATGCTTCACAGATGAATAAGGTATTATGGTAGTTAAGATGTGAAATCCTGAAGGTTTCAGTACAATTCTCCTATTCACAAATTCCAAAAAACACAAGCAAAATGCTGCAAAATGTGTTTGATAAGACTAAATCCATGAGGCCAGACTTTTAGGACTTACCTCCTTGTCTGTGTTCAGAGTACAAACATGAAGGATGTATATGTATATACATATTTTAACAAATGCCGGTTTTCCAGTCTGGAAGCGCTGTTTGTCCTGACACTTTTGTCATTTCAGCTTAGATTTTTTGTACTTTTCTCTGCATGTCTGCTGAATTAACAGTGTCCTTTATGGTAATTAAATTACTATCATGGATCTTAGTAGGAGTGACAGTTATTGGAACAGGATGAGGATATAATAACCCTCTACCTGTTTCTGGGATTTTAAAGGCTAAGGGCTGCTAAATGCACTATTACAGCAAGTCAATCTGGACTATTTTAATCACCTGCAAATGCACGGAAAAGCACGTCCTGTAATAGTCCGCTTTCAGAGGAATTAATGTTGAACCTTTAAATTGATTTAAGAACAAAGCAGAGAGCTATCTGATGCCATCATGTTGTAGGTCACTGTCAGTCCAGGCTAGCAGAGGGTAGCAAGCTGACTTCATAAACCAGCATAAAACATAACTTTACCTACAAGAGATTGTGCTGTGGATAAATGTTATCCTTCCAAAACCAAGATTCAGGTTACAGCTGTTCAGCTCCTTAATCACGATTATCAAGGAGATTGAATGCTAAGTGAGTAGCACAGCAGCAAGTAAGCTAGCAAACACCAAAGGGATCTGCCCAGGCACAACCCCATAGAAGGGATAGGACAGGGATCCTTCACAGAACACCATATGCAGAAGGCCATGCAGTTTCACTGGTACAATGGGATTTTTGCAGTATAAAGATCCTGTCTAAACTCCAGATGTGATCTCCATGTTTGTGGAACGTCACCACAGACACAACTGACTTTGTGTGTGCCTCTTTCTTGTCCTTGACACTGCCCAGGATTACTCCGAGCAGTAAATTCTCTAGCATTTGCTACTTATTTCCCTAATGTGAGAAGACAAAGTGATGAAAGAGGTTTTTTGGGGTTTTTTTTCTAATTAAACTATTGAAAATATCAGCTGTGAAAATTGTGCAAGGTGTTTCCCCTCATCTGCCTTAACTCCCAGACAAAAATAAAGTCGTTGGACTGAATCATCTGAAAAAATAGGATGGAACGAGTGAAGGGAAAGCAGCAATTTCCACACAATGGAAATAGGAGCAATCAAGAGCACAGGCTTACAAAATGGAACAAATTACTGTGCTGCACTTCTACGAAAGAGTATCCAGCGCATGAAGAACATCAAATGATTAACACCATCGTACTAAAAAGAGCAATACTTTGAAAAATTGGATCAGCTAAAGCATGAAGTCTAGAGCACAGCTGGGGAGATGTACCACATGGTCCTCCCATTTTATGCCACACTTGCAAAGCTTGTTGCAGACTGGTTGCAGTCCTGACCCGACGATCCTGCTTCTGGGCAAACTGGAAAGTATCCAGCGGAGTCCAGGCAGCAAATACAGGCAGAGGCCTAGAAATTGTGTGAGGGAAGACACACCAAGAAAATTAAAAATTGGGTTCATTTAACCAAGAAGAGACTGGTATACCACATTCTTCAAAGAAGGGAAGTAAGAAATTACTCTCTGTATTCACCAGAAATGAGGTTGGGAATGATGGGCTTATACTGCAGCAAAGTTTTGACCATGAGTAAAACTCTAACAGAAAGGCTAGTTAAGCATTAGGAATATCTGACTGTGACTAGAATGGACAGTAACCTCCAAGGAACAGTCTTAGTGTCATTGATCCATTTCATAATTGCAACTGGTTCTAGTTAAATGTTAGCAACTACAGCTCTGCCATAAAACTGAAGTTTGAAATTTGCCCTACAGATGGTACCATGAATGTATATATGCTAAGTATGGCACTGTTTGCCTCCTTCAACCTTAATTTCACCCTTAGGAGCTATTTACAGCTTTCCATAACCTAGACCAGGGAAAAAGATATCTCTACTTTATTTCTCAGGAGGGTGGCTCACCAGCTGAGGCTAGAAGGAAGAGTTGCTAAGGCACAGTGTTCAGGTGGGATTGCTTGTGTCACGGAGTGGAGGGTGGTATGAAAGATGAGGAGTACTTGGCCACCCTTTCAGTCCCTAGTCTTCAGGCTGAAATGCCTATTTCAGTGATTTTCATGCTATATATACATTTGCTGGAATGAGAAAATGAAGCTAGGGATGTTTATTTGATTGATCTCATATTAGGATATGAGGAGGAAAATATAATTTTGTATTTGCTTTCAGTAGCCAGCCACTTTTTTTTTTAAATCCCCCCCTCCTCCTTTTCCTCTGTTGCTTTATTCTTTAGCATTATAATCTCTTGCTGAAATGAGATGTTTTTCTCAGTGCTGTTTGCCTAAGATTTAGAGCTTGGGAAAATCTGCTTACTAAATTAAGTCTTTATCATTGACAAGGTTTTTGAAGCTTGAAGAGACTCACTCCTTTTTTCCCTTACCCTGAAGGAAGGCACACACAAAAGGAACAATTGAGGCCACACAGCTGAAGTACATCCTCCAAGATTAGGGGAGGTCAAATTATATATCATAATTTGATATAGAATGTAAGAAGATCTGTCCTTGTAATCATTTTAAATCAGAGCCACTTTATTAAAAACTGAGAAAAACAAAACAGTCAGGGCAGTCTTCAAATGCTCTATTGAATTCTCTGTCCAGCAAAAGCAAGTAACACCCTTTTATCTAACATTTCTTCGTACATTTCCATAAAATGAGGATATGAAAATGTTATTTATGTCTTTCAGCAGCACAACAAACATGTACCATCTGTAGATGTGAATGTAGGGAAGCCTGGGGAATATGCAAGCTTCAATTTAGGGTGAATTAATGGCAGCTCATTTTAGTATCACTAGCTCTTTTCTATATACCAAGCAAAACCAATGAATTTAACTGACATACTTATCCTGCCCACTGTTTCCAAAAGTGCTCCTGCAAGGTGTCAGAGTTTATTTAGACATTTGGGATCAGGGCAAAGGGCTCATGATCTGCACCAGACAGCTGCAATTGCTATTCCAGTTCCCAGGCAACAGAAGCAAACCTAAATCTGATGAGGAATCTGGGTCACTGCTGGGTTTAAAGAAAAAAAAAATCCCAAAGGAAATAAAAAACCTGAATATTTCATATTCTCTAATTGTTTTTCATCATAGTTGCCAATGACTTCAAAGTAATCAGACTCTTGGAAGCTGTTTCTGAATAAACAACTGAGCCGTCGCAAACCACAGAGCTCTGCATCAGGAGTCCATCTTGTATCTGCAAAGCCACCAAATTCCTCTGGGCTCAGAGTTTCCCCTGTAGGGAGCTTGTCCTTGAAAATAAAGCTCAGACATGGGTACTTGCAAGAATTAGAAAAGTTCTTTAAGGAGAAGAAAAGAAACTTTCTTCATGAGAGCTTCAGAGCAGCCTGTTAACTGTATAGCCCAAGGGTATAACATCAGAAAAGAGGCCTTGGTTTTGCACCCTGGGTGTTTTGGCTTTTTTACAGGTCCCTGACCTTCCTGCTAATTCCCACCATTAGAAAAGGGGCTAACAGTAGAGAAAGCGCTGATGATCGCATGTGGATGATTCGGGGAGGTAACTGAATCATCACTGTGAAAGAAGATTTAGCTTTCCTTTATAAGCTGATTTGTGTTGTGAAAAATACCTGTGAAAGGCTGGTATTTGGCAAGACCAGGGTGCTAAGTAATGTTAGAAACAGGAATTGGGAGGGAGCCAAGGCACAGGAAAGGTTACAGTGCTCTTGAGAGTCCTGTTGCCATTGAAGGGCCTCAGAAGAAGCATCAAGTGCCACAAGTGCAAAAAGAAGGGGCATTGGGGAGAACTGCAGCATTTGAAAGGGTTACAGCAGCACCTTTTAATTTTGCAGTTAGCCCCCTTTAATAACTAGCCTATATTTTGAAATAGGTCAGGCTTCAGAACCTTCTACTGAATCTTTCCCAGATAATGTATCTATATTTTTAACTATATAATACAGGCTTAAGTAAAAAGCTTACTAATTCTGCTATATGAAACATAAAGTGTGACTATAGTACACCGTATCTTGTGTTTTGAGCAGATAAGGCATCCTTTATTACCTAACCAATTAAGACCATTCAGGTAGACTGGCTTTTCCCAACCAAAGGTTTTTGTTTTGAGAGACCTTCTGTTCCATACAGGGAGGGCATTAAGGACACAACCCTTTGACATGTCTTGATCTGCATTCTAAGTTATTATGCACTGTAGAAGTCTGGCACAATACTGAACTAACTTCAACAGAATAATGACATCATAGTGAAAGCTAAGTTTCTAGTTTCACTTGTTGGTTCCTCCTTGTCTCCCCTGATTTGTTTATGGTACAGAGGCAGCATGCTTTGGTGAGACACATTAGGTGGTAAAGCCCCCTTTTCTTCCCTTCAGCCTTAGTCTGCACTGTCTTTGAAGTAAACATTGGTCTGTCTGATCCAATTTGACTGTAAAAAACCCGAAGTGGTTTTCAAGTAAGGTTTAAAGTTTGTACCTGACTGAATTTCACCTACACAGAAAGGGCCAAAACACCAAATCCTGATGTAGATATGGACGCAGTCTGAATCTGGGGATTTTTTATACATGGCTTTTTATGGGGTGAACTGCAAGTAAGATACCAGACAAATGCTGCCAGGTGTGCAAGCTTCTACTCAAACCACTATTGTCCTGAAGATAAAGCTACGGCCTGAAATGGTATCCAGACCTTCCTTACCACTTGTTCCTGCAGGAGAAACGTAAAAGGAAGGTGGTGGCACAGATCCTGGCATGGCCAAGTGGGAAGGGGCCCTGAGGATCAGTGTATAAAGCGCTGATGCTTTCACCACCTGCTGTCACTGGGTCCTTAGATGGTCTCTGCACATGTCCAGTCTCTCCTCTTGGGGCAATATCAATTAGAAACCCACAAACCCATTTCACCCTTGGGCCTGTCAAAGTGGTCCTCAATGATACGATCGTCATTTTTGTGAGGAAGCGCTGAGAACAGCGAAAGTCAATGCCAAGCACCTCCCTGTAACGCTGGGGGAGTGTTAAGCTCCCTTCCATGGGACATCGAATGTTCACAAGCTGTAAAATCCTATTTGGAGCATGCATTGTATCTAGTAACAAATAACTCCACACAACTGTTTTAATGTAACACTCTTTTGTTAACACTGACCTTCTTTACATATCTTCTGATCTACATGCAGCTTCAAAGTGTCTTTGCCTTGTGCTCTCCTGCTAACTGCTGCCTCAGATACTCATCACTTTCAACAAGTGACCTGAAAGGTAAGTGCTTCTCTCTAACCTCTGCCTCTTTCATCTGGCTGCCTCTATACTAAAATCAGCATTCTCCTACAACTCTTTGAAACATTTAATGCTGCACCTCCCTGCACCATGTGAATTACAAACCTAGCACCATACCCTATCTGAATGGCAGATTTACTCATCTAGCCTGTGGCTGCTTAGCTCTGCAAAGGAGAGAGCTTGGAGCAGTTCTGCTGAAGCTTATAAGGACACTTGAACTCTGCATGCAATGGGTCGTCTTCCAGCTTGTGATCAAAATGCTTAAATCATTTTAGGCTTGCTGAAAAAAAAAAAAATTAGCTGTAGGTAAGCTCCTGCTTTCTTAACTTGTGAAGACAACACAAACATCATGATGTAAGATTACAATAGTAACAATGAAATGACATTCTAGTTATGCCTGAAGTATTGTATGGTATATGTCATACATTGTTAGGAGAAATAGCTTGACTTGGAGACTGGTTTTAGTACATCTACTTACAGTAAGATAGAATTCCTGGAAGAGTCTTTGTATCAGCATTGTCAGGGAAAGATTTTGAATGTATCCACATCTCTTTCTTGTCTAGCTTCAACTATAATATAAATGAATGGAATAAATTTTTCTATTAAATTAATAATTAAAAATATAAGATGTCTAATGTACAGGAAGAGCAATATAAAGACAAAGTACTAGCCTGAAACTTGGGAGATAAAGGTTCATGCTCTTGATTTGCTACACACTTCCTTTCTACAGTTAGGTAAGTCATATTCATTGTTGCCTTTGCAAATGAAGAAAGAGTGAATGAAAAATCACTATCTTTGGTGTTGGTTGGTTAGGGCTTTTTTTAAATTTAAAATACACTAAAAGGCATTAATTGCTTAGAACATAACAGCATATGTAGTTTAAAACATGAGTTTAGTGCTTGCAGCCTGGAAGTATCAGCATTCAGGCTTTAATTGATTGTCCGTGTAAGAGAACTATGAGCTCCCTCTGAGTTATCATGTGATGACAGCACTGCAAATTCACACCATAGCTAGCATCTTAAAAATGGTTTTGTAGCAAAACCCTCGTCTGTTGTTGCAATGGGGATAGAAAAATGCATGTTCTTAAGCAGTTTCTCCTGCAATACCAGAAAACACTGCCAGTTTACTGTATTTGTATCCTCCTGTCTTGAAAAAAAAATAAAATTAGGAGGAATCTGGACATTGAAGTAGAGAGGAAGCAGATTCCAAATGAAGAGGAAAAATGCTCTTATTTTCCATTACAGGCCAATCAAAGTGTGGTGTGCTAGCATTCTTCTTCTGGGAAGTCCAAACTGTGGCTTAGGATTTGCGTTTTGACTCTCCTAGTCACATTCATCTTCTCACCTGTACCTTTCACTTTCCGCCTCTGTAACAAACTCCAGTGGCTGCAAACAGCTGGTCACCAACAGGGAGAAACAGAATTGAGTAATCTGTATATTTGGCTGTCTTATAGGAGCCCTAAAATAAAAACCTGTGAGTTAAATATCCTCTGTTGACTGTGAATAAAACCTAAACCTGTCATCTGAACTTTAAGCAGCAAATCTTAATCAAATAGTCATTCTCAGAAGCATGATTTCATACAAGGATTGCTTAGTTTAAGTTACCCATATCTCGATAAAGTATGATGTATACTTCAGGATAACTTTGGGAAGTTTTGAGAGGAATACTCCATGGCCTACATCGGGTTTCATGGGGAGAAAAGTAATTTTTGAGGAAATAATTTTCACCTGATATCTCTTTTGTATTCAGCTCTGGTTTTCAGGTAAAAAGGGCAATATGCATTGTATCAGGTGTTTTTAATCCTAGCTGCTCAGAAAAGGAGGAAGCTCATTTTGGTGATGCCTGCTGGTGAGCAAGGAAGAGAACTGTTGAAACCTGAAAAGTCCAGACAAATGGACATAGACCTCAGACTGAGTGACAATCATCTCTTGGCAGCTTCTAGCAAGCAGAATAGAAATGAGATCTGGTCCTAAAGTCAGTTACTTTAAATCCCATTCAGGACCATAACATACTATTGTTGTTTTATTTTTAGATTTTGAACTCATGATATTGCCAAAGGATTAAAAAGCAAACCAGGTTATTTGAATAATAACATGATCTGACAGAATTTTGGCAACAGCCAAAATTCAAATACAAGAAATAAACATTTTCCTTGCTTTGTAATAGTTGACAAGAAACTTGCATTAAGCACACTTCAGGGCTTTCATCACAACCTGGAGCAACAGAGTGAATGAGACCTGAACAAGGCAAGAGGCAAGAGGGGAAGCACTCCCGTCAAAACCAAAACCTTGATGTACTGTGGTTTCCTCCCTGAAAAGATGAGCTAGTGCAAAGGCAGTGAATCAGGTTCTGTATCATGGAGAAGTATTCTGAAGCAGTAAACAAAACAATACTCCTCACCTGAGTGAAAGCTGTCCTAAACAAAGTCACAGTTGTTCCTGCCGTTCAGAGACCTGGACAAGCTTAAGAAGTGGGCCTGTGTGAACCTCATGAGGTTCAATAAGGCCAAGTGCAAGGTCCTTCACCTGGATCAGGGCAACCCCTGGTGTCAATACAGGCTGAGGGATGAAGGGATTGAGAGCAGCTCTGCGGAGAAGGACTTGGGGGTGCTGGTGGATGAAAAGCTGGACATGACCCAGCAATGTGCGCTTGCAGCTCAGAAGGTCAGCTGCATCCTGGGCTGCATCAAGAGAAGCCAGCAGGTTGAGGGAGGGGATTCTCCCGCTCTGCTCCCCTCTGGTGAAACCCCACCTGCAGTGCTGTGTCCAGCTCTGGAGTCCTCAGCACAGGAAAGACATGGACCTGTCGGAGCAAGTCCAAAGGAGGGCCACGAAGATGATCAGGGGGCTGGAGCACCTCCCCTATGAGGGCAGGCTGAGACAGTCGGGGTTGTTCAGCCTGGAGAAGAGAAGGCTCTGGGGAGACGTTGTTGCAGCCTTTCAGTACTTAAAGGGGATGCTTATAAGAAAGACGGGGACAGACACCTCCGTGAGGCCTATAGTGATAGGACAAGGAGTAATGATTTTAAACTAAAAGACGGTAGATTCAAACTGGATATAAGAAAGAAATTTTTTGCAATGATGGTGATGAAACACTGGAACAGGTTGCCCAGAAAGGTGGTAGAAGCCCCATCCCTGGAAGTGTTTATGGTCAGGTTGGATGGGGCTCTGAGCAACCTGATCTCATTGAAGATGTCCCTGCTTATTGCAGGGGGGTTGGACTAGATGACCCTTAAAGGTCCCTTCCAGGCCAAACCATTCCATTATTCTGTGCCCGCTATTACCCTACCGCAACACACCATTAAAAAAAATGTCCTAGATTAGACATCATCATCCATAGATAACAAATCATACTGCTGCTGCATGAGTGCAAAAGAGTGACTGTTGCTTTCAGCCGTTCTGGGGAAACTGTCTCAGTGCTATTGACAACATGGCAATATTGATGACAAAATAAAACCAGTACTGTAAGCTCAAAGACAGATTTGTATTCCCCCCATAGTAAGATTCATTGGTTTCAGTCCTTGAGAATGGAAAGTGTTCCTTGTTACAAGCACTGCCCAGACTGCTAGCTTGGTTTCTGGCTGCTGACAGCTGTGGGCTTTTGGAGGAAGGCAGCAGATAATCCAGGTTTGAGACACAGAGCAGTCCTGCTAGGTGCTGCCAGTAGTTAAAAAGTCTGCTTCCTTCTCTCCACAATCTTGTTTAGATGCTGGAAAGTCTTATACCTAGTCCCTGTACAATATGTAAGTACAACCTCATCATATCTTTGATTTTTCTTAATATTATCATCAAAATAGTCAACCCATATTTGACTATGTTATTATACTTAGGCTGTAACAGCCAAAGCAGTCAAACTGTTTTGGAATAGTCACTAATACAACATGTGTCCTTCTGTCTGTGCTTTCCTCATTACACCTGTTCTATTCAGAAGAATAATAAAAGGCTTATTTTACCTTGTTTATTCTCCTGCAGGGTACACACAAACACTGTGAACACAAACATCATCTCTTCCTAGAGGCTATGAGTCCTTCTTCAAAAGAGGAAAAAACTCCACGTGTTAGCAGCCACCCACATTGTGAGAGAAAAAGCACTTCAGAAATTGTTAGACTAGGATTTGCATAACTACATCTTATCTACCCAGAAGTCTTTTTTTTCTTTACTTCCAAGCTTCTCTTGCCTGAGGAAAATAATATAATCCTTCCTTCCACAAAGTTTTCATATTAGATGTAACTCAATCTACCTGAGACTGTGCACCAGTATGCTGCTAAAGAAGTCACCAAAAAAACAGCTTTCTATAGGTGATCCCCCATATGATTTTTCCCCCAAGAGACAAACACAACTACTACCATCCAACTTGCTTACTCAATAGCTCTCCTTAAATGTACACATACTTTGCATGCATGTGTTACTAAGGTGCTAACTGAAAAATGTCAATTGTGCTAATTAGAAGTCAGAGAATTGTCATCAATGGGACAGAGTCTAGTTGGAGGCCTGTATCTAGTGGAGTCCCTCAGGGGTCAGTAGTGGGACCAGTACTATTCAATATATTCATCCATGACCTGGATGAACGGACAGAATGCACTGTCAGCAAGTTTGCTGATGACTCAAAACTGGGAGGAGTGGTTGACACACCAGAAGGCGGTGCTGCCATTCAGCGAGACCTGGACAGGCTGGAGAGCTGGATGGGGAGAAATTTAATGAAATACAGCAAGGGCAAGTGTAGAGTCTTGCTTCTGGGAAAGAACAACCCCATGTACCAGTATAGGTTGGGGACTGAGCTGTTAGAGAGCAGCGTAGGGGAAAGGGACCTGGGGGTCCTGGTGGACAGCGGGGTGGCCATGAGCCAGCAAGGTGCCCTCGTGGCCAAGAAGGCCAATGGCCTTCTGGGGTGTATTAGAAGGGGTGTGGTCAGCAGGTCGAGAGAGGTTCTCCTCCTCTTCTACTCTGCCCTGGTGAGACCCCATCTGGAATAGTGTGTCCAGTTCTAGGCCCCTCAGTTCAGGAAGGGCAGTGAACTGCTTGGAAGAGTCCAGTGCAGAGCCACAGAGATGGTTAAGGGAGTGGAACATCTCCCTTGTGATGAAAGGCTGAGGGAGCTGGGGCTCTTTAGCTTGGGGAAGAGGAGACTGAGGAGTGACTGCATTAAAGTTTATCAATGCGTAAAGGGCGAGTGTCAGGAGGATGGAGCCGGGCTCTTCTCGGTGATGTCCAGTGACAGGACAAGGGGCAGTGGGTGCAAGCTGGAGCACAGGAGGTTCCACATTAACATAAGGAAAAACTTTTTCACTGTGAGGGTGACAGAGCACTGGAACAGGCTGCCCAGAGAGGTTGTGCAGTCTCCTTCTCTGGAGACATGCAAAACCCACCTGCACACGTTCCTGTGTGACCTACTCTAGGTGGTCCTGCTCTGGCAGGAGGCTGGGCTAGATCATCTTTCTAGGTCCTTTCCAACCTCTAACATTCTGTGATTCTATGGTTCTGTAATTCTGTAGTTGACAAATATATAAATTGCATGTAATAATCTCTATATAGAGTAGCTATATCAGAGGCACTCTTGTAGGTAAGTTTATGTTATTTCTAGACATTGTATTTGCTCTGTAGTTAAACAAGGTTATTTATGCCTTAATGAACAAGCTTATTTTATTAAAAGTCAAATTTGTAGTTTCAAAAGACAAGTCTTCATAATTTAGCAGAGAAACATTGCAAGCCTGTCAAGCCCAGGGACAGCACCTGCCTGAGTGGCCATGTAAAGCCGATGTTCTGTACCAACTGACCAGGCATGCTTGCACTTAAAGTCTTTAATGCTTGTACAGAAAACTCCTTGAATTGAATTGGGTTGCTGTAGTTAAAAGATAATTGACTGCTGTGCAGAGAGGAATTGACTGCTGTGCAGAGAGGACTCATATTAGCTGTGTTGTATATACTGTAATTCTGTAGCTTTATGTAAATTGCCTTTTCTTGCCACAAATTACATCAGAAAGTGATTTCTCTTCCTTCTTTCTTAATAAGGCAAGCTGTAGTCTTTAGTGATAAGATGTTGATTCTGCTTTAGCCTGTTTTATTCCTTATTTGTTTAGAACAGCAAGCTGCTGGACGTCACCAGGTGATGTAGGGTGAATGCTGTCATCAGGAGGGTAGCTGGCTGCTGCAAACTGCTCTTTGTGCTACTGGGCTTTTATCACTTCCAATTGTAATTAATAACAGATAAAATTGAGACAGAAAGAACTGAGTAAACAAGCTGGAAAATGTTATTTTTAAATGCAGATATTAAACAATGTGAAGCCTGATAAGGAACAGACTGTACTATTCATGTTACTGCATATCTTGCAACAACAGGTTCTCATGTCACTGTCCAAATGATTGCCTGCTAAAAATAGTCTCTCTTCTGCCTTAGCTTTCTTATAACACAAAGGATGTTTCTCTACTTTTCCTTTCCCTTTTCTGCCACTGACACAACAGAAAGTTTCCTTCACAGGTGTGCCATCTGGAGTGGCTCTGTGCTCGCTGCATCAGGTGCATACGGAAGGAAAGAAGGGGGTGGCAGTTCCCAGGTTCTGGCAAGTCAGGGCTGTGCTGCTCAGCCTCCCAGAGAATATGGGCTTCCCAATTGGTCTGTCATGCTAGGATCAGCAGAAATCTTTTAAAATGAAATCACTTTTGCTGCTGTGTTTTTGATCGAAACACAAAAAAATCAGGGTACTGGAGCTTTGATTAATGTTTTTTTGAGGCAAAACACGGGACTCAGTAGCTCACCAAAACTGGGCACTCAAAAGCAGATATTTATATTCTGGACCTCATTCTCATTTATAATCCACTGCAATAAACAGGATCGCACATGTCAAACTATGATCATCTTCTCAAATAGCACCTAATAATGTGTATTAAAGTATTCCGTGTTTTAATGAGCAAGGGATATTGCATGAACGTTGCAAGTGTATGTTAATCAATATTTTCCAAAATACTGGGGGATAGAGGTGAAAAAAGCAGTGAAAGTGATTAAGGGTAGGGCCAGTTGCTGTGACTGCTGTGATTGTATTGGGCCCACATTGAACAAGGGTCCCTTACCAATGCCACCTATTCCAGTTTCACTTAGAGAGTCAGGACATGGAGTCTCTAAATCCACTGACCCTCTACAGACAAGATGTCAAGAAAAATACCTCTGTTGCTTTCTCTAGCTCACCCTTGTGCAGACTCCAGGGAGCTCCAGCCAGTGCTCTGCACCCATGTACAGAGCAGAGGCTGTGCAGCAACAGCTGAATGCTATTTTCCCCTCTTGCCTAAAGCAAACTATTTTTTTTCCACAGTAATATCCTGCTGCAACTCTGGTTTAGTACTGCCAAATATTTCCAAAATGTCTTAACACTTCTATCACAGTAGTGCAGCAGACTTCAGGGATGTTTGAAAACACTGAACTCAACACTGACAGTCTTTAATGCTCTGCTTTGAATTGTGGGCAGTATAAGGGAGCAGGTGCCCTATGCTAGCAGTTAGGCTGCTTTTCAGTGTCAGTGAAGGATAGAAATATCTTTTCCTGCTTTTACTGAGAATTTGCTATTTATCAAAAACGGTACATCTTAAAGGGACTTAAACAGTATGGTTGTGACTTGGAAATACCGAAAAGGCAAAAGAGGAAAATACATGCTTTTATATATAAAGAAAGTGTATACAGTTACATACTGCAGGACAAAACCACTTCTTATCTTGAATAACTGAATAAGTTGAAATCAGAAACTGATGTAATTTATACAACTTGGAAGTAATAGTTAATAAATGTATGCAACAGCTTTATATTTTTAAAGCAAATACATGCATTTAAAACTCTGTAACGAGCTGTCTCTTAACAGGGCTATTAATCCTTTCCACCTCATTTGTGAGATCTAAGTGTATGACTTGAGTGTAAATATTTGTTTTTCTCTAAGTTAATCTTTCAAAAGTATGAAAAACTCAAACACTTAGATCAAAAACAACGATGTGACAGTACAATATGAGTTTAACAGAGCTGTTATAAAAAAAACCCAACCTTGCACAGAGATGACAATTTACGGATTTCTAATCTGAATGGAAAAGAATCATCAATTAACTGCCAGATAAATAAATACATAAAATAAAACACTGCTCTGTTCTCTTCCCCTTTGGTTTTAGAAGATACTAGGACAATGTGATAAGAACATTGTAATCAAAAATAAACATTCATCTGTGGTAACGTTTTAATATTTAACTTCCTAAAACTTATGAAGAGAAGCTATTACATATTGCCCCTATAGTTTACCTTTAAAAAATACTTGTCTGACTGATGAGTATGGAAGTGTGGAAGACACCACTCTAAGAAGTTGAGGAGACTATGAATAAAAGAAACTTTTATAGTAATCCTTTTTAATATCTTGCTTTTCTGTATATTTTCTTCCAAATGTGAGAAAAGCTTTGGGCATGAGGGTCGGAGGAGGGCAGGGGGAACTGACTCTTCAGGGGAGAGGACTGGAATCTCTACCCTACCTGCAGGAAACTGTGTCTCCAAAAAACATATTAAGTTGTGAAAATTGTATCTATTAAGGAGATAACTACATTGGAAGCTAAGAATTGCTTGGAAACTGCTTCATTTTCAACAGCTTTCTCAGTTAAAGATTCTCTGCAATAGAACATTTTAAAATGAAAGCTTATTACCCTTGAAAACTCATGTGTCTTCAAAATAATATCTGTTTATAAGGTTTGGAAATTCCCCTTGTAACAGCAACATGTAAACTGTAGCAGCAGCCATATTCCTTAGTAAGACAGCCTCTGAGTAAATGATCACAAATCCAGGTCTGCACATGCTAGCACAAAATCATTATCCTTAATGTAGCATTCATTACTGCTGAGACATCTCCCAGCAAATATGGGCTTACTTTGATTTTGAGTATGATTTGCAGAGAAAACCCTAGTGATTCTTGCAGTGGGTGAATCCTTTGCCTGGGGCCATTCTTGCTACTAAACACTGTCTGCTCTGACAGCGTCTTAGTATCAACAAGTTTTTCCACAAGTAGGTGGAAGTGACAGCTTGCAGATATACGGTTTAAAATTGAACTGCAAGTTGCTTTGCTTGTAGTAAAGCATGAGCGATTCTTGCTAGTCAGACTTATGGGAACATTTCTTGTTACTGTTTCATTAGCACTATCTCATGAATTAAATCTTATGAAAAGTTTCTTTCATAAAAGATATTCTTTAATGTCTGTGAAAGGTGGAACCTGTGTGGTCGTGCAAGGACGAACTCTGCCTTCCAACCAATATGGTTTCGAGCAAAAGCCGTTTATTGAACGTTTGGCTGCGTCTTATATTCTGTTGTATTTCCGTACACGTGATCACGCTTTCTGCCAAAAGGACATGTACGCCTTGTCTTGTAGTCAACACTTTCTCAGGACTTGCTTATCTTGCAGCTGCAGCTCTTCTTGCTTCTATGTGTTCTCTCACGGGTAGACTCGAATCCTCTCAAGGTCAGAGTCATCCTGTTCAGGGGCCTCAGTCCAGCTGAGATCCCCCACAAACCTGGAAATATTTAGTAAGTGTCATTGCTTTGTTTTTAATCTCCTGGTGTGTATTCCCTTCCCCTTTGTGAGTTCCATATACCTCCATCTGCGCAGTGTCTTCTTGATACCAATGTTCTTCACGCAAGTATTGTGTCAAGTCCTCTAAATCTTGCTTGTGTTTTTTCTCCTGGTATAGCTTAAGCTATTTGAGACTTATTTGAGCACCAAATGTGTTCAGACAGGCAGATATCGAAAATAGAACTAGAGCTTAGCCCTGCTACTAACTTTTCTGTATTGGAAATAAAGGCAAGTGTAGTCAATTATGAGCTAAAATTGAATCTGTAACACCAAGCTACCGTTTTTAACATTGCTGATTGTAAAAACTTCCTTTAATCTTCCCCCAGGGTCCACATAAACATTCCTGGCTAAGAAAAAAAAAATAAATTATTATATTGCTTTGGCTTCCATCAGTCACAGTTCACATAATTCATGTAAGGAGAAGGATAACATCAGTTGAGCTGTTTGTAGGCATTAAAATTAAAGGAATAACTGACCTGTGGTCACTGGGACTATTAATTACATGAGCACGAGTACTTTCATCCCTCAAACCTGCCAGTCAAGTGGCTGGAAGGAAGTTGTGAGCTTGTTGGAGGAACATGCTGTGTTCTGCCTCTCAGTGAAATGTTCCACTCAAAAGCAGAGAGGCAGAGCTCAGAAAGAGCATTTACTCATGCCTTGAAATGGATTTGAATTCAGAGGGTTGAAGTCAGACAATTTGATGACTGCCATAGGAGGTCTTTTGAATTCTGAGGAAGCCAGAAGGCCTTGCTCCAGTCCTGGACTGATGAGTTGTTCATGTGTCCAGTATTGGGCCCCGTTTCAGAAACAAGCAGCTGAAAACACTCAAGCTTTGCTTAAGCTGCCTGCCTTCCTTTGCCGTTTCCAAGCACCAGAGGGCGAATGGACTCTGGATTTCTTGCTCAGAGGAAAGTGTTCAGAGAGAAACCTCTGGTATTCTCACCCTGGAAGTGCCTGTCGTTCCTGATAAGCTGGAACTTATAGGAATAACTGACCTGTGGTCACTGAGACTATTAATTACATGAGCACGAGGGGAGGATGGGCTGACACAGGTGTGCTGAACATCTATTTGGAGTAACTTATGGCAAGACAGTTCTTAGAAATATTACTAGTGGCTCTGCCCTGTCCACTTATTGCCAGAAAAAAAAAAAAAAAAAAAAAAGTATATTCCTACCACGGATGGGAGAACTGTTTGCTCATGTTTGCAGTTATAGCTTTCATATGTATGTTCTTTAGAATGGATCACAGATGAATTCCTTGTGCCTGGGTAAGTTTATACAAATGTGGGAGTTTTGCAACATAGTCTAATGGATTTTTAGTTACATGTTAAGAGTCCACAAGGGTAATGTTAATGATGAGTTTTTAAATGGTAGCTGGATGTATTTATCGGACTTGTTTGGAAGCAGCATTGCCAAGCATCACGCACCTACAGCGAGAGATGAACTGCCATGCACTCCTCTTGGGAAACACTTAATGACATGGAGGTTCAGCTCATTCTGAAGCCATCATATAATCAAAGGAGACTGCTGTTGGGAGGGAATCTGCAGAGTTATCAGTAGGAATCTCTCTCGTGGGTGGAGGAGCACTCTTTTGGGTATTGTGATATCACAAAAGGTTGGGGTTATAAATTACACCCATTTGCCTTTAGATAAAAACCACCTGCAGTGTCTCTTAATAGTATTTTCTTTCCCTTTGCATTATATGTTTTTTGGCTTGTCTTTTTTTTTTTCCTGCTAAAGTATTTTCAGTGTGCTTTAAACAGGCTCTTGGGAGTTTCTGGCTGCAGCCTATTGAACTATGCCTCTGGGTGCATGGGGGATGGAGCAGTCAGGAACCGGCCAAATGGTGCCAATGTGCACCAGTTCAATTGTGGGGTGGTGGCAGTGGGCCCATAGCTGTGGGCCTGGAAGAAGCAATGCCTGAAGAAAGCATCAGAAATTTAGGTAAACTAAACTTTAGGTCTGGAGCTCAACACAGTTATGGAAAGAGCATATATCGTTAGTTACTCACTTCTCATACTGTCATACTGTTTGAAATAGGGTCCTGTTTACCGGTAAAAAAAGTATTTTGCACCCAGCAAGAAGATCCCTCCTACCCCTCCACTGCCCAGTGAATTAACCCAGCCTGTGTTAATTCAAAACAGCCAAATGAGTTTTATGATTAATTGTATTGCACCCTCCATGACTAGGGAGCTGTGCCCCAGTTGCATGTGCACACACTCTCTCTGGCCCTGGTGCAATGTAACTAACTTGTACGTCCTGAGCAGATCGGTCAGTGCACCTCTGCAGGTGCTAAGCTTTCTCTCCAGTTCAGGAGAAAAATACTGGTTTTAGCCACAAGGCATGCATACAACAAAATGTAACTGCAGATAAACACCTTACAGCTTTCATTCCTGAATCCATCTGTCTTTTGCAGTCCCTGAGAAAGGAGTTGCTCATAATTTCTCATAAGATTACAAAACAGGTGATAGATTTTATTATCCTGTCTCCCTTGCAACTAATTTGAACATTAGTGAATCAAATCTGTGGAGAGAATATGCAGTGGGTGAGCATCTTTGTAACTGTTATTTGGAGAGTATGTCAACTCCCACACAGGCACTGCTTTGTTCCCTTGATGAAGTGGCTGTTTCATGAGGCACAGGATGATGCCCACAAAACAAGCAGATGTGTAATTAGTGTTCATGAAACAAGGTGTTTGCCTTGTTGAGGTGAGCCTGTTGCTGTTCACTGAGGTTTGCACTCTCTCTCCCCACAATACTCTCTTTCTAAACCCCTTGTAATTCAGTAAATGCTGCTTGATGCAGTATCTCAAGATGACTGTTGAATACGTTGTTCCTTCTCAGACAGCAATGAGGGACAAAGCATGTAGGAGTTACTTCAGGCAAGACGGTTCGCACACATTTGGTTCCAAACTTGTTAACCTTAAAATGCATCTAGCTTAATGTTTGACATCAACTTCTTGCAAAGGAATAACTTCTAATACAGTCTCTCCTCTGGTTTTATTGCATTGTTTTGTTCTTTCCACTGGCTGTACAATTTGGTTACTTTCCCTTCCTCTCTCCATAAGCTTAATTTTCTGTATGCTTCCACATGTTCTTCTTCCTGATGTTTCCAAAGTTGGTTTTGGGCTTTTTCCCAGGACTGCTGCTGAGTATGACTTCTCTCCACTTGAAAATGCTTCTTTTCAAACTCTGTCCTGGAGCAAAGTAAACAGGTTGAATTGATGCAAGTGTGAGAAATCCCCAGGCAGCTGCTGGAAAGGGTTTAGGTGCAGAGGAAGGTCTGAAAGCTGCCTGAGATATTAACTCAGGAAGGCCAATTTAGCTTAAGAAATTAGTGAAGGAGAGGATATCACCCAACTAAAAATCATAAAAGGGACACAGTGACTAAGAGAAGGTAAGGTAAATTAAAAGCAGAAAAAAAAAAAAAAAAAAAACAAAAAAACACCCCACCAAACGAAAAAAAAGCCCCACTAAAACAAAACAAAAAACCCCCAAAACCCTGAAACAACCAAACCCAGAAAAACCCAACAAAAGAACAGTCACAGAAGTGGGAAGCAGGAACAGATTAGGGAGCAGAATCATTATTCCCAAAGTTTTCTCCCATCAGTTCTAGCAAAGAAGTCCTAATAGCTAAGTCTCTTTCTCAACCAGGAATGAATGCATATCTGTCCAATGCAAATTTCGGGTGTTCTTTCCCTTGTTTCTTCAGTGCAGAAAACAATACAGTCTTTTACTTTTTCACTTTGATCAGTTCTTTGTTCTCATCAGTGATCATGCATTGAGTTCATTCCTATGAGAATTCGCACTTTTCTGGTGGTAATCTATGGGGAACAGTGATACAAGAAAAGGGTTTCCCTGAGTCTTAATTAGACCTGTGCTTGTAAAGTTGGGGCAAGTCCTCCTGTACGTAGTAAATATTGTCAGGCATGGCAATGTCTGCACAGGAGAAGGAAATCTGCTGTCAGATTCATGTGACAAATATTTCCATGCATTGAGTTGACAAGGGAGAATAGTCTGATAAGCCTCGGTCTAACGAAGTCCAACAAAGTCTGCAGTCCTTAATGTCTATAGACTTGGGCTTCTGCACTTCTCGTCAGAGACCTGGTTAAGCAGTTTATCTGCTTTGTTTCTTTCTGTACAAAGACATGCTTGGGGACCAAACTGAACCTGTGATAGCTTGAAAGTGGGGTTTTGATGCAGTGCTGTGTGTGGGACTGAAGTGTGTTTGAAAACATTTGTTCCAACCACAAATGGCCATGTATATTTAATGTCTTGATACATCTTTTTAAAGCACTCTAAGGTAATTGCAAAATAACACTCACCACATTGTTTTCTGCTTAAGTGATCTTTTCCTGTTTTTTTGCAAAGCACATACAAGTGTGAACGGCCTGTCTGACTGCCGAAAGGGCAGGAACCAGTTTCTAATCACTGGACTTCTTAAAGCTGCTGACTCTTTCTGTCCCTCTCAATAATTATTGCTCTTCTACAAGCAGTTGTGTTTCCTTGAGCACTATACCTCTAACCAGAAACATCATCTCCAAGGAGCCAAAGGGCAGGAAAACAAAGTTCTAATTTTTAAAAAACAGGTATGTTTTGTGCAAGTGAGTATTGAAATATTTCCTTCATATATTTTTCTTATCAACTGAATATTGCTTGGAACACTGACCATGAGTCCCTGTTACCATTTGACAGAAAACTGAAAGCTGTCCATGTCTGTTAGAAATTTGCTAATTCCGTGACTCTGAAATATCTGATTTAAGGCTAACAGCGATGAGCTACATAAGAAAAGAACAGCAAGTTTGTGGTGGCAGTATCTCTGTCATAAGAATCTAAAGATATAAACCAGACAAGGGAGAGGAGACAATTAAATTTCTGATTTACTCAGGTTGATGTCTCTGAAAAAAAAAAAAAAGAAAAAAGAAAAGAAAAGAAAAAAAAAAGACAGGTCTTTCAGCATGCCAGGCCTTCTGGAAGTCTAAAATAGGAGCAGGAACTTTTAAAGCTAAAAGCAGACTTCGACAGGAGAAACCTCACCGTTCGCTCTGAAGGTCACTGCTATGCTTTCACTGCAGGAAGTGCCCTGCTCTACTTGAAATGAGAGCTAAAATTAGCTCAGCCCCATCTCAAAAGTCCAATAATCCATGTTGTGAGCTGAGCTATCACATCCTGTTGCTAAACTTGTATTTGCAATATTTTACTTCCTTTCTGAAGGCTTGCTCTTTGCCAGGTACCACAGCTTCTGTTGGCATCACAGAGCCTCAGTAACTACTCGTGTTCACATTTTTACCTTGTTGTAAGTTCAGTTGAGTGTTATATTGCTGGATTATTTTGCATTTGCTGTGGGCTACGACTATGCGCTTTAGACATCGAAGTGTGATGTACTTGTTACACAATAAATTCACTGTGGTTGATCTGAGCCAATAGTAATTTACCTCAAAACTTAAAAACAACTGCCCCACGTCAAGTAATACAGAACATTAGAGGCCAACTGAGAACCCACAACCCAAACCTGCTTAAAATGTCAACTTGAAATAGAGCTAAAGATTAGATAGAACTGAAGTTTCACAAAACATCCCCTGTCCTGGACAAAACACCTGGGTCAGTTTGCCATTGTGGAACTGTGTTCTCATTCTCCTTTTTGGTACTCCTGACTTTCTTTTCGTAATGCAGGTGTGCAGAAAAGCATCTGCTATGGTGCTGGGAGGTATACGTATTTTTTACTCTGCAGCATGTGTCCAATCTGTGGGGTCAGTGACTGCACTCAGACAGATTCTTCCATGTTCAGAGGACAATACTTACCTTTCTGGCTAATGGATTTGGTCATTTTGCCAGCAGGTTTTCAGTCATAGTTCTGGCTTTGTTTGCACTTGTCAAATACCTTCCCCTGGGTTTTTATTTTGTACTGATGAGGAGCTTTGTTCAAGGTTCTGTCTTCCCTAGTTAAAAAAGCAGATGTCAAATAACTGCCCAAGGTCTTTGGCCATTGGTGGACTACACAGCTAAGCTCAGGAAGAGTACTGCACTGGCCAATCTACCTTCCCTAGGTGGCTGATGCTAATAATATCTTCAGTCAGAAAAGGATGCTAGACCAAAAAGATCAAAGTGAGTTGCTGGGAAAAAATCTAGCAGGGATTTTCACTTTCACACCTAGCTATTTAGGGCATGCTTTTTGTTCATCTTTTCTTTTATCCATCCTGTCTTAACCACCACCTGCTCTCATTTCTACTCTTAAAGAGGCCAGCAGACTGGATTTTGTATATCTGTAGTTCCTACATACCTTAACTTCCATTAGAGGCCATTTTTTGTGTGTCTTTTTTTTTTTTTTTTTTTTTTTGGTGTACTCACTTTACTAATGATATGCCTCAACTCTTCAGATTAGCAATCAGGACAAGTGTAGCTCCAATAAACTAAATGTAGTGTCAGTCACTTTTAAATGTTTACATAAATATAAAAAGTATTCTTACCTGGAAAAGCTGTAGGGATATATATATAGAGACCAAATGGAGGTAAGAAACACTTAGAAAAACTTCTGATGTACGCAAGACAGAAAACAGCCTATTGAAAAGCGTGGTTCTCAGAAGCTTTCCACGGAACCTCTGAACACATGCCTCTGTTGTGTTGTGCCTGATGAACAATAACTTTGATGGTAGCATGGTGCTAACCCTCCTTTCTACATGTTTTGGATTAAGCCTGTTGCTTTGATATTAGAGTGGTGGATAGAAGACATCTAGAAAAGGAGATAAACGTTAACTGGGTTTAATCTAATCCCAATGGGCAAAAGAGCACAGGATACCCTTCTTCCACAGATAATGTGGTTGCTTCAGTTGGCTCTGACAACAGCAGCTTTCATCCCACTTTTCCTTCCTGAGCAGATTATCTCTTCTGTTCTGTTCAGGATTGTTGCTGGCACATCTTGCTTTGGTAGCAAAGACTCTCTGTAGTACCCGCAGTGCTGAAAGGAAGCCCTGGCTTGTATCCAGTTACCCAGTAACTCAGTTTTCTGTAGATCATGAACTCTTCTACCTTCAACTCTAGCTCCCCAGAATTCCCTGAGATCTAGGCATGCATAAGACGTGCATCTCTGTCTTGCTGAGTTTGAGCATTACATGCAACTGTTGAGGATTAGGAATAATGACTTGTACTCCTGTCTGACAGAACATTTAGTTCTTTGCAGCTGTTTTGTTCTATGAGCATAGTTAATTGAAGAAAGTAAGGCAACAAATGCTTTTGATCTCCTAAATACTTGTTCTCCTCTTTTGTGCTTCATGTTTATAATATATACTCAGAAGTGGCTTGTACATGTCTAGTTACTTGTGCACAAAAACCAGATACGGTTGTTCTTGACAAAAAAGAGTGTCACAGAGACAGATAACCTGTGACATGGGCCCTTACCCTATATATTTCATAACTCTGTTCCTACGTTGTCTGCGTAATCTGAGCACCAGTAACAATAACTTCTGCTCCGTGGATTCAGGAAACTCCTTTCCTACCCATAGAAAGAGAATAAATACTTTGCCTAATTGGTAGGAAACTGTCTCCTGTCCTGTCTCCTGTGGTAGCTGAAGACTGAAGTTGGAAAGGGAAAGGGAGAGCAGGAAGTGAAACAAACTGACTGAAGTAGTGAACTCTTTGTTCTGTTTAGAGGATTTTGACTACCCTTTGGCATTATTTCCTTTAACAAGGAGGTTTTATGTTTAAGATATTTGGGCATTGAGAAGGACTACGAAAAAAAAAAAAAGGCAAAATAATCTAGACAGTTCTTTTAGGGCACAAAACACTACTCTGATTGTTCTTCAGGTTTGAAGCCAAGTGTCTCTAATACTGGGCATGATGCTTTACCATCACACAGATCTTTGTTCCTTCTGCATGACTGATGCAGTTATATAACAGGCCTAGCAGTCCTTTACATGGGAGGCAGGCTAATTCTGGGCATAACCATTATTTCACTGGCAGTTGGTATCTTAAGTCTTGGTCTCATTATTTTCCAAGCACCTTCAACAGCATACTGAAAGTCACCAGTGCTTCAGCATAAGCAGTAGCAGCATCTGGAAAAAGCTGCTGCTGGCAGAATGGGTAGTCAGGGTACCAGGATGTCATTAAATATCTTGCAGACAGATATTCTTTGGCTAAGTGAGCACTTAGGAACATTCACATTGCAGGCAGAGGCAGAGTGGGTGTGATTCTTGCAGGACACTGCATGAAGTATTTGCATGTGTTTGTGATCATTAGATTAAACTGTTTCCTATGGAATGGTAATACAGTTGTCACTCTTGCAAGGGGGGCAAACAGAGGCTGAAGAGAATTTCACTGAAAGAAATTATGTCTCTGACAGTATTAAAATAACAATTTTTACCAACCTTTAGAGGTAAAGGCAAAGGCTTTAAAGCCTTTCTTTTTGCAGTACTGTTAACTTTGAGGTTAGTATCATCTTTGTTTTGTTCTGGGATGTGCGAGTGTCCTGGTTTGGGCTAAACCAGAACTAATTCTGTTTTAGTGCTTTAACTTTCCAGTTAAGTCTCCTCTAACTACCAGCACTTTCTGAAACAGCGGCCTGTTTTTCCAGACAGTGACTGCTCCCAGCAGTGATAAGGCCTGATGTTTATAGTTCGTACCAAGGAATGGTGTGCAGAGAGGCCCTGGCTTGTACTTGTTCTTGTAGCGACCAAGGTCACTGCTAAATCTTGTACTGCGTGTTGGGGTGCCAGGAGTGAAAAGGGTCGCACCTACAGGGAGGAGCGAACTGGACAGGTGACCCAAACCTGACCAACAGAGTATTCCATCCCATAGACGTCATATTCAGTATAAAGCTGAGAGATCACGAGGGTCTCGCCCCTTCGCTCCCCTTCTCTCTTCTTCGATGGCCGACATCTGAGGAGGACTGATCCGTGCATCCCTGAATCCAGTGCCTGAGTCCAGCTCCTGCATCCCGTCCCTGTCTGCTGCCGAGTCCAGCCTGGGACTGCCCCAGTGCCAGCCCTGCAGCATCGGTGGTGACGTATTGTCATCAGGGTGGGGGGGAGTTGGGTTCGGTATTGGTTTTGTATATATTTGTACATACTGTATATATTTCAATTTTTTTCCTTATTATTATCTTTTCTTTTATTGTTATTGTTCCATTAAAGCTGTTTTAGTTTTCTTTTCCAAACCGTAAAGTCTCTCTCCCTTGTTTTCTCTCCTTTTCCCTTTTGGAAGGGGAGAGGGGTTAGTAGAGAGTGTCTGTCATTCGTTGGTGGCCGGCCCAGCCTCAAACCGTGACAGCAAGAAAAACAAGTTAAGCTGTGGAAAAAAAAAAAAAAAAGAGGAAAAATACCACAATATGTCAGGATGTGGTCTGACTTCACTCTTAGAAGCAGCTGCTGTATGAAGGTGTTACTGCACTTCCTCAGTGCAGGGGCTAGTGCCTGAAATCAAGCTGTGAGACATTATTCAACCCAAGCAGCACAGGGAAGGAGTGTGAGAGTAGTGATAGATGAAACAAAGCTGTGTCTCTTTCATGCTGTCTTCACTTGACACTTGATTTGAGCTATATTATTTCCCATATTTGATCTTTGCACTGAGGGAACACCTTTCAGAGCCAGCCAGACATCCAGACCATCTAGGTACTCATTAAACTCCAGGAAAGAGTTTTGTGTCTTTAGGGACATAATACAGGATCCTACAACTACCACAACTGCAACCCTGCCTTCCTGCTGGCCTCAGGGAACCCACACCAAACAGCAGGTTATGAACAGACCTTGGCACCACTCCAAAAGGAAGCAAAAACTAGCACAGCCGATGTGGCCAGTGGGCTAAGCACCTGCTTTTCTGGAGATTTTTCTGGGAAAACATATGATTGTCTTAAGCTCTTGGTAGTCTGCCTGCATTTTCATTTATAGATCACTTCAAGTGAAACTGCAAAAGAATTCAGGTCTTTGGAAACCTTGCCAAGCTTCAGACAAAGGAAATGAAAACACATGAATTATAGCAGAAGCAAGTGCTTTGCACTAATTCTGCAGTGAGTTAGGGAGAACAAATGGTACCACACCTGTGTGTGAAAATGATCTGTGACAATATGAAACCTGCAAGGGAAGCAGCACACTGAAACTGCATGGCAGCATCAGAGCAAATGTTTAGTTCTGCATTTAGTTCAGCTTTTATGTGCTTTATATTTTATTTGGTGGGGCTGCCTATGTTAGACACCCTAGAGGCTATCAATCAGTAGTTTACTGGAAGTACAGCAGCAAGTGCCCCATAGAACAGGGAAAGCATGGAACACAAAAGCAGAGCATGCACAGACCCATATGTGGTAGTGTGAAAAGGCTTGTGTGGAGCTGGTGAGGTAGAAAAAGTTAAACCAGAAGAATGAAATAAGGGGGATGAGCTAGTGAAGAAGTCAAGAGAAGACATGAAACTTAGCCAATCACTAAAATACAGTAAGATTAAAGAACAGTTTCTCCAGAAATAACTGTTCTCTCCTCTGACAAGTTGCAAAGGATCGTGAAGCACTTTGTCTAAACCCCACAATTTTAATAGTTTCTGTAGCATGATGTTCTAGAAATAAGCTAAGTAATTTTTATCACCCGTGTATGTTGGTGGGTATTCCAGTGACGATGCTATTCGTGGGGCTCATTAGTTTGTCCCATCTTTAAGTAGGATCCGCTTCTTTTCGGGCAAACTGTCGTAACTTCATTTCAGCAGCTGAGGGCACTCCATGACCGGCTAAGTGGAAAACACGGTCCTGCCGACAGCCTACCTGAGGCAGGAGAGCAGACATTTTCATAGCAGAAAGCAAGTGATGAGGCCAGCCGGGTAAAAGGCCAGCTCTGCCGGCCAAACCAGCGTGGGCTGCCACCTGAGCCCAGTACGGACTGCAGGGCTATCGGTCTGTGTGACTATAGGAGCACAGGCAATTAGTTCAGATTGGCATACTGGTGATGCAAAAGTGTCTTAGTGGCACTGTAGGAAGGAGGTTCAGTTGTGAGACAGTCTGGAGGCCAGGTAGGTGGTGTCGATACTGATTTTGCATAAGGAATTGGTTGCCCTGGCAAATTCACAGCCATGAACAAAGTGCCAAGGCTCTAATATGCAGGGAGTTGGACACTCAGGATTTAATGCACTTCTTTCTGGAAATTTAAGCCTTCAAACACCTCCTTTTTCCAATACTAGGGTAAGAATGAGCAGTTCCTGCCAAGACCTTCTTCCCACAAGCCCGTAATTAGGCCACTTATGACTCTGTCAAATTCCCATTCCTCATCTGACCCAGGGACTTACACATGCCCAAGCTTCCCAGACCATCAATAATCAGGCTTTTATGAAAAAGCAGTACACTTGTGTCGAAATGAAGCTGTAGGGATAAGGGATTACTTTTTTCTGGAGCCAGAGACAGAAGGCAAGTCTGAAGCCTGAGTCTGGGCTGCATTTGCCCTGTTTCTTGGCAGGATAACTGCAGCGCTGCATACTGATCTGGCTACAAGTTGCTGTTATCTTAACTAGCTGGCAAGTCAGCTTCTTGTGCAGGCTGTGGGTACACTTTAGCACTCTGCTGATATAACTTGGAAGAAAAACTGGGAGATTACAGAGCGCTGGCTAAGACGGCTTTCCTCTTGCAAGATATGAAAGAGTCAGCTTCAAGGCTTTGCATTAATGTTATTTATACAAGACAGCAACCTTAGAAGGAAAAAGTGAAATATATTAATTGCAAAATATCCAGTAGCTCTCCACAGAAACCAAGAAATGTAAGTAATGTAAGTGTAAGAAATGTAAGTACCAGCACATAGGCTTTTAGAGGCCTCTGGAGACCTCTAAATATTAACTTAAATATTGAACTTAGTGCCTACAGCTAAAGCTGCCTGATGAGCTGTGCATATTCAGACTTAAAAGGTAGGGCAGAACTTGCAAGACAGTGGAAAGATTGGAGAAGAGGAAAGACGAAGGAGCAAATTCAGAGGCAGAAAGGGTAGAAACACAATTCATCATTGGGGTTAAGAATGCTGTCAAAAATTCTTATTCTTGCCTTTGTAAAACCTCGCAATAAATAGCATTGGTAAACTTGGCACCTTAAGATAAGTGTTAGGTAAATGCTACCTGTGTTGAAGTGGGAGAAGCAATCCTAGAGTAACTGAACAGGCTGCACAGGGCAGCCTGGCAGCCTCATGGGCTCTTGCAACTCAAAGGTAACACAGCATAAAGACCTGGCTTCAGCAAAGTATGTGAGAATAAATTGTCCTAGCCTTGCTTACCAGAACACTTTTTATATTCACCTTTAACCACGTGCTTGTGTCCTTTTGAAGTCAAGCTTAACAATCTCCCGTAAACCTCCACCAGGCAAAGCCTGTTTTTCTCAAATTTGCTTTTTACCGTGTGTAGTACGCTTTCTTTCCAGTGGAGGGAAAACATGTACGTCTATCCTGCCTATTTTCTCCTTTCCTCATATGCCTTTCAGCACAGCAAAGCAACTTACTGACAGAAAACAAAGGATCAAGAAATTACGTTTACATTAAGTAATATATTTTGCAATAACGGATACTAATTTGGAGAAAGTTAAATTGTGTGAGGGAAACAATATTCTCCCAGGAAGCCAATGCTAGCAAGGCTGAGGGGTGAGTAGGCACAGGACCGAGTACAATCTGTGTATCCCAATGTTTCCTTCATCTTGTTTTTTACTTCTATCCCTATGGTTAATCACCAGTAATACTAACAAAACGACTAGTCTTTGCAGAGTGAGGTAGGAAGTAAGACACCTGCATGCAGGAGCACATGTCCAGTAAAAAACTGTGGGTGGGCAAAAGTAGAGTGTACACAATCCAATATATTTGACACTTGAGCACTGCTACCTTCATAATGCAAAAGCTATGTAGGGAACCAAATATTGTTGTTCTGCACTTTTGCTGTTTTAGGGTGGTGGTGGGGTCTGATGAAGCATTCATCCTGATGTTGACACTGTAAAATAAGTAATTTTGCTGTTATTTTAAGATCTGAGAGATGTTCAGAAACTGACACTGAAATAATTTGTACAGTAACATTCTCTGAGAGTCATTTGTATTAAATCACCTCAACTTTGATTTTTGCCAGCAATGAAAGCAGGTAAGTATTCTTAGTGCGTGCCAACAAGCAAATAATACTTCATAAACCAAGGAAGTAATGAACTTCAGCATTTTTGCATCTTCAGAACGGGAGAAATGCAAAACTATTTCACACTTTAAAACTTCTCTCCCATACACACACTTCACTCTTCAACAATCATCTGTACTCAAACTTCTAGATCAGAGGTCCTGGACTACAACTACATTCAGAGGTCTTCAAAATTAATTTATGTGCATTCAGGTCATTTAAGGAAATGTTTCTGTTTGTGAAAATACGATTTTTTTAGACTTGACTGTCAGACAGCTCTGGGGGAGTCACTAGGCATGGGTTCTCCATGCAAAAGGAGGGACTGGGCAGCTCCTTGGCAATGGGGCATGCACCCCAATGACTTGCACTGCCTGAGCTACTCCATGGGCCTCAGCTTCAGGCTGAGATAGAAAACAGGCCCTGGCTCCCTGCTGTAGTGGAGCTGCTCAGGCATAGGTGGGAAAACCCCCTTCCTCGTTTGCAGCAGCAGACGCTTGTCAGGGGGCTGCTCACACAGGCCACAGCCCTGATGGCCTGTCAGAAACGCCTGGTGCCCCACAGGCAGCAACGGCCAAGCCAGGAGAACACGCCCTGAGCTGAGGTGCCTCTGCCGGGTTCCCAGCCGGGGGCGGCGGTGGGCAGAGCACCCACCGCAACAGGAACGAGTCGCAGGGTCACCCCGAAGGCACCCGGCCCGGCTGCCCCGGGACGCCAACGGGGTCTCTGGCGTCCCGCCCACCCTGCCAGCCTTCTCAGACCCCGCTGCCGCTGCACGGCCGGGCAAGCCAGGGCGGCCCCGTCCGGCCCGCCTCCCCTCGGGGCCGGGCCAGGCCAGGCGGGCGGAGCGGGGCCGGGCCCCGGCGGGGGCCGTCCCACAGCGCCGGGGCGGAGCCACCGCCCGCGATATAAGGGACGAGCCGCGGCGCTGCTCGGTGTCGGCAGCGGAGCGGGCGGGGAAGGTAGAGCAAGGCGGGGAGGGTGGGCGGACGGACGGACGGAGCCAGCCACCCACCCAGCGAGGCGCCGTGATGGAGCTGCTGCGGACCATCGCCTACCCGCCGGGCGGCGGCGGCGGCGCCAAGTGCTGCGAGGCGGCGCTGGGCAGAGCGGCCGGCGGCGAGTCGCGGAGGAAGAAGGCGGAGGAGCAGCCGCACCACCACCAGCACGCCCACCCCGCCGCCGAGGTCTCCCGGATTATAACCGACCCCACGACGGGGAAGCGCTACTGCCGCGGCAAGGTGCTCGGAAAGGTAATGGCCGCGGCGGGCCCCGTGCCCTCCCGGGGCGGCGGCCGCTGCGCCCCGGCCCGGCCGCCATCCTCGGCGGAGTGCGGTGCGAGCGCCGCGCCGGTGTGGACGGCGGGCGCTGCCTCCGTGGGGCCGCTTTCCTCGGGGGATGCTGGGGTGCGCCGCACTGCCGCCCCCCGACCTACCCGGGGTGGGGTTTGGCCCTGCGCTGCCCCGGTCCGGACGGAGTGGGTCCAAGCGCCCTTCCTGTGCCCGGTTCATGGCTGCCTCCGGGTACCAGCGGAATCGTGCCTTCGGCTCGGGCAAGCCCGCAGAAGGGACTTCAATGTTGCGTGCGGGGCGGGGGGGGGGGAGCCGCAACGCGAACCTTCCGATAGGCGACCAGCCCAAGACCTGTCTTCCACCGAATTGTCCTGTGCGAAGGAAGTTGCGCTCCTTGACTAATACATGAGCTGGTGAATGACTAAGTGTGGGACTTCTTTCGTACCTGCTATAATTGCCTTTTTCTCGTGTGTCTCTAGGGTGGATTCGCCAAGTGTTATGAGATGACAGACTTGACAACAAATAAAGTTTATGCTGCAAAAATCATTCCACACAGCAGAGTAGCAAAACCTCATCAAAGAGAAAAGGTATGTGTGCATGAATGATTTTTTTTTTTCCTCTTCAAACTCGTTGTGTGCTGGATTGCCCAGCCCTTTTACTGAAATGGTTCCAATAGAGCTGCCTGCTCAACCTTGTGGACGCAAGGCTAACAACACCTTCCCCCCCCCTTCTCTCTCTAGATTGATAAAGAGATTGAGCTGCATAGAATGCTTAATCACAGACACGTTGTCCAGTTTTACCACTACTTTGAAGACAGAGAGAATATTTACATTCTTCTGGAGTACTGCAGTAGAAGGGTGAGCATCAGCTGGGAGAAATCCGGTATTTACTTACCTGGAATCTGCAACTAATTTAAATTTGTGATGTGTAAAAGGTATTTTTTGTGGCTTCTTTAGTTTCTGGTATTTCTCCATGCATTGATTTACTTTTGCTTAAGGTGGATCTTGTGTGTGAATGTTCAGTGACAGTTCTGCCTTTGTTTTCCCTCTGCAGTCAATGGCTCACATCTTAAAAGCAAGGAAGGTATTGACAGAACCAGAAGTACGATACTACCTCAGGCAAATTGTGTCAGGGCTAAAGTATCTTCATGAACAGGAAATCTTGCACAGGGATCTTAAACTAGGTAAGTTCTGCACCTTGTCAACTTCAAAACAGACTCTGCTAGCTCTGTCAGCGTTGTACCACTTCACACTTCTACTGTGATAGCTTAATAGAATCAGCTCAGTCTGTCTTTACAGTGGAAACTTGGAGTGCTTAAGGGATGACATTAAGCATTCCTACTTAAAAAAAAAAAATCTTGGCTAGCTTCTGTCTTTGAACGAAGTATGACTCAGCGCCTGTGGCAAATGCATTCCTACCTTGCAAGAAAAAGACTAACTGGAATTTCTCTGTCTGCTAGGTAACTTCTTCATTAATGAGAACATGGAACTAAAACTGGGTGATTTTGGCTTGGCAGCTAGGCTGGAACCACTGGAGCACAGGAGGAGGTAGGAGCATCAAAAAATGTAGTCTAGTAGTAAATGAAAACAAATCCATTTAGAAATGAGAAATCCTGTTCCATAGCAAAAGCTAATTGCTTCTGGGATCAAGATTTCCCCTTTTAGCAAACAGGCTGTCATGTTTTGACTTCTGCTTTCCTCTGAGCATTTGAATAATAGCAGATGCCAGAGGCAGGGGAACCTGACTGATGAATAGTGTAGAAACGAGTCTCCTGTTTCTGTATGGTGAAGACACCATGAAACATGTCTACACTATTAATGTTCGTACATCTCCTTTCTTAGGAGTCTCTTAAGTTCTTGTCCAAACCTGAGAGGAAAACCTGCCCTATGAAAAATAGCTTCTCTACTGTCTGAAACACTAACTGGCTCTGTGGCCTCTTTGACTTGCAGAACAATATGTGGCACACCAAATTACCTCTCTCCAGAAGTCCTCAACAAACAAGGGCACGGCTGCGAATCTGACATCTGGGCCTTAGGCTGTGTAATGTAAGTACTTCACTGCCTTTGAAGTGAAATATTTCTATCACTGGCTTAGGCTTTTAAGAGTTCAAAGGGGATGCAGCACTGCATCAGTTTGCAGCCCTTTACACATGTGTAAAATTCTCCTTCATGTAAGGAGACAGAGGCTTTTCAGTAGTTGTAGATAAGTATTGTGCATGTGTAAAATAAATAAAATTGGTTTTCTTTGCTTTTAAACAGGTATACAATGCTCTTGGGAAGACCCCCGTTTGAGACCACAAATCTTAAAGAAACATACAGATGTATAAGAGAAGCAAGATACAGCCTGCCTTCATCTCTCTTGGCACCAGCAAAACACTTAATAGCTAGCATGTTGTCAAAAAATCCTGAAGATCGTCCCAGTTTAGATGAAATAATTCGACATGACTTTTTCTTACAGGTTTGTACTGTCTAGTGTTCTGGCTGAAAAAATATCCACCCTAAAAATGCACTCTGTAGTATAAAATTTACTTCTTTTATATCTCCTTTCCACAGGGATTTACACCGGATAGACTTTCTGCTAGCTGTTGTCACACCGTTCCTGATTTCCATTTGTCAAGTCCTGCTAAAAATTTCTTCAAAAAAGCAGCTGCTGCTCTTTTTGGTGGTAAAAAGGATAAAGCCAGATACTTTGACGCACATAGTAAGTGGATTGTAGCTACAGTTGAAACTTATCTCTAGGCCATCAATGTCATGCTAGTAATGTCCAGCTATGAGATAGCAATGGAGCACTGGTGTTTATGTCTCAGAGCTTCCCTGGGTTAGTTTTGACCTCTTTATCAGTAAGTATAGATGGTAGCCTGAAGCCTACACCAACTTACATAAGTAAATGCTTCTTACGGCATACTGACAATCTATATCGGCTGTCTGTTAGTCTGTAATGTCTATTAAAGTTTAGTCTTTTAGTAACCTGTGTATAATGGCACTGCTGTTCTGGGAGACTGTGGCAGGTTTAGAGGAAGCTACTGGAGGGATACAATGTGCTTTCTGCAGCTAATCTGTTAAGCTTTCTGTAATTGAACAGCACTTCCAGATACAGTGTTAAATATTTTTTTGCTGTATTACAGACAGACTAGCTAAAGAAGATGAAGAAATCTACAAGCTCAGGCATGATTTGAAGAAGACATCGATAACCCAGCAGCCCCACAAACACAGAACAGATGAGGTAAATGCAAGTGCAGTTCAATTCAAGTCCAGTAACAGTTGGGCGGAGTGGCTATAATTAAATCATATTTGACTTGGATATCAGAGCTGGGGCTGTACACAGCATAATCAAGCTTAAATGATTAGCAGAGTTGCTTTAAAAAGGCTTAACCAAGCTTAACCAAGGTATGGTAGCCTTTGTAGGGAGACTATCAATTTTGGCTTTTGAGTAATTATAGTATCTGCCTAGACGCCATTGTTGTCTGTGTGGCAACTTGTCTGCTAGGGGCTCTTTCTCAGTGTTCCAAATACAGGGCTTCAGTTCATGATTAACTACATTTTCTTAAAGGACAAATTGCTGAGATCTAACTCTCACCATTTGGTGTTCAGACTTGCACACAGCAGTTCTCTTGCAAGGGCAGGAGAGCAGAGGACTGATTAATAGTGTGTAAGATGCAAATTGAAGATCTAAAGAATGGAAAGACCTGGCGTGCTTCTTTAAGCTCCGTATAACAGCAGCCCTTTGTACTTGCTGGAAACATTAATATCAGTTTCCCTAGAATTTATCATTTGTTGACAAACGGGGGAGCCATGCAAAACTTGTGTATAAGCCTTGGCTTGTATTTTGTTTGATATTTACATGTCTGACATCTCTTCTAGGAGATCCAGCCTCTTATCACAACAGCAGTGAAGCCGGGAGCATTGCCAGAAACTAAGCAGATTGGAGACTCTATTCGGATGATAGTCAGAGGAACTTTGGGAAGCTGCAGCAGCAGCAGTGAATGTAAGTGCAGCCAGCAAAATGTAATGTCTGATTCTAAATCCCACCTTTACTGTCGTCAGGTCTCAGACTTTTCAAGCTTCTAAGTCCTCCACACCCCTTATTTTTTGATGCTTTAAATTTTATGGCCAAAACTTGGGAAGAATTAAAAATGGAAAGCCGTAAAGGCTAAACTTCTTAAAATTACAGTCTAGATAGCTGAAAGGTTTAGAATCAAAGCGCACTTTCTATGTGCTTTTGTCAGTCTAATAATCCTTCTCTTTCAGGCCTGGAAGACAGTACCATGGGAAGTGTTGCCGATACAGTTGCAAGGGTATTGCGGGGATGCCTGGAGAACATGCCACAAGCAGACAGCATTCCCAAAGAACAGCTGACAACATCCTTCCAGTGGGTTACAAAATGGGTGGACTACTCTAACAAGTATGGCTTTGGGTACCAGCTGTCAGATCACACTGTTGGTGTCCTTTTCAACAATGGGGCGCATATGAGCCTTCTGCCAGACAAAAAGTAAGAACAATTACAAAACTGACAACTCACTAAGGTGGTTCAAACATTAAATGTTTTTATCTCATCTCTAACCTCCTTTCTGCATTTACAGAACAGTCCACTACTATGCTGAACTAGGCCAGTGCTCTGTCTTTGCAGCCACAGAGGCTCCTGAACAGTTCATTAGCCAAGTGACTGTACTGAAGTACTTCTCTCACTACATGGAAGAGAACCTTATGGATGTAAGTTCAGCATCTTCTAGATCTTGAGCTGTAAAAATACACTAAATGTGAACAGAATGCTTAAGATCGTGTCTGTTCCCTTTCCTAGGGAGGCGACTTGCCCAGCCTAACAGATGTACGCAGGCCCAGGCTTTACCTCTTACAATGGCTTAAATCTGATAAAGCATTAATGATGCTCTTCAATGATGGCACGTTTCAAGTAAGTTTGGTAGCATCACCGGAGAAAATGTTTCTAAAATACTTTATTGCAATAAAACTAGATAAGTGCCAGAAACTGAGAGAAGAAAGTATACAAACAGGAACTTGCTTCTTTTTTACAGGTGAACTTCTATCATGATCACACGAAAATCATCATTTGCAATCAAAGTGAGGAGTATCTCCTTACCTACATCAATGAAGACAGGATATCCACAACGTTTCGTCTGACAACTCTTCTGGTTTCTGGATGCTCATTGGAACTAAAACACAGAATGGAATATGCTCTGAACATGCTGCTGCAACGATGTAACTGAAGGGACTGGCTCTGTCAAACCAAATGGACCTTCTTGTTCACTGTGAAATCTACAGTGGGGATAGTGGAGCAACTAGTATGTTGATGATGGATGTGTGGTGGTACGAAAACTTGACTGTCGTAGTGTGCTGGGCACACATAATTTAGAAGCCTAAACATACTGTTGGACTAAAATGGTGTGACAAGGAGTTCTTCGGACCATAGTTTTCCTTGATTCATGAGTGTGTTAAAGATATTTTTTACTTGAACTCTGAGCAGAGTGTGACTGCTTGCTCAGTAAGAGCATTTCTGATGGAGTTAAACTGTGAATATGCATCTGGAAAGGGAGGGAAGGCAGAGCTCCATTGTTGGGGGATAGCTGTAGTAAGCAGCTTCTGGCTGCTTAACTGTGAACTATGGCCATACACTTTTTTTTTCCCTTATTTTTCAAAAATACCCACACTTGTGGCTGGCAAAGTGCATTCCTTGTTAATAATTTTTTATTTATTACAGCCTAAAGTGAAGTATTTATTACACAACCTTTTTTTTTTGGACTTTGGCATTTTAAATATAAATCTGTTGGCAATAAAGAGAATGGAAATCTGAAGCATTTTTCTCCAGTCTTCTTATAATACAACTTAACATGCTTTGCTTTGCATCACCAAAAGTCTTGTAGGTCTACTTTCCGTAGGCTATTTTAAAAAAAATTCTGCTACAGGTCAGGATATGAATGACAGGCTCTAACAATGAACAGTTTTTGTGTCTATGCACACTCATAGTCACAAGCACAATATGCTGTTGCTAATTATAGCAGCAACCCTAAAGGAACTGCTCATGGAGCTTTCAGAGTAAGGATGTATGAATCTTTTCAAGGTATTGCATCCCAGAATTGATATTTATGTTTTACACTGACTTAAAAGAACTCCTTACTTCTGGATGATCATTGATGGACAGTAGCTGTGATAATGACCTCTATAAGCTTCCTTCTCTTACTTGCTGTGGAATCATTGCTCTTATTCACCAAGGGAGTGAAGTATCCTGACACCTCAATGGTAGAATGATTTGTCCATACCTATCACTGTCCCTCTGTGGTGCTTCACTCTGTGTGTCTTTCAACCCTTGGTTAAAGCAGAACCCTTGTAAAGCAAAATCAAAATGGTGAGATTAAACACTGACTTAGTACCAGTTTTGGGCTTATTCTACCAAGTTGATAACATCAGACAACCACAAGTGTCGCTAAGACTAAATATCATTTGTGGTATAAGTTCTCTGTAAAGTAGCTCAAAACAGCTGAGGACAGCAGAGAGATGGCCTACTGCTTAGTGATTCCCACTGCTAAATACATGCATTTTTATTAGAGCAACTGCTTTCTTAACCTGAAGGCTGTGCCATTTGTCAGTTAAACTATGCAAATAGAGATTATTGAGTACTCATGACTCAGTGCAGGGGGGGTGAATGTCTACTAGCAGGCTGGACTTATTTCTCTAGATATTACATAGCTCTTAGACCTATATAAACACACAGAAGTCTTCAAGCAACTGTTCTGATGCAGCAGCAAGCAGTATTTCAATCACTTATTTGAATTAATCTCCATATAACTGAATGAGGTCTGTTCTGAAAGACAGACCTCAACTGCCATCAGTGCTTCAATCAAAGCAGCTGAATGCAAGGAGCAGACAGTCAACATAATGAAGTTCAGACTAAACAAAGTACAGATGTCAACTCAAAATATTGAGCAGAGGAGGTATCACTGGCTTACTTCATCTTGCAGCAAGTGTGTATAAATGTGATTGTTTTCCATGTACTGAATAGCATCCATTAGGTAATATTTATTTTCTCCTCAAGTCTAGACAGGAAGACCTATTTGGGTTCTTCAGATGGATTCATTAATGTAACTCTAGGCAGTTCAGGGAAGTTGAATATATACTTGCTATAGTGAACAGAATTCAGCTTTGCAGCTGCCTACTTTCTTCAAGGGATAATGATTTTATTCCTGGGAGGTCATGACTTACCTAATTCTGCTGCACACATACAGCTACTGTTGAGCCCTTTTCTCTTATGAAGCAAGATCTCACTTTTTGTTTATGACACCAGTAAGCATACAGTTTGTGTGTATTTGAAATATAAAAATTACTTCAGCTGTAGTACTTAACTTTCTCAAATGGAAAAACAGTTCCTTGTTTTACTGTCTATATGCTGGAGAAAGTACAAACCTTTTCTTCAGATGCTGTAATTTCTTTGAGTATCAAAATCAGCTTTCTATGGCTGAAATTGGGGCTGGTGTAAGCAAATAAACTGACTTCAGGTATAAGATGTTTAAAAGTGGATGTAAAGGCCCCAAATGCTATTGTAGGATGCTAGTTGGTTGTGGACAGTCGTAATGCACCTCACTTAACCAAGTAAGTTATTTGTATGCAATTTGTATGCGTTGTACTTGGATTCTTGGATGCTTGGTGATTTCTAAATCCTTCTGTATCTTTCTGGTTAGTGCTCTGTATCCTCAGCTCAGTTTTTATTTTCATACTGCGAAATAAAGAGGTGTTTAGATCAGGCTGTGCAGAAATACCTATTTCAAGGTACACTACCTTTGCCCTAGTCCCTCAGTCCAAGGAGGGAAAGCTGCTTTAAAATTTTTAATGCAAGAACTTGCATCAGGAACAAAGGTTCTGAAATTCTTTCCCAGGGTGGATCCTGTCTTAAATAAGACACTGTAGTGCACTAATTGACCTTCTTTACCCAATCACGTAACATCCCTGTTGTAATTCTGCAAATAGGAAGATTAATTTTAGAAAAGTACTTGTCCACTCCTCTATATAACAAATGTCTTACCTTCTCTTGAAAGAAACTTAAATGATCTGGATTTTATGCTTGTCAGGCAATCATCATAATCTTTTATATTGAAAACAACAGCAAGCACAGCATAAGAGTTTAGCTTGAATGAATGTGTGGGGATTAAAGGATTAGGTGAAAGTCAGCACATAGATTTCTCAGGTATGAGTGGTAGACACAGGAAATAATATTGCCAAGAAAAAGAATCTCTTGTGCTCTTATCAAAACACCTTTATCAAATCTTAAAATACATTTTTGCAAATATACATACATACTTGTACAACCCAGTGCACTAACCTGACAGTAGCAAACAAGTCAAGGAAACAATTCAAACAGGTCATGCTTCAACGTTAATGTAATGTATTACCAAGTGATGCCACTAGTCATTCAAACATTCTAGGGCATTCTATAATCCATTTAGGGTGTTCTGAAATTATTCCATTTCATTAAATCACTTCATATACTGTATATGATAAAAAAAAAAGAGTTTGGGTTATAAGCTACTCAGCAGTGTTGAACAAAACTTCTGACATTGTCCAGGTTACTCAGGAAACTAGAAAAAGATTTAGTCACTTTAAAGCTATTTCATTACTTCTGAAAATAGTCAGATTGGAGAATGATCCTTCAGCTGCCCATCAATAACTGTGGATTTCCTGCCTGATTAGATGGATTCTTAATGTAAATGTGAATTTAAAAAATAGTGCAGGTTCTTACAGGTGATTGTGGACGCCCAACTAGATGCATACCTAGGAATCAACCAGAATCATGCATGACATAGACCATGGCTTTTTTCTTTTGGTCTGTTTTTATACTTTTCATGCCTTATTAACATCAATAGTGGCAGACTTGTCTTTGATTGAATTGCCACAATATTAGACCAATACATACAAATTAAGAGGTAAAACTCCATTTAGGTATACAGTATTGGAAGCAACTATCATGATTCATCAGTGTTTGGAAATTAGTATAACAGAATGTAAAGATTTAGCCTCTGGGATTTTTCACTGTAAATTAGCTTCAATATGGAAACAAAATTGATTTGAAAGATTCGGTCATATTGACATAGAATTAGGCTAAGTTTGAAACTGTTACTGTTTTTTTTCTCTACCATGAAATCACAGGGAAAAAACCCATTTTACATTGTCCCTATCATATAGATATGATCTGAACAGGAGTAAGGTATTATCTTGCTTGAACATTTACTGCTCTATCCTATTTACTATTTGAAGGAACACCTTGAACTGTCATGATGAGAACATAACAAGAGTTAATGAAACCAACAGTACCTTACACAGAGGTATTATTGGTACCAAACTGGCCCAAGTAAGGAGTTACTAAGTACTTTTTCTTCAGAGGTTAAAAAGCAATAAGGTATATAGTTGCATCTACAAATGATTGAGTGGAAGAGCTGAATGAACTCCCCAGCATTTTGCCAGAATGTAGTTCTGCCTTCTTTTATGGCAGGCCAGAAACGAAGATTACTCCATGCTCTGCGTCCTTACTTATCTTGAATGATCATGAAAATGACTGCTTGTTTTCCATCAACAATTTCAAAAGTCAGATAAAGGAGAGGGTGGAACAAGTATGCTCCATGTGTGAGTGGGTGGGTGGGTGTCTCTCCATGCACTGGGAATCTTAGGGAGAGGTGGGCAAAAGAAAGTGGAGGGAACTGGTAGTCAGTCCAGCGCCCCAAACATGCACTTCTCACCAATCCTCCCCGATGACTTCAGCACAACCTCTGTAGTCTTCCCAGCAGAGAACAATCCTGGTCTCTTTACTGACCTGTTAGACTTTTGTATACTTACATTCTGACTGTGGATATTGAATGGATAAATAGTTCAGATTAAAATTATTTTTAATTCAACCACTTTCTTTAAAAAAATAAGGTTAGATACTTCCTCCACAGCATATTTACTGTTTTACTACTATTATTACCAGAGGTCTCAGCTAATCCTTTTTGCTTTCCTGGAGATCTCATTTCTGCCCTCCATCTGATTGTCTGTTCTTTTTCTCAAGACTGGGAGAATAAACTCCAGCTCATTTAAATTATTTACCTAGATTTAAGATCTTTGGGGCTGATGACCTAGCACACAGCTAGGTCTTCCCAGACAATGACTCCAAAGTGCTATAGTAATTCAAATAACCCATTTAGAACCTGGTCATCTTGGGCATCATTCCTGTGGACTGTTCTTCTAGAAGATTCAGTTCATAGTATTTCACATCAAGTGATCACTGTATCCACACTTTTTCAATCTTACTACAGACTCAGGAAGACCTCACCTGCTCCCGTTCATGTTTCAAACACTGATTTCACACACAGACAAACATTAGAATAAAATTCCAACAATTAGTGAAAATTCTACACATATTAATTTTTCTGCTCTTAAAAGTAGCTTCTGTAATGTATAGGTTATAGTGATAAGGCCTTTTTCCTTATTTATTACAAATGAAGACGTTAAAAAGTTTGAAGGAGCTTTGTAGGTTTGGACTGACATTCACTGGAGGAGGAAAAGACACAGGGCTTTTGTAGTGGGATTCAGGCTCCAGTGGATGAAGACTGCTGGTTCTGATGGGAGAAGAAGGGGGAAGTATAGTGTGTTGCAAAGTAGGCTGTGGCAGAGGAGGATAGTCAATGAGAGCACAAGACAGGAAGCAAGGTTATGCCATCAAAGCAAGTTTAATCCTCTAAGGAAAAAAAGGCAATTTGCTTATCATCCTCAAGGCCAGCTTCTCATGCCTGCCATCAGATTAAGTCATGGATAGCTGCAGTAAAAAATGCATGAGAGGTACAATAAGCAGATAGAACAGGAAAGGCTGGACTTTTTAGGACAGGGAATCCAAGGCAGCTGAGACAAGCTCATGGTAATTTAAATGCCTTTTATGCTATATTGGCACAGGCTGCAAGAGTTGTGTATGATGTTTTACACAGAAAATGAAAAAAGCTAGCCTGATTTCCAGATGCCCTGACCTCTGTCATTGCTGAGCACCTATGGAAGTGAAAATGGATGGTCTCTGCTTACAATCGAGGTTAGATACCTTGTAACAGGCCACAGGGTGTGATAGTGTCAGGCAGGGGTTATGGAAAGGAGAATGTACACAGAGTGATTATAGGATTATTCAGTAGTATATGATGCTGTTTCTGTCTCTCTAAGCATTTACACTGAGCTTCTCATCCTCACATCTGATCATCTCCACATCATGTTAGTTCCTTCTTGTTATTGTTAATTATAAATAATTAGAAGGTTAGCTTGTGAGGATGAGTCATGGCACAAGAGGGTATGTGGGAACATGTGGGTTTACAGAGGGGTTCTGGAAGAAGTGAGGGAGCTCAAAACACCAGAAAGAAGGGAAGGTGCTGGAAAGCCATGACTCAGGGGACAGAGCCCTGGGAAGGAGACATGGGGAGGGCTAGCTGGGGCCTCCGCTGGTGGAGGGGAGATCCTGGGAGGCAGAGGCACCCATTTTGAGCCCTCTCCCAGAGCAAACATGTTGTGAAGGAAGTGGAGGCAGGGAGGAAGGAGACAGCCAGATGAGGTGCTTGGTGGGGCAGTGGCAGGCAGGCCAGAGGCAGGCCTCACGGCAGGCCCAGAGGAGCTGGGGACAGCTCTAAGACCAGTCTTGCTGCAGGTGCAGGTCCAGAGAAGGCCTGGGGTAGGCCCAGGGGAGGCCTCCCAGCAGGCCCATGGCAAGTGAGGCCTGAGGGAGGCCTCGCAGCAGGGCTGGGACGAGGGAGGTCTGCTTTCAGCCACATTTGCCACATGGGTGAGGGTCATTGTGGGGTTGGAAAGGGGAAGAAGAGAGTGGTCTTTGGAGGAGAAAATAATAGCAAATAAAAGCCATAGAGGAACTGATCCATTATTAGTCAGTAGAGGGGAAGAAGGAGGAGTAAGTGGGAGCTTGTGTGTTTGGAGCAGGGGAGTGAGCTCAAGTGTCATCTCATGAGTTTGTGTCAAAGAAAGCTGTTAGAGGCGGTACTCTGAGGGGACAGGAGATGACAGAAAAGACAGCTGGCACACTGCATTGTTGATGAAAGTGGACAAGGAACAGGGGTAAAATACCAAGGGAAGAAAATGTGACCAGAGAAAAGACAGCAACAGGAATCAAGAAACAAAAAGGACACAAGTCAAGTGAAGAAGTTCAAAATCCCAGAAAAATTAGAACCTTTCTGCATTAAATGGAGCTGAGAACAGAATGGAGATACTTGAACTTACTTATTAGTAGTCTTTCCACATTTGCTGCCGGGAGAGCTGAGAGAGCACACTGAAGTGGGTCAAGCAAAGGATTAGCAGTGTGAAAGTGAAGGCAGTAGACACAAGCAGCGTGCTGGCAGGAGAAGACAGGAGTGGGGCAGGACAGGCGAAAGCAGAAGGCACACAGTGAGAGTGAACTCCCCTCCACATAATGGAGAAGGTGTTGTGTCAGGAGGCAGCACGCTTATTACACACAATATGCATCTCTGAGGAAATTAAATGTGAAGTAATTGTTCAGAAAATTTTCACATTCTCAGTAAAACAAAGGATTAACAATGATCCAGTTAGATTAGAGGTGCTAGCACTGGGGACCAGTATTGCAAGACAATGCATTACTCAGAGGAGTCACTGGTTTCGTTCTCACATGGGCCTTTATTAACTGCAAATCTTTACCTCCTGGTGGTTGCCTCATGTGAAATGAGTTGGTGGCTGATTCCTGTTCCTACTGAGAAGGTATCCACATTACAAAAATCATCACTGCTAATTACAAGCCATTTGCACTAATTGGTATCCTTGCTGGAAGTCTTCAGAGGGAAGAAGGCTAATGACTAAACAACAGGCATGGCAACTAAAACACCCTGTTTCCATGAAGCTGAGCTCCTGACTGGTCAGAGACTATGTGGGGAGGGTGACCAGGGATATGACAGCCGTTGGCTGAAGCACGTGACATATGGGTGGCCTTTTTAGAACCGACCACTGATTTTGTAAGCCTAAGCTTTCAGCAGTGATCGGGATTTGTGACTTTTGCATGCTGTACCTGTTCTGTACTGCTGCTTGTACGGAAAGACCTTCCCATCTCCAAGTATTTTACCATCATTTATTTTCTGACTTTTTGATTGTTGCTGCTTTCATTTGATTGCCCATCATCTGCATGAATGACAAAGTAAATAACTTCCATTTTCTAATTTATCCGTGATAAGCGAAATTAGTGTCTTCTTAATAGATTGCTTCTTTTGCCTCAAGTTTCCCTTTTCAGATAGTTTCAGAAGTAGAAGCAGAGTCAAAAGTCATTGTAACCATCCATCCATCAATGAGAAAAGCAAAATGAGGAAGCAAACAATAAACCTCCCATCTCTTGGTTTTATTAATTACTGATTTTGCATCATGCTGCACCTGTGTAACTGGAGAAGTAGAGGGAAAACATACATATTAGCTAACCTAAGTAATAGCAGCAGCAAATATACCACATAGCAGGACCATTAATGTTTCCTTTGTATCCAGATATCAAAAATTTGGTATACAGAGCTCAGGTAATCTGAAACATTTGAAACAGAGAAGCAGAAGGACAGTTTGAAGGACGAACAGACTTCAGGGACATGTGTGGACATTGGAAATACAGTTACCTGAAAAGAGTAACAACTCAGCAACATGAAACAGGGGCCTTGCCCAAAATATGAGTCTGCAGCATCATTGTCTCCGTGACTCATGGTCTGATACCCCTTCTTGAATGTTATGTCCACCCAACTCATACCTGGAGTGCTGAAAGTCCCCTTGGGAATCTATTTAGTATTTAGGGGCTCTTCTGCATGGCTTCTCATTTCACAAATTCCTCCTGGATACTAACACACTGCTATGCGGAACAAGCCTGTCGGACATGTAGTACTGGTACATCTGTTTTGCAGAAGTAAGACAGAGCTCAGAGGGAATTTGTTTATCAGTTTGAGATCTTTCTCCAGTGTTTCTCAAATGTTCAGAGCTCTTACTGGTATCAGTTACTCCTCCTGTTGCTCAGTGTTTCTCCTAATCATGTCCTGGGGTCTCAAAGTAGGAACCTGGAGGGTAAGGAACTTGCAATAAGGGATGACCTTGCTTTTGAGGGAGGAAAAGAAAAAAAGCAACCAAACCCATGAAAAGATCCTATAAACAGACATGGCATTTTCTACTTAACCCTGATTTTTTACCACAAATAGTAGATTTATGCTGTGGATTTATTTGAACCAGTGTCTTGGAAAAACAAAGGGTGATCTTGTAATTGTGACCAGTTTATGCTGCATGAATAACTTTTGTTCTAGCATTTCCTAAGATTGAGTATTGGACATTGGGACTGCAATTATGTTCAATAGCAGAAGTTTTTAAGTGCTGTTTTTTAACCAATTTGGATTCTGCTAATCTAGAAAATGGAGGAAAATGTAATCGGTGTATTGTCTGCTATTTAAAAGACCTTTAGATATTTCATTAAATTAATTCTGTCTTTAATAGCCTAAAGAAAGAGCATTTTCATTTTTGTAATTTCAATAATGCTTATAAAAGGCTTTCTGAGTTCGCTAGAGAAAAGGGATCAGTTGTCCAATGTTTTCTACTAGTGAACAGATGTAAAACGACCATAAAACTCTAAATCCTTTAAATCTCATGCTTTCAAGAATACTCACAGAATAAGATTATTGCAGGCAGTCACAGAGAAGAAGTAGAATGACTTTACCTATTATCTAGGGGTGAGTAAATCCATAACATGGTTTTAAGTTAAATTTAGAAGAAACCTTGTGGTATTTCAGGTACTGCACAGCAAATTGCAGCACAGATTTGACTACTTCTTTTCTGAACAGGGCAATGAAGAAATGTAAGGAAGTTTTATAGTTTTGACTGGTCTTATTTTAAGAATGAATCTGTTTGTCTGTGATGAATGCTTCCCAAAAATGAAGGAATGTGAAATCATTACCTAATTTAAATTGAATAAACACTCCTTATTGCCTTATGTGCTTTTTATGGGTAAATCATACTCCCCTGGGTCACATTAGCAGTTCCACTGATATCAGGAGAACTGAACTGAGAAAGGGGAGCTGTATTTGTTGCTAGTGATCTCATTAGGTAAGGGCCTGAGATAGCAGATCTTTTGGATTGTGGCTAGTGCTGGTGATTTCTAGGGGCAGCTAAGTATCTTTCTGAAAAGAAAGGATATGTGGTCCCTTCTCTTGAGGGACTGGCCGAGTAGTTGCCACCAGTGCCTGCTGTCCTCTGCAAAACCCTTCTGATTTCAGGAAATGTTCAGACAGGCCCAAAGAGCTGAGCTGGTATCTCCTGTTGCAGCAGTGTGAACTAATTATAGACATAGAATAATTGTTGAGTAATAAGGTGGTGAGGAATGACAGGAGGAACAACAATAAGATTATGTGGTCACTTGGCAAGGGACGGTGCTTGGTATAAGGCAGTTAAGGAGGTTTGTTTGTTGTTTTATTCTAATTAGGGTGTATGTCCTATTTGGCTAATGTTCTTAAGGTATTGTGAAAGGAGTGTGTCTGGGGAATGGACTTAAGAGAATTCAGGGCAGAGAACTTTCAGAATGACTCAGGACAGGCACTCTGCGCAGAGGGCATGGCAAGAGAAAACACAGAGGTAGCTGCTGGACCAAGATACAGAGACTGCTGGCATTGCCAAAGCAGGGAACATAGGCCATTGCGTCACACACCTGGGTAACAGGACACAGAAGTAGAAATATGGCCTGATCTGACACCACTAAGGTCAGTGAACCATTAACCTAAATAAAAAGCATGATCAAGTCCAGAGACACAACTTTTGAGAAAATGCCTCCACAGGCAGAAGCCCATGGGCCTAATTTCACACTTTGCTCCAAGCTCGTCAGAAGCAAGCGTCTCTGGTCCTCGTAGATGTCATCCCAAATACCCCTGTATCCCTTTGTTGTCTCAGTCTATAATTCTTACCCACAAGATTTCAACCTGCTCATGGCTGTTCTTCAGAGACAGCTCTTCACACTCTATCCGTTTCTTGATGTAGAGGGAAACCCCTCCACCCCTCCTGCCTCACCTGTCCCTTCTGAACAGCCTGGAGCCATCCATAGCTGCACTCCAGTCATGGGATTTGTCCCCACCAAGTTTCAGCAATGGCAACCATGTCATTGCTTTCTAGCAGCTGAAGGAATTTTTTCTGCTGAAGGAATGCTATCTTATTAAGAGAATTTAAGAAAGCTGGTTTAAAGATAGAGAGAAATTGTCTTTTTATATCAGACCTGTTAAACATTTACAAGTGTTCAAGTGTGAGTCAATATGAACAAACATGTACTACTCCACATGCACAGCAAGTCTAACTCTTTGGATTTATTGGTGGGAAATACAGTTTACTCTGGATCAATCTGCTCTGCATCAGTTAGGGAAATTTTGGATACTAAACACTGGGAAAACTAGTCAGTTACTGCAAAAATATGAGAAAATCCCTCTCTCATGGTGTTTTTTTCGTTAGGTTGTTTTTGCTTGGTTGGTTGGGTTTTTTTTTTAATATACTAAGTAAGACCTAGTCATTTAATACAGGACATCCTGTTACTGTATAGGGTGACCTGAGAAGCATGACTGGCATTCTGCCTTTTCTATACTTCTCTATCAGGTGCTTTCCTTACATCTCAACTGATTCTTACTTTAGTGTTTTATCCTTTAGTTTCTGTAGCTTGCCTACAAAGAGATCACACACCTTTGATATGAATGTGCATGCCTTTGGCTTTCCCTTCAGCTGACCCTGCTGGAGTTCGTCGGAAAACACTGGGTTTGTTTGCCTAGCACACAGTTCTTATTCTTTGCTCTGGAGTGCTAGTACTAGAAGTAGATCTGGATCAGCGCTTGTGCAGATCACAAGTTAAACAATCTTTCCCTGCTAAATGTGGCTTATAAATATTATGTAGGGCAAAATATAGAATTATAAGATGATGACTATAATCTCATTAATTACAGAAAAAGTGATGCCACTAAGAGCTGAATTTTAGAACCCTTGAATGTAAGCCGTTCATCTTTATCCAGGTTAAAAGGAAGATACATTTTTCAGGGATTGGGTGAACATTTGTAGTTCCTGTAAGAAACCTCATTAAACAAGCAAAATTGAGACACAGATATTCATTATTCTCTTTTGAAAATTTAAGAATATTTTCATTATGCTATCAGATTATTTATCATTTTTTCTAATACATTGTTCTGCTTATCTGCAGCTATTCAGCTAGAAGACTCCTTAGCTTTTACATGTTAAATATTTCCCGTTTTCTTTTTGTGGTTTACACTTCTACTCTATTTCCAAATTAATTTTGTATTGAAATTGATGACGCTAAAATCCACTTAACCACTTTCTCTACTTCAGTTTTTATTTTCTCTCACAAAATATAGTGTAATTTAGTTTTTGTTTACCCCATGAAAGAGCTAGAATTAATGCTACTCTCAAAAATAAAATGCCCTATCCATCTTCTACTTGCGTGAATCCACAGAAGTAGGTTATATATGGAAAGCGGGAATAAAAGGTGGGGGGAAGACGAGAAATTCCCTGATACTCTGTGGCCAAGTAAAACTGAAGAGTTAAATTCTGACACCTCTCTCTGCTTAAGATTTGTCAGTTTTGATGGGGATTGCATGGCCATTTCCTGCATGATGGAGATTATGATGATTTCTGTGACCTTTTTGTACCCTTTGTAGGTAATTTAGAGAAGTTAATCTAGACGAATAGTGAAGAATTCTTACACAATAAATCAGGTTCCTTGAACAGAAGGCTATCTACTCTGGGAGCACAATTCCCCCTCACTTTTCCTTCAGACTGTTTCATTGGTTTGTTGTATTTTAAAATTTATTTTGGTTTATATCGCATCATCCAAATAACACCTAGGTGAATCCTTTGCAGGCCAGTGCAGGCATCCTATATACGAATATTCAAGTGGTTAATTCACAGATTAAATTGATGTTTAGAGTGTGCTCCTCAGCAATGGTGCCAATTTGCATGAAGAACCAAGATGTGGTAGTATAGCAGTGAAGAAGAAAGTTGAGGTGTTTTAGAACCAGTTAATAAGGTTGTAGCGTATACTGAGCAGATTTCAGGAATAGGACAAAAAGAAACACTGTGAGGCTGGGGAGGCATGCCATGTATGCCATGCCTTACAGCCTCACTTCTGGGCCCCCTTGTGGCAATTTTCTGAGATCTTTGCCCTGCTGTGCCTGTACTCTGAGGAAACGGGAAGAATTTCTTGCTCAACACTTGTACGTACATCCTATTAACTCACAGTTGGCTAACTGAGGATTTCTGGCACTGGGAGTAGATCTTAAATATTCCTGTTGGGCATAAAGGCAACCACTGAGTAATCTTTTCCTTTTTTTCCAGATAGGAAAGTAATCAAAGAGTACTCCAAATTCTTTCCCAGCCTAGGCAATATATATGATATTAGTAGTGTAAAGAAGTGGTTTTAGACTTGAAGTCTGATAAAGTCTGTTTATCTGGAAAAGGAAGTTGTAACGCAAGATTAATTCTCATACAGGTTTGAAAGTATCAAGAGGATTTCAGTAGGAATTTGGTAAACATCACTGGCTCATATCTCAATGGTTTTATGGCACTTTGCCTTTATACCACTCATAAGCTGTTCTTTATTTGATGTTTTCTTACATTCACACTCTTCAGAAACTTCCTTTAAGTTCACACATAAACACATTGGCTACATCAGACCTGTTAATGCCCACCTGCACTGCAATGTCTTACTAAGACATTGGCCTAGTATAAGTCATAGTTCACATGGCACTGTCAAGTAACATGTGAACATTTCTTTAAGTGATACTGGTAAGCAAGTTCCTTAACATGAGCTTTTGCAAGGTTTGAAGTACTTTCAAAGTAATACTAGACAACAATGTTATCTTTTTGGTGTTTAAATGCAGATCTGTCTTAGATTCATGGGTAGGAAAGTAAACCTTTTCTGCACTGAGCCAGATTCCATTAACAAAACAGTGTAATGAATGATCAGGTGCTTTTCTAGTCTGTATAAATACTTTGGTGAAGTCTAAGGTGTCAGAACAATGTATTTATTTTTATATAACAGGATTAGAGTGCAAAGCTCAAGATATCTTTCTCCTGTTGCCCACCCAGAGATGAATGTATTTCCATGTGAACTTCAAGTGGACTCCATTTCTGTGACAAAACAGTCTTTATAATTGTAGAGGGTTCTCAGATTCTTTCAAAGATACCCACAGTTCTCAAAGTGCAAAGACTTTTTTTTTTTTTTTTTTTTAAATGCAAACTGGTAAAACCCAAACTTTATTCTAGGAAATACCCTGGTTTGGGGAAAATATTTGTCTGTGCCTGCCCATAAACCTCTGTCACACATGCAGATCTGAAGAATGTACTAACAGAGTCTTAGAAAAATTTGGGATTGAAGAGACTTCTGTAGACCATCTGGTCCAGCCTTCTGCTCCAAGCGAGACAAACTTAACAGGTGGACCAGTTTTCTTAGGACCTTGTCCACTCCAGTTTTGAAACTCTTTGGGGATGGAGATCCCACAGCCTCCCTGGGCAACCTGTTCCAGTGCTTAACCACCCTCATTGTGAAGGATTTTTTCCCTTACATACAACTGCGGTTTCACTTGTAGCTCTTATCATCGGGTTGTACATATCCAAAAGGATCTAGCTCTGTCTTCTTTATAAAGATCCTTCAGATAGTGGAAGACTGCAGCTAAACTCCACCTTATCCATTTCCCCTTGAGTATTGAGCACTCTCCCTGTTTAGTGTAATCCATGAACTTGCTAAGTGTGCCGTTCATCCCATGGTCTCTGTCCTTGATGAAGATGTTAAACAATACTGGCCCCCACATCAGCCCCTAAGGAATGCTGCTTCTAACTATCGGTTATACTTTCAATGGTAAACCACTGCAATGGTAAAACCCTGCTTACTAGCCAGTTCTTCAGACACCTTGCAGCCTACTTATCCAAAACTCATCCTCAATTTTGCTACAAATACGCTGCAGAAGGTGACACCAAAGCCTTGCCAAAGTCAAGGTAAACAACATCCACTGCTCTCCCCTCATCCACAGAGCCAGTCATTTCTATAAAGAGGACAATCATATTGGTCAAGAAGGATTCACCTTTGGCAGATCCATGCTGGCTGGATTGAACATGGACATTATCCCATGCTGAATTATAAAAGCACCTACAAGAGGCCTGCATAAAGGTTCTTGGGCGCTGGTCAGCATGGTTTCTTTCCCTTCCTGCCAGTCAGATAACGTAACATACATGTTATCCCTGTAACAGACAGGAAATAGTCTGCTCTGTTCTCTGGCGTGTCTTCTCAACCTTCTCTAGTTATAGACTGATCAAGGATTTTTGGGTGTGGAGGATTACACAGGCCATGCTGGGGGACTGTAAAATCAGGAATTTCAAAGACTTTTAATAAGAATTGCTGTGAGTTTTACAAAAAGTATTGTACTCATAAACCAAGGATGTTAAGTGCTATATTTCCAAGGTCAAATCTATCTACTGTAACATCATATTGTCTGTGAAGATGCAGACAGTTTTGATGCTTTGTCCAGTATAAGCATCAGTTATTAAAAGACCTGGATCTTTTGGAGTTACCCTGCTGTATAATTTAACATTCTCCGTTGTAATGGAGAATGCAATATATTGATTATTTTTTTCCTAAAAAACTTGAATTTTTTGTTTTTCTAATGAAACAGTTATTCATTAAGTGAATGTAAGCCACCTTGTGTTTTACCTCAGCTTTTTAGAGCAGATTTACCCATTTGACAGTTCCCCTGAGCCAAACCGACATCAGCATGAATAATGAAGAGTGTCACAGTAAGGCAATTCTTTACAGCAGCAACACCAATACAGTACTTTTCCACCTTCCCTAACCCATTTACCACTGTCTTCTCCTGCCTCTTTCTGTAGCTGTAGTTGCAATCTAAATTAATATTATATGTTATCAAATGGGAGGCCATTTGTAATTTTTTATTTTATAGAAGATAAACCAACCCCTATTCTGACATAAGTGGTGCAAACTGAGTGAAAGGAACATAATTTTCTGTCTATCATAGTTGATATTGTGATTGTTTCAGTGCTTAGGCCACAGAAATAGGGAAAACATTTAAAGAACAGGGCTAGGATTACTCCTTCAATATTCTTTACTGACATTAGTTCAAATTGTGAAGTAATTCTCAGGTTTTATTTAGTCTTTCTCCAGCCAAACTCCTAGTGAAGAACACAGCAGATACAAAGATTATGCTACTTTGACTAGGTATAGAGTTTCAATGTGAATTTAGCATAGTGAGGGAGGCTGAGTAAGAAAGGTTCCTGCTTTCAAATCTATGCTTAGTGCACTGGTTATGCAAGACTAAGACTGCTGTGATGGCTCAAATCAAAAAAACCAACTGAACTCATCTGTATTTGTTTTATAAGCATACTATCTTTCAATGAAGGTATATGCTTGATAAATAATAACAACATAGATTTGACAAATAAACAATCAGCCTGTTTTATTTTGTTGATACACGTTGTTAGTCTCAGGACAGATTTAGCTTCTAAAACAAGGAATTTAAATATCACAATTAATTTTTTTCCCCTTAACATAGGCACTCGTAGATGAATACACAGAAAGCAACAAGATTCTTTAAGTCAACCCATGTTGCTCTGAATAAATCACAAAGGAGAAAAAAATACTGATTTTATTAAATACTTAATGCTTTCAGGAATTGGTACTGGAAGGAAGTTGTTAGCAAAGGCTGTGGATAGGTGGACTAGAAAAAGACTGTAGCCTACTTATTTATATCATTTGATTTGTAGGAACGAAAAGGTGGTAGCAGGGGCAAAAGGGGAAGTAAACACTAACTACTCTGAAAATGTAATTGCATTTTTGCGGAGGCAGTGGGAAAACACCAATTTACACGTACGTTTGATCTCAACAGAGCACCATGGCAAAAGGTTTTGGCTGAAGTGGTGAAGCTTTGTGTTCGAAAATTGCCTGTGAGGATTTCATTTCATTTACATTCTTTTATGCATGTTTAATGAGTATCCAATCTTATTTTAAAGTATAATGATAAATATGCTAATACATTTTTTGTTCTCCCCAAAAGTAATTGAACATCTTATTGCTGTGCTCTGGGCTAACACAATGTGAATATCTAATGCAGGAGTTCATGCACTCTTTTGTTTAAACAACACAGTCTGGACACTGCTTATTTGGAATGAAACCAGGCTTGGCACCCATCAGATCTTTGATCTTCCTAGTGCTGCACTGGGCACAGTTCCTGGCTGGCTACAGTAGGATATCAGTCCCTTTACAACATAAAACAGTAGGCGAAGCCTCAGTGGAAAAATGCTAATAAGGTTACTGTATAGAAGCCATAGAACAGCTGGGGCAACTCTAAGCCAACCCATTGACCAGCTGCTAGCAAAGGAAACATCTTGCAGGTAGCCAAAAGATGCTGTAATCTAGGCTGGGGGCTGTTATGCTCCAGTTCCAGTCTGTTGGATGCTGTGGGAGCAGACCACAAAGAGCAGCCTGGGAACTGCTTTGCTAGACACTGCTGCTTGAGCTGACTTCTGATCATTTCCCAGAATGCAGGAAGCACCCAAAAAAAAAAAATGGGTCAATCTCTCTATTTTTAAATTCTGGAATAGCATAGGCCTCTAATTTCAAATAACTTCAGAATGGTACTAAAGGGAGAGGAAAAATAAGTGCCTTGCCTGTGATCAAGACTGACAGATTGTTTCACCTGGCTGCTTACCCTTTCTTCAGGATTAGCTGTCCCTAGTCTGTTGTTCAGATTTCTTCTTTCTGTTGTTAAGGCAATATAACAGATCCGAGGTAATAAATTTCTTTGTCTCATATGCCTGAAGTATAAATTATATGCTCTAGATGAGGAACTGGGCAAATAAATTTTTTATTTAATCTTCTGTGCTGTATTTTAAAATTGACATTTGACAATTAGCTTTGAAAAATTCCTTTTGTAAGAGACGCTTCAATGCATGTATGATTTGCCCATAATACACATATGGTGCCTCTGCTATATATTTCAAGCTCCCTATGGGAATGGACACATTTTCTTTAACTTCTGTTCACCAGTACACTATGACTTTTTCTCTCATTGTATTGAACTGTCTAAAAATATCTATCAGTATTTTTTCTCCTGATTGCATTATTCTCTTATACCCTTAGCACCACATTTCTCAGCTGACTGATTTGACAGTTTGTGAAAAGGGTAGAAATTATCAACTGAAACTAACAAACTCATGTTATTTCACCAGATTTTACTTTCTGCAGAAAAATGTGAAAAGGATGACCCATTTTCTCCTCTTCCCAGGATTAAAGGCCAATACATCAAGAATCCTGAAACTCACTAATTTGCAGTGATTTCTGTAGGCCAGAGATGCTCTTATTTATATATTCCACCCTTTACAGTTCACTACCTTTTTGATAAAGAATTCCCTGCCTTGCTGTAATATGAATTATTGACAAAGACAAGGAAGCGTGATTGAAAGCAAACACAAATATAGTCATTTGTAGAGAAATACTGTGAGTTACTAACATGGTCAATTTGTTTTCAGTGATCTGGATACAGATACACGCTTTGGCTGACAAGGTCAAAGCTCCTTCAGTAGTACTTGGTGCAGCACACCATCTTCCACATCTGTGCAGTTCCTCTTGCCCTCCTCTTCACCCATAACATCAATAAAGACTGTGTTTCCATCAGTGCTTCCTGTGTCTCACAGGACTTTTGTAGCTCATGTTAAATAGTCTGTAGAACTGCATTTGTTTTCTACATGAATTTTGTGATAATGGTACCTAGTAGCCTACAGAATGATGGCTGGTAGTGTTAACAATTCGGGAATTAGTCTGTAAAGCTGATGTTGCTGTTGTGGTCTCTGTTGTAGATATACCCAAAGTAGTGTAAACTGCCTGATGTATCACTACAACAGAGCCCTGCATGGGCTGCAAGTCCCAGTTGAGTGCTGATCTCATGATCTAATGCATAACATGGAGAAGGACAGAAGGTGGTGTGACTTTTGTATTACTTTGGACGTCCTGAGAACTTTTATGAAATGTGTAATAATCTGGAATAAAAGCACACTGATCCCTATGCATATATAGTATGTTGATTCTGTTTGATCTCAGAGCCATGCATGTCCTGCATGCCAAAACATTGCACAGTGAAATAGGTGAAACTGGAAAATCTGTAGCCATCAATCTAGCTATGTAAATATCTATTTTAAAACAACCATGCTGGTGTGATGAATCATATAATCTCCAAACATTCTCTATCTCCTTACCATTAAGCCTCCCACTGCTTTAGATTTCAAATCAACACTTCATCTCTGCTTAAACAATAAAAACCACCCAAACCCTTTTAAATACAGAAAATTAAAATTTTTCTTCTGTGAAATCATCTTGTCCCTTCCATTTTGACGTACTTGTCACCAATAAATTTTCACTGGTGATTTGGAGTTTTCTGTACTTTCTGTCTGCAAAAAGATAAACAAAAGTTGTCAGAAAGTTTTCGTATCTGTAGAAAGTTTTAAACATGTAACTACATGTCTAAAAAAAAAAAAAAAAAAGAAAAAATGCTGGAGAGACTCCTGGTAAGGAGAGCTCTAGATGTTTTACATGTGTATTTGTTCCTCACCATAGAATATAAACCTTTATAAATACTAAATCTTTGGGTTCCCTATATGGCTGGATTCACTTTATGCTGATACGAACTTTTGCACAAGTCTCTTTTTTCTCAGAATTTAAAGTGATGTTTGTTCCCCCCTCATAGGCAGCATTAAGGCACTGCATATATCTTTGCCATGTTATCCTCTCCTTCTTTCTTCTGAATATATAGGATTGTTCTCCTAGAAGATGCCGTTCTTCATTGTTTGAGGATAATGTTTTCAATATAAGGTCTAGCTTCTTCAGGCAGTTATAGGGGGACAGATTAATCCCTATACCCATAGGGCTTAAATAGGAGTGTCTACTACAAGATGCACTTGAGAGGCCATACCTGCCACAGGCCTCCTCACTTTTGGTATTGCTCCCTGCCCGGGAACCATATATGTTTTTCCATCTTTTTATAAACACTATTCATTGAAGACCAGATTCTGATCCTCTTGCTGATCCTCATAAATGCCTTATTTTAAAAACTGGTCTATTAATGTTTCTTTGTAGAAAAAGATGCTATGCTATGCTCCTTTTCTGAGCTGACTCCTCAGGGACCAATTTAGGTCCATAACAAAAATCTTAGCACACCATGCTAAATTCCCTGGTAATATACTCTCTGCAGACAGATATTTGTGATTGCATTTCATGGATTCTTATGCTGTTATACTTTTAAGGTCAGTAGATGAAAGGAAATAAATTGGCATTTAGAAGCTTCTCTGCCTGGAGAAACAGTCCAAACTAGCCATTCAAAGAGGCACTTGTAAGAACAAAACAGGACAAAATACCTCTTGTGAAGGGGCTGTTTGAGGTTGTTTCTCTGTGTCACCAGCCCTTCAAGATTCATATCTAAGCGAGGCTTGCAGCCTCCTGTCTCACTCTCACTAAGCCTGAAGAGAAGAAAAACTAAAGAGCAGGGCTAGCATCCTGGTTTCTTTTTGTTCTCAGGCAGAGTGTATAATTGTAATTAGTTTGACAAGGATTCTGATTCCTTTCCACTTCAGATTGACATTCAGAGCACAGAGATAGACATTGCATTAAGTGTGCATGTGGACAGAGGTAACACATTCTGTTGTCTCATGAGTTATCTTTGCTAATTTATCTTTTAATTATTATTAACTCTTAATTATTGTTATTTCTTCCCATTATTGTTGGTCAGACAGCATAAGTAACCTTCCTCCCAACAACAGATCTCTTTTAGCTTCAATGCAAGATTTTTTGCTACATATAAAAAAGAGAAAAACTCCAAAGCTTAGGCCAAACCCCAAAGCACTTTCTAAATCATTACAAATCTAGAGACATCCACACAGATAGTGATCATTTTCAAATCTTCGTGATGCAGACCTGCAGGGAGTATGTGACACACCCTATCAGGTATGTATTATTGAAAATAGTTTCCTTCTAGAGTTTGGAAAATGTCAGCAATGCTTAGGCAAGAAAACAATAAGAAAGAGATGATAGAGATAGTTGAGTGAAAGTAAACTGTGTGGTCCTATTTCCTAATCAAAGAACATGACATAGGGAGAGAATCCAACGATACTGAAATTGCAGCATACATTAAAAAGAGAAAAGCTATTCAGCCTGGGAAACTGTTTGCCAAAAGATGCAGTGAGGCCCAGACGCGGAAAAAATTCAAAAACTACTTGGCACTTGTACAAACACAATCACTCACAATAACACAATAAAAGATGCTAAATTTTTCAGGGGAGATGTAAAGATGGTGGCTTTAGAATATGAGTCAATTGATAATTGCCTGAGAGTGGAATGAAACTTCTCATTGGAGAAGTTATTCCTCCACTGTCTGTAATGGGGTTTCTCAGACCTCTTTCTTGCAGCGCCTAGTGCTGGCCATTGTCAGTGACAGGGCACAGACTGCATAACTTAACAATTCAACAATTTAACATTTAGTCCAAAATCAGCTCTGGGATGATCACTGAAGTATTTAATCAAACATTGTTGGATGACATTCTCACAAAAAGGCCTCTTAAATAGTTCAGCTAGGTGCCCATGCTGTTAACTTTGTACTGCTGTGTAATAAAGTACAGCTATATCTGAAGTGTTTAACAATCACCACAGGACTGCTCTGCCACAGTGCCAGTCCTGTATGATCACAGAATACATAAATGGCTAAGCCTTTGCGGAGAGCCCGATCTCATCTGGAATCGAGGACACTTAACAAAATCTGCTACAGAAGGACTTTTAATGTCTTTCCTGTGAGGTAGAATAGGGCATAGTGGTTGGGGCTATACATTTAGAGAAGGCTGTGAGCAGAGCTAGCAGGATGTCATGGGACGACTTACGCCATAGTGTCTTTGCATTCCTTATAGAATAGTGTACGGTACTTGGAACAAGACAGGGCATGTCTTATCTACGCAACGGAAGCTTAAGTGCTTTTAAAGAGCAATTTGATTAGCAGTTCTGTGGCTGCACCACAGAGGTAGGTTCAGACTGCTCAGCTCTGCTAGACAGTCAGGGTAAATACACCTGTCTAGAAATCTGTGTTCTCACTGGTAGATTGTTGGATTTCTCTATACAGTAAAATTAAAAAGTGCTAGACAGGATTCCTGGGCACTGAAACTCAGTTGTTTATACTGTTAGATCATTAGACTTGGGACCACCTTTAACCTGAGCCAGCTTACTCAGGGCCAAACAATTCCTGAACATGGCAAGGGAATTAGCATGTTTTGAGGAGCATTCCCAAAAGGTGGCTTGGATGTGATCATCGTTTTTGTGGCAGTGAGGGAGTTTGAGTTCTAGAAATGAACTAATTTCAGCCTGTTGATTATGAACTTCAATACTGGGAAAGACCCAAGGTGTACAGAAGTTAACAGACTAGGGGCACCCTTATGTGCTTTTGACTTAGCATGTTTAATGCTGGCTTGAGTATATATATCTGTACAGGGGAGGCATACCTAAGATCTTACCAAAAAATTAATTAAAACTCCTATGTTCAGAAAGACTAGAAGGGAAGAAAATAATTTCCTTAGATGTATGACTATGGCAAGATATTCCACAGTGGAACAGTTAACTTCAGACTCTGACCATCTTTAGGAGAAAGTCTTTCGTATGTGACACTCAGGGTGCAAACTTCTGTGTTTCACAAAACCCACCCAAAAGACTTTTGATACAAACCATAAGTCTGCTAGAAATTTTGGCACTGCTTTTGGAGTTATGTTGTTTTTTTTGTGTTTGTTTGTTTGGTTGGTTGTTTTTTTTTGCTTGGCACCAGTTATGTCACCTGGAATATCAGCAGCGGATTGATTAGAGGCAGTGTATACGTTCACTGGGTTTCCTTTTGGAAGGACAACATGTAAAAAGGCCAAATGGAATACCCTATAAACTTCAAGAAGAGATTAAATGACATCTTTTTCCATCTTCTTTTCCCTTTGTTATTAGAGAAGTATTGCTGTTTTTTCAAGCCGCTTATGCTACCAATGTGTAGGAGGGTATGAATCCAGTATGTGGGTTTGTCTACCTATGTCTTTTCCACAACTCTATATATGAGGGATAAAAGGAAAAGAAAAATCGTATCAGAATTTAAGTATATGATATGATGAATTAGAATTTATGCATAAAATAATGCAAACCACTATCATGTTCTCTAGAAATGATTTTGCAGGGTGTACACACCGCAACTCACTGACAGGCAGAGGTATCTGAGCTAACTCCTGAGCTGAATGCAGAATTGCAATGTCAGCACAGTGCTATACCCTAATTAACTGGCACGGAGGAGTTAGGTAAATTAGCTCAGGTAGCACTGTACTAATGCAGCTCTATGTCTTCTCATACACATGGTATCTGAGCTGTGTTGGATCAGGTAAATGTTCCAACTTGTTCAGAACATGTAAATTGGTCTTAGACTGCATCATGTCTGTTGGGTGCCTGACTTTGAATCTCCCTGTCTTTGGACAGGTAGCCTAGTTTTGTAATCAAACTTTAAAAAAAAAAAAAAAAAAAAGACTTCAGAAGGAGTAATCTTTTGGAATTGAAACAGAAAATATTTTGATTTTCTGAAATCAAATTCAGAAAATGTGTTTGCATCACAGACTCTGCATTTCTGTGTGAATGTACTAAAGTGATTTTCCAGTACAGACATTGTCCCATTCTATTCATGAAAAATCTGCAACTGAACAACAGCTCTTACTGCACTGAATGTGGCCAGAAGAAAGCTTCTTTTGTGGGTTGTGAATAATTAGATGCTGCTGCCACAGACCAAATAAGAGATTAAGGAAATCCAAAACCTGGCTAGATGATAGCAGCTTCTAAATGGGGCAAAAACACTTTGAAAGGACCATGACTATTTCAAACGCTTTTCAGTCCTCTAAGAGATAAACACCACCAAAGGTTCAATTTTTCCATTCTTCACAATAAGGTATGCTAAGACACACTCTAGGCCAAACTGTATCCTTGATTTTTGATCAAATTATACATTGGCACACTTGTGAGTCCCATATGGAGATATACTGTACTGTTTAGATCACAGGCTTATGTTTTTGGTGCTCATTGCAACACAGTAGATTATGAGGTTGTGCCCTGAATTATTTTGGGTCTCTTAAGCCACATTTTAAATATTTCTTGGAAGCTTTAGCAGGTTTAGCAGGGGGGTTGGACTAGATGATCTTCAGAGGTCCCTTCCAACCCCTGCCATCCTCTGGTTCTGTGATTCTCTCATGAAGTAGTGGCTCAAGTATATGATGACAGATGCTCCTGTTCTCCCACTGGCGGAAGTGCTGCAGTGTTATCATTTGCCATTTCTGATATCTGAGAATCTACATGAGAGACTGACATTTGGAAAAAAGAAAAGGCATCGGTCAGAGCTTGCTCTTTCTTGGGAAGAATCAAACCACATTACAGGAAGCCACAGGCAACCACTTTTTACTCATTCCATTGCTTATAGAGCTTGCTTTATAAAACCCTCTATCTTCAGCATAGAATTATGACCACAATAATGTTATCACTTGATTCCCGACGGTTTACAGTTTGACATCTGGAAATCCCTTATGGCTTTACCTATGTCTGTGTGACAGACAACTCTGGAGTGAACCAATCATTTCATAAGAAGTTTTGATTTCTAGCTTTTGAAGAATTGTTCTCAGAACTGAAAACTGGAGGAAAGGCACTTGATAATACATTTTGATGACAGAATCTCCTCAGACACCCACAGTCTAGTGTAGCAGGGAGTTATATAAGAGGCTGAAGCACTTGCTAAAATTATATGTGTTTTCATTACTTTGTTCAGTTTCTATTAGACAAATTAGTTTTACTCGTATTTCTAAAAGTTGTATTCTTTGCTCTTATTCAATTGCTCTGATTAAATTACAGCATCAAGCTGATCCTTACAGTCTCTTGTGCTAGTGCAGGTTGGAAAGTAATCCTTGTGACCCATCCTTTCTCCATTTCCTAGTGACCTTTCAATGTTTTCTCACAAGTTCTGCTTATAATTTCTCCTGCCAAGGTTTACTACTTTATGATTAAAATGAAAAATTATTCTGCCCTGAAGTGTTTAGGATGATGAGAGCAATACTGAACTTTCACTTGAGACAAAAGGGATAGACGTCAGTGTGGCATATCCAGTAAGCATAACCTATGTCAAACAGTAATAACATCATTTCATAGGAAAAAAAAAACAAACCTGTAGGACTTCAGGAAAAGTATTATTTTGTAAACCGCTATGACTGAAACTGAATCATGTAGCCAAATAGAGGGTCTTGTCTTTTCTAGCACATAAGACAGTAGGGTCATCTTTCATTGGTTGGGATATGTGTATGTCTGCTCCATTTTTATCTGATACCTCTTGTCTTCACATCATAAGGGCTAGTCCTGGGGCAAGTTACATGTTGTTTTCACACTAAACCGCAGCTAGGGAAAATGCCTCAAAACAGAGCTCCTCTGAGTATTGGACACAACTCAACACTGTGACTTCTCTCCTGTTTTCTATTCTAGATGCAAACAATTAGGGAATCACCCTCATCTGCAGACCAGCTGCATCTGGCACAGGGCATCATGGACAGAGAAAGAGGCCTTAGCACCTTGCTGTGTAAATGCAGGAGGTACACTCTTTACTATGCGTATGTCAGTCCTCAGGAATACCAGACACTTGATGCGTCTCTGTCCTGTCATCCTGGACAGATTAGCAAAGCCATTACACTCCCAAGTCAACTGGTAATAGAAAGGCATTGGGAAAAAAGTTCTTCAAAACAAAAATTTGCATAATAATGAGATTCCTTGTGTTTTCCTTTGAGCTTCTTGATAATGATTCTGCCATGTCCAGAAACAAAACACAGTATAACATGAACTACTGCTCAGGGTAGATGCAATTTAGCGAAGTCTGGCCCCATATAGGGTTAACACAGCCTGCTCTTGATGGCCTCAGTTATACAGCTCTCCTCACATATTGCCACTTAGCTCTCTTCCTCATGACATTGTCACAACAAATTAAAGCCCCCATCCTGCAAGCACTTCACGCATGTGGGTAGTCAGAGTTAATCACATGCATGAGTGTTTGCAGGATTGCAGCCTGAGAGATTAAAATCTAGAAAAGTAACGACATAAAATGACCTACTTTGAGCAGGAGGAGAAAGGCCCTCAACAGAAGTTCTCTATAGCTTGCTTGGCTATAGCATCAACAAATAAGTTATCTCTTACTTTTTTTTCAAAATATCTTTCTCTCCTATACCACACATATTTAAAGATGTAACAGTAATGACTGAGATGTGAAACTGGCACTCTGCCAGCACTTTAAATCTGTTGATGTGGCTGTGACACTAAAACCCAGACACAGGAACATCTGTCTGGCACAGGAGTGTCCTGGACTTGTTCATTGGTTAAATTCTCAAGCAACACTTGTCAGTTTCGAAAATTAGGAGTTGTGATTATGGAACAGTAAAATAATGAAAAATAAAACAAAGGTAGAAAGACAAAGAGAGATGCTATTACTTGCTGATTGTCATCTGCTCAGCAGCTTCAACAGCCTAGTTAGCACCTGCTTCTAATAGGCTTTAGCAAGAAGGCTGGGACTGGACCCTTCTTTGATGCAGCAGTTAGTTTGCAAATCAGCTCTACTGGATTTAAAAAATGTATTGTTTATCCTCCTTTCTTTGAAAGGGAAATGCTAAACCAATGTCTTGTTTAAATTATTTCTCTCTCTTTATATATATATATATATATATAGTTAAGTAAATGTGCATAAGTGGAAGAATAGCATGGTACTACTGTGGCCTGCTGTTGCATTGCCTACATGTTGCTAAATATGTTACATTATGTTGCCAGACAGAACATAATGTGGCACGAAAGAAATCTGGATATTCTTTTCAAGCAATTTCCAAACTACTATTAATTTTTCCCCCTTATATCATGCCTTTTGGAATAAAGCCTCATTTTCAATACCTCTTTTAGACTAATTCTGACATATTTAAGTCCCATCACTTGACACTGATGTGGAGATGGAAATGTAACACTTACTATGAAGAGTTCGTTATGGTGGCTGATACAAATTCTCCTTCCCCCACTCTCTCTACCCTCTTTTCACAACAAAAGCACAAACCAGAGTAATTCTCTGTCTGATGGGGGCTGTGGGGAGATAGAATTCATATCCTTGTCTAAATTTATGCACATTAAAACCAAACACAAATGCTTTCTTCAGGCTGTGCAAGTGATTGGGGTCTGTGCATCCGCAGGAGTTGGACACACAACTACCACTTGTGTTTTAGCTTAGAAGTGTTCTTCTGTGTTCAGGGCCAAAGATAGATTCAACTTCTTTGGATGACCCTTTGGCTACCACCATTTTCGGTTCCAGTATGGCATATAAGTAAGCTTTGCCTAAGGTTGCCTCTGCTTGCCTGACTTTCACCCTAAGGGGTGGAAGCACTAATAATGGATGGCCTTCAGATAATGACCAAGCTCTCAAATGTTCAGACTGCTGGAAACTTCCTTAAAACACTGTAGCTTGTAACTGGATTTAGATCTTTTGAATGGCATCTGAAGATATTTTTGTATGAGTTACATCTGAATCAGAAATACAGCAAAAGCAACATTTTTGCCTCCATCTGGCATTTCATCTTATAGTTGCAGATGGGGAAAAGAGAACAAAAACATAAAGTATGCTTAGCAAACAAGGATAACCAACAGTCTAAATCTTAAGGAAATTTTTTTTACAGTATCAATTTCACATCTTGGTAAAGTCCTATGAATGCAATTGCCACTGCAGGAATTCAGCTGTGGTTAGCTTTCATGGGAGTCAGTGCTTGTAATTTGGATGTAGGACCTGAGATATCTGTTGTAACTTGCCTTTAAAAGAAAAAGCTTTTGAAAAAAATTCCTTTTCCGTCCACCGTGGCTCTCAATGCCTCCACAATGACACGCAGAGACTCTGTAATGAAACCTCAAGGATTTCTCATTGTGTAAATTGCTGTCTGGACTTGACATAAACATTTTATGTTGTCCCTCCTCATAGACCCACAATTAGAGGGATGTGGCTGAAATGTTGCAGTCTGGGCTAATTTTTGATTGAAAAGTAGCCTATAAGATCTCTAGGGAGTCACCAGCAAGGTGCAGTGGGGAGTTATTATGCCTTCATAGTAAGCAGATGTGTATCATTGCTTAACACTAGATTTTTTTTCTCAAGCCGTCTCGGGCTAAGATTTCTGGCCTCTGTGTCCTAAGTCATGTAGTAAAAAGTGTACATCTCTATCATTCAGCCATAGAGACATACTGATAGAAGTATGTGAACGTGGCAGAAATTGTGCTACAAGCAGAAAATTAGACATGAGCAGACAGATGTGTTTTCTGTGCTAATGAGGTCCGAAATTAGACAGAGAAACAATTCTTGAAAATTCTATAGAGACGAAATTCAACGGTTTCATTGTGGCAACAGTCTCCTTTTAAGTGTTTTGATTATTTTATTTATCATTATAAAATAGTATAGTGGGGTAGTTTCCTAGACAAAGTTGTTTTTTCATACCACAAGAATAATTCTAATTAATGCAAATTTGAGTTGCATTTACACATTTTTCCTTTTGCATTAGTAAGCAGTGCTATATTCTCTGGAATTGTCTATCATTTCCTCCCTTGGGTGACCTAATGATAGTTCCAGACATTGAAAATACAGTTATGCCTTCATTCTTTAGAATACGCTCATGATGCAGGAAGACCTCTGATATCTTTCATTATGTGTTGTGAACTGATACTGAAGATAACTGCAATAAGAAAAAATTCTCATAGTAGCCACTGTTATCATCCCTTACACTGGTGTAGTCATATGTGTATTATCTATTTAAATGTAAAATTTTGTAACATAATCACTCTTTATTTGCAGCAAAAGCAGATGCTCCTCCAAGAAATTCTTAAGTGTCAGTAGCATCTCATTTTACTGGAGGTAGAGGTACAAATCTTTAGTTGTCATGTGAAAGATAGCATGGATAGTATTTCTTTAAAGTATTGCTGCATTACACACATTTTAATTACAATTAATGAGGTCTATATGAAAGATTCAGTTTATTTTAAAACACCGTATGTAAGCCATCATTTAAATTAAGCAACAAATCCTCCAAACATTCATTCAAGTACCGACTGGAGTGTTAGTCTCTGTGGGCTCAGTTCCACCCTGCATGTCACACTGCACAAGTATGGAGGCCTTATCTGAAAAGCCATGGAGGCGATGGAGTGAAACATATTGCAAACACCCTGCAGAAAAGCTGAGGTTCGAAGTCTTAAGTATTGCAGATTAAGAAGGGTTATAGCTTAAGAAATATTGCTTAGTCTATGTCCAGTAAACCACTGATTCCCAAAGACTCTGCTCTCAGTGCTTTGTTTCTCTTACAATGACAGCATGACCAGCCTGGTTGTTATGTTGTCATTTGCTCATGGGTCTTGGCCATGATATTTCTGTTTAATTAGTGATGTGTCATTAGGAAGTGCCCAAGGGAAGTGAGGTGGAGGATTATTTTGGAGATGAAAGGAAACAAAGAGTACTCTTCCCATCTGTATTGCATTGCATGCAGGAAATCTAGAGCGTATGTGTTTGCAGGAGAAGTTAAAATAAATAAGAAGATGAAGGAAACCATCCAGGCACTGCAAAAGAAGTAGACTTTACCCAGTTGGGAGGACTTGTGTGATGAGGTCCTTGGTGAACATGGTGCTGGCATAGCCACCACCTCTTCCTTTCCCTGCAGGTTCCAGCACAGGCATGGACAAGAGAAACACCCATAAATGAAACATTTATGGCATATTATTCAGAGGGAATATCATTGGTCAAGTCAAGTTACAGCCATTTCTCTGCTACACTTTCCCAAGCTCGGGAAAAACTTTAACATATCAGTGAACTTGATAGTAGATCTATTACTAAGATCTGGTACTGGATCTGCTTTACTGTTATGTCCAGTAAAATGAGAGGTCCAGCATCTACCTGCATTTAGCAAGCAGTGAGGAGACTGACCTGAAAAGATCAGCCAGATTCTCACAGGCACAGATGGAGAAGCAGAGCCCAACCCTGCCCTTGTTTCAGCCTTAGTGCACGTGTACACAGTGAGACAGTGTTTGCACAGGAAGATGGTCTGCTGTAGGAAATTGATTCAATACCTGACTGCTAGATGTGGCATTCAACATCTAACAGCCTTCTGTGTGAATCTTGTGTTTCCTTTCTGAATTCGATGCATCATTTTAATATATTTGTGGTCTTTCTTTTCTTTCTCTTTTTTAAGATGTTGTTTTAATTTTTGACTTAAATGTAATGATGAGACCTGTGATGAGGCTGAGACTTTTTGTCAAGAGTTATACTGCAGTGAATTTTTATGGCTGAGCTTTAAGGCACAAAAATAGAGATTTATAGGAGGAGCCCGACAGACTGTTAATGAAAGCAGAGCTGGAGAGTAGTTACAGATTAGAAATACATCCCTATCGATATGTATTTTTGTAAAGTACCAGAACAGCTTTGCACTGCATGTTCCCTCTCGCCTCCAGGAAGAGCCAAGGCTCTGCAATGTGAAAAAGGAATTCTCACAATTTTAAAAAGTGTTCAGACACGTCCTGCACCTTCTGTTAGGAAATCATACAGTCAAGTGCTTACTAATACAGAGTGACTAATCTTCCATTGAGCTAACAGTGACACAAGCTTTGTGTCAAAGCTTTCACTGTGCAAGCATGACCTATCATTGTCATGAATTCCTGCTGTGAACTTTTCCCTATCACTGACTTTACTTATTTCCGACCATATTTAAATAAGGCAATTTTCCTTTCTGATATGAATGTTCCTTTTCAGAGTGTAATTATTCCATACACTGACTGACCTATATAGAGCTGAGTGTCTACCAAATGGATAATGCTTAAAAAAAGAACAAAGAAAGTTAGAGAAGAGGTCCTGTTGCCCTGAGACTGTCCTCTCTTAGCAAATGCATTCAGATTCTAAAATGTTCCCTGGATTAGAAAGCTGTAGTGGCTAATGCAGTGTCAGATGTTCATTGAAGCATTGCAGTTTCAAAGTTTTGCTATCTCATTTCTTCTTGGTAGTTGAAGCTTTGGATTTGTCCTGATTTTAACTGAAATCATTGTACTGTGCAAGCCTACAGGTATGTCACTTTGAGAAGAACTTACCATTTTGCAGATTCAGATACCAAAATTCAAGTCTTCATAAAATTTCTATTGCTCACAAAAGTGAAGATATGCAAAGTTATGGATATATTTATTACCACAAGGTATTTTTTGTCTATCCGGACATTATTATCTCTGTATGAACCTACTGCTTTATGGTGATAGAAGCATTCATCAAAAAAGAGACTGAGGCTGCCACACATTTCAGCATTGCAATATTTATATTTTCATGTCTGATGTTATGGAGGAATCCAAAGCCTTACCTGCAGTCTTGATACAGTATATGTGGAGGGATAAAATCCTTAGGATGAGATTCTTCTTGAGGGGGAGATGTAAAAGATCACTGGAGTACTCCCATATGAACTGTGATAACAAAATTGTGTCTTAAATCCCATGCAACACCAAGGCTTTTTTAACTTTTTCAGTGATCTCTGGCCTCCCTCCACTCACAAAAGATTCAGAATCTGATAACCTAGAGCAAGGTACTTAGCCTGCTGCTCCAAGACTGCTGCTTCAGGAATACAGGATCACGTTCCAGTACATAGGGCAGGGAGGGAAAGTCATGGGTCCCAGGCCTGTGCTAGGGACGGTCCTCATTTCATGTTGAACAGTCACTGGGCAAAATGCAGAAATGCTTTCTGGTGCCCAAGGAAGGCACAGTTCGCATCTGCCAAAGAACAGCATCAGCGTCTTCCTACGCAAGAGAGTGGCTCGCTTTCTTGCCCAATGAATCTTTAATGTCTGTGCAGTAGCAGAGCTTCAGATAGAGTGGGGAGTACCCTTTTCTCCCAGAATAGCTTGCAGTTTGTGAGACTTATTTATTTTTTAAATGAATTGCGTGTACTTTTTAGCAGTGAACAGCCTAACTGCTTATTCTGCTAATACTTCAGCAATGAGTTTGTCCTCCCTATCTAAAACTTCTGTCCTCCTTAATGTTGATAACGCTGTGTGAGCTCATTACGGGCTCAAACACCAGAATTCTAGACTTCTAGTGACAATCCTGTAATTATAGATAAACATTTTCAGTATCATTTTTTAAAATGTGATTTGCATGGTATTACTTCTGGGGCTATTTCACGTCAGATGACATGCTATTAAAAAATCTGGGGTCAGTAAAAAGAAAAGAATTAAAAAATAAACCACTGGTCTGATTTTGTTAATAATTTCCACATTTATTTCAATAAAATCATAACATTTTTAGCTCTTCTAGTGCAGTCATGTGATTGCTAGCCTCAGTGACTGAAGAGTGCCAAGGAAATAAATGACTTACTGTAGAACATACAGCAAGATTTCTGAGGGAACTGAGCGACCTTGGACACAGGTAGTGGGGATGTCACGTTTCAAGCTTTCTGAAAAAATATAAACTGACACTTTTAAAACATGTATGTATGAAGAAGTCATGTTATTAGATCATTGCAATTGTTTCCTCTTTTCATTTTAATTACTTTCTTGAGGGACTAAATATTTGATTACCATCATTTTTGGAAGTTCCAGTTCTCCCACTGTTTTGCTGTTTGGCTCTGCTGTCCCGTAGATGTCATTTGCTGATAAATAATTAGGGTAGTTAACAATCTCACTCAGTATGTTTGTATTCTAACCAATTGTAAAATGTCAAACAACCATATAAAAATCAGATCACTGGATCAAAGAGATTACTGTAATAAAGATTTTTATCATGCACCCCAAACTTTGTTTTCCACCAATGTAAAATTTGGGGAAAATTTTTTGAGGAAAAGGGCAGATTTTGTATGAGTATCAGCTGAGCATTTAGATTTTTAAGGTATCTCTCAGTGTTATGAATAGGAGTCTATGTATGTTTGTGGTTAAAATGAGTAATTACTTAGGAATAAATTGTTGCTGAAGAACTGTTGGAAGGGTGCTGAACTTGGACAGGCTCTTCAGTTCCAACTTCCAGAAACCACGGGGTTTCTGGAAGGCCTGTGGGACCAAGTGATCAGTAAGCTGTACTGGCACCATGAGCCACTGTGACCTTGTTACAAACCCAGGGAAATTATTAGGAGCTTAACTTCACCCCTAAGGGTGAATTTTACAAGAATAGTTTATTGCTGTCTGGATATGACTACATTTCTCTTCTGTATTTCTCTCCCATTTCCTTTAAAGTGAATCTCTGGCTCCACCAGCTATATACTGTTTTGCAAAGAATTTCTCCACTGTACCTTTGCACATTTGTTGCCCTTTTTTTTTTGTTTGTGGGTTTCTCATGCTGTGCATACTGCTAATACTCATACAGGATTTTTACTGAGAGAGTTTCAAACCAGATTGAGTTAATTCAGTTAAGGAAAAAAAAAAAAAAAGATTCCAAATCCTCCATGACAAAAATTCAACCTTTCAGAGATGCCAAAACTAGCAGTTTCACTGTCTTGCATCTTGGGATTGTTTGATGGTCCATGTGAAAGGTAAGTGGACTTGGTCCATTTTCCCAGTGAACATGTCAGAAGTGTGAGGGAGGCTTCTCCTTTGGTTGAGGTTTCTTTCCCAGTTGGCTTTAGTTTGCTCTGTGTCCCAGAAGTGTCATGGGAGAGCATGTCCTCAAACTGTTAGCCTGTACCTCTTCTGTCTGTTCATTCGTTCCTGAAGTCCATCTGTCTTAATTGTGTGGGAGGTAGGAAGCACAGCCAGGACTGTTTTACTGGCTGGTGTTCAGCCCCCTGCTGTGCTTCATCAATGAATGAAGCAGAATGATGGATTACTGATGTCTTGCACTGATACCATGCCAGCAGGTTAGTTGCTCTCACGTTGTGTTGTGATTCGGTAGAGAGCTAATTGCAAATTTTGACAAAGAGTGGGCTGGGGAATACAGCATCTAAAGCTACACAAAAGCGAGGACAGGTTCTGATTTAAAAGAATGATCAGCACTGAATGGATCTGGGTCTCGATCTAAAAATTTGGGAGACGGACCTTCACTCCAGACCTGATTCTTGCATTCGTATTTGAATGCCTTAAATGGTGGAAAACTTTGGCTTTCAAATCCACATGACCAGGACTGTTTCTCTCTCTTGATTCCAACCAGCTGCAATTTGGAAAATTAATGTAGGTTAGCCTGACAGTAATCACAGTCATGATTTTCTGCTTATATTGGGATGAAAAGTATATCACAATTATTGATATAATTTCCACATTTTGCTGTAGTTACATATTTTGCTATAAAATTCTAAAAGTGATTCATTTGTTGTGTAAAGCGTCATGTGCAAACAAAAATAGCTTTTTCTGGCAAGAGTTACAACCTAAACATGAGTTATCAACAGTATTTCTTCCACTGTAAGTGCTAAATGGGATTTCTTGTCTTATTCTGCAAAGAGTGTTTTGTACAACTATACAATCAAATCTGAAGACCTACAGCTATCTAATTGGTTTTGGTTGCATTGGTCTTTCCGAGAAAAAGAAGTTTCCCAGTTATGTAATTCAAACTATCAAAATAAGTGTTTGGCACAACAGATATGTGATGGTAGGTTTGTTCAAAGGCAGCCTAACCTCCACATGATACATCCTCAAAGACGACCCATAAAAAGGATTAAATATTTAATTATTGTTTCTTTCTGTCCTTGTTTCAGTCAGTCAATCAATCACCGGGGCACATCTTACATGCAATATTACATGAAAGACAAATGATCTGAAAAGAAATGCATCTCTACCAAAGAAAAGGCTGCACTCTCACAGGCATCAGATTGTCAGCAGCAATTCAGGGTCATTTCTGTGCTTCCCCGTACTGCCAGCTGAGTTATTTGTCTATACATTTATTTACAGACTTGCAGAATTTATGACATCCATGTGCAACCATATTGTTTCGTCTTTTTTTACAGGCTATGGGCCTAGGAGTTCTGGGAAAGAAATGACATAGTTTTTAAGCATGCTGAAGAAACTGTAAGTTCATAAGTCCCATATGAAAAAATTGTCCCTTACAGACAGAAATTTGTGAAGGGAGAGACTAATTGCTTTTAATGCATATATATACCAAAATGCAAATATATAGCAAAAAGACTTTCTAACTTGATGACATGAAACGCTGGTTAATACCTAGCTTCCATTGGGCCTCTATTCAATAACTTATTACTTATTGCTTACTTTGTGAGGATATGGTGTCTTTTCCAGTCTTCATACAATTTTTATGACCCTCTTCTTTACTTTTTCCAATATTTCAAAGTCTTATAAAATACAGCCAACGACACTGATGTGCTCTACTAATGTTTTACCAATGTTTTACGCAAGGTAAGATTGTGTACGTCCTATTTTCAATTTAGCTCCTACTTAGGAGCTCCAGCTTTCTCTCTTAGCTTCTGCTTTCTCACTTTTTTTTTTAGTCAAAAGGTAGTAGTAGCTATCTTGCCAATGTCTTAGGTCTTCAAGCTGAGGTTTTATTGCTTTTCTGCCAGGATCCTACATCCTTTTCATGAGCAACTTTCCAAGATGCAGTTACTTATTCTATGTATGTGGTCTGCATACGTTGTTCTTAAGGACTGTAAGAGATTTTACCTTCAGCTATATATAATATATTTTAATGAATCAGCTTGAATAGCATCCAAGATTGCACTGAGGAACTTTCTCAAATAAAGGGACAGTTGAAGATGTTCTAAAATAAATCAATGTAATGAACACTAATTGCTTAAGGCAGACGATATTCTCCAGAGTTCTAAAAGAACTCGGATAGATATAAAATTGCTGAACTGCTAACTGTGATATTTAAATAGGCCTTACGCTGAATGCTCTGGTACCAGAGGATTGGAAGACGGCTAACACATCACCAATTTTAAAGTCATTTCAGGGGTGACCCAGGGAACTACAGACCATATTGATAAAACTAACGAAAATCACACTAAAGAAAGAAATTAATTAACACACATAACTATGATATGATTGCAAATAACCAACACTTGTTTTGTACAGAAAATCATATCTCATAATTCTATCAGTATTCTTTGAAGAAATCATTGATTATATGGATTGGTTGGCAAAAAAGATAAGATTCATTTGGATTTTCACAATGCTTTTGGCATAGTTTTCCAAAAGCTTTTAAGAAAAGCATAGTGTTACAGAATGAGGTAGTCTTGTGGACCTATGATATATACGAGTCAGGAATTAAAAGATTGAAATAAACTGTGAGTTTTCAGAGTGGAAGGAGCTTCTCAGTATAGTTCATAAAAAGCTATGCTGAACCCTGTGCTGTTAAACATAGTTAAGAATAATTTGAGAACAGGGTGAACATGATGATGTGTGGTGATCCAAAGAGTTGCAGGAAAGTTCCATATACAGTGGCTGCACTATAAAATGGCAAATGAAATTAAATGCTAAAAAATGGCATGCAATGTGTTAAGGGAATAACTTCTTGAGAAGCTCTATATAACAAAAATATTTATGTTAACTAATATTACTTAGAAAAAACTATTTTGAGGCCTCTGTGGACAGTTCACCAAGAACTTCAGCTCAGTGTTCAATAGCAACCAAAACAGCATATTGATGTTCAGAAAAGAAATAATGGACAACACAGAAAACATCCTGTAGAAATCCATGATACACACATTCTGTGAAAACGCTATATAGTTCCAGTTAACTGCCACTTCACCCGAAATGTTAAAGGGAAATAAAAAGAATACGGGAAACAGCAGGAGAGGTAAGTAAAGGATTACATACATATACCACATAGCAGTACTCAACCTGACAGACATTTAAGGGAAGATATATGGATGTTTGTAAAACCATGACTGTCAAGGAGAAGGCAGAGAGGAAACTGTCAGATGGCAGTTTCAAAACAAGAAAAGGAGATACTTGTCTAGATAACAGGTAGTTAATCTGTGCAGTTTAGTGCCTCAGGGTGCTGAGAATGTTGAAACACACATGTTTTCGGAAGCTAATTAGAAAAAACAGAAAAAGTCATAGAATCATAGAATGGTTTGGATCAGAAGGGACATTAAAGATCACCTAGATCCAACCCCCTGCCATGGGCAGGGACACCTCCCACTAGACCAGGTTGCTCAAAGCCCCATCCAACCTGGCCTTGAACACTTCCAGGGAAGGGCATCCACAACTTCCCTGGGCAACATTTTCCAGTGCCTCATCACCCTCATAATGAAGAATTTCTTCCTAGTATCTAAGCTAAATCTACCCTCTTTCAGTTTAAAGCCATTACCCCTTTTCCTATCACCACACACCCTTGCAAAATGTCCCTCCCCACCTTTCCTGTAGGCTCCCTTTAGGTACTGAAACACTGCTATAAGATCTCCCCGGAGCCTTCTCCAGGCTGAACAACCCCCAACTGTCTCAGCCTGTTCTCATAGGGGAGGTGCTCCAGCCCCCTGATCATCTTCGTAGCCCTCCTCTGGACCCGCTCGAGCAGGTCCATCTTTTTCTTACACGAGGGGCCCCAGAGCTGGACATAGCACTCCAGGTGGGGTCTCACCAGAGCAGAGTAGAGGGGGAGAATCACCTCCCTTGACCTGCTGGTCACACTTGTCATCAACCAATACTCCGAAGTCCTTCTCTGCAGGGCTGCTTTCGATCCACTCATCACCCTGCCTGTATCTGTACTTGGGATTGCCCTGACCCAAGTGCATGACCTTGCACTTGGCTTTGTTGAACTTCATGAGGTTTGCACGGGCCCACCTCTACCACCTGTCAAGGTCCCTCTGGATGGCCTTGCTTCCTTCCAGTGTGCTGACAGCACCACACAGTTTGGTAGCGTTGGCAAACTTGCCAAGGGTGCCCTCGATTCCAATGTCCATGTCGCTGACAAAGATGTTAAATAGCACTGGTCCCAATACCAATCCTTGAAGAATGCCACTCGTCACTGGTCTCCGCTGGGACATTGAGGTGTTGACCACAACACTTTGAGTGTGACCATCCAGCCAACTCCTTATCCACCAAGCAGTCCGCCTATCAAATCCATGTCTGCAATTTAGAGACAAGGATGTTGTGTGGGACAGTGCCAAATGCTTTGCACAAGTCCAGGTAGATGATGTCAGTTGCTCCTCCTTATACACCAATGATTTCATATCCCTGTTGTAGAAGGCCACCAAATTTATCAGGCATGATTTGCTCTTAGTGAAGCCATGCTGGCTGTCACCAATCATCTCCTTATTTTCCATGTGCCCCAGCATAGTTTCCAGGAGGATCTGCTCCATGATTTTACTGGGCACAGAGGTGAGACTGACTGGCCTGTAGTTCCCCAGGTCTTCCTTTTTTCCTTCTGAAATATGGGGGTTATGTTAACTATTTTCCAGTCAGTGGCAACTTCACCAATCTGCCATGGCTTCTCAAAGCCATATGATGTATAGTGGCTTAGCCACTTCATCCACCAGTTCCCTCAGGACCCTTGGACACATCTCATCAGGTCCCTTGGACGTGTGTGTCTTCAGGTTCCTTAGATGGTCTCAAACCTGATGTTCTCCTACAGTGGGTGGTTCTTCATTCTGCCAGCCCCTGCATTTACCATCTGTGACTTGGGTGATGTGGCTGAAACACTTACCAGTAAAGACTGAGGCAAAAAAGTTATTAAATTCCTCAGCCTTCTCCATATTTGGGTAACCATCAGGAGCTATTAATCATGAGGACAAACACCTCTGAATCAGTCCTTCCTTAAACTGAAATTGGGGAGTGCATTGTGTGAACTGTAACAATACATTTACCATGTTCTTATTGCATTTGGTAGGCATCCACTCTGGGTCACTACATGAAACAGAATACAAGGCTAGACAGACTTTTGTCTCAGCCATGGTGATTGTTTTTATATTATATTTTTTATTGAAGTTGACTGTATCATTCCGTATATCGAATTCTCAGTTCAAATGCATATCTTTATCATAATGCTTTTTGGGTGTTGCAGTTATGCATACAGATCCCTCCTCAAGCAGTGTCTCCCTGGCATTGTGAGGTATATGCACATATAGTGAAGCTGTGTGCCCTGAGAAGTTCAGTTGACCCTGTTCTTCAGACGGCACTGGAAGAGCTTCTCCCCTGGCGCTTCGTTCCTCTGAGATGCAGTGAACAGCCAGTGCACCTCCATGAGCAGGAAGAGCTCTCCTCCTCCTGTAGCTTGCTTTAACTGCTCCTTGCCTAGGGCAGTGGCACGACTTGTACTATGATCAGAGGGCCAGCATAGGAGGGGAAAAAAGCCAGGATAATAATGTACCTATCAGAGAAAAACATGGTTGGAAATGCCCCTCAAATATTACAGTTTGACCTTTCATCAGCAGTAGGATCCCAGCTGTGGTGTTAACATTTTAAAAATACAATTCTTGATCTATCCTTTCAATTAAGTATTACTAAATAATAATTGAAAGGAGCTGGATAAATTTTAAGCTTATATGAGAACAAAATTTATTTAGAAAACTAGGGTTGCATTTGTAGCTGTTCCATACATTTTAATAGAGTTGGAAATAATCCCTGAGAAATTGGTCAGAACTCCTTCAGAGTGCCTAGGGAATTTAATTATCTTTATTTCCATTTGTAAATTCTACCGCAGCTGTTTTCCAGACAGAAAATTAGCCATTGTCAACTATGTGCATGGACACTTTATTTTATATCTTCTGTCTTTTCCAGCTCCAAGACAGCCTCAAGAAACTGTCTGAACTTTTCTTTTACATTCACCTGCATGGCATTATGATGTTGCTTTTGAGACGGGATGGCTGAAACTGCAAAGCAAAGTTTGATAGTGGTTGTTGTTAAACCACTTCATAAAAAAAAAAAAAAAATGTAGACAGCTCTGGTACTTAATTACAGCAATAAACCAGACCAGGGTGTGCAAGCCTCAGGCATGTGTGTATGCTTTGGGTGTCTTATGAGACAAAAGTTTAATCTGGCCAAATTCTCTTTATAATTCATATTCTATGGGACGAGCCTGATATTTTTCAATTAGTACTGAAATAGGAAGACAGTTCCCTTCACTTACAAGGGCTTATTTAGCATGGAATTTCTGCATGTATATTTGAAGTGATCCCAAATTGGAGGCAGACAAGTTACTTCTAACATACTGGGTGTATTAGAAGCAAAGAAATTAAAAATCTCTTTGGCAGACTTGCAGCACTGGCTTTATGTGGGAATCTATAAATATCTTCACAAGGTAGGTTAGTGTACTTCATAGTTAAGACTGCAGTGACTGAAGCTAGGTGAGTGAACTTCAAAAATGGATCTTCATAAAGAATCTCTAAACAGATCTCACACTGATCTCTGAAAATATTCACAGCCTGGTCAGGTATTAGTTATTCTATGGTGTACCTCTGCTTGTCAAGCCTGAGGATTGAAACTGGGATGCTAAACAGATGGGTAGTTCCCATCATTTTTTATTTGGGATAGTTCTGGCAGCAGTCACCACATATTTGCTGCCAAATCTTTCATCTACACCTTGAATTTCGTGGGTCTGATTCCAGATGCAAATCGTATGCTCTGTTGTTACATTTCTGTTAGATCCTATGACTATGCTTAAAAGGAGCAGTGACTCCGTTGTACAGGAATTAATAAGGAGGAGTGACCAAATCAAAAAACCAAAATTACGTGCAAGGCTATAACATCCACGTGAGATGAGGACACACCCATGTTGCAGGGTGCCAAACTCGTGTGTCAAGATCACACATTGTATTTCGGGTTAAATGACTGGGATTTGTTCCTACAAGGAGTCTCTGTCTTCTGTTTTCTCCCTGAGCTCTGATAATGTGAACACTTCCAGGATTTGCAGTTATGACATGGGGACAGAGAAACATGGTGGGCTCCAGAAAAGAAGACATGTGGAGCAACTGTCTTTAATTGAGGGAGCAGGGACGGAAGGATGTTTTGTTAGGAATTTAATTACCAGGCCTGTCCTGGTATTCCACGACACATAATCACCCGTCCATTCTCAGCAAGATTTTCCCATAGAATGTAAATGTATGCAGGGCTAGAGGCAGGTTTATGCAGGTTGAACCCGTAGGATCTTGTTTTCTGACTTTATTCCTTTGAAGGTAATAGGATTTGAACTGTTATTATAACTTCAAGATAGCATTCGAGCCTTTGGAGACTTATTCTTCTATTACAAGATATTTAATGGGGGGAGGGACACAACACACGATGTTACACTCGTCATCCCATTTATTGTTCCCTTAAAAGCTTTCATGAAACTCTGATCTGTGGTGAGGAACAGCAAAACAAGTGACATTTTCAGTAAGAGGGAAATTGCAGAAACATTTGCAGCAGGATGGTGTATAGAAGTTATACAATTCTGACTTAGATTCTCTGTCTTAAACATTTGCTCCCTTTCAAACAGTACTAGGCCTTTTTTGTGACAGTTGTTGGATAGACTTTCAACTAGGAATCTCATGTATTCACCAAAGATGCAGATGTGTTGAATGAGAGCTTGAATAAAGAGTCATGTGTCTTACATGTTAAGAACTACCTTGTGATAATACATGTACAGTACAGTATCTGGCAAAAAAGAAGGTTCACTGAAATATGGTCATGACAATTACACCATAATTTCACACTCCACTGATTTACAGCCTTCAGAATACAAGTTAATGCAATTCCTGCCCTGCATAATTTTCAAGAGCAAAAAATATGGGCAACAAACATTGACTTCTTTTTTTTTTTTTCCTAATTATGTTGCCATTTAATGAATTGCTTGGAGATATTCTCATCCGCTAATTTAACTGCACATGCACACACAGTCCTGCTTGGTAAGAAAGTGATGAAACCAGAATAATCCGCAGAATACAATTTGAACTCGAGATAACTCAGTAACATCACTATCAGTTTTTCCAAAAACATTTTCCAAGACATTTTTCCTCATTGAGGACTTTTTTTTTTTCCCCAGAATATTTCTCCTTCTCAAAGTTCCTTGACCAGTAATGACAATGTATTATTGTATGGAAAGTAGGGTTTTTTCCCTCAGCTTTCTCAGATTTAAAGCACATTTAGACATAGTCTCTTTGCTGAAATTGTGAAGCAGAAGGACAGCTCTGGGCAAAAACTAGCCCAGGGCAATTATAGCCAAACAGCTTCAGGAAGCAATGAGTATTTTGAGATAATTTTTTTAATGGAAAAGCTGGCACAATCTTTGGCTTGGTCTGCATTTAAATCTGGTATCCTAACTGACACAGCAGAAACCCTCTTACAGGCACAGGTACCATGATTAAAGAAAATGTCCTTTTACCATCAAAGTTTTTCATTCGAGAAATGAGAACAATTTATGCCAAGAGCAGACTGTCCTGCCTATAAACTTGTGTAGACCAGGAGAGACCAGCATAATTGCTAGGCAGGGCAAATTCACACAAAAAAAGTTAGAAGAAAGGTTGATATAAGAAGCTCATGTTTGTAATACCTCATTCCTAAAGCTGCTTCGCATTTGCTTTATTTTCCCATATGTAAAGTTTAGTCAGTGAACAGAAGGAGGACTCTACAAAAGTGGATAGTTCCTAAACCTACTTGTTTGAATTTGTATTGTTTGTTGATTCTATGATTCTATGAATGATATTTTCTTTAAAGTTTATCTGTTTGCATGACTAAAAGGCATTGAGATTGGAGGCCACAGCACGTCGTGTAGACAGCATGTTAGAACAGAAGGTACTCTGACTTACTTTAGGCTCCAAGGCAATTTACTGGCAGAATAAGTAAAAAAATATGCCTCCTTTGACCTTTAGGTCAGTGTGCTAATGCACTGAACCACAATGACTCGTAGCAAAAAATATTCTTAAACAGAGACCTAGCATACATATTTTGCCTTGACTGTGATCTGTTTTCAGTTCTACCTTAAAAAATCAACAAAGCAAATAAAAACCAAGCAAATGATCATAAAGAAATCTCATGGAAATCTTGCTCCAGCTTTTATTGTAGTAATTAAAAGCATTGTCTTTGATTACAGTGAGGAACAGCATTTGCTGCTCTCTCACATAATCTGTAAAGTGATATAGCAGACCTGGCAGAATGATGGAAGAAGAGTATCTGCCTCTGACTTGCCCTCTTCTTTTTCACTTTGTCTATCTTACAAGCTACTGGATAAGCCACAAAACAACCTAGTAGGATCTTACTGTGACTCTTTTAGAGTAAGCTAGTAAGTGTATGTTCCTTTTAACATGATGTAATTTATGTTAACTGCTGTAAAAACAGCAGCTCTTCAGAACTGGTTGGATGGATCCTATTTTAACCTTCTCAAATAAGGACATTTAGGAATAAAAGCACATTTGAACAGAAAACATATATTGGATATTGAGTCCTCTCCTCTTTTTATTACCTAAGAAACAGGTCTTGACATTAGTGTTCTTGGACCATACACTCTACTGGAAAATTAATCCAAATTTTGTAGTAACAAAATGGCTTCTGCTTCCCAGCAGGAATAAGGAATAAAAATCTTATTTATCAGGGAGATAAAATTAGTGTCTCTAGAGCTGTTATAGGATTTGGAGCATAGATAGGATTGCTAAGGAAATTAACTGATATATGTACGATGTTTGACAGCTTTTAGGTTTTATTTCAAAATTCTGTATAATGCTATGGCCTAAAGGACGGAAGTCTGGGTTCCATTGGGGTAGGCATCCTACACAGTACAAGACCTTTCTGTCTCAGGAACCTAATGTCCATGTGAAGAGTTTACAGTAATGTCATTAATAGCTTTGGGAAAAAGAGATTAAATAGCAAATTCTGCTGCACCAAGCTATATTTCATTTGTTATTTCCATTCCAAGTTAATACTAAGAAAGATATACTCCAAGTTACATCACTACTAAGTGAGCAGAATTTGGCCAGCTGACTTGTTTTCTGTAGTGAGATCTCACAGCTACCAAAATTTTCAACTACCTTTATTGGCCTGGAGGAAATATATATGTATGTGTATATATATATATATATATATATATATATAATGGAGGAATTATCAAGCCCATTAGTGCTAACAAAACTAAGGAGTGCAGATGGCTCTACTTTATTTTGGTTTCCTGAATAAGTGCACTGTCATGTATTTTCCAACTATTGATGTTTCACCTCAACAAATGTAATTCCTAGGTACATTCATAGTCTTAATCCTCACATTTGAAATCTCACCTGTTGGAGAACCCAGCACTTGAATCAGCAAAGATGGGCACACATACTGGGGCTATTTTCCAGGAAGTCCATAGGTCTATGTCTAGTTGTTGAGGTATAAAGTCAGGTACAGGTGTGGGGCAGGGCCTTCTCCGTTGTCAGCCCTCTACAACTCTAAATATGAGAAATGAGACCAGAGAGTTGACAGAGATTTTATGCTTTGTAAGAGTAGATGACATTCAATACATGTTTGTACAAGTCTCCTCAGACTGCAGTTAGAAAACCAGCTAGATGATTGCCACACAGAACATTTCCATTTTCTCTTAGAAATGTTGGCAATAAAAGAACTAATCATAGGTGTTTGGTTAGTCACAGACGTAATGACAATTTTAAAACACACTCCTTTAAAATCTGATAATGGATTTCTTCATGCTTCATAAAAGACCTTTATGAATGCAATAAATGAAAAGCTTGTAACAGGCTGTGTTGTCCAGATTGTAAAAGTTCCTCAGTGCAGTGAACACACTGTCATACAGTAACCTTCATCTTTGGTGGGGTAGAGATTAGCTATTGGACTTGGCTGGAATCAGCCTGTGGCCCGGTGTCATAGCGACCATGTTGCCTAAGTACCCAAGGAAGAGTTCTCTAGTCTCAAAGCTGCAGGGCATAGCATGGCTCGTGTCCATGGGCCTAAAATCTCCTATGCTTCAAAATAAGATTGCTGCATTCAAACTGCCTTTTGAGAGCAGTCCTTGGTCCTTCTCTCTTTGGGAGACTGCTGTTTGGCAAATCATGCCAGGAGATCCTAAAATAATAATATGCATATTCTCATGCGAATACTTCTACTGTGGTCATGTTTCGCTAACAGTGACAAACGGCTGGCCCAGCCCTAATCCGTGACAGTCAGAAAGACAAAGACTGTGGAAAACAGTGAAGTGGGATTAATTTGCTGAAAAGCAGACATGTATGAGAGAGAAATGTACATCTGCGTTAGTCTTTGGGAGACTACAGCCAGTGAAAAGAAACAGGCATTTCTAATGCATGATTCAGCACTTCTTAAAGTACATGTCTAAAATAGGTCAGAATAATTGTGCCTTTAAAATGCCAAAAGGCATCCCACTCCATCGACTATAAAGGAAGACTGCTAGTTTGGAGATAGATATCTTATTGTTGACACCAAAAGTTAGGGAAGATGACTATATTGCCCGTGTCTTCACATTCAGCACTAAAGCAGCATGCTTAGGACAAGCTCAGAGCCATGGAATATTCAAGTGCACTGTTAAAATGTTTTTCTCCTAAGACCTGAGCTACACAAACATGTAACAAGACCAGAGTTTGGTTTTTAATATACATGGTTATGCCAGTAAACTCCATAGGTGGACCACTGTTTTCCTTGTATAAAAGTGCCTTATTTCAATACATGATTATTGATTCCTTTCATGGTCTGGAACAAAAGACATGAGCTCTTTATATTGAAATAATAGCATATATCCTGAGCTGGCTGTATTGCTTCAGTTATACTTGCCTAGCTGAAGGATTACAATTCTTTAAAGTAGAGAAGGGAATGATGGTTTCCTCACACAGTTTACACAACATTTCAGTATGTTAACTATATTTAAACACATTGTCAAAAAACATTTACAAATTAATAAACTTCAGAAGCCCTTAAAAATATCACACCAGTATGAATTAAAATAGATGATATCACAACATTCTGTTTATAAAAATTCTGTCGTAATAATGGATGGGTGGGATTCAGCTCATCATCAGATATCTGCAGTGTAGTTTAGTTCTCTTTGAGATCTCTGGGATCTTCTAGCAAATGAAGAAAAATAGATGCATGCAGAGGGTGATTCATCTCGTTCTAAGAGGTATGTCTAAAATAAGCGGGATTTATTGCATTTTATAACTGCTCGTTTCTTTCCTCCTACTGCACAGGGAGTCCAGATGACTAGCTCTGATGTAGGTGGCTACAGTGTAGACATTTATAGTTGGGGAAATTAATCCTGTTCCACATTTCTCAAAGGGGTAGCCAAAAATGGTGACCAAATAAGGGATAGGATGCTGCTAGAGCTGTTCCTCACATAATCACGGAGTTCTTCCAAGTAACATAAACCTTTTCCTCTTGGCTTAGCAGACAAGAAACCAGGTTTGGAAAGAAGGTCAGGCCAAGTTTGTTATATATGTTAGTCCCCAAGGCTAAACAGAGGACAGGACTCAATGTATTTTAAATTAAACAGTTCATTAATGTTACGTATGTATATTATGGAGGGGTGTGTGTGCTTATGTGTCAGAGGGAATGGTTAAAGATCTGGCTTTCCCACACTGATGTGTGAGAAGAGAACTGTGGAATGGCTTTTCTGCTCAGCCCTGTGGGCCTTGAAGGAAAGAAAGCTGTCTCCAGCAATCTTAGAGAAAAGGTTATGTGTAGAGCTGCCTTAACTGCTCTTTCCTGCTAAAATTTCAGCTGCAGGCAAAGGGCATGTACTGAGAATGGGTCTGGTGGCTCTCCTTTCTCTCTTCTTTGCTATCCATGAGAAATTGTTTGTGGCTCAGAGCAGGTCTCAAAGTATTGCAGCAGATATTAAGGGACCCCTGAGCACTTCTTAACCCAAATGTGGCTAGGAGGGAGGTTGTTTAATGAGCGCACACATGAAGACATTTTTTAAAAGGTCTATTAAAAATCATACACTTCAACACTTAGGTTATCTTTCATTTCTGCATCCACAGGCACCCTTCTTAAACAATCACAGTTTCCATCTGAGCCCTACAGAAATTCATTTAGAAACTAACATTCCCAAACATACACAGAAGAATGAAGCTGGTTAATATCTACATCATATAACATCCTGAACTGAAGACGTGCTTCAGCGTAGAGATTTACTATTTGGTATAATTCAAGGAGCTGGAAGCAGCACAGTGGAGAGTTTTGTGCTGGGAGGAAGGTGGTACTTCAAGGTACTGCTGCCTCTCCCTTGTTATGTGATCCAGACAGCATATCAGGCAGTGCTGCAGCCCTACACAACAGACCTCTCCCCCAGCATAAATCCTCCAGTTCAGGAAAAAGTAACACACAAATAATGACCGTCTGGAGCAAATTATTAAGCAGTATTTGATCACTCTAAATTTGTGTCAATAATGTAAACATTCACTAAATTCTTTCTTTCTTTCTTTCTTTCTTTCTTTCTTTCTTTCTTTCTTTCTTTCTTTCTTTCTTTCTTTCTTTCTTTCTTTCTTTCTTTCTTTCTTTCTTTCTTTCTTTCTTTCTTTCTTTCTTTCTTTCTTTCTTTCTTTCTTTCTTTCTTTCTTTCTTTCTTTCTTTCTTTCTTTCTTTCTTTCTTTCTTTCTTTCTTTCTTTCTTTCTTTCTTTCTTTCTTTCTTTCTTTCTTTCTTTCTTTCTTTCTTTCTTTCTTCCTTTCTTTCTTCCTTTCTTTCTTCCTTTCTTTCTTCCTTTCTTTCTTCCTTTCTTTCTTCCTTTCTTTCTTCCTTTCTTTCTTCCTTTCTCTTTCTTCCTTTCTTTCTTCCTTTCTTTCTTCCTTTCTTTCTTCCTTTCTTTCTTCCTTTCTTTCTTCCTTTCTTTCTTCCTTCTTTCTTCCTTTCTTTCTTTCTTTCTTTCTTCTTCTTTCTTTCTTTCTTTCTTTCTTTCTTTCTTTCTTTCTTTCTTTCTTTCTTTCTTTCTTTCTTTCTTTCTTTCTTTCTTTCTTTCTTTCTTTCTTTCTTTTCTTTCTTTCTTTCTTTCTTTCTTTCTTTCTTTCTTTCTTTCTTTTCTTTCTTTCTTTCTTTCTTTCTTTCTTTCTTTCTTTCTTCCTTTCTTTCTTCCTTTCTTTCTTTCTTTCTTCCTTTCTTTCTTCCTTTCTTTCTTTCTTCCTTTCATTTTATTCCTTTCATTTTATTCCTTCCTTCCTTCCTTCCTTCCTTCCTTCCTTCCTTCCTTCCTTCCTTCCTTCCTTCCTTCCTTCCTTCCTTCCTTCCTTCCTTCCTTCCTTCCTTCCTTCCTTCCTTCCTTCCTTCCTTCCTGCCTTCCTTCCTGCCTTCCTTCCTGCCTTCCTTCCTGCCTTCTGCCTGCCTTCCTGCCTTCCTGCCTTCCTGCCTTCCTGCCTTCCTGCCTTCCTGCCTTCCTGCCTTCCTGCCTGCCTGCCTTTCTGCCTGCCTGCCTGCCTGCCTTCCTGCCTTCCTCCCTCCCTCCCTCCCTCTCCCCTCCTCTTTCTCTCTCCTTCTTTCTTGGTGTCTAGGCTTAATTGCATCATCTTAAGGCTCCTTGAGTGGGTAAACTACTATTTGAGCTGGAGCTTGAGGCACGTGCCATGCTTTCCAGTTCTGACAAGCATATTTTTCTTTAGTAGAAATATCTCCTACCTTTGGTCTGTGTAATCTGACTGATAGTGTAGAAAGCTTTAAGCTTACATGACAGTGGTCCTAGTTTTCTTGCATAGTATTGCTAACTTAGCATTTTGAGTCATCACCATTCGAAAGGGGAAAAATATATTTCTTTATTTATTAAATCCTATGCAGACTGCTCATTACCGGAGTGATCATAAAGTTGTTGCTGTGAGAGACTTATATCCTTGTCTATGTACTGCGTTGCGTACACAGCTCATGTAATAATACAGAATAGTCATCGCTGGGTGGCATACATATCTGAAAATTAATTTGTTAATTTATACAGCTATTTTATATCTGTTAATCCTGCATAAATTTCTTTCACATTGGACTGTGCATGCTAAATCTGATGGATGTCTGTTAAGCCTCAGGAGAATTATCCCCACCTTTTGCATGGATTTGATACGTTTATGGGAACTGGATTTTAAAGGTTTTGTTTCAGAGAAAGCTGAATCAGCTGAGCAGCAAGCTGTGGCTAAATAACTGCAGCTTTTGCTAACTCGATTTGCTAACCTGTAGAATAAAGATTATGATAGGTAGTTTGTAAAGAGATGACTTCTACAGCTGAAGCATTCTCTAAAAGGTCTGGCTTTCATTGTTAAGGTGAAGAGAGTGAACTTTGTTTCCTATTCCTAGTTGTCTGGTGTGTTAGGGCTACAGATGTGGACAGCCCTGTCAGATCCAAGAAAGGAAAGGACTGCAGGGGCTATCAGGAACCCAGAAGCAGAGATATGACTGGGTCACTCACACCAGCAGAAATGTGAAATCCAAAGGAATTTCTGTAAGGTGGCTTCACTGATCCTGTTCAATTCAAAGCTGGCCTACTGGCCTTGTAATGGTGGTAAGACACGAGGTGAGCATTTCATGTGGAAAGACCCGAGACTGTCTTATAAGCAAGAAAGCATGGAGTCTTAGGCTGTAGTGGGTCTACCAGTGTATGTGTCCTCAGACCCAGGTCACCCCAGCTTGTCTAGGAAGTAATTTTCAGGGACACCATGAAGAATGAAGAAACTGAATGAGCTATAAAGGGTTAAACTGCTGTCAGATGGCACAGCTTGTTTCAATGTAGGAGACTGTGTTTGCTATTAAATTTGAGTTAATGCCTTAAAAAAGCTGCCTGCTACATTTTCTAGAATGTAGATTGCCCTTGCTCGTGCACAGCCAGACAGGTTGATGGGATCTGAATCATGGCCCTGTCTCTTTCTTCTCCTCTTCTCCCCAGTCTCCTTCCTTGTTCTAAAATAGGGGGGGTTGGTTTTTGTGCTTAGCATTCCAGCCGGTGGTTTAATGCACCAAGAATGCTCCTGGTATGCTCACATCAGAAGCAGACAGCATCAGGGGTCGGGAAGACTGTCCTTTTTGCCAAGTCACTGATGAAAACAACATATGGGACTGATGGCAACATAATAAAAGCTTAAATGAACCACAGGAGAGAGTCACAGATATTTGTTTTGACCATAAAACTTCACATTTTATCATTCCCACTAGATCTGCTTTCTCAAAGCTTCGTGGGTAATTGAGGCCCCTGCATCATTCTAGTTCTTACCTGCCAAAAGAGCTTCCCTAAAATGTATTAATAAAGTGATGGATTGATATAACAGTTTGAACTTTAGTTTCACAAGTCATTATCACTGGAAGAAAATGCTACCTGGTTTTCTGGTCTAGTTAGATGTTAGAATAGTTTCTGGTTTTATCCTTATTTTTACCCTTCTGTCTCATTTTTTTTGTAGTGTACTCATTTTAAGTTTTGGAAAACTGCAAAAACTATCTTGAAATTCAAATCAGAAGGATTCAGTTCAATAGAGGAGAATTAAATTTTTTATTCTTGTATACAAACATAAATTCCTGATTCAAATGTTAGAATGTCACTGTGAACACGTCAATAGGCCACGTTGCTCCAAAATACCATTCATATATTTCAGAAAAGGATTTGAATGTAGATTAGGGCTTATTTCATGGAATTGTCGACCAAACCTCTTGACAGACACTGGTCTTACTTCTGCCGCAAGTTGTTTGCAATAAATTAAGGAGGATGAGGTCTGTGACAACACAATGTTATTACAATTGTTTTATAATAATTTACAATTATTCTTGTGGAATGCATATTCTTAATCTCTAAACTGTTTCTTGTGTTCCATTTTCTCCTTATAACACAGGTAGGTGGAACTGGCCACTTGTAAGAAGATTTCTTACATCTGGGCTGAAACTTCTGTTAATCTTTGTCTGTATGAACACTTCCAGGATATCAGTTTCTTGCACTGACAAACATGTGTTTTCCAAATGTTCTTTGACAGCTTATGTCCATGAGATTTCTTAGAGATCCAAGTTTCCTCAACTTTCTACTGTGTACATATTTGCATATAACATTACTTGCCCCTAGCATGAAACTTAAAGAGAGGATTAGTACTGAACTTTTGTAGCAGGTCTTTAACTCTCTTCTCTGCATCTGCTCATGATGAGAGGCTTCAATGTGAAAGAGCAAAAGGATCAGGCCTCAGGAAAAGGCTGTTAAAACTTGGTTTCATTTTATGCCAACTAATTCAGTTCAGGGAATAAAACAACAACTTTCTTTTCTTTCCCAGCCTCTCTGCTCCCCCCCCACCACCCCATCCCCAATTTTTATGGCAAATTAAGCTATTCATTGAACAAGTAAAGGAAGTCATGCAGATCCAGGTTACGTATAGCCAGAAATCACAAGGATCTTGGAAACCCTGAAAGTTCTTGTCCCATCAGGACATTACACCACTTATGTTTTTTTAACAACAGGTCTTGAAATAGATGCAAACAGTGGTGAACTGAATCAAAACTTTTAACTGTATATTTCCTTGCTGTTCCTGATCTCCCTACACATGTCCTTTTAATAAAATTTTCTCAGCTGACATAACACCGAAGAATGCCTCTCTACCTTGTTTTGGAAGAAAATACACCTTCTGACATCTCCTTTATGAGGACAGGTTGAGTGAGATGGATTTTTTCCCTTCAAGGAGGCCTACAAGAAAGATGGGGAGGGACTCTTTACCAGGGAGTGTAGTGATAGGACAAGGGGTTACAGTTTCAGTTTTAGATTTCAATTAGATATTAGGAAGAAATTCTTCACTGTGAAGGTGGTGAGGCATGGGAATATGTCGCCCAGAGAAGCTGTGGCTGCCCCCTCCCTGGAAGTGTTCAAGGCCAGGTTGGATGGGGCTTTGAGCAACCTGGTCTGGTGGGAGGTGTCCCTGCCCATGGCAGGGGGGTTTGAACTAGATTATTTTCAATGACCTTTCCAACCCAAACAATTCTATGATTCTATATGAAAACTTCAACCATCAGTACTTCAGAAAGAATTATCTCAGCTCTAGGCTGGTTTTTAGTGTAATGCCTTCAGTTTAGCATAACCAGGAATACTACTGTAAGTCATTCTTCCTGTTTTTGGTAACAGAGTGTGACTCCCTTTGACAACAACTGCTCAAATAAATGAATGGGACCTGCTGTTGTCAGGAAGTTTTTTAGATCTCAAATATAATGTGGAAGCTAAAAAAAAACCCTTGAGGAACAGGAACACTAAAAGAAAAAAAAGATGCACAACAGATAAGGCGGCTTTGGAAAGTGACCAAAAAAAGTTCAAATTCAGCAAGAATAAGGTTCCAGTGCTATGAGGTATAATTACTTTCCCCACTCTCCTCTTTCTAATTAGCAGCCAGTTACAAGTGGTGTTCCTCAGAAGGCAATATTGGAGCCAATACTATTTAACATCTTCATCAGCAAGAGATAATGGATCTGGATAATGGGACAGAGCAAACCCTTTGTGAGTTTGTAGATGGTACCAAAACTGAAGGAGCAATTGATACATGGAAGGTAAAGGCTGATATTTAGGGAAACATACACAGGCTGAAGAAATGGAGTGAAAGGAACTTCTGAAAGTTCAACAGAAACAAAGGCAAAGTCCTGCATCTGGGTGGAATAACTGCACATGACTGTACTGGCCAGGGACTGACTGGGTAGCATCTCTGTTGAAGAGAGCTGGGGGTCCTGGTACACAAGCTGAATGTGGGTCATCAATGAAGACTAACCAAGTACTGAGTTGCATAAGCAAGAGTGGTTGGTGGAAAATACTATTTCCCTCTAATCTGCCCACATAAGTCTGTTTTTGAAATACTGGGCTGCTGGTACAGCACATACAGACAAACTGAAGATGTTCTATCAGAGGACCAGCAGGATGGTTAGGATGTTGTTATGAACAACACAGGGGAAGGCTGAAGGAACTGGGGTTGTTTAGCCTGGAGAAGAGAAAAGACATCCAGCAGCAATCTTCCACAACTTAAAGGGAGGTAGAAGGAAGACAGAGACAGGTTTTTCTCAGAGCTGCACAGCAAAAGAGCAGGGGGCAATAGTCACAATTTACATTGAGGGAAATTCCTGCTGGTTATTAAGGGGAAATAATTCTTAATGGTGAGGGCAATAAGACACGACACTAGAGCATCATCTGACCCTGCAATTAGTCCTCTTTGGAGCAGGCATTTGGACAGGCTGATCTCCAAGATCTTGCCAGCCTAAAATTGTCACTCAATCTGTGACTTCTGTGGCTGTGTGAAAATACTACCCTCTTCCTCGTGCCACAAAGGAGTAGATTCAGCATTAGGTTATTCTCCTGGAATAAAAGTTAGTAGTGTTCCTTACAGAGCTCTGAGCTGGGGCATTCTCTTCCCCTCACTGCTTGGCTGCCTCCTCTGCTTCCCTCAGCCTCATCCTTGCTGAGATTCCACTTGCTGGTTGACCTCACTTCTCTCACCCTTTGCATTCTACTTTTGTCCTGTTACCTCTCTTGTCTTTTGCCCCTTCCACGTTTTTCTGGTTAGCTCAGCCATGGTTAGCTGAACCATTTCACATGCAAGTACGTAACAGAGGAAAGCAATCCACGGCAGTAGCCTATCAGTCGCAAACAGACAGGAATAGTTCATGTTGCCTACTGATCCAGGCATTTCTACTTGCAGTCTTTACCTCATGTTGTTAGCTTGTTGCTCTGGTGGAGGCTGATGTGTACAGGCCTGTGCTGCCTCAAGAAATACACTCAATCATGAGTGAGCATGGCTCAGAAACAGAGGGCTCTCTGAAGAAAGGCTCCTGTGCGTGACACTTCATTTAACAGCCAGGAGTTATCTGTACTCTGTCTCTGATTTATGGCTGAACTTTAACATGTGCTTTCTTCTCTTGCATTTTTTTGCTTTTCTCCCCTCTAATTCCAATAAGATATTAAATATGTTCCTGTGTATTACATTTCCTTCAGTAACAAAAGATACTTTATATACACAGATTCCTCTTTAATACGTTAATAATTAAAGAAACTCCTCTAATAAGAAAGAACTAAAGGCCAAATTCCTTGTGGTCTTTAATTTTTAGATTTCCGTATTAAAATGCCTGATTGAGATGTTCTATTATACTAACCTTTAAATGTTGAGTTTAAAAAAAATATGTTTTCAGATTTCTTACAACTGAACATAAGAATTTCAGGTTAGGGTGAGAGTGAAATGAAATGCAGAAGAGCTCGCAACAACATGCAGCATTCAGAGCTGCAGAACTACATCTGCACCCACATGCCTTAACTAATTGCTGCATGACTTAGAAATTATTCCTTCTAAGGCATGTTCAGACAAAAAATGGAAATGTTTAGTCTGTGCCAGTTTTGTAAAATACTCTCTCCACAAAGGGACTGTACTGTGCTATGATGTATAGTCCTTGTAAGGACTGAAGTGCAGAGAATTCTTGTACGGTGTTGCAAGAATTCTTCTGTGCAGTAAATATCATTGGTGCTAATGCACAAGAAGCACCGCTAGCACTGGGTCTTGTGTGGTAAAGACTTTCATGTCAGGCAAAATGCTGTTCAGTGTATAGGGAAGGGAGTGCCTTTAAAACTTGGCCATGTTCACTGTGGGAGACTTTCTAAAAGTAATGTTAGAAGCCTCAGTTCTGGAATTCTTTGATGCTAGATTACTCAGATTTCTACTGTAGCAGTCTACACATAGGGTTTTAGAGATATTTTTAATGGCAAGGGTATTTTATGAACCATCACAGGCCTGTCAGTTGTGACAGGGCTATTGGGAGACCAGCTCCACCCCTGGAAGTCTGCATTCCACAGGACATCTAGCATGCACAGTGCCCACTTTCACATATGTTGTTCAGCCCTAGAGATTATACAGAAAGCAATAACAGCTTTAGAGCTATGTCAAAGATGGTCACACAAGATTCTTTGATTTTTAACACTTGTGTTTATTAGAATAAAGAAAAAGGTGACAGGTTTTCTTGCAAAGAAGACTGTAGTATTCCATAGCAGATATAGCAGCAAAAATTCTAAGATTTTAAAGAAATTTTGTTTGAAGACAAATAATGTATTTAACCCATTTTCTTCGTGACTGGTCATGGCTTCGAATGTGTTTGACATTTTACTGTATACAAGGTCTAAAACTTCCTTTGGAGTTGTTTTTGAATAATCTGAATTCAGGCTGCTGTGACTGATTGTGCAGCTTTATCTCTATTGTGTTCTGTTGTTGACTACGGTAAATACCAATTTGAAATATGCTTTTTATCAATATATTGCCACTTAAATTTACTGTTCTAGTGAATGTTCATTACAAGTAACTCATTTATTCCACGACTACTGGAAACTGAGAGCCACAGGGATACAAAAATAATGTCAGTTATTTCATTTAATATCTCAAATGAGTATCTGCAGGGATTTTTTTTTTTCTTGCGTGTGTTAGTTACTTGTTTCCTCAGCAAGCTATATGAATAAGTGGGACCACTTATCTGCTTTAAAGCTCTTGTTCTTAGAATACTGGAAAAATGCAGAAAAATAATATTTTTGGACGTTGTGAGGGTAATCCCACAGTAGTAGTAGGAAAACGGCAGCTCATCTTTCTATGAAAAAAGTACGCATCCGTTTCTGAAAGTAAGTAGGTATAGGAAAGAACATAATGCTGTCTTAAATCCTAACATTTGAGTATTTTGGGGAACAAAGCCTCACATATTGCTGTCTTCTCTTATATTTTAATTCATTGCTTTGCCTTTACTGGAGACCCAAATTTACTGCTGATTCTCCAACACTGAAATGATCCCAGTGGGTTGACATAATTCTGCAGTGATATTCTAGAGCTTAAGCAGTTAGTTTGGTTCATCATAAAGAAAGACGGTAATTTTCACTTCCATGTGATAAGACAGAAATTAGTCTTTTATGTCTTAACTTTCTGTATGCAGCCTGCAGCTGCCAACAACAATCTCCATTTCAAAACCAAGAACCAATAATGCAGGCTAAAGCTGATTCAAAAGCCATTGTGTTTGTATTTTAATTAACAGTTTAGAGGAATAAATTATCATCTCCTCCTAGAAGCTGAAAAGTTCCTTTCCTCAGAATGTAGCCTGTAGTATTAAGCAGTAACAGACTTAATTGACAAAGGAAGTAGCATTTGTACTAGCCAAATAGTTTTTCTGTTACATCATAGCAATTATAGTCTACATCCTGCTATGTAACATGTCATTCAAAAATACCAGACCACATCTCAACCTTTGATATCTGGAAATATGTATATATATATATATTTACAGGAAGAATTTTTTTTAATAGCCCCTATTACATTAAGTAAAGAAAAAGATGAAACACATGAAATAATAAAAAAGAGATTAGAATCTTTCTGATCTCTCTTTACACTGAAAGAAAGGATGAGCCAGCACATGATACACAGTATTTTATAAGTAAAATGAGATGAAAAAAGAACGAAATCCCTTCAGGAAAAAAATTAATACTTTCACCCTGTCAGAAAAGAAGTCACTGCAAATGAAATAACCTTTACATTGAAATTTAGGGGAGAATATTGCTATTATAGAAAGTTTTCAACAGAAGTCAATAGATACCAGAAGGAGTTCTTTTTCTTGCAATAATGATAGTTGAGTTCTCAGTGGAGATATGTGTACTTTGCTCTTTCCATTCCCTGAAGCTGTCCAGTTGTGACAGCTGATGGTGTCAGCTTCTCCTGCTTCATCAATATAACTGAGATCTGCCCTCGAAGAGCAAATCAAAGATGCTTCTCTGAGTGTGGCTTATGTTTTGTCCCTGTCACCCCTAAATAGAGAGCTTTTATATTCTAGCTTGTCCTCAAGAGTTACAAGTAAGCAGCTAGAGAAAAGGAGGGGAAGCCGCGTGATCTGATGGACTGAATATATGATATTCATCTGTAGACTTATCAGCCTCGATACCTAGAATTGTCATTTGGTTGTTTGGTGTGACAAATTTGGCACTGGTTGTTTCTTGGTGTGACATTGTTCTACCACTTTTTCTATCTCTGTCTCTCAAGTCTGTATACTTCAGTCCTGGATCTTTAGCAAGAAGGGTGTCATTCAGCTGCACTGATTTACAACTTTGAAGTGTACAAGTGTCTGATAAGTTACGTGATAGCAACAAATTCCACATTTTGTGCTACCAACTGTTATACAGAATTTAGGTACAGGTCTCCTAGGATGAAAGGCTTCTTCTAACTACTTCTTACCTTTCTGCATCTAGAACATCAATTCTAGGTTTACTATGGCCTCCTAAAGAGCTGAAAAACAGTGTGAACTCCTTACGAAATGATGTATAATATTCCAAAGGAAAATAGATTTTACCTAAAAATGCTTCATCCACTAGAACACTTCTTTTGCTGATTCTGGGAAGTAGACACAAAAAAAAATTCAAACTAATCCATTTACCAAAAAATGGTAATGGAAAAGAGTAGAAGTAGAATTACATCACTGCTGAAAATGGAAATGGAAACTCAATTGAGAAAATATAATCTAGCTGAATCACAAAAGGCAAAAAGTTGGATAATGGAATTGCTCAAACAAAATGGCATTCTTGGCATAATGCCTTGTGATACCATAATTAAGACTTCAACTGAAACATAAGAAAATGGTCAAAAATGGCTTGTGATAATATTCTATAGGGCCATTAAGCTTGCCTTTCAGTCTCCAGAACACATTTAGATCTCTAATTTCCTGGAAGTAATGATTCCAGAAAGCACTTACTGAAGGGGGAGTGCTATGGTTTGGGCCAGCTCTCTGACCAAAGACACAAGTGCCTTTGTCTGCATCTGCTGGGTTTCTGTACTAAATGTGTTAGGAAATAATATAGTAAGAAAGGCAGAAAAGAAGAATGTGCTGGTTGGGAGCAGCCAAGATTTCAAAATGACTGTCTTATTACCTCATTCCTTCAAGATGTACTGTATTCTATGAATATTTCAGGAAAATGGTGTAGACTCCACGAGTTACTCCTTTCTCCATCCCTGGAGAATAACTGCAGGATGAGGGAAAATGATGCCTAAATACCTGACGTTTTCATTTTTTAGTTTTCTGAATGAGAAAGAATTCAGTCATTCAGCAGTACGGTAATTAACATTTTTATCCCATCCAGTACTTATTTCAACCCTGTATTGAAGAAGATCGACTTAGATACCGTTTCACATTTAGGATCATTAAGGAAACAAAGGTCTGGATCTCTACACCTGGGTTGGTAAGCCCAGGGATTTCAAAATGCTATAGACAAACTAAAAATGTGGGAAAACATGAGAAGTGTGGGTGCAAAGACTACAGCTGCAAAAGATTTAGTGGAATGCCTCAAAATATGTTGATTTTGAAACCTCCATGGAATAACATATCTAGCTCTAAGAAATACTGACTACCAGAGCTTATACAGTATGATATGCCCGTACACTGGAATTTGGAATGATTTGTTTCGGACAGACACAGAGGGACTGACTGTTGGGCTGATAGGAGTTTCTTGAGTGCACAAGATTTGCTCTTCAAGCATATTCAAGTCTCACCTCTGTGCCTGGCAAGATGATGGAGCAGATCCTCCTGAAGGCTCTGCTATGGCACATGGAAAATATGGAGGTGATTAGTGGCAACTAACATCACTTCACCAAAGGACAATCCTGCCTGACAAATCTGGTGGCCTTTTATGATGGAGTTACAGCATCAATTGACAATGGAAGAGCAACTGAGGACATCCACCTGGACTTGTGCAAAGCCTTCGACACTGTCCCGCAAGACATCCTGTTCTCCAAATTGGAGAGACATGGATTTGACGGATGGACCACCCAGTGGATAACAAATTGGCTGGAAGATCGCACTCAAAAAGTTATGATCAATGAATTGATGTCTGAGCAGAGACCAGTGACAAGTCATGTTCCTCAGGGATCGCTGCTGGGACTGGTGCTATTTAATGTCTTTGTCAGCGATATGGACAGTGGCATCAAGTGCACCCTCAGCAATTTTTCTGATGACACCAAGTTATGTGGCGAGGTCAACACGCTGAAGGGAAGGGAGGCCATCCAGAAGGACCTTGACAGGCTGGAGAGGTGGGCCCAGGCCACATTCATGAAGTTTAAAGGGCCTGCACCTGGGTCGAGGCAATCCCAAGCACAGATACAGACCGGGCAATGAGTGGATTGAAAACAGTCCTGGGGAGAAGGACTTAGGGGTGCTGGTGGATGATAGGATGAACATGAGCCAACAGTGTGCGCTTGCAGCTCAAAAAGCCAACCATATCCTGGGCTGCATCATGAGACTTGTGACCAGCAGGTGGAGGGAGGGGATTCTTCCCCTCTGCTCTACCCTGGTGAGACCCCACCTGGAATACTGCATCCAGCTCTGCAGCCCCCAACACAAGAAAGACATGGAGCTGCTGGAGAGAGTCCAGAGGAGGGCTACCGAGTTGGTCAGGGGGTTGGAACACCTTTCCTACAAGGACAGGCTGAGAGAGTTGGGCTTGTTCAGCCTGGAAAAGAGAAGGCTCCGGGGAGACCTCACAGCGATTTTCCAGTACCTGAAGGGGGCCTACGAGAAGCCTGGGGAGGGATTTTTTATGAGGACCTTCAGTGATAGGATGAGGGGTAATGGTTGGAAGCTGGGAGGGGGCAGGTTTAGACTAGATATAAGGAACAAGTTTTTCACCCTGAGGATGGGAGACACTGAAACAGGTTGCCTAAGGTAGTTGTGGCTGTTGCATCCCTGGCAGTGTTCAAGACCAGGTTGGATGGAGCCGTGAGCAACTTGGTGTAGCTGAAGGTGTCCCTGCCCATGGCAGGGGAATTGGAACTAGATGATCTTTGAGGTCCCTTCCAACCCAAACCTTTATATAATCCAATGATTCTATGATTTGCAAGCAGCTTGTAATAATTTAAAGTAAACATAAAAATGTTTCTTGTTTTAATTTGTGAACTGAAAAAGTGCATGCTATTCCATCCTAATGACGGTGTTCCTCAAAAGGAAAAATTCTCAGAGTTTTCTCCTGAGATCTTATTGTAATTGAGAAATTTTTCTGGATTGTTATAAAGAACAACAAAAAGGCTTACAAATCAGTCTCTTTCCTAGGGATGTCAGCCTCAACAACTCCACTTAAGACTTCTCCTTTAAGGACTTTGGTTAAAGGCAGCATAAGAGAATTATAAATCACTATCAACTACGCTTCAAGCATAGGACATAGTCTCTTCCCTTTCTTGAGTATTGTCCGTATTTCACTGCTGTCCTGATGATTTTTCTTTTGCCTCAGAATGGCCTTCTATTTTAAAATAAAAAAGTTGCACACTTTCTTTGTGGTCTTCTTTTTGGAGAATAAATATTATTTCTTTAGTATCTTTTTTAGTATTACTTTTTATAAATGTTTTACTTTTTAAAAAAACATCAGAGATGCGTTTCAAAAGCCTTCCTTGCTGTGCTACCTAATACCGAAAAGATGATACTAGCCTTTGTGTTCATTACACTTTGAAGTAATGTTATGTTACTTTTTGTTGTCTTCGTTTTCCCCTCTGTTCTTTTGATTGATTGAAGTTAATCACTTGCTCCTTACCATGGTGCTTTGTATGCCAACAACTGATAATAATGGAAATCAGATTTAGTCACACTGAAACTTATGAAAAATCTGCAAGTGAAAATGGATGAAACTTTCACAGAAATTGAGGGTGTTGCAAAAAGGTAGGGAGGAGAATGTTAAAAGTTTACTGACAAAATAATAAGAGAGAATGCACTATAAGACCATTGGGAAGAAGGTCCCTCAAAATACAGTTCTTAAAGAGGCTGAAGGGAATTTGACAGACTGTATGACACTGAGCCAGACATGTTTTTAACAGAAACACATGACAGTGTAGCAACGGTCATGGTAAAGAGCCACGTTAAAAGAAAATACAGTTCTTCTGTTGTTCTTCTTGGAACAGTTCCTCTTTATATAAAATATTGAATATTCATTGAACCAGAGAAAAACAGTGAGAGGAGGAACTGCACCACCCAGCAGTTAACAGTACTCATCTGGGAAGAATGAGGTTAAAATCTCTGCTCAGAAAACCATTGAATTGTTTATACAATCAGAACTCCACAGGATAACTTCAGCGACATCTTGTCAGATCAGCTTAGAAGTTAGAACAGTCACTGAGGAGACAGATGACCAGAGAGTCCTGCCACTGAACAGTGCATACCAAGGGCTTAAAACCGGGTCTTTTGCATCCTAAATCAGATCCCTAATCAATAACCTTCTCTGAATTTATTTTGTACCTCTTATTCCTTCTTTTTTTCAGTAAAGATTTTCATATGCATTTTCATACTATTTTTAAATATCTTGGGTTTATCCTAATGTGGAATGGGAAACTACTGGTGTCTAGACCATTTTTACAGCGAAGAAACAAATGAACTTTCCTAAGCTAATTATTTGCTATTTGAATGTGTTTTGGAGCGTGTTTCTTTCTGTCCCTACCCCCCATTTTTGTCAGGAAATTCACTGACCCCGAGAAACTTTTCCAGTGCATCATGAATCATAATGGTGAATAGGCATCTTTGGACAAAATGTATCTATATATTCCTAACACACTTTAGGTTGAAGGCTGATGACACACGAGCTGATTCTTAGGTAGGCTGTTGCTTTTCTACATAATGGTAGTATGTAGGGATCGATCACCTGAAGAAAAAAAAGAAAAAGTCGGAACAGCCTTCTGCAGTCAGTGAAGTACTCCAAACAAACTCTAGCTTCATTTCTGTCAAAACAACCTTCTTTCTCGCTGGTTAATGTAGAGAAGATTCAGTTTTTAATGCCAAAGAGAAGTCAAGGGATCACCCTTTGTATTTGCTATTGTACTAACTTGGTCTGTTAATACTGGGAAGATATTAAACAAATGAGACATGCCCTAACCAGAGGTAAGCAAAAGGCAGCCCTTCAGATCAGGTGGCTGCTGCTGTGTAGGAATGTGACTGGAGCATGGAATGAGTGAGTGTTACTTTGGAAGAACTGATTAAATAGAACACATATCAATAATGAGTGAGGTTTTGCCATTTATTAGATGCATTTTCAATCAATCCATCCTGACGGTTGCCAGTATAATGAATACCAAATGACGTCATATGTTTTTAGGGGAAGTTGCTTCTTATGCCACATCCTTCCTTACTATTCTTCCTCTGAGGAGTACCATCAGGAGGGGAATGCCATGGCAGTAAAAATGATTGAACAGCACATATTCTATTCCAAAGACATTAAATATTTTTAACCTCCTGTATTTCAAATATGACACAGAATAATTACTTGATTTCAGGTAATTTTTGCAATTTGTTGTAAAGCATTCTGATCATTGTTAGTTGTGATCTTTTCCTCCTAAGTCTCTGAAGTATTTCTGATTCACATCCATACTCTCTTGCTGAATCAAAACATAAACATTGTAACGAAAGTTTTGTAGTGTGGACAATGTTGGTAAAGTTAACCCTGAGATATTTATAGTGGAGTGACAGTTTTAGAACTACAGAAAACCACTGGAAAAATTAAGGTTTCAGATAAAGGAGTAAATACAGTGTGAAGTGAATGTCTTGCGTTATGCCTCTGAATTCAGTGTTTGGACATTCAGCTTTACTGTACCAGTTGCCACATACAATATTGAATGCAAACCGAAATCTTTTATGTGTCACTAGTTATAATTTTTGTAGTTTCATAATAGAAAAGGTTTGTTCATAAATACAAATAATTCCAAAGAGGCTTTCACTAATATCAGCTGCCTTTTGGGATAGAGAGCATTCCATAACTACCTTTATTCTAACTGAATATGTGCACCTAGAGCATCTACATGTGTGAGGACTGGAGTAAAAAATATATCATGACTCACTAATTGTTTTCAGCCTCTTCTAATTCTCTTTGCATATTCTCATTTCTAATATATTTTTTGAACTTTTAATTTTTATTTTGTATGTGTCCTTCCAAATTACCTGTAGTTTTTATTTTTACATCACACAATTGGGCTCTGATGGTCACCTTCAGCTATGCACCTTCCAATTTTAAGTTCTTTATTATTTTAAAATAATTTAAAAGCTCCTGATAGGTCTTACACATCTCTTACCCATAAGGCACTCTCAATACATACCAAATTTTTCCTTTTTCTGGGGCCATACTTTGCTGCTGTGCTTTGAACACCACTTCTTAAATTACAGCTAGTGTTTCTTCAATCCTTGGGCTATCTGCCAAGAGATACTATCTATCAATTTTCAGAGTTTACTGAAGTCTGCTTTTTGGTAGAACACTATCCCTCTTTTAATGTTTCCATTTCTTAGCATAACACCTAATTTCTCATCAAACTCGTGCAAATTATCTTCCACCTTCAGATACTTACTCAATTCTTTTTTCTTCTTTAACACTTTTCCATTGTTTTATCAAATTATCTCTTAGCAAGTTTGTCTAAGAGGGTATCTAAGTGGCTGGGACTTAGCTTGATATAGCATTAGACTTGCTATGTCTCTCCCACAGTTAAGTAGAGATAGAGCCCTACTGTGACATTACTCTTCTTTCTTCACATTTTTCTTTACCCTTTGACTTCCTGGTGCTCACAATAGGTACACATACAGAAAAAGTATACTCTTGAATTTTCCCTTCTGTTCTTTGTGAATACTACTCTTATACCAGTACTTATCTCACAGTTTGTTCTACCACATTTCCTTGATGTCAGTGCTGTCATGGCTTTGGCTGCACACTCAGTTTCCCATTGCTTCTCTTTATTTCGTATACTTCTGACATGTGTAGAGGCATCAGAATGTGATCCAATAAGTCTTATCCCTGTCTCTCATATGGTCTCCTTGATGCTTTCTCTTTCCTCTTAGAAGCTAATTCTCTGACTAGGCTATTACTATATTTTGCTTTCTTGTAGTATTTTATCACCCGCCCCTTTCAAATTTTAAAGCCTTCTTTTCTAGGAGTGAAAATCTATACCTGATCATTTCTCTCCCTCTCTTTGGGAACTGGACCCAACTTTTTCCTACAGTTCTTCCTTCCTGGGATGTTATTTGTGAAATAGGCTAAAGCCTTCCAGTTGACGCCAGTGCAAAACAGTGCTTGTTTCCAAATTGTATTTGTACCTCACTGACCTTTACTCATGTGCTTATTTCTACCTTTATTATTCCAACTGAGCCTCCAACATACACTTCTGACCTGCTGTGGGTCATCTCTAGCATATTGTTAGCACTTAGACAGAACACGCAGGTAGCACTAAGAGAGCTAGATTGACTTAGAGTAACACTAACTGCTCTTCCTGAATTATAGGTCTAATCAGCAGGCAGATTGCTCTAGTGCTCACCAGGAAACTTCTAGCCTGCTCCGCCCTTTGTTTCTCTTTTGGAATTGTGGCTGTAGCTTCCCAGCTGGAGCTACATCTCATTCCTCCACCTCAATTGTCACAGTTTGCTACTGATTTTTTACAGTAGCATAAAAGGTTCTAGAATCCAAAGACAAAAAGACTTGGGTTGGAAGCAAGTCATTGCTTGCTGACTGTGACAGTGTCTGTCCTCCTTTGCTGAGAGGCAAGTGTTTTTCTCCTGAGGTTGATGTAGATGAATACCAGAACATATGTTCCCAAATATGACTGTGGGCTGTGTGAAAAAAAGGGGAAATAAAAATATTCTAATGAAGTCTTCTAAATTTCTGTACTATATTGGCTGATTGGCTTCCTTTTTCTCATGTGGGGACACAGGGTTTGAAAACCTCCCCCAAAGTCTTACAGCTTCAAGAATCCAACATCAATTTTTCCATGGTAATTCCATTCTCCGGTTGCTACATGTAAGTATATATATTAACGTGCTGACTTTTGTACTTTACCAAGGACAGAGACATTAAGACAGTCTGTATATGGCAAAAATGCATCTATTGCAGAGGAAATTATATGGCAGATGACCAGGATAAGAGAGCACAACATACATAAATGACGTATATACAAAATATATAAACACAGAGGGCAGAAAGATTTGTAAAGACATGCTATCTCTGACTCAGGCAGGGGCACTGCATCTAGGTAATCTGCCTGGATGGAGGAGCCTAAATAAACCAAACAAGCAGCAGGAGTTTCCTCTAAGGAGATCAAGCCACTAGCAGAACAGGGATTTGGGAGGTAGAGCTCAGAGAGGAAATTCCTCATTCTGGACCTGCGTTGTGGAGAACTGCCAGGGGATCCAGCTGGGACTAAGAATTTTGCCTTGAAATGGTCACTGTTAGAAGGTGCTTGATGAGTTGGTGTTTCATATCAGGTATATTTTTAGAATCGTGTGAAGCTACCTCACAATTAGACATGTACGTGCACATGTGTATTAGGTTTGCATGGCAAGGTTTTGGTAGCGAAGTGGGGCTACAGGTGTGGGAAGCTGCTAAAAGCTGCCCCTAAGTCTGGTAGAGCCAGCTCCAAGATGGACGTGCTGCTGGCCAAGGCTGAGGCTATCAACGATGGTGGTAGCACCTCTGTGATCACATACTGAAGAAAGGGAAAAAAACGGCTTTGCAACAGCAGCCAGACGAGAGAAGAGCAAAGATTTGTGAGAGAAACAACTCTGCAGACACCAAGGTCACTGAAGAAGGAGAAAGAGGAGGTGCTCCAGGCACCAGAGTGGCCCGTTGCGAAGCCCATGGTGAGGCAAGCTGTCCTCCTGCAGCCCTTGGAGATCAATGGTTGAGCAGATATACACCTGAAGCCTATGGAGGACCCCACACCGGAGCAGGTGGATGAGCCCAAAGGGGGCTGTGACCTTGAGGGAAGCCTGCACTGGAGCAAGCTCCTGGTAGAACCTGTGGCCCCACAGAGAGAGGAGCCCACGCTGGAGCAGGTTTGCTCTCAAGACTTGTATCCTGTGGGGGACCCACGCTGGAGCAGTCTGTTCATGAAGGACTGCATCCCGTGAAAGTGACCCACACTGGAGCAGTTCATGAAGAACTGTAGCCCATGGGAAGGACCCATGTTGCAGAAGTTCATGGAGGACTGTCTCCCATGGGAGGGACCCCATGCTGGAGCAGAGAAAGAGTGTGAGGAATCCTTCCCCTGAGGAGGAAGGAGTGGCAGACAAAACAAGTAATGAACTGACCACAACCTCAATTCCCCATCCCCTTGTGCCACTGGCATGGTGGAGATAGAGAATTCGTGAATGAAGCTGAGCCCGAGAAACAGGGAGGAATGAGGGAAGATGTTTTTAAGATTTGATTTGGCTTCTCATTATCCTTCTCTGATTTGATTGGTAATAAATTGATCTAATTTACTTATAACATATAAGTCTGTTTTGCTCATGACAGTAATTGCTGAGTGATCTCTCCCTGTACTTATCTCAACCCATGAGTCTTTTGTTATATTTTCTCTCTCCTGTCCAGCTGAGGAGGGGAAGTATTAGGGAGACTTTGGTGGGCAATTGGCATCCAGCCAGGATCAACCTACCTCAACATACTGCTGTATTCCCAGATTAAAAAAACACTGAGCATATGATGCCCTTAAGATGCAAGTGAAAAATTTCACAACCATGATTACAACTATGTATAGCGAAGGTTACTATTTTAGCATACATTTTAATATGGTTGTGGAGTCATCAGATTAGAAATTTCTTTAGATTCACACATTTTGACTATACCTAAAGTAGATATGCAATAGAATACTAATATCCTTAACTTGCTTAGAACATCAATTACTAAATTAATCATTTAAAGCCCTTACATACTAAAGCCATAACACTGAGACGATGCGTTTCCTTCTATTACAGTTCAGGAATTAGATTCTCTCGTATTTTCACAAAGAAGCAGGTGACACATTTGTTTAAGTATGCTGTGATACAAAATCTACACATCACTTGAGCTAAACCCTAGCACTATGATAGCAATAGTCTAAACTTATTTATTTATTCTGAGACTTAGCTAGGCACAATATTCAATCATCAACTGCACTCTCAGCAATTTTTCTGATGACACCAAGTTATGTGGCGAGGTCAACACGCTGAAGGGAAGGGAGGCCATCCAGAAGGACCTTGACAGGCTGGAGAGGTGGGCCCAGGCCACATTCATGAAGTTTAACAAGGCTAAGTGCAAGGGCCTGCACCTGGGTCGAGGCAATCCCAAGCACAGATACAGATCGGGCAATGAGTGGATTGAAAACAGTCCTGGGGAGAAGGACTTAGGGGTGCTGGTGGATGATAGGATGAACATGAGCCAACAGTGTGCGCTTGCAGCTCAAAAAGCCAACCATATCCTGGGCTGCATCATGAGACTTGTGACCAGCAGGTGGAGGGAGGGGATTCTTCCCCTCTGCTCTACCCTGGTGAGACCCCACCTGGAATACTGCATCCAGCTCTGCAGCCCCCAACACAAGAAAGACATGGAGCTGCTGGAGAGAGTCCAGAGGAGGGCTACCGAGTTGGTCAGGGGGTTGGAACACCTTTCCTACAAGGACAGGCTGAGAGAGTTGGGCTTGTTCAGCCTGGAAAAGAGAAGGCTCCGGGGAGACCTCACAGCGATTTTCCAGTACCTGAAGGGGGCCTACGAGAAGCCTGGGGAGGGATTTTTTATGAGGACCTTCAGTGATAGGATGAGGGGTAATGGTTGGAAGCTGGGAGGGGGCAGGTTTAGACTAGATATAAGGAACAAGTTTTTCACCCTGAGGATGGGAGACACTGGAACAGGTTGCCTAAGGTAGTTGTGGCTGTTGCATCCCTGGCAGTGTTCAAGACCAGGTTGGATGGAGCCGTGAGCAACTTGGTGTAGCTGAAGGTGTCCCTGCCCATGGCAGGGGAATTGGAACTAGATGATCTTTGAGGTCCCTTCCAACCCAACCCATTCTATGATTCTATGATTTTACTCCAGCTAAAAGTAGTGTAGTATTTTATTAATTCACATTACATTTACATTAGTTTGGTATAAGCATTTAGGTAAAATAAGAGTGGACATAAATCTATTTTCATAAAGTCTCATTGTTTCACAGAATAAAAAAAGACTTGAAGGCATTGTGTAGATTTTTACTGCATATAAATATTTGTATTCTGAAAAATAGGCGCTGTTTTAGCAGTATGTAACTTTTTTCATTTTTTCCAAAATGCCTCTCCCAAACTTTCTTTTTCCTCAATGAATCAGTATGAATGTTTCCAGTATACGTGGCAAAGAAACTGAATATCATATTAAGATACTGTTCTGACGTTACACATAGAATGAAGAGGTATTTTTTAGTTTTGTCAAAGATTAAAAAAAAAATATTGGTCATTCTTTAAATATTCGTTTTCTGGAGAGACTGCAAGGGTGCTTTATTGGTCTCCACAGGTTTCAAGATGAGCTTTTCAGAGCATTTTACATATGCTAATGACTTGAACTTCACACCGCTCTATGGGGAAAAGATGGCATTATCCCCACTTAGCACTGCAGGCAATGAAGAAACATGTGTGAGTTATTTAAAGGTATTAGGTGTCAAACTATACGATAAAGTTCTGAAAAACTTAAGAAAAAAATCTCCCTCACTGAAGCTTGATGATTTAGTCAAGCACATGCAGAAAATACGTGGCCTTGCCAGGAACACAGAACCCCTAATCACTAAGGCTGTAGTCATAATCATCCTTCTAGCACTGTTAGTACAATGTGCAGCTCCTGCAGATAAGGAACCCCTGTTTTTACAGTGTCTATGTCCAACGGAGCAAGTGTTGAAAAGAATGTCCAGATTGAACAGCAGATTCTTGCCATAGCCATGACATGGGTATTGGCATTGGTGGAAATAACATCCTTATTTTTCTACTGACAGGGTGAGAAACTTGTCTTTATCTGTGGTGCTTTTTAAAGAAAATCTGTAAAATTTGTCTTTTGTAAAGGAAAGAAGAAAAAAGACAGACAAATTCTGTTTGTATTTTTTACTCTCTTTTATGAAACGCTGTGACTTCATTTTTTGTGAGCCTTTAAAGGCCAGCTGATTCAAGTCCAACAGCTGATTTAAACTTTTCTAAACTTATTCTTCAGAACAGAAAAATCAAATGCTTTAATCTTTTCACATGTTTTGATGGGAGGGATAAGAAGACAAAGTATTTAGATGAAATCAACCACTTTAAACAATTATAGAGATTTATTTAATATAATAACAGAGTAAACTCACTTAAATATTTATCTGACCAACCTGGAAGCCAAACTGTATAAGATTAAGGTCTTATGCAAGTCTTTTGTTTACTTAAAAATTGAAATAAACCCTCGCATTTACTCATGATGATACCAAATAACAAAAGATAAAATGACAACAAAATGCAATTTCTTCTTATGCCATTATGCTCTGCACCTCACTGACTCAGTGTGGTGAAGTTTAAGCAGGGCTGTCCACACTTGGTTCTGCTGACTAAGTGTTCAGCCCCAAATTTTCTGCTGAAAAGCGGATTTCTAACCACACAAATTGCTAGCTGGAGCTACTAGCCCACACCAAAACTGTGATGAAATGCTAATGCTCTCACTATCTTTTGCAGCTGCAAATCCATCCAGCTAAGCACTCCCAAATCCTAGACCCTTCCTATGAGGTGTCACGCGTAAGAAGGCTGAGGTTTTGGGGACATGGTGATGTTTTGGTTTGTTCTACTCAACTACCCAGTGTTTAGAGTACTCTAAAAGGCTGAGCTTTGAATTCTTACCCTGTCTGATAAGAGACAGGGACTTAAATCTGGGTTTCCACATGTGATGATCTGCAGGTTGTTGTCTATTCCTGAGATGGTCTTTTTTAATCTTATTTTTGGAGTTGTTCTGCTTTAGAAATAATTAAATAATCAGTGAAGCAGAGACTGGAATCTCTTGTTCCCACCTCAGTGCCCTAACCACTGAGCCTGAAAGTCCTTGTCTCCTTCTCTTTGGCTCAGTGAATATTTAATTATTATCCCAAGTGGAGTAATGCCAACAGATTAAGATGGCTTTTCTATAATACCCAATAGTCTGGTGGGTGGGACATACTCCTGAGATGTTTCTTGTGCCTGTTCCACTCAGTGACTTGGAAAACAGGCTTCTGTCCTGCTGACAGACTACCTGATGGTGGAGTAGGTCCCTCCATGTCTTTATTTTACTTAAGATTGAACATTTGATTCGTGGGAGGAGTTTCACTGGAGTCAAAACAAAGCACTTCTGTAAAGGTTTTGTGTTGATAGCTCAACTGATATTTTAATTAGTAAGGTAGAAATTGAAGTTGATATTATTCAGTTCTAGATTACATTATATTTAGGTTATAAATAATCAAGAACATCAACCACATAAAACATCTTTATAAGCACAATAAAAAATTCCGAACAAGAGAAGAAACAGAGGTGAAACTGAAGGCTGATACTGCAGAAAGGCGATGGGAACTACAACTGGAAAATCAATGCAGGAAATAGCTATTTAAGAAAAAATGTTTTGAAAATCAATAGCTTTGAAAAGCTTAGGCAAATAATGAGGGACAGCAAGCTAACTGGAAATATTTGAGATTACAGCAGGGTCTCTAGGTCTTCATTTAACCCTTGTGAATGGTTTCAGTCATGTCCCAGTCAATTTTTTTTTTTTTTTTTTTTTTTTAAGCAAGACAATATATTAAGTTTCTACCTTCAAATGCAGACTGAAGTGGACACCTGACACTATCCTGGATTAGTGATGTCCTGATACTTTCTAACATTATCAGACTGTATGTATACCAGCACTTCTACACAGCAGTGAAATGCAATAGAAACCTGTCATTAAGTATCATTATACAGATAGAAATGGAAGGTGTTACTGAATTAGATGTACTGTTTACGTAATCTAAATTCAAGACCTAGAAAGGACAAATGCTTCTTGAATGGATTGAAAATACCTAGGGAAAACTAAAAGAATAAAAATTATTAATTATCTGAGAATATTTTTTAAGCGATGTGGTTGACTTTCATAACCTGATGAACTGTTGGCATACTTAATTCAGATTAGCCAACATATATAAGTTATCAATCTTTTCAAAACTGCCCTTGTCCAAATGATATTACCATGCCTGGTCTTGCCTATGTAATTGAAATATCCTTTGCTGCTCTTTTATTTCAGTTCTCATTATTTATTTTTACCTGCTTTTAGTGAAATATTTTTAGCTTTTGCTTATTTCTAGCCACTTAGGCAATAATATACACTGGCTACATCTGTGCCTGTACTTGAGATCTGATGTTACCAGAAAGTTATTTAATCAAGATCACCAGCACTGAAGAAGAAAACCACATGAAAAATACTTGTGTTGATGTTTAGACATCCACCCAAACCAATTATTTTCTGTTCTCCCTCATGTGTGGGAGCTCATTGGAGGGGGCAGTGAGTGTAACAGCAGCCACCCTGATGGATCTGCAAGCAAAGAGATCTTAAAACATTACTGGGCACAAAAGCTCTCAATACTTCTCAAAAATTTACATTTGGAAGGAATGTGCCAGTTGTATTATGGGAAGTTAGATAAATCTCATAAGCAGCAAAATCTAGTTGGGTTTTGCTAGTTTAGGTTGCAAAATTCCAGCAAACAATAACTGCACTCAGGTTTTTCTGCCTTCTTACCACAGGTGAAAAGCAATACATGAAGTTCTATATACCTGATTTCTGGTCCTGTCCTGTAACTTCCCTCCCCCAAGTGATTCTGCATAAGTGATGAAGAGTCTGGTTGAGTCCTGTCAGCACAGAAATGAATGCTGAAATGAACCTGTCTTTCTTCTCTAGGATATGTCCTTAAAGGAATGAGAAAAACAATAAAAGCAGGTATTAACATTAATTGTAACTGAAAACTAGCAAAGCAAGATATACTGCACATGGAGATTACAAGATGAAAGCTTTGTTTTCACCAGATAAATTTGTTTTCCTGGTGCCTGTGGTTTCTCTTAGCCTGTATTATGTCTCTCAAAGGTGAGGGAGGAACTAAGAACTCCAAACACATGGAAATTTTGTGGGAAAAAAGTGTCCATCTTGTTTTGTACTTAGTTTTAAGGTTTCTGTTCACAAACGAAAGTCTAAGAAACATGCAATATTTCAAAGACAATAGGGATACACTGCTGTATTACTGCACAGAGAAAATAAACTAATAGGGGACAAATAATTCAAAGCAAAAGTGTAGTCTTGTGGTATAGAGCGTGATAATGAAAACATGGTTTGCAACAACTTGCCTATGTTTATTAAATCTTCTGCTCTGTATCCTCCAGGGTATTGTCAACAGCTGGAGCAGAAAAGTAATCAACTTGTTTAGTGCAAGTATAGACATACTCAGCTGATGTTCAGGTCTGCATATGTTGTTCACAAATTGTAATGGAAGTACAGGTATAGAATTACACAGTACCTGTGGTAAAAGTTTTGGTCCTGCCTCCCTTTACAATTATGTTCAAAAACATTTCAACTGCACTCAAATGTGCAATGTTAAATTTTCTAAGGTAAAAAGGTTCCTGGTATCTATGAGCTGTGGAGTGAAAAATAACTTCCTTGTCTACCATACATCTGATATGACTGCTTACTCCGTTTAGAACCAGTTAAACTCCTCTGTGCCAAGGGCTTTCAAATTTGAGTCTATTTAGCAACCACCAACTATAGAATATAACTCTAGAAAACCTCTTTGTGTAAGTTCCTTTATTATAACTAACTAAATGTAGTTTTCTACTGAGTTCTACCTTTTATGAAGTAGGATACACAATATCAACCTAAACAAGTAAAAATGCTTTGTTTCTACATCTGTTTTTTGGCATTAGGATGCATTAGGTGGATTAGTTAGTTAGAATTTAACAATAGATTGTAACAGAATATATTTTCTTTTGACACTTTCAATCAGAGACGTGCTCACACTGAAGTATAAACTTGTCTATGGAGGAAAATATCAGCCCAGATGACTCATTCTTTACGCTTCCTATAGCAAATAAATATATAGCATTTAAGTACCTGAATTGCCTTAGGGTTTAAGTCTTCTGCTTACTGAAATTTTCCAAATTAAAGTGTAATGTAATCGATCTTATTTTGTGGCATTATAATAAGCCGGATTTCTGCATATTTGAGGGAGTACACAAGTCTACAATTAGAAATAACGATTGTTTAACATCAGAGCATTTCATTTACCTACACTTAAATCTCACAGGATTTATGACTTTATTTATATAAATATCAGTAAAGTCGAAGTAGAAAGACTGGCTATCCTGAGCCTGAGACTTTGGGATCAGTCTTTCTCGTTTGTTTTTTTTACCATTGCCTAATCTACCTTGCAAAGTAGACTGATGCTAGAGTAAGATATTAGCAAGACAACACTATATTTTGATGTTATGATAAAGTGAACACCTATTTCAGTACTTCTATGAAAATCTGCACTTGTCTACTTCCCAGGCAGCCCTACTGGCTACTAAATATGAATAGTTATAACAATGCAGCAGTTGGCTCTTTGGCCATAAGAGACAGGCCTGGAAGGGTATTCCTGGAATTGCAGTTAATAATGAAATAGACACTTTGTCCAGAAAGACAAACTTCACACTTGAATCACTGACAGATCACAACCTGCTTACCTCCCAAACTTTTAATAAAAATTGAAGATATTGTACAAGCCCACTGTTCAAAATTGCTGGCATGTATTTGCATGTCCATTGTGTAGCTGCTGTGCTACCACTGGGAAACAGTCTGATCTCAAAACTGCAGATCTCAAAAAAGCCAACTGTTAACTTTAAGACATGTATTTTACATGCCAGGTAGGAGCAGCGTCTGTGGCTCTGGGCACTCTATTAAAACTTCCCTGTGAAAGCAGAGGTAAGGGGATTTCCTTCCTCCTAGAGAAGCTGGCACTTTGATGAATACTGCTATATCATCCATGTTGAGAGCAGCTCATCCTGAAGGATCAGGTGAAGAGGAATTTTTTTTACTTTAATTTTCACTTTACATCTAATGCCAGGGTCTTTTAAGCACCTGCAATGAAACTACCTGCAGCCTCACAGCAAACATACCCTTGCCTTTTCTTTGGTTTATCTAAAACATTAGATCAAATGCTGATGGGGAATGTGGTAGTTCATCTCAACATGCCTCTTTTAAAGGAAAAATCTGCTGTTGCTGAGGATACATTTTCCGTTGTGACTCTTTTTGTTCCTGTCAAAGCTTATGGGAGGTCTAAACAAAAAGGCTCTAGATTGATAATGTCACTGCCATCAGGCTGCCTGTTTGGTCCTGTGTGATAGACCTGTGTGATCTGAATAATATGTGACAGTTTAGCATTGTGATGCTTGTGCCAAACCCAGTGGGCTGGGCGGGGGGCACCGCTTTTGCAAAGCACGCTTATGTGGAGAAGCCCAGCATTATGGGTCCTGCTGCTTCAGCATTGCTAATAGCTTTAGAGCTGCCCATGAAGGTTAGAGGGGAATGAATGGAGCAACTCCCCCAGCTCAGTGGGGAAGCTTCTGGGAACTTCTTAGGGCATCTGAAATTAAATCACTGTTTGTGAGTAATATGAGACTTAAACAGACCTAAGCAGTAGTAAAATACATTAATGTATTTTGCTTACATGGAAGAGTTTTAGAGTTTATATGCAAACCTTTTAAGAAATTCAAAACACTCTGAATCTTCAGCCTCTACCTCTTTCATTCAGGTATTAAATTCCTAGATCAGTCCCTTAATTTCTCTATCATATTGCTTTGCCATTCTTCCACATGTGTTGTTTCTGCAGTGTCATTTCAAGTTTATTCCTTTGTAAGATCTAAGTTCCAGTGCCAGCATCTGATTTGTAGTTTCTTGGAGAAAATTTGCTCCATCAAACTGCATTTTACGCTTTTCATCTTCCCCCACCTCATCAGAAAACTTAGAGAAAATGGGCCTTGCAGAAGATTGCTACTATTGTTCCCTTGTTCAGGGATTACTGTTTTTTAGCTGCTGCTAAAAAACTCACTAGGTGTGAGTGAATGTATTTATTACACTCCTTCCTTATTTTATGCAATCTGCATGACACAGAATGCAGTAAAAAGACAGTGATACACAAGTAGGTTTCTAAATCAAACATAGATGTGCTCCTTTATGGCATAAAATACTGAATAAATTACAGTTTGTTTTCAATACTTGGTTGGTGATTTCCTAGCCTTATGTAAAATCATAGCTGCCCATGCCATTTGTAATTGAGCTTACATAACAATATTCGTGTTTCATCTTTTCATCATTCATCACTTGATGTCCAGTATGGCTGTAGAACATAGTCAGTTCTTATGTCCTCTTCATTGTTTCTCTGAGCAATCTGGGTATTGCACGTTGATTATGTCTGGGCATGTATAGTACGGGCTAGAGTCGTAGCTTGAAAACTGTAATTTTTTAATACGATTTGCTATGCTAATATCAGCAGTTTTAAAGAAAGGAGTAGATGAGTGCATGCATATTTATGCATTTATACATGTATGTATAATTAAGAGAATAAATGAGAAAAAAAAAGATCAAAGGTTGAAAAAAAAAGATCAAAGGTTTAAAAAAAAAAAAAAGAGCCGTACCTAGAAGTGTCCCACTGATTCTATGTAATAGGATCATTTACTGAATAGGAATTTGCTTACTATTGTTTAGATATAAATAGTTTATGTATGTCATCATGTTTTGCCATGAGTTTAGAGCACGAAATCAAACTGGTTTTTCCTACCTAGTAACTGCTTTAGATCAGCTTTGTCCTGGACTTACATAGTTTGTTGGGCAGCCTATCTGGGGTACGTTGAATTTTTAAGTTCTCTTCAAGGACTGCAATATCTACAAAGATTGCTGATTATATTTCCTTACACTGGAAACATTAATTCAAAAATCAAAATAAATGTTAAGACTAATGAGACATTCGAAGGTGTTACACTATGTTAAATACTAAATGGTGTTTCAAATCCTAGTGGCTGACTGGATTTAAGACATTTTTTCTTGAAGGTCACACATGATGTGACATAGATAAAAATGCTACAACCACTGTAAAGGCTGGTCTTTATACTATTTGTCTTTGCTTAATTAAAAGTAGTTTTAGAATAAGATTCAGATAAGCTGGTGCAGTTTTCTGCTTGAGTGCTCTTTTTGACAGATTGTGTGTATTCCACATAATTAGGAATGTGTTGAAATAAGAAAAACTAATTAAAAACACCTGTTAAGTCCACACAAGGGAAGTTATGAAATTAGTATAATTAAACAGTGTTTCATGTATAGAAACGTAAAGTGAATGTAGCATATGAGGTTCAACAAGGCTAAGTGCCGGGTCCGCTATGGGCTTGGGGAGGAGTGGCTGGAAAGCTGCCCGGCGGGAAAGGACCTGGGGGTGTTGGTTGACATGAGCCGGCTGAACATGAGCCAGCAGTGTGCCCAGGTGGCCAAGAAGGCCAACAGCATCCTGGCCTGTATCAGCAATAGTGTGGCCACCAGGAGTAGGGAGGTGATCATGCCCCTGTGCTGGGCACTAGTGAGGCCGCACCTCAAATGCTGTGTGCAGTTTTGGGCCCCTCACTGCAAGAAGGGCTTTGAGGTGCTGGAGAGGGTACAGAGAAGGGCAACGAAGCTGGTGAAGGGTCTGGAGAACAGGTCTTGTGAGGAGCGGCTGAGGGAACTGGGGCTGTTTAGCCTGGAGAAGAGGAGGCTGAGGGGAGACCTTATTGCTCTCGACAGCTACCTGAAAGGAGGTTGCAGTGAGGTGGGGGTCGGTCTCTTCTGCCAGGTAACAAGTGACAGGACAAGAGAAAACAGCCTCCAGTTGTGCAAGGGGAGGTTTAGATTGGACATTAGGAAAAATTTCTTTACCAGAAGATTGGTGAAACATTGGAACAGGCTGCCCAGGGAAGCAGTGGAGTCACCATTCCTGGAGGTGTTAAAAAAATGTTTAGACAGAGTTTAGTGGGCATGGTGGTATCAGGTCAACAGTTGGACTTGATGATCTCAGAGGTCTATTCCAACCTAATGATTCTACGATTCTATGATTCTATACTGACCTTTTGTAGCAAATTTGTACAAGCATGAAGGCAAATCATTGAGAACCAGGCTGACTATGCACAACATTGTTTTCCTGCTCCTGTGAAATGATAGTTTCGTGTCTATGTATATATGTGTACATATATATATTATACACATATAGAATACATACTACTGTATTCCTGTGTGAGGGTGCTAGACCATTCCATCAGGAGGGAAAAATTCATCTTATTAAAGACTAATTTAAATAAAGCACCTTAGGATTTTGAAAACCTCGTTATGAAATGAAAAATAAGTAGCAAACTTTGGAAAGAGGCACAAATGCTTTAAGTCTTGTCTTAGGAAAATTCAGTATTCTGAAACTTCTCAGAAATATTTTGCAGTTCTGTGTATGAAAAGTTCAGACAAGCTCTGAATTGTTCCTTCTATAGTAAATAAAGAATATCCAGGAAACACTGAAAAATAAAGTTTCAAATCTGTAATGCTTAGACATAATCAGGCTATTTAGCATAGTGTGATTTAATCTTAAGTAGAAGCTGGTAAGAAGATTATTTTCTCAGATAGGTAGATGCATCATCTATCTATCTGCCATAGATGCATAATGAAAGTTTCTGCTGGATAAAGGGAGCAAAAAATGTATTTGACCACCTGCTGCAGCTTGTTTAGCTCTAGCACTTGCTTTCAGATTGCCAGGTATTAAAACTGTGTGAAACTGGGTGAACAGAACCTTTAGAATTTATCAGATTGGAAATGATGCACTGCTGCTTTTGTCTTGTAGCTTAGATTTTTCCATACACGCTTACTTAGTCTTTTCCTGGGCCTATGTTGAGGAGGACAGGTAGCATCCAGGCTGAAAAGAATGTTTTAATTGCCTCAGTTTAAGGCAATGAAGGCCTGGTGCCAAAAGAATAGGAGGAAAAGAGGGACAACCTTTGTGAATGCTGTCATGACGTCAGATACCTGCAGAAGGAAATGGAAAACTGAAGAAAACTTTGCTATTAATATTTGCACACTCCTAATTAAATAAGAAAATGGGCCCTACAATTCTCTTTCCTCTCTGCATCATACCTATTTGTGACATTGTTTTCCAGTGCAAAACTATTAGTTTGTCTTTTTCCAACAGCAATGGGCTGTTTTAAAATGTGAAGAATATGTGATCACAGCTTTTGTCTACGCAAATAAATTTTGAATGTGTTGACAAACTTCAGTCAGAGGTTAAGGTCACTAAGACAGTAAATGCATGAAAGTTGCACTAATAGGCAGTTAGATTAAGCTGGTGACTCTCCTTTTCATTCCCTGTACACCCTCTTTTTTGAACAGGAGAGGCCTCAGGCTTTGCTGGATGCTGGACGACTCACCTGTGATAGAATACTTCAACCCCAAAAAAAACCTTCTTATTTTCTTATTTTGCTCTAATCTAAGAGACAAAAACTACTCAAGTTGTGGGTGCATATAAACTCATATAGGTACCTTACTTGCTATGTTTGTTCAGAGCTTTGTGTCACAAATTCATTGCTTACTGTTTGCATTATCAGTAAACAAATACATCAGTGAAAAATCGTCCTTTGAAAAAAGCAACATCAGATCAGTCTTGTAAGAGATTCTTAAATTTCATGTTGTTTACATAAAGACTCTAAATATCAAGCTGTATGTTTTGAAGATAATGTGCATTGCTGAATATAGTTAAAACTGCCATGCATTCTGTTAAGACTTCTTAAAACTTGCTTTGCTGTAACATTGAGGGAAACCATGCTTCTACTGATGATCCTATAGCAAAACAAATCTTATTTATGTGACCTCACACTTTGTTGGTAGTGTTCATCCTATGTACTACTTTGATTTGGTTGTTGGCTTGTTTCATTTGTTAACAAAGATTTTCAGTTTGGAAGAACACATATGTTCAAGTTGTTTGATACACAAACACATTTTGCTATTTCACAAAGTGATTGGCCTGAAGAGAAATCAAATAATTATAAATATCACTGAAGCTGTTCATATACTTAAAGTGAAAGTTAATGATGCCTGATCATTGATTTATGAAAATCTTGTTCAGAATATTAAGTGGAGTAAATCTGCTCAAGAAACGTGCATGTTGCTGTCAAATCAGAAGCTAGTTTTAAGATTTCAGGAGTATGACTGCTAACTCCAGAATATCTTCATGAACTCGTCCTCGATCACATTTGAGTTAAGGCATGCTCCCTTTCCATCACAAGTAGCTTCCTCTTTATGGTATCTAGGGTGCATGCTGGGATAACACTTTAGGTAATCACTGGCTTTAGCTGTCCAAACTATATTTCTTATGAATGTTGCTGTCTTCATAAGTACACTGGCAAAATTAAGGTGTGATCTTCTCAGTCTCACTTAATTTTGGTATGGTACTGAAAGACAAAGTTAATGAGCATATAAATTAAGTGTGAAACAGTAATATGTCCTGTCTGAGGCCTACATACACCTCCTGCTTCACAGAACTGCTGCATGACTGAATTAAGTAGTCTGTTACTGGCTAAAGCCAGTAACATCTTAGATTGCCAAAGCCATGTCTGGAGTTCCCTGTGTTGTGGCCATCACTGCCTCAAACAAGTGACCAAACCTGGAGCTTCTACAGTATAAAACTGTTCTTAAAGATTAAAGACAGCTTCTTAAGCACAGATTTGAGACATGGCCAGCACAGGTGTCCTGCACTCATTGTTGCTTGGGTTATACCTGTTTCCATATTTACTTTTATAAAATTCACCATAGTCTGTGTTATTCCATTCTGAGCACTGTTCAAAACTAAGACACTATGTATGAGTGCTTGACTGGCATGTGCCCTAACGGGGAAGAATGCAGACTTCTGTAGTTCAAGTTATAAAAATGAAACACCCAGTGCAAAGCCCCATGGGTTGTCTTCCACCGGAGTTCATCTGTTTGTAAGAGGAATCTCTGTAAAGGTGCATGACATCATCTTTCAGTGTAAGAATCATAGAATCATAGAATACATTGGGCTGGAAGGGACCCCCAAAAATCATCTAGTCCAACCCCCCTGCAGTGGACAGGGACATCTTTAGCTGGATCATGTTGCTCAGAGCCCCATCAAGCCTGATCTTGAATATCTCCAGAGATGGGGCCTCCACCACCTCTCTGGACAAACTGTTCCAGTGCTTTACTAGCCTTACGGTAAAGAACTTCTTCCTAATAACCAATGTAAATCTACCTATTTCTAATTTAAAACCATTGCCCTCGTCCTATCACTATGTGCCCTTGTAAACAGTCCCTCCCCAGCTTTCCTGTAGGTTCCCCTCAGGTACTGGAAGGCCACTGTAAGGTCTCCCCAGAGTCTTCTCTTCTGCAGGCTGAACAGCCCCAACTCTCTCAGCCTGTCTATCTATGCCACAGAGAGAGCTAGCGCAGATACTCAAAACAGTTTATCAAGACCAGTGCTGTGCTGCACCAAGGGTGATTAGTGCCTTGTGCCAGGCACACTTCTTCATATCAACACTAACTTCTTCAGTCGTTCACTGGAAAATCATAGCAACCTCTGGGTCAGCAGTTGCTGCCCATCAAATCTTGCAGCAGTTCCCACCCTGAGGTCACGTCCGCAATGTACTGCATCAAAACTTCATCCTGACACCTGTATATAATGGAGGAATCCTGCTTGTCTGGTTTTACTCTCTGCTGAGAAACAGAATATTCTGTTTTCCTTCTCCGAACTATTTCAGGTTCTTTAGTTCTTCCTTCAGTTTTCTACTTTTGTGTTGGTTTTCTTCTTTGTTTTTTTTTTCTTTTGTTTTGTTTTGTTTTGTTTTTTAATTATTATTTGTTTGGTTTTTTCAGCCAAGAATGAAGGCTGTAAAGATAAAACTGAGAGGCTGTTCCAGACCAAGGATTCCCTTGGAGGAGTCAGATGCTCTCTATTTATAAAATTGTGCTATGTTCCAGTTTGGTCTGTAGACTTACTTCTTTGTACCATGGAATGCCATCAAACAAAGCAAAGCCTCAGCACAAAATGACAGTGAAAGCTCCTGTCAGCTCAACCTGCAGTTTTGCACACAATCAATAGTGATGGTAGTTGCAATGACAGTGTCCATCTCCTTGGAGTTAGCATTTTGAAAACAGTGTGCAGATGTACTGATGAGGAAAGAAGTGAATGTGAGTTGAAATTTCTATTACAGACTCCTCCCAAAAAAGTGGCCAGAGCTGTGGTGGAGCAGAGTGTCTGATTCTAACCCTTCTGCACAGAAGCCAGCATCTGTAGCAAGGCTTGAGAGTAAGGGAACTGTTGGGACATGCAGACGGCCCACAGAGGGATACATGCATTTGAGGAACATAGTGCAGCTTGGAATAAATGTTCATTGTCTTTGCGTAAGTTCCTCTCCTAACCATTACTAGACGTAAAAAAGTCTTGTTTACCAGGGAGTCCTGTTCCTTCTTTATTTTATTTTCCACAAGAATCTCACATTACCTCAATTTTTCTGCATCTTTAACACAAGCCTTGCAAGAAAACAAGTGTTATTTTCTCAAGTTCTGGCTTCTGCAATCAAGAAGCAGGAGGCTGAGCATGCTTTTACAAGTTTGTCATGTTTTAGCTGTTTCCTATCTTCAGACTCACTTTTTTTTTTTTTTTGACAAAATACCTAAATACCAAAAAATACTCAAAATGGAAAGAAAGTAACTCTGTGATATCTGGAGATTGCTTACAGCATGAGATCACTCTTTTACATGTTTCTTCTAATTCTTTTAATGTTTTTCTTCTTTCATTTCCCACCTTTCCTGACTGAGGATGGAGCACTGCCGGGTGAGCATACTGAGGAAATGGCAGGGAAATGCTGCTTGGCTTTTTCAACGTGTGCCACTGAGATCCTCAAGGCTGCTATACTTAGCTATGGCCTTAACTGCTTCTCACAGCCACACTGAATGTATACTACTTGTCTACAGCTACCGAACCAGTGTCAGTAAGGTATGGATGTGCCTATATTCTGTGAGTAGATGTGCTACTGGTATAGGAAGCTGCTCTGAGGATAACAGAAGATGGAAATGGCTCTTCATTAAACAGCCAGTCTTGGCTGAACTGTTGCACCACTCTTCTGAGCAATGACAGGTAGAATATGTGATGGGAGTTCCCCGCATGGTGTTTGTATTTCCTGTACCCAGGATTGGCTCCAATATATTGAAAAATTGGAACGTTTGTTATAGATATTTACACGCCCATGCTTGGATATTTTGCAGTCTGGTCCTGTTCAAGGTTAATAGTCAGAGCTAGCTAGTCGTTTTCCTCTGCATGCCTGGAAGTGAGGTTACCGGCTGTTTTTTTTTTTTCTTGCTACACCTGTGCTCAGCAGCAGAGAGTTTTAACTAGAAACATGTTATGCAAATATATTAGAAATAAATACTGTGTGAATTAAAATGAGCATAATACTTGTGTCTAGAATGCAAAACTAATTTCTCTGAAAGCTATTTTCAACTATGTTTTAAAGTCAAGATGAATGACACAGTGCTGCAATAAGCATCACACTTTGCCTGCTCTGCAATTAGTTATGTAAGCCCTCTACTTGGAAACACAGTAAGATGTTTACTTGGACAGATATATGCTACCAGTACCACTGGCCCAACTCCCACTGGCTGTGTGGTTCAAACAACATTTGAGACGCACCGTGTTTGGTCCCAGGCAATATGCAACCTATCCCCCTCTATTCCTCCTCAGATTTTAGGCTCATTAACTATTTACACAAGCCTCCAAATTTACTTGTAAATTCAATAGTACTGTGGAAAATCACAGTTGAGTCACCCTGAATATATTTGTACTTGGGGACAAATGTTTTTGAAGTTCCCAGCAAACAGACTAAAACTGTGTACTGATACCATAGCTACCATGCTCTTGGAAGTGCAAAGGAGCAGGAATATCTGCCTCAGAAAATGAACATGAATGCTTTTCCAGATATTATTTATAGCTTAAAAACAGGGGAAAATATAAGAAAAAAAATAATAGATTTATAACCAATTTCGATATGAATTTTTTAAGCAGGCTACTAGAGAAATTCTTATGTTGGTACTTGCTGTGAAGATCCCTTATTTCTTGTGTAGCGAAGTTGTAAGTAAACTAGTTTGTTGATACGTCTGTCCCAGAGGCAGCTGTGGTCAAGCGATGTTACACTCTGATTTTCTAATTGGCCCATAAAATTTTACTTGTGTGCTGTGACCTTGGAATTAGAGCTGCTTCAGGTATTTAAGGTGTGCAAACACAATCTTTAGGTAGGGCTTTGATCTCCTTTGCAAAGCAAACAGACATGCTATGTAAGGAGACTGAGTTGGACACAGCTGAATTGTCACTCTTGAACAGAAGTAGCGCTAGTAAATTTTCTAATCTCAGCATCTGCATCTCAAAGAAAAGAATGTGGTGCCACCTATCCCTACAGTTTTTACAGGGCTGACTGAAAGTTAATAGGTTTGGCTTACATCCCACCCATTGAGGGAAGGCACTAGACACACCTGCAAGTGTACTGCTTGCACTGAAAAATCCAGTTCTAACAATAAAGTTCAAACATGCATTTCTTTCACCATCTAATTCCCTTTAAGTATTGATTTGGTAAAGCATAATTGGAGTCCCAGATTTGTGATCTGAAAACTTTCTTTGACGTTAATAACTTGTATATAAAATTTCAATCATCTAATGAACTTGTAACATCTGAAAACAGAGATATCTTTTGTATATAGCAGCAGAACTTCACTTACAGCTAAGCAATTTAAGAACATCTTTCATAGTATGATGATAGTATTTTTCTCCTGAACAATTTTGCAAATTCTGATTTTACTGTCGGATGTAGCTGTTGAAAGGAGATTGAACAGGTGGTCTCTAAAATGTTCCTATTCTCTAGCTACTGATATGTAATGATGAAAGAGTAACCATGGGAAAAGAGAAGGGATCAAGAGTGGAAATTTTCATTTAAAGATACTTATTTTTAACTGACTGTTCTGAACTGATGCATACAGAAGTGAGGAGTTCATATACTCCTCATACACATTCCCCTCTTTGGATGAAGTGTGTTCATATACTGAGGAGAAAAATTGACTCTGAAAAGTTTAGCTGGACAGACAAGATAACTGAAGTCCATATGCTATAGATAAAGGACAGAAACACAAAGATTTTATATAAGATAGGAAAGCTCCACCTCTGTAAGTATTTACAAATACCGGTCAGAGCTAACGTAGGTTTCACAACATTATCATGATATTGAGTGGTCTCTCAAAGTGCCTTTGGACAATGGGCTACGTTCAGAGAGCATCCAGTGATGATTCAGTATGAAGTAAGACCATGATCCAAGAGAAGGCAATGTGCATGTTGGGTAAAGATAGCCAGAGAAGACATGACAGGAAAGATTATCTTACAGTAACAGATACTTTGATAAACCAACACAAAGGTTAGAAGTGAACAAAGAGGGCATGATGAACCAGGGAAATGATATTTTTTGTGGCGGTGGGGATAGTATTGCTGGAGATGGTTGGAGGAACCACAGATGGGATAGCAAACCAGGTGTTAAGGCAGAGTGCTGTGAGAGAGCAGCCAAACACCTAAGGCCTCTCTGATCCTGCTGGTAAGCATTCACACAAAGCAATTGTAGAAAACAATCACAGGCGTTGTAGTGGGACATCAGGGCCTCTACAATAACAACAGCAATACATTAAACTGATCATAGCTGATTTGGGATACATCTTATCGAGGTCAGAAGAACATGGTGAGAGTGGGCAGGGGAAGCTTGATCAAACATGGTGTAGAAGAGGTCTAAGGAAACAAGTTGTACTGATGAGAGAATGAAGATGTAGTTCAAAGAACAAAAGCTGAATTTAGGTGGAAAGAAGTACACCTTCTACAGCAGTGGCACAAGCAAGAATCTGGAGATGAGTCTAAAGGCCATTACATCTGAAGCAATATGAGTAGTAGGAGGCTGCAAGGAGTTAGCTGCAGTCTGTTTATACTTAAGTGATTTCTATATTAACAAATGCCTGCAGAATAGCTGCAGTAGTTCTTATAAGGATGTGTGATGACCTGAGTGGAATGGAGGTAAAGGAACAAAAATTTCAAGCAAGGAAGATCTAGAGAAATACCCAGAAGGCAAGCTGTGTGGTGTGTTGTTAACCTGGATGATACGGACCCTGGTAGAGACACCAGCAGGGGCAGTGAGCGGAACTTGCTGGGGACACTCTTCCGATAAAAAGTCTCTTAGGGATTAGAAATTAACCAAATACAGGGAATGGTGGATAAAGCTTTGCTTTCTGCAAGGCATAGTGTGCTGCAGTTTAATCAAGGAGGCTAATCCAGATGAACTGTTTCTACCATAGATCTGCCTTTAGATCAGGTTACTAAACAGCATGAGGTACACCAAGTGCTTATCAAAGGAAAGCTATAGGAATTAATTAATGTAGGCTTATATAGTGCTTCGAACACACTGTAAATGCTTTCTAGAGAGGTGTATTATGAAGTAACCCAATAGAGGACTGTAGAGCATGAGCTGACAGATTCAAACCCTTGATGTAAATTTAGGCATAGCAGAAGAAACTGAAAGCAGGAATATTCAGTGATTGTTTGAAGCAATAACAGGATTAAGAGATTATAGGAAAAATGTAAAATGTAAGGTCCAAATCAATGGGTGTGTTTCCTCTTTCTTGGACTCCTGTGAGAGATGAGGTTATGTAGCTGTTCAGCCATCACTCTGTTTACTTGCTTCCTTCATGTCTTTTCCACTGCAAACTCTGAGATAGAATTCGTCTTTCCCTGGTAGAAAAGTATAGTTTGCCTTTGCATCTAAAGATCTGCTTATTATATAATCAAGCTTAAATTGGTATATAATTAAGACACCATGCCATCACTGCAAAAATTACCACTTACGGTTCTCAGCTTGTCTGCTAGGTTCCTTGCTTCCTTACCCAAGAAAAATCTCTTCTCCTGTAACGTTTTAACCAATAAAGTTTTCTTCAATAATGGAGCTAACTAGCACTCCTAACTCTGCATAAGGCAGTCTAATGTGTTTCAGTTTTTGGGGCTGCATTCTTAACACTAGAGTGGAAAAAGGAGTCTAAGAATAGGTTATTCAAATATCCATCAAAAATTACATGGAGGAAGATACTATTTGTGAAAACAAGCTTGTGGATTGTGGAATCTTTAAAACAGCCTATGTGAGTTAATATTTCTATTTACATTGAATTTTAACTGGATTCAGATGCCTCACTCACTTGAACATCTGTGAAAAATCCCAGAAAACTACCTGAATGTGGAATCTCTTTGTTTTATCTTCTCCATCTCCTTACCCATCTTCTGTCTCTATACAGTGTGCACTGAGGCCTTGATTCCATACAGTGAAAGTTGTGTGCCTGGGCCTGCACATAGTTACTGGTGTTGCAGGACACAAGACATTCTGCCTGTGTAGACTGCAACTGAGAGAGTCTGGATTTTGAATGGGTTGGACTGTCATGCATGCACAGGATCTTTCATTCAAAGAGTGCTTGGTAGATTATCTAGTAACAAAGCAGGCTGTGGAGCTGGGTTGGGCTTTCTAAGGATGCCAGACTTGGTGTGAGAAGACAGCACAGCTGAGTTTACAGCACAAGGTTATGCCTGACTAGGGGAGACAGCGGTAAATGCTCTGTGCTGACAGTCACCTGTCTCCCCTTCCAATGAAACGTCCAGTCTGCCGTATGCTCCAATTCAACAGCAAATTTAGTGGCTTCAAGTTCCATTTTCTAAAGGAATATAAACCAATTCTGATGCTTTGAAACAGAAATGTTTGTGAACTGACAGTCTGCACTTAGTTGATTGTAACACAGTTCAATGCATGGGTGACACTTTGAAAGGGGTGTCGAAGTGCTCAAAGTAACCCTGCTGAAAGGCAAATATATTCTCCAAGATAGATGGCAGAAAATACATATTAGCAGAAAACTTAATGAATGTTTTAACCTATACAAACACAAAAGAGAAATGGGGAAGAGATGGAATAATAGACACATTTTCTGGTGAAGAAAATGGAGACGTCAGAAACAATTCAATTAGGGTACTTTTGGAGTCCTCTGATGTATTTTGCCTCACTAAAAGGTGGCCTTGTCTTCGGTAGTAAAGCTGTCTCTATGCTCACAGTATTTTGACAACTAGTGTTGAGATTTTCTTGAATAGCCTTGTTTAAGTTTCACTGAATTTGTGCAAGGTATGAGAGGGGAAGAAATAGGAAGCAGCCAACCTCGAGGATGGGGCAGAAGCTGTCCCAGAGTTCCTAAGCTGTGACACACTCAGGCTTGACTTCTGTGCTGGACAGTGTAACCAGGAGCTGGGGTTTATGAGGGGGATAGGACAGGAAATGAGAGATAAACTTTAGCCACAGTTAACTCTGGTCAGGGAAATTCTCAGGACAGCTAAATAATCTGTAACCTGACCAAGCACCGAGGGATGTCTGGGAACATCAAATGTTATGAGGCATGTTTAGCTTCCTAAAATGGTTATGTTAATCCTGTGCTGCCCTGATGCCTGCTCCGTACAGCTGGGGTAAGCAGACAAACAGTAAGCAAGTATGAGCAACAGTTAAAAACTATCAGCCAAATTACCTGTATCATTGTGGAAGAAACTGTCTTTGCAGTCCAAAATACTGAGATTTTTGCTTTTATTTCTGTTGTTTAGGCTCCTGAGCTGTGCTTAACTTTTATTGCAATAATAAAAAGAATTTTATTTTTGTAATTGACTGCCATCCAGATTCAAATAGGCACTGTCCAGATGGAGAGCAGAAAGACAGATACAGCCCCAGACCAGGAATGGTATGTGTTTGTGTCTCATCTAGTGAAATGCCTGTAATTCATGTCAAAAGGGATAGTTTATTGGGACAAAAGAACACACAAGATCCCAGCATAGTTAAGAGGGATTCTTTTAATGAATATGGTAATTACTACAGCCTGAAACATTTTTTTCCACTTGTAGGCAAATAAGTGTGGGGAAGAAAATGGCTTTCCTCTACCATCTATGTAATAAGAAGTATCACTGCAAAAACCTAAATATCCAGAGGGCTCTGTGGGCTCCATTATTCTTTTTCTCGGGTGAGTGGGTATAAGTGACTCAGCAATTCACTTGTGAAAGGAAAAAAGTGGTTATGTTAAAGTGACCTGTTTATCTCAGACACTTGGTATCTAACTTTTAAGCATCTGGAGATGAGTTGGTTAATCAGAAATGGTCGTAAGTACAGAAAACCTTCAGCTGAATGGTGAATAAAGTTTTAGTTCCAACTTTGTTGGAAACAAGGTGCCTTGGTAGCAAAAGCTGACATTGGTGCTCTCTAAAGTTATGTGCAGTCTCTTGCAAAATCAATACGCGGTCAGCCTTTGTGATCCTGGCACTTGTGTTGACTGCAGATGGGAAAGCTCCAATGTGATAATACAGCACAAAGTTCACTTTCTGGATTGTTTGCTGTTAAGCAATATGCTGAAAATATTGCAAGGTGAAAGATGTCACAGGAGTTTGCAGACAACCATTTCCCTTTTGTGTACAGCTTCCATTTTATTTTATTCATAGTTGAACAGCTGGACTTCGGGAGGTTACAGGCCTGAGAGCTGAATACTAGCAGAAAGGTATCTGATAAGTATTTATACGGTGCTTGCGAGTGTGATGGTACAACTCAGTCAACTAGAGGATCTCTGTGGAAGATTTGAGATGCATGTCAGCATATTTTACAGGTGTCTAATCAGGCTGCAGTCATAGAACCAGGGCTGAAAAATTAGAGGAAAAGTACCTGTGTACCAGAACAGTTCTTTTCTGTTACTTTCCAGTATCAGCTATGCTTTTGTACCAGCCTGCAAGAAAAATGAATGTTGTACACATGAATAGTTCAACAGGACATATGTGAAGGTCAGCTTATTCTCCTAACTTGTCTCTGCAAGTGGCTTCTAGATGGTGCCAAGCAATATATAACAACAGGGAAACTGCATGATAATTCTTATCCAGGACAGTCTTCTAGATTCAAGCAATTTGTGGCCAAGGATACCCTTAGCCAACAGGAATATCATTGATATGAATGAAGGTTACCAGGCACCATTTTTCTTCCATGAACTTACCCAAATGCTTTCTAAATCCATGTAAGTGCCTGGTGCTCAGAAGCTCTCCATTGTTTAACTGTGTTACTGGAGAAGCATCCCTGGTGTACTTTAAGTCTACCACCTCACATTCTCATTTGATACAGATGTGTTTTGTACAGAAGAAGGTAAAGAATAGTCATGCTCTATTCAATTTCTTGCTTCTACTCATAAGTTTATAGAATTCTATTATGTCCTCCTATTGACACTCCTTCCCATACCCACCATCTCTTTTCTAGGCTGAAGATCCTTCCTCATCTGAAGCTGTTAAAGCTTTTCTAGTTGGGCATGTTGCTCTTCTCTGCTTTTTTTTCCCCAGTTTTATAGGACCAGAACTTCTTTCCTGTCAAATTTTGGGCACATAATGAATTTATACAGTTGCACATTACTCTGTCTCTTTCCTAGTATTTCTTGAAGCTTGATTTTCTCTTTCGACAGGGAATTGAGTAGATATTTTCATAGAACAGCCTATCATCACCAAAGGTCTTGTTTTGACTGGAAGTAAATAAATTATTGGATGTTGAGTTGGGAAGACTGATTTGCTAACGTGAAATACGTTACAACTCAGCAATTTTGGCAATTCTGGAAATGGGGATAGGAACAAGAAATGGACAAGTTCAGTCTTGTCCCCATCCCTGGTTACCACTGGAGCCAGAGGTGAGCAGGGTGATGCTCCTTGCTCTGTTTTTGTATGGCAGCAGAGCTGCAAATTTTTTCTCTGCCAGGTTTGTTTGGGGGCAGAGAAGCTCTTGGAAGAAGTCAGCTGGCACTGACTCAGCAGGAGCAGAGTCGGGTAGCCTCATGCACTGCCCACACCACCACTGACTGGAGGCACTTTTGAGCTGTTTTATTTTGAATGCTTTCTGAGCTACTGTGTACAGCAGACTGACAGAAATTCTTATGGTATTCTGTTGCAAAATTCTGTTGTGGTTTTTTTTTTTTTTTTTAAGTATTCAAGAAAAGAACTTTTAAGTATTTGGAAAACACAATATTTTGCCTGGAAGACAGAAATGCTGAACTGTTGCTGCCCACCTGGAATATTCACATCAGTTTTATTTTCAGTCTACTGGAAAGAAAATCTGACCGGACAATCTCTACAGGCTATTGGGAAGCAAAAACTTATCTGCTTGACTTTGTCTCTGCTTTGGAACAAAATAGTCATAATACTTTTCTAATTTAAATATATATATATATGTATTTATTTTAATACCTGTCTCTTTCTATATATGTGTTTACCCCTACTGGCTCCTTACCATTAAAACTTCTGAGTATAGCCTATTTATATTTTGAGTACTTATCATGGATTTTTTTTTCCCATCTATTATCTTCCCCCAAAGACCCATCAATTCAGATGGTCTCTGAATTATATTGTTATTAAATTGCATTATGTTGAAAGATGTTAATGACAATGATTATTGGAGATTTTGATCTGAAGATTCCCACAGGCTGTGCTATACCCATTGCTCATTTCCTCCAGTTTGCAAGAAGCCAGTGAAAGCTCTTTGCAAATGATGAGGGGCTTGCTTGTGGAAATATCATGGGAACTGTCATGGTGAGTAGCACAAAGCTTGAAAAAGCAAGAACTAAAATATTATATTTTCAGCCTGTGTGTATTTGAAATAGAAAAGCCTGGATGAATATCTGTGTGCCTGACCCTTGCAAGGTTCTTATCAGCTTCATTTCGTCTCTGCAGAAAGAGAAGGAACATAAAAACTTAAACAGACTCGCCCTGGCAGCCAAGAGGACAAACCATACCCTGGGGTGCACCAAACATGGCATAACCAGCTGGTCAGAAGAGGTGGTTTTCCCGCTGTATTCAGTGTTGGTGTGGCCTCACCGTGAGTGCTGTGTGCAGGTCTGGGCCCCACAATGTAAGAAGGATGTGAAGGTCCTTGAATCCATCCAGAGGAGGGTAACAAAGCTGGTGAAAGGGCTGGAAGGTATGTCCTGTAAGATGCAGCTAAGGACTCTGGGAGTGTCTAGTTTGAAGAGAAGGAGGCTATGGGATGACCTCATTGCTCTCTACAGCATCCTGAGGAGTGGAAGTGGAGAGAGAGCTACTGATCTCTTCTCCTTACTAACCAGTGATAGGACGCATGGGAATGGTTCAAAGCTGCACCAGAGGAGGTTCACACTGGATATGAGGAAGCATTTCTTTACCAAGAGGGTGGTCAAACACTGGAACAGGCTTCCTAGAGAGGTGGTCGACGCCCCAAGTCTGTCAGTGCTTGAGAGGCATCCGCGCAATGCCCTTAACAAGGTGCTTTAGCTTTTGGTCAGCCCTGAAGTGGTCAGGCAGTTGGGCTAGATGATCGTTGTAGGTCCCTTCCAACCATATTCTATTCTATTCTATTCTATTCTATTCTATTCTATTCTATTCTATTCTATTCTATTCTATTCTATTCTATTCTATTCTATTCTATTCTATTCTATTCTATTCTATTCTATGCTATCCTATTCTATTCTATTCTACCCTACCCTACCCTACCCTATCCTATCCTATCCTACCCTATCCTATCCTATCCTATCCTATCCTATCCTATCCTATCCTATCCTATCCTATCCTATCCTTTCCTATCCTATTCTCCCTGTGTCTTTTGTTTCACTTTTTTCCTAAACATGTATTTAAATATTTGGGGACCCAACCTATGTCTGGAAATCTGTCCATGATTGTTAAGTAAGTTTTATGAAGAGGGTTTACGTAACATCATCTGGCAAAAACGCACGTTCAATTGTTCAAACCAGCCTTAGAAGAAAACTTTCCCAGTAATCCCAAGAAGTGATCTAGTGTTGTGCTTGGAAGATCCATTCCAACAACACAGGCTTCTCATCTGACCTGAAGGAGACCTATCTAAGCAAATTACCTCTAAACCATTTAGTACTGTAGCACTGTAACACTAAGTCAACACTTAAATTTGAGTATATAGATCTGAAGAGTGTACATGTTCTGAGTCTTAGCATTTTTTTATATTAAATCCCCACCTGTGACAGAGGATTGCACTGAACTTACCATGTTACAGAAACTGCTAAAGGAAGATATATGGTAGGCCATGAAGCTAGCACATACTGTGATACTTTTCTCTCTTTTTTTTTTTTGGTGGTACTTTTCTCTTTTTTGGTGGTACTTTTCTCTTTTTCAAAGATTGGGTGGGTGGGAGGGGTTTTTTTGTAATTGTTTAGGGACTAGTTTGAATCCTGATTCTATTTTGTCTAAGTGGGTTTCTCTTGCGGAGATGAAATTCATTTGATTTTACCTTGAAGAGTCCCCAGATGTAAATGTGTTAATGTCTTGGATTTCAATAATAAAAGTGACAATATCTCACTTAAAGACACTCAGGCAGTGTGAATTAGGCAGAAAGCTTTGAACTGCCTGAATGCCTGGTAATGGGAGAGAGGTCAAACTCCATCTCTTCCTGTGAGCGGTTCACTGATGCTTTTCATTATCTATGTAGACAACCCTGAATATCAGCTGAAGGACTCGAGTCTGATGTCTAATACAAGGCAGTGGAAATATCGTTTGCTGAAGGATACAGTCATACTTTGAAGGATTAAAAAGTAGGGCTTGTTTATGCACAAAAGCCTTAAGGAATGGGGCGGCAGAGGTCTGTGGGCTGGAGAGGACCCCATCAGTCCTACAGGATTCTGAGCATGGAGCCATGGCAGCTCAGCGCATGTGTGCTCCTTGAGCCTTTCACCTTGCTCTCCTGCGGCTTCTGGAGCTAAAACCAATCTTAGTTCTGTCATAGTGGAAATTGCTTTGTGGATACCACAAAGAAAAGATGGCCCAGCTTGCAGCTAAATAAAGAAGCTCTGTTCTTTTCAGCATTGTCGTTCTTCTCCATAGTCATCCAACTCAGGTGTACTACTGCAGAGGTGTGCATAATCACCCCACATTGCTTGTCTGTTGGAGAAGATGGAAGAGAAAAGAAATAATAACAGCATTACAGACTTGAGGGACCTCAGCTACCTCATTCTTGAATCCTAGAGGGAGAGTCCACTGCTGACTACTCCTTGACTTCAATCGCAGCTCAATGTGGTGGAAGAACATTCATCTCCAGTGTTAAGTAACTGCTGTCTTCCAATACAGGATTATATGTTTCAGGACAGGAGAAGTTTCCTTGTTATAAATACTACACTAATAAAAGCATATATAGGGTGTATTATTTGTTTTTCATAACATTTCTCATTTTTCCTTCTTGTCTTCTGGAAGGAGCTAAGAAATAAATATATATATAACTTAATCTTCTGTGTGTGATGTTTCTGCAGATTCAGGAACATCTTTGGCAGTCCTGGATAGAAGGTTTTCATTGCTGTTCCTATGCCAAAGGTATGTTGTTGTTATTTTAGTGGGCAGATCCTTTCTACACATTTTTTTTTGTTAATATTTTATTACATGTAGAAAAGCAATATGCCATTCTGGGCACTACTCTAGAAAAGCAACAATGGAAACAATAACTGTCATCAGGCATAACTATAGGCAGCCTCTGGAAAAAGAATGAAAGAAAATAGTAATAACACAGTCAAACAGGATAGAAATATGACTAATGAATGCAAAAGCTCCACCAGCAGCAGAGCGTGTGGGACTTTCATTTCTATTTTAACTCAGCAGTATTGTTCTTTAGCTGCTGCTCAAATCTAGTAAAAACATTTGGAAATGAAAAAGTATTTGCTTAAGGTAGTTATGAGTGGAAAGCCTCCTGGAAAGATCCGGGTGGTGCAGGTTTGACAGTCAGAGCTTAACCCTTCTGCGCCACAACAGAGCTGCACTTCAGTAAAATGGTGGCTGCAATTCACTTTCTTACCTGCCACTCCTTGGTCTAATTTGTGTGAGTCCAAGACTCTAGCACTCTTTAGGGCAGCCTAAAGAGAGTTGCAAGAAGCAGATATATCTAAGAGCAAGAGATATTTAACTATGTCGTGTTTGCCTGAGATGTTTCCCTTCCCTCAGTGCGAAATCTTTGAACAGCAAAGGCATTACTTTCATGTCTGTGGATTACCTGAGTTTTGCCTTACATAAGGAAATTTCTTAAGAAGCTCAATAAACCAGCTGAAGGCTGCTTTGTTTTGCAAAGCAGTTACAGTTACACTGAAGAATTTGGACCTTTGAGACAGTGAGCTCTTAAAGGTAAACGGGGTGAGCACTGTGCGGAGGTAAATGGGGACATGTTCACAGACCTGTTCTGTCCTCCAAAATACTATTTGCAGGATCACAGCCTCAACTTTTTTGTCCTGTAATGGCAAAACAAGGAGAGGACTTTATATTCAGTGTCACGCTTAGAGAGTCTCTAGGCTGTTTGCCTGCGCCCTGAGCAACAAAACTGATCTTATGTGGTGACAGCTAGGGAATGTTTGCTATTTGTATGATAGCATTATCCAATATCGTAGCATGCAATCAATCCATAAATATTCTTCTCCTCTACCTTTCAAAAGCTACTTGGTTACTCATTTACACTTGGGATCATTGTAGTTCATATTGTCATGGGTTTGGGGATAATTGTGCAACAGTTAAAAGGTCTTAGCTGTGTCAATGATAGAAAACAATGCTTCTGTTTTTCTTAATCTTCTGGCTAACAAGAACACTTAACTAATTTTTACTTGTGCAAACTTGGAAACCAAGAGCAGGGTTCTCCCAGTAAGTCATTATAGGACAGGATGTTTCATGGGAATCCTGTTGTGCTCTGTGGAAGTCCTGACAGACTGCCGACATCTTCCTCCTAAGCAGGAGCTAGTAATTAACGGAAAAAATCATCCTGACAGCATGAAGTGTGTGCTGCCTTAAAGTGGGTATCACATAAAAGCTAATTGCAAAGGAATATAATTTCTGAAAAGTCATGTAGAAAGTCTTTTAATGTTAATTTCCCAGAGGGGGAGACATCAGATGGCATATTAATTGCCATAATTTTTCTTCTTTCTCTTTATCATTTGTGCTAGTCCCCATTGCTTCCAACACAACATCAATCTTTTAGTCAATTTACAGTGCTGTATATGGCCAATGTTAACCAGCTTTACACCATCTAGTGGAGCTTAAATTTTCAAACTGAATTAATGTGTAAATCCTGATATTATATTTTTACACTGAAAAGTATATAAGCATCCCTTTATTGTAAACAGATTTAGATGTAGGTATGATACATGTAATTCTTATTCCTCTGCCATCCTTGTCTACCTCAAGAGATTTCTTCCTGAGATATTGATCATCTTTATATGTATGGATTTTCCTGTGAACTTATACACTGCAGCTGCAAAAAACAGCCAGCCCATATGGTTGTATTTCAGAGAATGTTATTTCATTTAAGCCTAAGGCACGCCACAGGCTGTTTTAACAGTATGCATGATGCTCAGAAATGTTCTTCAGTGCAATTTAATTTATTAACACAGATGTAGCCTAAGATGATGCACTGCATTTAGTTCATGAGTTTGGATTTGCTTTTCTGCTTTGATCCTTTAGGGGAAGTAAGTTCCTCCTCCCTCCCCCTCCCACTCCCTTCCGTGGGAAGATTTAGCTCACACAATTCACCGGTATTTCAATCCCTGACAATCTCCCATGTGGATTCCTGCGTCTCTACCTTGATTCCAGGTCTCTCAACTGGAGATGGCACAGCAGACACATTCATCTCTATGTACAAGTGCTCTTGCAGAGCTACCAGGTGGTACCAAGTACTGCCCAGCATCTGGGCTGAGTTTGACCACTGTCTGACCATACTTGTATTTAGATATGGTATCTAATACTGCACATTTTTATGAATATCCCTTCATGTTGATGGGCATTAAAGGCATTTTTTGGATGTATTTTATCATCCTGAAGCGCTTTACTGTTAAGAAATACTGGAAAGTATTGAAAGATTCTCAGGCAGTTACAGAATGTTGTGAATGGGAGGGTGGGATTTGAATGCTGTGAAAGCCGTTTTCAGAAGTTTCTCTTTTTTTTTTTTTTTTTTGCAAACAGTGTAAACAATCTTATAATTGTTTACTTGTTGCCTATTCTTCAGGCAACATAACATCCTCTGCATTAATGCATTAGTCACCAAACATGGACTGTCCTAAATCTTAGCCATCTGGATTTCTTGTAGAAGATAAGAAAGAGTTGTGTGGGAGCTGAAGAAAACAGGAAGATCCCATGTAGAGAACAGAAAAAGCAATTGGATCATACTGCCTCTTATAAAGCATGCAAAAATATTTCATAACTAATCCTTGACTATGTCATCTCTGAAAGCTTCAAAGAATTGCTGTTGTTTTTTTCTTTTATGAATGTTGTAATTCTGAGAGAAGGTTGGTTTATTAGCTGAGGGGATGAATAAATATTGATGAAAACTTCTTAATTGTAACAGCTTTAAATGCAATAAATCTCAAAAAATATCATTCTTCTCAATAGTTAAGCTTGTAATTCTTATCCACAGGCAAAGAAATGGAACTGTATGGATAAACCGTAGTCAAAATTATGTTTCAACTAGCTAATACTTTAAATAAAAGAATTTGTTTGATAAGTTGCAAAGTATATATGGCACAAGTCTCCTCTCATCCCACTTTACTTGCTGAGCTAATCTGTTTTGGTTTTTGCCAGCCGCTGTTTATCAAACACTCTGCTTTTTCAATACATCTCAAATGAGATAAAAATGTGTTCAGTGTTGTTGACATCAGACCTCTGAAACCAGCTGCAGAGTTGCTATTGTTTGGTTTCAATGCTCACTAAAATGAATTTCCTTTCTGTTGAATCTGAGGGATATGATGAGTGACAGACCATCTTTTTTTTCTTGATCACACAGATCTGTGTGTTCCTCTAGATGCCCTGATAAGCAGTGTGTATGTGTGTGAAAGGAAGGGAAACAGGAATTCCTTTCGGAAGGGTGACAACCCTAGTAAGACTAAAATGAGTTCAAGGCAGACGTTCCTGGCAAGAATCAACTGAAAACTTGCATCTAAAAACTTGCACAGCTGCCAGCAAGGAGACTTACATTTATTTTGGCTCTTTTTCCAAACATTGATCTTGTTTAAGAAAAAAAAAAAATCAAACAAAAGGTCTATAAAGAGCTAGTTTTGTGCCAAGTATATAACACACTGACATGCTGCACCATGAAAAACAGGACTTGACAATATAATTCCAACAAAATATCATCCCACTGTTCATGTTGTTATTCTTTGGTTTCATATGTGAATGTTTCCATTTTAGAGAACACCCCAGGGATAAACCATTGCATCTAATCAGGCATTTGTTGGTATTGTAATCAAAGTGGTAGAAGTAAGACAGAGATCCTTCCTCCAGAAAAGAAAAAAAAAAAAAAAAAAAAAAAAAAAAAAAGATGTGTTTGATGGTACATCTACAACTTGAGTATGGAGCCTTTTCTCTTTCAGATATCCCAGTAACATGTCACAGGCCCCACTGATGCCCTTGGTCTCCTAACCAGCACATTGTTCTTGACACAAGCTTCCTCCTGTGATTCTGTTCAGCACCAGGCTCTCAAGGTTTCCCCCTTCCTCTCCTTGTCCTGCACAGAGCACTGCTGCTCCCTTATTTTAAGACCTTGGGTGACAACAATTTAGAAAAACATCTAATGCCCCAAAGCTAAGAAGCAGTAGTAATGGATAAATGAGTTTGACAAGATGAGAAGTGACATGGTTTGGTATTTCATTCTGGTCGAGATCCTCCTTGTGAGCTGCTGCAAGTCTAGAGAAACACCATTGAAGTTAATAAGGCTACTCTGGAAATCCAGTAGTTTAGCTGTCTGAAAAGTTTAACATGAAGTTCTGAGAAAAGTTGCGTTTGGGGAATTCTAGATCAGATGATCCAGTGATTAGAAGAAGCTAACCTTAATGGTGGTAGGGTTGAAGAAATGCTATCATGGAACAACATTGTCTAATTATTCAGTTTGCAACTCTTGAAAGATGAGTGAAATCTTGTAGTGTCTAGGAAGGTCACTAATCATGAGCTCTGATATATCCAAATGGAAAGCAAGGCTGGAGTCTGACACATCCTGTCTACCGCCTCTGATTAAAGCAAGAACCACTATCCTAAGAGTCTGGGATTACACCACACTGAAAAAAGAAACTGAGGTAACTGAAACTTAAAATCTGACATGGTTTTTCAAACTCTAAAAAATACTGCCAAAAAGCAAAGGGTAACGAAAAATAATGTTAAATCTATGACTGTTTGAAAAGGGAAAGGGCTGAAGTAGTTTGAATAGAATTAAATCCGCTTACTTCATGATGTCAAATGGCAGGAGAAGCAAGCCATTACATTATTTTACGTGTTTCTTATCTATATCTACCTTCTTCCTCTCCCTCTTCTCAGTGAGTAATTTCTTTGAAGCCTACCATATGGTCTTAGCATGCTTCCCTAAAAGTAACTAGCAGGACAACTTCTCTAAATGGTCGAGTCACTATCTTGCCCTTTCTAACATCATCTTCTGGAGCCTTAACAACAGGACAATAATGATCAGTCTTCTGTGAGATGTTTCTCCTATGGCTTTCCCTCTAGGATCCCTTCTACTCACTTGAAATAGCCAAGATAACTAAGACATATGTGGCAGGAGTCTGGATATTTTAAGAACTGAAGCAAGTGTATGTGCTTCCCCCCTTGAGACTCTCCATGTTTTGCTCACCAGGCAGCTTTATGCTGGGAATCCTGGACTGATGTGAAGGTAGCCCTGAGCAGGCAGATTTAGGCTAATATCTGCAGTGCAGTGCTCAATTATTAAGTCTGGTAGAGTAATATTTCCTTCTGAATTCCAGAGTTCACTGTCGTGTGTTTTCTGGAAGAGTAAATTCCCACCTGTTCCCCTCTCTTCCCCAAGGAAACTGCTTAATCAGATTTGACTGGACCATTGCAGGGCAGCAGTGCCCAATACACACAAAGTAACCTCTATACTCTCTCTCTGGCTCGAAATGTGCTTAAAACTATGTATATTTGAACAATTTGTTATTTGAGCTTAAACAGTCATTGTCAGCAAATTAAATCACCAGGGTTAATACACTTGTTTGTTGTCCTAACAGTTCTTCTTCATTGGCGAGTGTTGTATTACTGTTAATGCACCATTCCAGTGGCTACCATCAGCTTTAAGAGTGGAAACAAGATTCACATGCGCTGGGCTGGTATATCCTGGCTCTTTGTTTAACCATTTATTTAGAATTTGTTTATCCATTTATGTGAAGAGCATGAGATAATGGAGTCTTACTTGTCCGCACTGTACATATCTCTCTCAGGGCAGGATACCTAGACTTGTTTTAGCCCATGGAGAGAAGTTTGCACTTCAATAACATAATACCTCTTGTTTCTAGTTTGGAATGGGATCACTGATGTGCTAGGACTGCCTGCTTTCTCCACTGCTTATCAACACCTATTAGTAGAACGGCTGAGTAGAATATGGATAACTTAAGACAGTTGGATGAATCCCATGTTAGGTAACCTCTTTTCTGTGTAAGGATAAATGTTGAAATCTTCACCCATTTCTTAAGTTAAATATCCACTATAATCAAGGCATTATTACTTTAGATGTGGACTATGGAGCCTGGGGGAGAAATATGAGAGAAGGGAAATTTGTGTCTGCCCATCCCAGTCTGTAAACTGGGATGCATTTTAGAGATTGGAGGGAACGAGAGAATGTATCGGTTATTTGGGACTCACTAACATTGTTGTGATAATGCCAGTTGTACCCATATGATCGAGACAGGGGAAAATGATATTTAGTCAAGGAACAGTAAGTGGGGAAGATGACCTCTGAGCTATTGTTATGCTGGACAACCAGCTGTGTGTGTGAGAGGGTTGTCATGTTGTGATTGTAGGGGAAAGTGTGTAAATCACTGAAAAGTGGAGATTGCTGCCAGATTCAAAATATTTGCTGTTCATTCCCTGTGGAGGAAATCCTAGGTCATTTCTGCACATTTATTAAATGGATGGGTGCGTGGATGGATGGAAGGGGACAATTTATTATGACACATAAGCATCCACATGGAGAAGAGGTTTGCCAAGTTCCTGCAGAGGCCAAAGTGACCAGGAAACAGGCTGCAAGAGTGACGTAGGGGAAACTTGGTGGGGTTGGACACGCAGAACACTTAGTGAGGAACAGCAAAATGTCAAAGTTATCTGGCAGAAGGCTTTTTTGCGTGCCAGGGTGGAGCTTTTTTTTCCTTTCAACAAATTCAGTCATAACAGTAGTAAACAATATGATCTGCATCTCCTAAAGACAACAAACCTTATTTGCTGGTTTACAATTGGTTATCCTGTTTTAAGAAATACAGCCTGTTTCTTCCTTCTAATCCAGAACCTCAAAGCCAGATGCTACAGATCAATCTTTCTTTTCTACTATTGAGTGCAATCTGTTAGGATTTTATATTAAAATGCATTAAACTGGGTAAGTAACAAGACCACACTAATTTTGTGTCAACAGTCAATGTCCTAATGGGGCAGATGTGGCAGGGGGTCGTAGACCTGGACCAGGATGGTGTGACTTGGCAATGTCCCTGGGAAATGCTTTGGGTAGTACAGAGCTGAAGGAAACACCAGCAGTACACTTCATGACCCCAGCTTGGATAAAACATTACAGCTCCTCCCTTCTGATGCGTTCTTTGGTGCAGAGTAGAGCCTGAAGCCAGAGAGGGAACAAAGCAAGAGATTCATGAACACTGCATTTGTGTAAAACATGTCATTTATTAAGTAAGACCAGAACTAATCCAAAATCTTTCAGATTATCTCCAACTATGTTGGAATCATTTGTCTTGCTCTAAGGTGTTATTGAAAATTTGCAATGTTTTGGCTCCGAGCAGAAATTTTACTGTACTCCTTTAGCTTTTAAAAAGTGTAAGATCTTCCAGATAGTTACCACTCATGGAATCCAGCACAGGATTGTTTTTCTGGATGTACTGGTACACAGTTTTATTACCTGCTTCAGTGGCTGGCAAGATATGGTAGAGAGAATTAACAGGATCTGCTTAAACAGATTACATCCAGATCTTCATTGCAATGCTGAAATCTCTCTTGCTCAAGCATCTTCTTATTCTTTGCTAAGAGGCTGAATAATCACAGTGCTTTCACGTTGTTAAAAGCAACTTTGGGACATGAGAAATGGAAAAACAGTTTAACGTGCCTTTAGGAATTCTTATAAAATTTTGTTGCAGGGGGCAATAAGGCACTCCTAAACTTCCAAGGAGTGCAGTCCTTAATCAGGAATTTAAAACATTTGCTGTCCTTACCTATATTATTCTTTTGCCTTAAACTGGAATTTCTCCAGGAATGGCTCCACAGAGCAAGGAGTTTATTTTATTCTTTAAAATCCATTCTTTTTACTAGATTCACACTCTTAATAAAAATTTTTAAAAATAATCTTTTTTATGCTTTGCTTTTCCCATTACTATGTTTTCTTTCTTTCCAGATTCTTGAAGTCTAATATGTGCAGCCATGTTTAAAAGAAAATGTTTTCTGTCACCATAGTAACCAATATTTCAAAAATCTAGATATCAAAAGTTGTCCCTACCTGCTTCACGTCTGGCTCTTTTTTTATTTGAAATATAAAGGAACGCCAACTGGGTCTGACTCTAGCTATAAATTACAATACTGTACTACAGTATCTTCAGCTTTGCTGGCACTGGAAGCAATGACAAAAATGCTGTAGTGTGTCATACAAATCACAGCAAACACAATTCTGTGCTGCTGATGTTCATGTTGGAGGGATTTCGCATTCTATTGTGTCAGTGAAGTCAGTAAATTTGTATGCATATACATTTTTAGATATATTCCTGATGACCAAAAGGGAACTCTGAATCACCTGCTCTGTCCTCCTGAAACACATACTTTATGTATTTCCATGCCATAGTTTATGTTCAAGTGTTACTTTCATTTGGTTAGTCTAACACTTCTGGAACTGCATACACTTTTGATATGAAGGTACAAAAGTCAGTGAGAACATCACAGCATTTTGGAATAGCTTAAGTTGGAATGGTCATGTGGTCCAACCTGCTGCTCAAATTAGGAGTGACTGCAAAGTTGGATCAGGTTACAGAAGTCTTTTTTATTGAGTTTTAAAAATCGCCAGGAATGGAGATCCCACAAAATTTCAGGGCAGCTTGGTCTAGTATTTGACCACCTTCTCTGTGCAGATTTTTCTATATGTCTAATGAGAATTTACCTTGCTGCAACTTGTCTATCTCCTCTTTTTGATTAACCTATATAAAGGGACAGTTACCTTTGCTGTAAACTTGTGTTGTATTTCTTATTTGTTTTTTTTCCTATCTTTAGCTTCTGTTCACTGGTGCTAGTTATACCACTTAAATGTTACTTAGCTACCTTAGTAGAATAAAAAGGTTCTTTTGCAGCCACAATTCTTCCTTCATGAAGCCAGACATTGTGAAAAGTCAGCTGAGGTGACTGTAGGAAGACTCTAGACTCTCAGACTGTAGGACTGAGCTCTTCAAAGGTTTGTCTACGTGTAGAGGTCTTCGAGGATGGCTTCCTCATGCATAACTCTCACATGCCAATGGCCTTATTCTTCAATATGTATATCACATTCTTGTTTAGCTTGAATTTGTTGTTACATGGAGAAAAGTCCTAGGGCTCCCACAACAAAGCATGTTCTTTTTTTTTTTTTCCCCCCAAGTATTTGCAAAAGTTGGAAATGTGATCCCTGGACTGGAATGTGATATGTCATTGCCCATCTGAGGGTAGGAGTTCTTTTCTCTACCTATCATCACTTCACCTCCTGTTTTCCCTGCCTCCTCTGCATCTTACTTCTGACTCTTGCCACTTCTGCATTTGAGAAAGAATTATTTAAGGCAGAAAAGGGTGAACTCACATTTATTTAATCAGAGACTACCTCACAATTTTAAGGGACTTTCTGGATACTTTGGCAACAATTATTTTTTTTTTCCTAATTCAGGGATATTTCAGCTTCTGAAAAAAAAAAAAAAAACGAAAAAAAACCAACCAAAAAAAACCCCCAAAGATTTCTTTCTGAATCGTCCTGTAGTGATGCGTTTGAAAATCTCAATAGGAAATTATTGATTTTTTTTCCCAGCTTTATTGAGGATTTGTCTCCTTCAGCATTTAGGGTGTTGCACTGCAATAACTTTTGTGAAATCTGGAACAGCAGTGTGCAACATTGAAAGCAAGTTACTTGTTGTGCAAGTGGAAGAGTGTTTCAAAAGTGTTAGGGCTTATTTAAACTTGTACCTTTCAAAGTTACTGTGTGAAGATGATGGCATTGCCAATTTCTTGTTCCAGCCATTCCAAAGAGGTCAGGGCCTAGTTTTACCAGATTTCTTTGCTACCATGAAGCCAATGCATGGAGCATCTTAAATTCCTCCTCACAGTTGTCTGCAACAGATGAGAGCATATAACACTGACTAGAGGGTGGCAGATATTGAAAAGTGTAGTACACATTTCTGTGGTGGGCAATTAAAACACTGTTACTGGAAAGTCACTTGAAGATTACAGAATATTTTAGCCAAGTGTCATAAGGGTCCTTGTTTTAGTCTCTTCAGAATACAAGTACATGAAATCTGTAAAAATTGCGAAGGTGCTTAAATTGGAGTGGTGGATCATTTAAAATGTTTGTTGTTTTTCTTAATGTATGTGCAGTTTCCTTAGCAACATAGAAATTAAAGGCCCTGGGTAGCACCTTGCCAGATTTTCTGCACTGGAATTTACTGAAGCAAAACATCATGGGCTTGACAAATTAAGAGTAAGCCTGTCCAAGGCATAAAGATTTAATGTGAGGGACTAGAACAGACAAATCCTCATTACCACACATATGAACCAAATGTCAGTTCTGAAACATAGTAAGTGTTCTGCCTTTGCTCTGTCAATGTGTTTAGGAAAAGCAAGAAGAAAGACTTCCTAAGAAAGTCAAGAGAATGCTGATTACCTTTTTTGAAGAGGTAATATTCACAGTATGTGACTGACACAAACACATATACCACAGATAATTAATCTCAGAATGGCATACGGAGATACGGTCAGCTTATTTATTAGCAAAAAGTAGACAGATATGAAAAGACAGTACACTAAGTAATGTAGAATGCATTTACTTGGGGTCCATTTCAGTTGGACTTCATTTCTCAGTTGTAGGTGGTGTGCACAGCTTACATATCTTTAACTTCACACTTCCTTTGTAGATTTTTTTCATGCTGGATAATCACTTTGGAACGATTTCCTTTCTATTTTTGTGGGAGTGGGGAGGAAACAAGCAAGAAAGATTTAGCCTTCTACAGGAATGAGGCTTGGGGAAAAAAATCCTGTACTGGGGTGTGATTTAATTTCAGGAAACTTTTAAAATAAAAGCTCTAAAACAGCCACACATCAGAGTGTAGGATTTGAAATCTGGCAATTATAGGCTGCAGATATAGTACTGTTCCCCTCTTGATTTACCTACCCAAGCTTGGACAATTCAGCCTTGTAGATGCACGTTACAGATTTAGATAGACCTGCACCATCCAGTGAAATGCATCATAGCCAGTGCAAACTGAGCTGTCGGCATACTAAAACCTACCTAACTGTAACAGTGCAAAATTTTTGCCCTTCACTCAAAGCAGTGTGACTTGGCTGTCATTTACGCTTGTGAAAATCCTGAAGTATCCTCTGTCAAAGTCAGAAGGACTGCAAAGTTACTATAATTTGGACAAACCGTGCCAAGTCCTGTATGTATTGCAGAAGAGTTTGGGTAAAAGGGTGACCTGTTAGGACACTGTGTCCTTTTTAACAGTGTGGTTCCTGCAGCTTTCCAAGTTGCTGTAGGCCAAACAAAACCTTTGGCAATGCAATTACTGAACAAATATTTGATATTATGGATTTAAGATCAGTCTTCTGCATCTTAACATCATAACTCACAAAACTTGGGAAAGTTACTTGTTACAGAGTAAATAGTCTCTTGCATTTCAGCAAAACAGGCAGCAGACAACTGCATCTGTCTACACGAAAGATCACGGCTATGTCGATATATGGAATATATTAAAATAAAAGTTACCATTGCATTAAGTGTAAACAAAGTATAATTTGAACTAAGTAAGTGTATAAAAGGAACATTAGAGACTACAGGTTTCTCTGGAACAGCTGGCAGATTTGTTCTCCCTTCCCTTGCGACGTATCTTGAGGATGCTGCTTTCTGCTTGTTTGACTGCTCTCCCTACTTCTCATTGTTTGCTTGAGGCTTTGCTTTTTTTTCTTTTAACCTGTCAGCTACAGGAAAATGTAAACCAGCTGTCACTAGTGAAATGTCCGCTTTGCAACAGCTCTACCAAGTCAGAAAAAGATGTAGATGATGGGGGAGGTTTTTAAAAGCACAAAGGGCCTTTGTACTGAGTCAGTGGGGGTTGCGTGCTAAATTCTCACTCCTAGCTCTCACAATCTCCCCCTACTCAACAAAATCCATGCACGCATACGTATATATTTTTATATGTATTTATATTTGTATAATCTTGGTGCTTATAAAAATAAAGTCACAGTCTAAAAACCTGGATCTGCATTTTTATTTAAACAAAATTTCTACTGACTTCAGTGGCAGCAGCACTCGAGTAAGGAGCTCAGGACTAAGCCTACACTTTTGAATAGTATATTGGATATTTTGTAGTTGTGCAGCCAGAATAACAGGTTCAGTTCTTGCCACTAGGGATTTGAAAATGCATTTTGTTCCTTTGCAGTACCCTGGACTCCTGGAAAGAAGTGGCATGAAGTGTATCACCATTGCAGAGGCCAGCAGAGGAGCTGTTTCTGAGAAAGAACATAGCAATTGTGACAAGCAGGAACCTAAATCAAAGGACATCACAGACAACGGGTAAAAGCAAACTAAATTCTGCTCAGGGCAGGACTGAAACAGAGAAAACAGCATGAGATTTATTTGAATTCCTCACTGCTGTCAAGATTAAAGATTAATGATAAGAGGACATTTTATATATATGTATATGGTATATTAATGCCATAAGGGTACATGTATGGAAGAACTACTGTCACACAAATATTGCATAGAATGTAATATTTAAGCTATGTGTTGATTTCTGTTCCTGACAAATAAGACTCGTTGTCCTCTATTTTAAGTGTCTTCTTTAAATTGGTCATCAAGGATCCTTCTATATTCACTGGAGAGATACTGGCAAGACTTTTGAAGAGATACAAGGCACCCCAATATTGTACACCTCTCTTTGGATAAAATGTAACACCCTCTGCAAGTTCATTTTTCTCTTTCTTTCTGTCTGTAGAAAAGGCTAGGCAATCAGCTTCAACAAGAAGCCCTTCTGGAAGCAGTTACCTGTGACGAAACTCACTCAAATAAGGCAACATCTTCAATCTGCCTTTTCAGAGAAGGAAACTTGAAGCACTAGGAGATTATAGCTGCTTAGGGTTGTGCAATGAGGAATGGCATAGAGAGACGAATATGAACAAACCTTACCAATTTGTATTAGCTCAGTTATTTTCAGACACATCAGTTTTATGAAAGACTTCAAATTTATTTTGAAACCTTCCTCTGGAAGACAGTGACTTCAGCTAAGTTACATCTTTCCTCCATCCACAGTCAGATCTTTCTCTAGTCAGGCTCTGCACACCAACTGACTGATGAGCAGCAACCTATATAAACAGCATCACCCTGATGGGTTGTCTAATAGCGAAATTCCTATGGGTTGTCTAATAGCGAAAATGTCACCAGTTTTCTTGTGAAGTCCTGTTTTTATCTCACATATCTTTTTCAACTCACTGCATCAAAGCCTATATTCCTTCGTCTGAAGAAAAGCTTTCACCTCTCTCTGATGGGACTTTCCCATTACTCCCTTTTCATATTTGAGAGCAGCAAGATATCTTCAGCAGAGAGCCCAAAAAGAAGAAATGCATAGTTTAGTATAGATGTAGAGAAATAGTAGGAGGGATGTTTGTACAACATATCAATGTATTAATTCGGTAAGATAAGAAAGAAAATCAATTTGAATTGTAATATACAACAAGAAATTGTTTTCATCTTAACCAAAACACCCTGTGATTAGGATGTACTCTAAAATTTTAGTAGTTCAAAAAACACTTTGGAGTCTTTGGAGTTGCTGATTGTCTTTCACTTCTTCTAGTTTTTGTCTAATCTTGATCCTAATCCTGATTTTCTGAGACTTTCATTCAGGTGTTGACATTCTACAATAATGTACTGTGCTACATGTATAATATATAATTCAGACTATCACAAAGAATCCAGTGAGGTAATGAATTCATAACATGAAATGTGAAGGCCTAGAAGAAAAAGTTCGTGGAAGGGTAGGGTATGTAGGGTATGACAGACAACCAGTCAGTGGCTGATGTTGGGTATCATGATGTTGATAAGGCATGAGAAATAAACATGACCTCAATATGTATGAAACTGGGGTGAAGTAATGTAAATGCACGGTCCAAGCACATTCCTGTTTTGGAATGTGGTCAGCTGCAGTGAGACATGCAATGTCATTATGTACTGTTTTACGTTACTGGTATCTCCATGGCCCTATGTCTACCAGAAATCTTGAACAGAGAATAGTTCTTCATCTGTGGTGTGGAAACATTTGTGGAGGTGTTCTGGGAGTTCCTTGGTGCCTGGGTCCATTCCCTGTATTTGTTTGCAATTTGATCATATGAAAGCCCTCCCAGTATATCAGAAGGCTAATTAGATACGTTGTTTTAACATGTGTGACACTACAAAACCCAGTGGTGAAACAGGAAGTGGGAGGGAGATTTTGCCCCCTCCTGCTTTCTTCTTGCAGGTTGCAGCAGTAGTGTTACTGTTGCTGTTACTGTAATGAAAGCAGAACACGAAGTCCTTTAATTTTTTTCACGCTTTTTGTCATGCTGGGTTAGGATGAAGAAGTAGGTTTTCTGTATATGATTCTAAATGGTTACTTATCTTTCTTTTGAATTATTCTGCTTTGTGTGCCTCCTTTATACAGCTACATATAAATCAGAATTTTTTTTTTCCCAGGTGGTGTAATGTCAACTTTTTCCCTTGTTGAACAATGCATTTTGATAGTTATAGACCTTGAGCAGCAGAACAAGCTAACAGTTAGGCTGCAGGTGTTCTTCAGTGACTAAAGATTAACAGAAAAGCCAAATGTTTGTTGGCCTGTATACTTCCTCTCTGAACAGAAAATGGGAAATCATCCAACACGTCACTTTTTCCTTAGAGGAAATTGGTCATAGGAACAGGAAGGCTATGTCAATAAAAAAGGTACAGCTAAGCATTTCATTATTGTTTTTAGCCTCTAAATATTGTACAAAGGCTAAACTATATACGTGTATGTTTAATATGTATATATTTCTTAAACAGTTGGTGCTATCTAGCGAAAACACCAACGAAAAAACTTAGAAAACTGATCCAAACCCAGCCCAAATTTACTGGCATCTATGACAAAGCCCACTATGAAAAAGAAAGAGATTGCTGTAAAACTCTAAAACCTAGATTGATTTATATCTAGTCAGGCTCAAATTCCGGTTGGTAAGACACATCATCATTTTGTATCATTCTCTAATGCAGGCTTGTGTATGAAAATCACATTAACCCTGCAGATGTGAAGGAGCAACATAACTCCTCATCTTCTGGCTGATTGGCTGTCTGGAAAGGTCAGTTGCTCTGGGAGAGCTCTTATCTCACAGCCTGGTTTGCTGAAGTTGCACCAGTATTCATTCTTTATTGGAACAGCTTAGGAACAACGTTCAAGACGGTTACCTACTATGCAAAAAAAAGGACAGAGTTTGTTTAGAAACATTTTACTTTAGCCTGTCAGCTCCTTTTTGAAAGGCTGTTTCTGGATTTTGTCCACAATTTTTGGACTGAAAGTGTGCTGAGGTAGACGTGATGTCATTTACACATTTTATTACCTTGCTGTCTTGGCACATCAGATTGCAAATATATAAAAGACATCATTTTCACCCACAAACATCTGAAACTGGCACTTTCTTTTGTTCTTACCTGGAAAATAATAAGCTGATTTTTGGACGCCTTTTAAGAATATCTCCTTTCTGCAGCGGAGAACTACCATCCCAAGCTCTATATTCCTTTCTGTGTAGCTTCCTGCCAGAAGTCTGGAAAGTTCTTCATCACAGTAATTGTCTTGTGAGTGCTATATATGCCTTGCATTAATACGTATGGGTGTGAAGGAGACAATCTAGGAACATTAGATTGTGAAGTAAATGTATGGAAGCCAGCATCCTACGATGTTTTGTCTATGGCACTAAAGACACAATTGCCAAATGAGAAACTAGGGACAATTTACTTTTAAAAATACTAGAGCAGTGTCTGATTACTGCAAAGTGTAAAAACCTCTTTCTGTCTTGAGATGATGCATTTCCTCCCGGTTGCCTCTTGACGTCCCTATGGTGTATGGGAGAAGGAGAATACATGGCTACAAATAATGCTTCTCTACAGATGGTACCCAGGTCCTTACAGGAAGGAAACATTTTAGAAATATCTGGCAGAAGCAGGTGTAGACCTTTTCAAATACTATGACATTTTTCATTCCTGTTACAGAGGGATGGGGAATATGATCAGAAGCAAACACAAATGGTGTATGGGATAGTATAGGTTTGGGAATGGTGGGTGGGGAAATGACTGCTTAGCTGACCTGTGAGGCATCACATCACATGATCCCCATCACGTATATTGCACTGTTCCTGATGGCAGCCTGGGGTGGGCTGTAGTGTCCTTTGGTCTTTTTTAATCCCACTTCATTCACCCTCATCCCAATTTGCAGATCTGTTACTGTTGTTTCCATCACTGCATTAGAAAGAAGCACACAAGCCACTCAGGAAGCTGCTGTACTCGTTGACCTTCTTGTGAGTATGTGCAGATCATGATATTTGACCTAGATACGTTTGGAAGAGGCACTCTCTTTCAGTGATCATTGCAGAGCTGTCAGTTGTCCATGGTCAAAATGCAAAATGAGAGCATTTTAAAAAATGTCATTCAGCTGCTGCAACCAGCCTGTTTTCATGATTTATCTAAACAGCCATATCATTTTTGTGGCATCTATAACCTGTAACTTTCAAAACACACTCGGGTGATCATTGTCATTTATAGTCTATGAAAATTTGCATATAATGTCCTAACATCGCAAACATCTTTTATCTCCCTACAGTTATACTAAGGAAAACACAACACTGTTCCCTAGCTAAACAGAAACAGGGAAATAGTGCATGTTAAACAGTATTTAATCTCTGAACAGATTACTAGGTATCCTTCAGCTTCAATGGGAGGAAGGAGGAAGAGTCCATTTGTTTTACAGTACTGTTATTTTAACATCACAAACAATAAAGATGTCCATGTAAAACAGTTCATAAAATTACCCTGTCTGAGGCAGGCTGGTATCATTGCAGCTGTCTTATATAGCCAGCAATGTACTATTTTTTTTCCTTGAAAATACAGGTCTTGGGGTGTTAGGCATGAAGAGTCACACCTCTAATTGTAAACAGTAATGCTGTAGTAGGACCAATTTCCCTTTCTTACCTAATGTGAATTTCCTTATGAGAAAAAAGGATAAAAGAGCCCAGCACCATGAGTTGACTGTGCCAACAAACAGCATGGTGAATTCGCAGACTTTGGTTTTATTCTTTTGTCTAAGACAATGTCAGTGTCACGGTCTGCTCAGTGGACTAGTGACAGTTTGTTTGCTGTGATCTTGAAGTGCAAAATTAAGGGGACCACACCAAAGGGGTTTGCTACAATCAAACAGTGAAACTTGATTGTTTGCCTGTAAAGCAGCGTGCTATAGGTAAAGAGGGTGAAAGAAAAGGAGTAAGTAAAATGAAAAGAGGAAAGAGATCAATAGCTACCACCGCAAGTTCAAGGTGTCCCTATGGTCCCAGGTCCAGGTAGCGTCACGCTGGTCCTAACAATTGTGATTCTTGGTGGGGAAAGCTTCCAAAGTTCAGGTACTGAGGAGCTTCTTTTTATTCCAAGTAACACCTCTTGCTCCTCCTCTGTATCCCTGTCTCTTCTTGGCTCCATCGGTGCTGATCAATCCTTCTTGATAACAGTTCTCAGGCTCATCCCTGGCACCAGAGAACGGCACAGCACCCTTTAGCCAAAACAGAGCCATCTTGCCTCCGCAAGGCTCCATCCTTCAGCCGTTATCTCCTCCCACAAGGTTTCTAGAAGGGAGAAGCAGACAGCAACAACTCTTATCCTTTTGCTGTTTTCTGCCAGACGAACAAGTTGCTCAGTTCTCATCCTTGCTCTGTCCAGGGCATAATGACCTTACAAACCTGGCATTCCATTCTCAGGATCAGCAACTGTTTCTCAGGCAGGCCACTGCAGACTCATGTCAAGATGTTAGTCTAACTTTCAGAGTCCATATTCCTGATGACAAGGTTGAGACAATACTGTTTTCAGACCGACCCTTACAGTCAGTTAGTCCAGTTTTATCTTTATCCCCTCTCCACAAGTCTTTCTTTCGTGGCCCTAAACAAGGTGTCTTACCTTCACTTTCACTTAGGATGAGTTATCTTGCACTACCTCAGAGTTGCTCAGTGGTGGCTGGGAAGCCACCACTAAGCAGCTGCATAATTTCACAGAGATTCAGTAACCTTCCTGTGGCTGCATTGCCTGGTATGTGATTCTTGTCAAAGGTGAAATTACTGGTGGGTTGAGAGATCCTGATGGGTTGAAACCCAGATAATCATAGCAACGACATAGCATAGTAATTTATGTTGTTTTTTTTTTCTATAGGGGTGATGAACAGATTGGCAATTAATATTGTTACATTCATTGAAATCCAGTGAGAGTTTTGTGAATTATGTTACTAGGTCCATGATTCTACCCAAAGTGTCAGGAGACAAAATCAGACACTGATTAAAAAGGGTAAATCCAGAAGAGTCAGAGTTCATGCCCCAGATGTTGAAAAGCTGTAAGTTATTTTATATTTTGGACTAAATCAATCTATATCTTACTCAAACTTTTAAGGCATATATAAGTCAGTAAGAGTAAATAGGAAATTACCATTGCTGAAGCTGTTACGAAATATTTGTGTATTACCTCTCCAAATGAGGAATGTATTATTCTGTGTTTTTAATGTGGAAGTTGTAACTTCCCAGTGTTATGATGTATGCTTTTTAAACATTAGCTTCACATGTGCGGAATTGCCACTGCTTTACATGGAAACGACTGTTCATTATCAGGATTTTAAGTATCATTCAATTTTTTCCCCTCCATGACAGAAAATACAGTTCAAATGCTGTCCTCTCCTGATTAATATTTGACAATATTTTGTCAAAAGTAACTTTTGACAATTGCAGCTGTTGTAATAAAAAAAGGGAAACTTTTATCAAAAAAACCTAATAGGATGTAAATAAATGGTAAAGCGTTTAAACTGTATTTTAAAACACCATATTGCTATGATTACATATATTCCCTTGCTTTCTACTCTTCAAATATTGGAGGAAAATAACAAATGTAAATGAAGAGCAAAGAATACAGGTGCTTTTCAGCTTTTGTGAATATTCTATTTCTGGCGGAATCAAGTAGGAGAGCCCAGGACAGTTCCATCAAAAAATTTTTTTGCTGAGAATCCAAATCTGAGACCCTAAATTGTTCTGTCTAGAACTAAACACTTCTACGAATCCATAAACTGTACAAATTCATAGAATAAATATTGTTCAGGAATTGTTCCCTGAGGAAGAAAATATTTTGGGCAACTTAACTAACAGATTCCACAATTTTAATATAAGATCTTCAGGTGTTTAAGAGTCTAACCTTAGCTATAGAAGATGAGTAAAGAAAAGGCAGCACCAATACACTGAGAGTTCTAGAACTGTCCAGGTGACCTAAATTTTACAGTACTTGTTAAAAATTAAGACATCCTCTCTACCTGTGCCCATGCAATGCCAGCCACTCTTTCTATTAGTCATTTGACAGAGAAACCTATATTGCAGTTTTGCTTTCCCAGAGCCTGGAGAATGACTGAAGAAGGTCCTCTGTCTCTTTTTTCTAAATGGCAGAGTGTACACTGGGGCACTGAAGTTGCATGTTTGTATACATAACGTTTTTTTTTTCCAGAAGCAACAACAGCCTGTTTTGGTTGTACAGTGGCTCATTACTCCCAAAAGGCTCTGTATGTCAGGCTTAAGCTCCCCTAGATATCCACTTTCTCAGTAAACAAGACAATGAAGATTTGTATGTTGTTACAGCTGCCCAGTGCATTGATGGTCTAAGTAGCTTTCCTGTTTTGTAAGCTTTATATTGCCTGCAGTTTCTTAACTGTGTTTCCAGAATCTACTAAACTCGGGACAGGTCAGAGTTAAAGAATTACATAGAAAACTGACAAAGTCCATAGAAAGGCCATCAGCTTGCTCCTCTATGTCCTTGCTGCTCAGCAGATGCTGCTTTTGAAATGTGCGAGGTCTAAAAGATGTTCAGAAAAGGCTGTAACTGGCAGTTTGCATTCACCGTGCTACCTGATATTTGCTTGTGTACCAGCTGATACTTGCCCAAGCTGGACCGTGGCAACCCCACTGAGCTGTGAAAGTGTGATATTTACAGAGCAGTTACTTCCACATACCTGCCCAGTGGAATGCAGGATGTCTTTTGTTATGTGCATGTGCCGAGTGTGCCTGGACACATTCGTATATGAATGTGCTCTGAATTGAGTCTTTTTAGGCAGAATCAAATGCCTGAAAGCTTCAGAAAATTAATTCTTCAGGCCTGAGTTCCCTTGAAAGCCATGCAAATATAATAATGACTGAACTTCATTAATAGTTTTGAAGTGCTTGAATGCTGGGGATGACTTAAAATGTCCTTACAATAAGAGAGAATCCCACTATGGTAGTTATTAGAAAGGATAAGAAGGTTCTTCCTTCACAGAACTTACAGTCACAGTGTGCACGTGGCAAGATAACTGATTACACATGCCACAATTAAAAAGAACCAGGGTGAGAAGTGTTATCAAAATGCAAAATTATTGCTTTGAGGTCATGTAATTTACAACATTAAAAGCAAACCATATTGGTTTTCTATGAGTCAAAAACTAATTTGTGTTTCAAATGAATCATTGTCCTCATGGCTTTGAGGATAACAAGATTCTTATATCAGGGTTATGTCAACAGAACAGAAGTTTTAAAAATAATTATCATTCATGTTCACCCTTTGATTTTGTTCTAGATAATCATTGGTATAATAACAACCTACATGATTTATTTGTAAAATCCTAATATTTACTGTATCTTTTTGTCCCAAAAAATGCATGTAGATATTTATGCCAATATTCTTACATAGATAATTCTTTGAGATTCGAAAAATTTGTATGTACATTTGGAATTTAATTTTGTTCTTAGGAACTTATGCATCTTTCTATTTTATAAGTCCCTCTGTGGTTTCTAATTCACATGTCCTGTGCTATGGAAAATGTCTGACATGATATGAGAAGTAGAAGATGAAAGTAGATGTGAAAGTGATACATTTATTTTGATAAAATGTTTGTTCAGCCTCATTTTGGACAAAGCATCACTTTGTGTACATGCTGTGTTAATCGTAGTTGCCAATAGAAAGACTCCAGAAATGAATATTGTAAGACTTAGAGACATTAATTTTGTGGCAGCATGGTTAGGCATAAATAATTTTTTGAAATTTTCAAAATTGTTTTCAAAATTTTTTTCAAACCCTGCTAAGCAGGGTTTCTTCTTGTTTTACCTTTAACCTGTAACACTATTACTATTTCAGGAATGTATATAATTTAAAAAAAATTTATACGTTCTGGTTAAAAGAAGAAAAGAAAAGCCTTGTCCGAAAACACCTGTCCAATGATATTAAGTTAGATCTTCAGCTGTTCCAGGGCTTGATGCACTTTTGCAAAAAGGAATGGGAGAAAAACAAACCTCGAAAGAACTCTTTTTTCACGAAAAACATTGAGGCTTTGTTCTTTTCATCATGATTCCACCACCCAGATTAAGAAGCCTACCATGGGTGAATCAGTTCTTGGCAGAAGTTACAATAGCCTGGAGGATGCGTTTATTTGAATTGGCTAAAATTCTTGTAGAAAAAGTTCCCAGATTGCTCACCTCTTTTCAGTCAGGAAGAGGTATTAGTATACATACTCTTCCTGTCCTGATTGCTCACTGTCTTCCTTGATCTACGGTTCTGCACAGTGAAGTCTACATCAAGTGGCATGTGTATACTCTGGAGCACATAGATGGATAGAACAGATCACCCTCCACTGCTAGGAAATCTAGTCTGAGCAAGATAGTTTGCCAGAGACATGTCCACATTGAATTATGAGGTATTTTGCTCTTACAGCTAAGAAATTTTCATTGAAGGCATCCTGAACTTGACCTGTTTGAAAGGAAATAGAAAGCAGGAACAGCTTTTCCAAAATGATTAACTCACACATACCCCTTCTGCATCGTCTGAAAATAAACTATATTACAGGGGTGCTGTATTCTGTAAGCCTAGGTGTTACTGTCATGCAGGTAGAACCAGGAAAGTTCTTGTAATACTCTGAGCATTATGAGTATTACAAGTTATTGAGATCCCTCAATATGAGAGTTAACATTGTGAGGAACTTGCAGTTCTGGTCCACATACGTGCCATGAGGTGTTCAGATCTGGAATGGATATCCACGATACTTCGTAAGGCAGTGTGTTCTTCCCTGGGGATCACATCCCAGTGTGGTGGCCTGGGCAATGATCTTTGCTTCCCTGTTTCTTTTTCAGTCTTCTCCTGTGTTAAATACGAGTATTAAGTCTCACTTCCCTTGTGGATTGTATTGAAAGAGTGATGTATAAATGCTATGCATTACAGTGTCTGACTGCTGAGGAGGCTGTGACTGTATCAGAAGTGGAAACATCCTGGCATTTGAAAGTCATGAAGAGTCATTCCATTGCATAACCACAAAGCAGGTAAATCCTAAAGCTACAGAAAGGTATTCTGGATACCTGTATATTGTCTTGCAAAGGTTTCATGATCATTCATAATTAAAAGAAAATCGTTACAAGCTTTGTAAATTGTAAGGTGTCAATTCACAAATTATTTTGTTGAACCTATTTAGGGCAGTCAAATTGATCACAAACTCTGAGAAAAAAGTAAACCACCTTCTAAGAATTTTTTATAGCCTACCCTGAAAAGCAGACAAAATTGAAAGAAGTGAAACTAGACCTTAACCTAGAGACATATTACTTTTGGTCTTGTATTGTGAGGTACTGAGTATGCATATTTCTGTTTCTTATAGAGGTTGACTAATACTCACTAGACTTGCACCTATTATTAATAGAAATGTGTGAACAGGGAATATTTTGATCCAGTTACTGTAGTCTGTTGGACAACTTAAATTCAATGAAATAACTTTTTTGTTTGTTTTAAACTTTGTCTTGTCACATTTGTTTGTTTTGAAACAGAGTTATAGAACTCCTTTTGAAAATATTTTTCGTATTTCAACTAAATATATTAACCAAATTTGCTCTGAACAATTTTAACAGTTTCAATACCTCCCCGACTACATGATTCAGTAAATTTGCTGCCCATGAGAAAAACAAACTGAATCCAAAAGTATCATCAAGATTTGCTTATAGACAATTGCTATATATCAGCTTATTGTACTGTGGTCTGGGATTTGCAGGGTCCTGACTGCGAAATATTTATGGCTACTGCACCAGAACTGTAGTTTTGGGGTATGGTATGTATCAGGAGGAAGAGGATAAAGACCTATGTGAGAGAGAAAGATGTCTGCAGACACTTACATACTAATACAATAATGAAGGTTTTTTAAACAGCATTTGCCAGTAAAAAAATATGGTTCCCTCTGTTCATCAATGCTGTGTGCTCATAAAAATCTCTTTTAGTTTCTATGCAGTGGCTACGTGGTTCAAATACAACTAAAAAGTCGAGGAATACAACAAAATAATGTCTCTAAGAGCTCTATTACATGACACAGCCTCTGGCAATCTCTTCTTTGCATCATGCTGAGGTAGAGACTTAACATAATTCTCATTACATCACATCTTAATCTTCACTGCTGATGGAAAGTTGCATAGATGAGAATGGGGACAGCTTGGGCCTTAAATTGGTCCATCTGAGGGAATGAACAAGGGTTTGTCAGCACTGTAACCTTTAGTGTCCAATACGAAAGGAATGGCAACTAAGGGACTTTAATCTTAGCCCTGCCATGTTTTATTTTATTCATGCAGAAAACTAAGCAGACTCATCAGACCAAATGCTCAGTAGTGACGCAGCTGCTTTCTGCCAGTGGGATATCTGAGTATCACAGAGCTGTCACAGGGACACGTGCCACAGATCTTCCTTTGACGAAGGAGAAAACAACTGTAATAGGTGCTGGCAGATCTGTGCCAGGACTGCACTTTAACTTCACACAACCATACAAGGCTGGTGTAAAAACACAAAATGCTTGCCACAACACAGAAGCAGTGATTGTGCACAGGGAAGAAGAATGTTTGTTCTCTGCTTTGTAATTCTTAAGCATCTCCAAGATCTGCAGTTGGATGTGCTTGAAACAAGTAACAGAATTACTTTTGGCTAGGGAGGATTTTCTGGATGCTTATTTCCTTTGTGAATAAATGAAAGAAAGTTTTGTCTTACTGCAGTTTCCAAAAAAAGTTTTAGCAAAGCCAGGAAGAGAAAAACCAGTCTAATTCCTTCCGGGGAAAAAAAAAAAAAGTAATTTTTTTTCAACTTGCCACTTTCCTATATCCCTACGTTGTGATGCTTGTAATTGTGTTAGCATCATGTCAGAACATGTCAGAACAGTTCTTTTTGTGAGTCAGTGATTTATGAGCTCAGAGACAAAACTGCCAAGCTATTCCCATACTATTCACATGCTATTATGAGGCTTCATTCAGCTTTAATGAGAGTGCAACTGATATAAAATGTGTTTCAAAGGACCTTAGCTGCACAAGTTGCTCTTCAATCTGTTATACTACTCTGTGCTATGTCGCAGACTTTAATGCAGGTGTTTATGCACTATGAGAGAGTAGTAACAACAGAGAGGGATATAGCATAGGACATTTAAAAAACTGCAAACCCATGCAGCATTATCCTCCTCTCACACTGTAAAATATTTATGATTTGCAAAAGTATTAAAGTCATGTCAAGGACAAAAATATTCTAAGTGAAAGCTGTTTTAGGATTCCAAGTGACCAATAATGCAGAGGTAATTGTTAGTGCATAGGTATATTTGGGCTAATTAAGAACTGATTTTCAGCTGTAGATGGTAATTTACAGTTTTCTGAAAAAGGTTGTGTGAGCTGTCATAATTGTTGAAACTGTAACATATTTTTTCTACAAACAAATGTGAATTAATTAATAAAGCAAATAATTTAATTAATAAAGCAAAAAGCAGAGCCCATGAAATAAGCCATATAAAGAAAAGCTAATAATTGGCTTGTATAATTGCTTTAGAATTAGTCCAAAAAAGCAGTTCTCAGTCCAGGATGTTTTCAAAGGAAAATTTTCCAAGCTTATTACATACATGTCACCGAAGATGCTAAACAGAGTTGCTGAAATTTGTGCTGCCTTCCTCCCACAACCAGTGGTTGCACAGCTGAGGTGTGTTCTGTACATACACCTTCTTGTTTGCACTTACAAGTGTGTCTAGCCACAGCATTGCTGATTAAATCTTATTTCACAGAAGGTACAATGCAAGATGGTCAGTTTACTTCCAATAATAACATTTTGACTTTTTGCGCTGTATTGTATGTCAGAAAATTACATCTGTATATACAACACTACAACATTCAGTGTGATTACAAATGATTCATTTTACCAGTTGCAATCTGAATTCCTTTGGGATTGTGTAAGGCTCTTGGCAGTATTTACTGCCTTATCGTCTGTAAGCAGACCAACAACATAGTAATTAGAGAAAAAAATGCGAAAGTTCTTTCCAGAGAAACCCTGTCTTATCAAACCTTTGAGGTTTTACTCTTCATTCTGCTTTTCAGCCCACCCCCTATCTTTCGAGTATCTGAGTTCGGCTTTGAAAAGTCATTCATTAGCTTGGTCAATATCTAAGGGCTGGACTTACCAGGACAAAGTAGTCACTGACTATGGGAAATACTGGTTTTCATGTATCAGCCAGCTACAAGTGACAGGGAAAGTAGTTACCACCCTCCACGACCACTGCCTGTCCCAGAGGCTAATGCCCTCCTAACTAAACATGGACATTTAAAGGGGCAAACAAACACAAGTAAAAACTTGGCAAATTGAGAATTTCAGCTAACATTAAACACCACAGTTACAGTGCTTATGTAAATACAGAGAATTGTGGCATTGCATGTAGAAGTATGTCCCTTTCACTGCCCCGTCAGGAATGAGGCATGATAGGTGCTGAGGTCATAATCCTTCCAGACATCTCACTTTCATCTATTGCTGCATGTCAATCAGTACCTAGTTCTTTACAGCACCTTCCTGCCAAGTATTTAATGGAATTTACAAAGTCCAAGTGGATTCTTTGGCTTGTTATGAAACATATAGAACAAGTTAGGACATGTCCACCTGGGGTGCAATGAAATGCAATGCAGCAATTTCCTGGCCTGGTAAGTAGCATGGCCTTGCTGCCTAGAATCTAGAAGCAATATCACAGGATTTGTGTGGTGCTGTGCCAAAGTTAACCGGTCCTGTGTTCACATAGCCTTTGTGTCTCTGTAAGGTGTCAACTGTACTATATTTACAGAGCTGATAATAACATGGGTGCATCTAACTGAAAGTTACTAAAATGGCATTAGGCACTCAGGAATGGGGTCTGCAAAAAGCAGGCTTCTAATGGAGAAACCATCCTGTTTACCTGTGGGTGAAAGGCTCAGGAAACGGATGAGTCTCATAGACAAAATGCTTGGATGTTAGCATCCCAGTACTAACAATGGTAAGCATGTTCCTGAAGTATGACCACCAACTCTCTTTCAAAAAGATTAAGCAATGGTAGAGGAATCATGTTTCCTTTTCAAACCATTATGGTCAGTTATGCTCAGTTCTAGTTCCTGTTCTACTGCGCATTTGTCATAAAACAGGAAGTTCTTCAGTGAAAAGAATTGTGGGCACCAGTCTTTTCTGTTGTTATGTATCCAGTGTCATGCTCTTTCTCTGCTGTCATTTTTCCATACAAAATTGACAACTGCTGCAGGAAGAAATGTGAAGTTCTCATTCCAGATTGCTTTGTTGTCTAGCAGCTGGGACAGTCTCTTTAAGGAGCTTACAAAGGAATTGAATCCTCATTGGCATAGGTAAGGGCCCTAGCCATTCAGCTACTTGATAGAAGAGAAACAAGGCCATGATTTCTGCAGAGCTCTGTCTCTTGCACTTGCTAAGAAGACGCCTAGTAGGTGAACCATAGAGACAAGACAAGAACAGTTAGCTTGTGAATCCTGGTAAAACTTAAGCCTGGTTTAGTTGCTGTACTGTCCCAAACCATCAAGGCTGAAATATTCCTCAGCAGAGCCAGATGCACCGCTTTAGGCAGATAAAGAGCTGTAAAGCGAAAAAAGTATGGTGATTAAGGACTTTCTGTGTTTCCAGGGCTAGGTGGTAGCTGAGATAAGTGTAGTCTTTCTTGCAGGAAGAGCTATGTCCACAGGGTTAAGATTGGAGTTAAGGGCAATAGGAGTGACTGGCTGAGGAGAGCAGGGGAGTTCTTGCGCCTGGCAGAAGAGAGCTTTGAGCAATTCTGATCTGGCAAAGAAAAGACAGAGGTTAAAGCAAATTCATTCTTAAACAAGCTTAATCACATTTCTGATCAAAAGGTTTCTGGGTCATCTGATAACTATGTGAGGCTCTAGAGAGAAATCAAGGTGTTATGAATAACTGGGCAGAAATTAGGGTTAGGTATGACATTTTGAGTTATCTTTTAATTTAATAACAGGCATTTATCTTCCTCTCCTGTCCCATCTTCCTTATTTCCCAAAAGAATCTAGTGTCTTGACAGTGAGTGATAGCACAGGAAACCGAATTTTCTATTCTGATGTCACAATCCAGTTTAGGATTCATGATTAAAATTTAGTCATTCAAAGAGGTGCAGAGCATGAATAATTTAAAGGTGCCACAACAATACTGGTTTTATTTAGATATTTCAATTATATCGTTCAGTCTTTTGTTTTCTAGTAAAGGTCTAATTTATGTTCACTTGTGAATTCAAACAAAAAGACTTACGCACTACAAGGATAAGGCATTTACAGAAGGACCTCATGGTTTAATCTTGTCCCACTTATTCTGAGTTAACAGTGTGTTGGGTATCTTGCTGCCCTCTGCCCTAGTGAAGATGCAAAGAGCACTTCCAGTTTCTCAGGTGAAACTGGCTCCTGACTTACCAGTGAAAGGTGGTGGAGGAATCTGCCTTGCATTCTGCAGCTACTTAGACTAGCAACTTGAGCATATTCAATGTGATTTTTGAGCAATGTTGACTTCATACGTTCTGTTTCAGGTCTATATAGAGATATTTCTGCATGTATATTTATGTAAAGTCTTTGGTTTGGGTTGGGTTTTTTTGAATTGCACCCAGAACTGAAGGAATATATGATAACTGTGTGCCTTAACTAGCCAGACCACGTTACTTAATTGCACTTGTAGTCCTACAGGGAAACGGGGGCTCTTTGGAAGGTAACGGATTGCACATATATGGGCTAAAGCCCACGGACATTACCCACTGCTAGGAAAAGAAAACCAAGGAGATGCTCAGGTCAAGGATCTTCTGCTGACTTTCTCTGTGCAATGGACCAGGGCACTGTTTGGTGACAACAGGCACATGACAGCCGTGCTGTTCTTGGACACCCGTGCCTGGTTCTTGGAGGTACTCCCTGGGATAGAAAAAAATCTGCACTCACACCAAGCCCAATTCCATCCCATCACCTGAAGGTATTGATAGCTATTGAAGTATCAATGCAAAATTATATTTTAAAATTAACCCATCTTCCCAAGACTTACATTCAGTATCTTTTGTCATTTGTCTTTTATACAACCCTGTTGACTTCAATGAAGTCCTGGCAGATAATCACCTTGAGTCAATGAAACAGGTTCCGCCTTGGAGCAGAACTATTTTGTGAGTGTTTGTAGTATCTTTCTAAAGTTGTGAGGGTGAATGAGTTAGCTCAGTGAGTCCTTAGCAAGACTTGTAATAGAATGTCCCACATGCGAAAAAGAAGAATTATACAATATTTTTCCAGGAAGGAGTGCTTTCTTTGGTTAGCCTAATCCTCCATAATCTCACTAACAAGGACAAAATACTGGTTTTTCAGTTCTTGTGCAGAGCTGTAATCAGTTGTTGACAACTCATAATTTTCTATGAGGCCTCAGTGTATGGTCTCTCATCCTGAAGAGCAGAACGTACACACAAGACATCCCCAGAACTAGTTTGTGCATTTTATCCATTTGACTTCCACCCGCAGTGTGTGATGTCAGTTGCATTTTGCTGACGTACTCTGTCATTTTCAGCATTCTTCCTGCTCGTTGCACTTCTTTATTCAAGCAATGACTGTATCTTTCACATAGTCTTTTTGTTATGCTTCATTTAACTTATTCAGCAGTTAAAATTCTGATTATTGCATTATCTGTGTTGTTCAGTGCTATGAAGGTAGTCCAACTGTGTCTGTTACAGTGTGGGGCTCATGTAGATGTCAGCTGAATGACCCTATATTGGCTGGAATAGCCTTTTTCATGTTATGTAAAAGATTAACTTGTAGTCAGCAATTAGGTAATTAGCCTAATTTTTCTCTTAATTTTTAGTATTCTAGTTAATGCTTTTAGTTTTGAATAGGCTATATTCTTCATATATGTACCTGAAAGAACATTATATTTCAAAAGACATAGTAAAACGAAAGACAGGAAGGAAGGAAGGAAGGAAGGAAGGAAGGAAGGAAGGAAGGAAGGAAGGAAGGAAGGAAGGAAGGAAGGAAGGAAGGAAGGAAGGAAGGAAGGAAGGAAGGAAGGAAGGAAGGAAGGAAGGAAGGAAGGAAGGAAGGAAGGAAGGAAGGAAGGAAGGAAGGAAGGAAGGAAGGAAGGAAGGAAGGAAGGAAGGAAGGAAGGAAGGAAGGAAGGAAGGAAGGAAGGAAGGAAGGAAGGAGAGAAAAAGAAAAGAAAGTGAAAAAGATAAAGTGAGAAAGAATATCTTTAATTTAAATTTTTCAATGCTTACAAATTGTTGAGAATTCTGGTGACACAGACAGACCACTTGCAACAACAAAAAATCCTCTTCTACTCTGCCGCAATTTTCTGATCACCACTGCCCCCTCTGTGCTTTCTGTGAGTGAACCACAAAAGCTTTCACTATTAAAGCCTGCCTAATTGTGCCGTCTTACATTATTATTCGCATTAGAGAGATCCAGGCTGCGAAACCACTGAGATAAAACCCCTATATTTTCATCATACCTGAATTCATCTGGAAACAGAACGGTTGTTCCTCATTTTGCTGTAAAGTGTTAGCCTTCACATGCAGTTCCCATTTCTATGTTAGTGCTATGAAGATTCAGTGAGGTGTACTGAAGCATAAGGAATGGTGGCCCAGCTGAAAATACCATCTGAAAACTGAGGCAGGGGCACTGTATTTTGAATGAAATATTACTTTGCTTCTTATTATTTCTTAGGACTAAAAAATCGATGAGAAGAGGCAAAAGAGTTCTGCTGAGAAGACTATTCCTATCAATTCTATAAGGAAGTCTGAGGGATACTAATGATGTCTTCGTGCTTCTGTGTCAGTTTGTAAAAATAAGTACTATTCTAGTAGCAAAACTTGGTTAAAGCATAGAGTGTAATAAGGATGATGCACATGTGCCCATTTCTGGAAATGCCTGTGTCTATTTAGTCACATGAAATTACTCACAAAAGGATTGGTACCTATACTGTTGTAGGTCTTCAGAATATCAGATCTAGATCAGTAATCAGCTACTAGTTCTTTTCTGGAGGCACTAAAAAGATGAAAGTACAAATTTTTCTGAGATACCTATCTGACTCCTCTGAACACCTTCTGTCAGACATTTTTCCCCTAGTTTTTTTTTAGGTTCCTGTGTTGGATGTATTAATCGAACTCTGCTATTGTAAGAATCACTTATAAAGCAAAGTTATTTAAAATATTTCCTTCCCCTCCACCCTAACACTTTCTCAAAAAAGCCTTTCCCTCAAAGTTGAATGGAACATCCTCCATGGTCAAGTATTTTGGAATAAAACGCACAACTTAAGCTATGCAGCCAACACGATCATTTAGCTTGTGTGATCTTTTAGCCTATATTAAAGACACAGTTAAAATTTCAAAGATTAATGTTAGTAATGAACCACATCTCTGGTTAATGTTTATGTTTGTAATTAATTTTAGGAAGCCTAGAAGTGGATTTAACAGCACCCACTTGAGGATCTGGAGTGTTTCACAGGAAAACTGTGCTTCTTTCTCAGCTCATTCTGGCATTCCCATAGCACTTTGGTTGTAAAACCATTCCTTCATTCTGGGGTAGACTTGCTCCTCTCCTGACTATTACCTTTTGTGGTTATGGTTATCTGCCAGCTTGCAACTGTCTATGATTAGCTGTGCAGGCAACTCTGAAGGCAGACAGGCGTTGCTAGTAGCCGGCAAGGCATAGTGGCCTGAGGATAGCTAGCTCTCACACTTCAGAGTCAGCTGAATATTTCCTGTGATTTGCTTTCTATGTTTCCCCCTCTTCTTTCCCCACTTCTGAGGTCCTTCAAGTGTGCTGCACCTTCAGTATGCCCACTGGAGTTCAGAGGCAGATGGGTCTGAGGGGGAAATGTTTAAACACAACTGGCACTTGAACTGTGACAAGTGGCAGGTGGCAGGAAATGCTCATTTTCTCTAGCACTTTCTCTGTTTCATTTGTCTCTGATTTCATGTCTCTGTCTTATTTATCTCTCCTTTATTCATATGTATGATAAGGCAGCAAAGAGCTCTAGATTTACTTGATTTGGTATGATGGGAGGTTTCATATGAAACTGAGCTCTGTCATAACTGCCTGTGGAAGTGAAGCTGAACCTTTCCCTTCGGTCTCAAATAGTTAGCCTTGCATCATCAGCCTCGGGATTTTTAACAGCTATTCAACTGCTAGAATGTATGGCAAAAACAACTTGGCTTTTGTTTTTGCACAAGGGAGCTGAAAATCCATGCTGTAAGATGGGATTCACAAAAAAGAGTTTCTATATGTAAAGAAAAGGAAATTAAATTGGACTAAAAGCACGAACATGATAATGTGGTTTTGCTCTTGGGTTTTTTTTGTGTTCCTGTCCCCACCTCCCCCTCTTGTCATAAGGCTGAATGCAGCTCCAACTGTTTCTGGTATGTTTCCTACAACACCTCCAACCTCTTTCCTCTAACCAGGAAACACTCTTCTTTGGCCTAAAATATCTTTACATTAGTATGTTACAGCTGTCTTTTTTGCCTCCGTCACACAATCACTGTGGGAGGTGTACCTTACCCTTCAGAGAGGACTTCTGAGCGTTACAGGCTAGCAAGAACTGCTGATACACATTCATGCTTCAGTCTGAAGTGTAGTAAGTTCAGCAGTTGTACATTTTTAAAGTGCTGTGACACAGAGGTCAGGAGATGATATCCAGGCCAGAGCAGACTTATGGAAGAGGATTAGAATCAGCTAGGTTTTAAAACCACTGATCACATTTAGCGTACTATATGTAATTTGTCTAGCTCTGATAAAATTAAAAACCCAATAAAATACAACTCTATTTCACTTGAGATAAAACATCCAATTTAAAAATGTTTAACATCTGAAAGAGATTGAATTTCGTTGTTGCAGTTCTCTTACCAGATGCGTGATGCCATGTAGTCCCCCTGCATATGAAATATAATTTGTGTATTCCTGTGGATTTCCCTGATGTCATATATTAGTCTTACAGTTAGGCATTTATTTCTGTATTTTGCTGAGTCAGGGATTTGCCATGTGGAGTGGGTCTGAGAGAAGTGTTTCCTTTAGGTCAGACTCCAGCCACTCTCATGGCTGATGCAGAAGAACTCCTGGTTCTCCTGCCAGGACTTCACGTGCTTGCACAGCTAACCCTGTGCCATGGGCAGCTGCTCTGCCTCTGGGCACAAAGGTCCGGCAGGGTAGCTGCCATGAGCTGGAGAATATCGCTTGGCTGATGACAGTCCAGAGAGGGATTTGCAGATGCCAGAGATGACAGCAAACTGCTTGTTTCTCTTTCTCTTTTAAAGACTAGATGAAATTATATGAATCATCCTCCAGCAGTTTTACTAAGGACTGTCATAAGTGTGTTTCCATCTTTTGTGCAAACCGGTAATTCTGTTGAGTTTGAAACGACAAAGTATTGGACAAGGGACAAGGATGCAAGTGAGGCATACCACTAAATCAGATTCATACCCTAAACCCCAGGCAGTTTGAGCAGCCTGGTGGGTGCTCATCGGGAGGGAGAGGAAGCCCAGCTTTCCAAGCTAGGCACGTACTGTAAGTGGCTTTTGCTGCAGGGCAGCTTGCCAAGCATAGGTAAGAGCTGGGTTTCATGTGCACTTGATCACACCTGTGTTGTATCATGGGCAGCTTGTTATTCCACCTGGGTTTCATCCTTGTTGCCCAGGGCATATCTACCTGGATGGGTGCTGACTGTTGGCTGAGCCAAAGCCATCTGCACAAGGTGATAAGCCTAGCTGAGAGGCAATTTGTAATCGCTTAGGCTCAGTGCTGTGTCAAGACAGGTACACACAACACAGACTGACAGACATATCTTCAGTTGTCTGACATTCGTTTAGTCCTGCTGCAACATTTGCTTAGAGCTGGACTGATGAGGTGTCCGAGGAGATAACTGGATTTGGTTTAAAAAATATACACAGCCACTGAAGGCTTCCACCTCACTGATGTTAATCGAGCCTAGGGGGGGGGGGGGCTCTGAGTCCATGTTGCTGTGCCATAAAGGGGCTGCCTGCACATCTGTACCTGATTCGCACAGCTCTATGTACACCATGGTGGGGTCAGCAGGTGACTGTTGAAAGGAAACTGATTTCTGTTTTCAAAGGGGAAGATAAAACCTATTTATTGGGTTATATATTTTTCAATTCACCTGTGTCTATCAAACGTCTTAGAAAGATTTGGGATGCAAACAAACTGGTGATAAGCAATGTGAACTAAAACTAGTACAGGCTCAAGTTTTCCTGTTGATTTATTCCCCCCCATCCCACGAAATGGACTTCCACGTCGTTCTCTAAAAATGCTCTGCCAGTTCAAGGGTGCTTTAACCCTCTGAACTGGTTCCTTAGTATTCTAAGCCAATAAAATATGAGAGGGGTGTATAGAGATACATAAGCTGTATATACAGATATTTTGAGGGTAATTAAAACACTTAAATTCATTGTTGATTTTAAAAAGATGGGCTGCAGTCTCTCTGTCAAGGGAATACTTGTACGGCACTGGAGCTATGTGCTGATCCGCTCACACCTCCTTGGTCAACAGCTGCTCCTGCTACTCAGTTAACTATCTGAATACCTCATCTTTCCTCTCTGAGAGTTAAAACTATAATTCTGCAAATGAAATTCATCATTAAGCTAGGAAAATGACTACATCTTTTCTTTGTTTTGTTTTGAGTAGGCTGCTTTGCCCTTTCTGTGCAACAATTTTGTTCATTATAATGTATTAATTTTTTAAGAATATATTGTATTTTCCAGCTGGCAAAGTTGATTAAGTTGTCATTTAGCTTCAGTGCAAGCTTCTTGGTGACATTGGCTGTTTCATTACTTTGTCTATCTCAATGAGGTGTCCAAGTACATAAACAGGGCTCCAAGATGTGCTACAATGTGAATTGTACCATAAAATTTATTACAAAGTTTCATATTTACGCTGAAACCTCCCAAAGGACTTTCTCTACATTGCAACTGTTGAAAGAGACAGGAATGGCTGTAGGCCTTGTATTTTCAGAAATTAATCTCAAATTCAACTGATTTACCTTCCGATCAGTTCTTGCAGAGGGTACACTCCATCAGCCGTAAAGAACCCTACAGGGATCATATGCGTATTCCTTTCCTAAGAAAAAGTATCTATCCACAAAATATAGTAATAAAGATTTTTCACAGTTTGCTATGTTTACACAGGCTAATCCTTAAGGAAATTTGATTCTGATTCCTCCTGATCCTTGAGATCCTGCCTCCAATTAATCAAAAATATAACATTTACATGTGCTGTTGATTTGCAGAAAAAACACGTCTTCTGTGAGGTGGATGTCTCAGGTTAGCCCTGGCCTGTACTGGGAGCACTTGTACAGCTGAAGTAGCACCAACGTTTATTGTTACATAAATGCATAACCCTTCCTGGAAAGCGTTACTGAGACCAGGTGGAAGGCAGTGAGAAAATGCTTCGAGAAGAGGCTTTTGTCTTTCCCATGCCTAAGGCTGCTTGTAGGACTAGTGCAGCCTTACCTAAAGTTAACCTGTGCAAAATCTCTAGAAGCAATGTTCAAACAATTGATTAAAAGGTCACTTTAGTCCTTTGTAAGGTCCCAGGAATCTGGGATCGTGGCACTAATGTTGCTTGTTGGAAACATCAAGCAAGGGGCTGCATCTTGCTGCTGGCATTCTTTGAAATACAGAAGAGAGTAATTGAATACTGTAGCTTCTCAAGGACTGAATTAACAGATCTCATTCATTATGCACCATAAGGAGAAAGATAATTTCAAGGTACCGCCTAATCTTCCTGACATATCACACACAGCACACAGGCATTTAATGTCCTTTGCTCTGAAACACAGAGAAACGACCCCTGCTTTCCAGAGTGAAAATGAATATCCCTCCCCCAAAAAAAATGAAAAGGGAAGAAAGAAAACCCCTTTCTAACAGACAGCAGAAGTTACTCAGTTATGAAACTCACGCTGTTAACGTGTGTTAACAGCTTCTTAAGCCGCTGTTGGAAAGAGCTGGCTCTGTCCTGCGGTGCTGTTCCCAGGGCCCCGCCGGGGCTAGTTGAGAGAGGAACAAGGGCAGGCAGCAGATCTGCAGGGAAGGTCTGGCCCTTAATGGTGCCCTGTGCTTACCAGACATGAGAGAGGGAGTTGAGGGAGCAGGATCGTCCTCTGTGCTGTTGTGCCACCAGCGGTGCTGGCAGGAGGAAGCTGTGCACGAGAGCTCTCCAGGCCAGCAATTCATTAGGAAGAGCCTGAGGAGCACTGGCAGATGCCTTGTATCTGCTGAAATTGCCTGGCATGGCGTAGTCTGTACAAATGAAACCACTTGCTTCATCACAGAGGAATTATCTTTGAGAATAAATATCTTCTGCTAGTGATCAGAGAATTTAAAATTTCCTGGCAATGTCATCCCTTTCACCTAAGACAACCTTATGAAATGCGTAGACCCAAACTGTACATAGGAGGAAGACACTATCACCTCACAAAATGTAATGTATAATAGCTACAGATATTTCATCATAGGTACTGTGAGTGGAGGATGAATTTTTGGTTTCATACTATGTCTATACAATGCAAACATGAAATACCAATGGCACAAAGGCAAATGGCTTGTGACTCAAACATTATATGACATTTTCTATGCAGATTGAGACCCACATTTGCAGCATTCTGCATAGCTACATAAATCCCAGGGGGAAATATTTCTGAAGATTGCTGCAGGCTCATAATATTCTAATTCCTGTTTATGCTTTCTTAAATCTATTCTTATTCCAGCATTACTTCTCTCCTCCTCAGGAGTGCCTTTATTTGCTGCTTCTTCCTTTGGTTTGTGAATTGTCTTTCAGTTCATTTCTTCAGTGTATTTTTCACCCTCAGCAATTTTGCAGAGCATGTTTTCCCCCCATCTAACCTCATAGTCCTAATTTACCCCCTGCTATTCTACTTGCCTTCTGTGCTCCCTTCATTTCCCTAATGTTTTGTCTCCTACAGTGCGAACCACATTGGCTCATAATCCTCCCTCTGCCACTGTCCTTTCCCAACACTCATACTCACCCTCACACAGATGCCTGCTCTACTACTGCCTGACACCTACTCACAGAAACTCCTGTTGCCACATTTCATCCCTCCTCTGCAAAGAGAGCCTCTCAGACATGCTGTCATCCTATGAGACACTTATGTTCCCAGGTCCTCACACAGACACCTTGAGTTTTACCCGCACATACCATATTCTTTCTTTCCCTGGCTGTCAAATACTCACTATCACCTCTTCATGTGCCCCACATTCTCTCAGTCCTCTTGTTTTCACTCTGACTGGCCCAAATACTGCATTCTCTGCCTTCATCTGCCCAGACGTGTCAGCCTGGATGAGCTTTTTAAGCTGCAGTCTGCTCTGTACCACAAAACTACTATACAGCTTTATGCAGATCATAGAAGCTTAATTTTCTTTTTTTTTTTCTTTTTCTTTTCTTTTTCTTTAATGGACAATACTTTACATCCTTAGAAGTGTGTGGTATATGAACCTTTTACGCTGAGGATTATGGAAATCCTCAAATTGAAAGCACAAAGGAACCCATTGTGTTCTTTCATTCCCCAGCACCTTGTCCTCACCTTGAGTTGGGACAGGCTGTTGGGAAATCCCCTGGTTACACAGCAGAGACTCCTGGAGGCTCCACATCAGTAATCTACCCCAATGTGACTTCTCTATGAGTTTTTTTAATTAATTTAATTCTCTCTTTTATGTGTCTGCGTCTCACAACATTTTGCCTCATTCTTAAATGTGCTTCACAAATGAGTATGGAAATTGATTCAGCAACAGTTATAATGATGTTCCACTTGAGCAATTTGTTTCATATAGAATCACAGAATCATAGAACAGTTTCAGTTGGAAGAGACCTTCAAGATCATCAAGTCCAACCTTTGTCCTAGCTCTATCAACACCACTAAAACATGTCCCTAAATGGGGACATATGTATTATGTGTGGTGGTGTTTTAAGTAGTCGTAGAGCTACTCAAAACATTTTTAATTCCCCCAGTTGGGAGTGGAAAGTGCAGGGCTACAATGAAGAGAAGAAAAGTTCAACATTAGAATTTAAATATTTGCATGTGCATCCTTCAGTACTTTGGGATGGAAAAAACAGAAATCCACCAGCATTTGCAATGCAAATCACATTTGGAAATTGGTTGAGTTCACCTGGCTTGTGAAAGTGTCAAATCTTGGCATGAACCCTGCAGGGACTGGAACAATCAAGGTTTGCTTTGTGATAGTGAGATGCACCTCCATTTCTTCAGCAACGTGGTGGGACTGTGATACAATACCCAGCTGTAGGTTGTAGAAGAGCCTGAAGCTCTGGGTTGGGTGTGCATTGCATTCTGAGACTGTGCAATGGCAAGGCCTGGATACTGTGCATCCCTTTACATCCCTCTTTCTCCCTAATTCCATGTTTCCACAGAAAGGATACACAGTCCCATGGTCTATTCCCACAGGGGCATCCCTTGTGTGGCAGCGGACAAGCAGCACTTCAGTATTTTAAAGCACTGTACTCCAGCAATTTAGGCTGTTACGCTGGGGTCATAAAGAAGACATAAAATCTTTTCTCATAAAATATCTCAATTTTTGCAGAAACATCTCTTAGCTGCGGATTGCTCCTATACCTGTGCTGTTACCTTGAGATATTTTGCAAGATAGAATAAGATAGAGCACGGATCAGGCTGAAAGAAAGTAAGGGACAGCAATAGGAAGGTTTGTACTGTCATAAACAGTTTGTCCTGTTCGGGCCCTTAAGGAAGGGAGCTGAAACTTCACTGGAAACCGATTTCCTTTCCAGTCAGCCGCTAAATATGGACCAAGCCTTTGCTTCTAAGTGCAAACTTGAGGCCTTTCTTTCTGTATCTTCTATGCCATCTTTATTGCACATCTTTTTTTAGAAGCTCTAGATATGGCACATTCTCTCATGAATACAGTCTCTTTCATTTAAAAGCCATTTGTAACTTTAAAAATTGAAATATGGCTCACCAACAAAATCTTCTAATTTTCTCTGGAAAGGCAATGCTGTCTCAAAAGCCACCGTCATAATTCAAGTTAGTGTGAAAACTGAAATATCAGTTGCAGATCATGTCAGGACTGCCAGATTTTGCTCTCACTGATATCATACATGTTGCACTAGCAACAGAAAAATGTAATATAACCTGATTGCATAATAATTCTTTGGAAGAGGATTATACTAAAAGGGATTTAATAATATGAAAAAGTGAAAGCAAGAACTATGTGAAATAACCACAGTGAAATCACACGAAACTGGCATTGCCCAAAATATTTCCGTAAAGTCAAAGCATAGGTTGAATTTATGTGCCATGGAAACAGTCTCAGATGAACTTTGAGATTTAAAGTTCTTTGAACCCTAAACTCGATGAAACCAAAGAGAGGGGAGAGAGAAGAGTGCTCACACCCTTTTCTACTCGCATGACAGGATATGGATTGACCTCCTGGATTTTACGACTGAGTCTGAGGAAACAAAATTAAAAATCTACTTGTAACCACAAATTGTAGGATTAACCCCAAATTAAATGCTGTAATGATATAAAATCATTATGAATGCAAAAGAGAAGACTCAAACAAATTACATTAAATTAATCTATTTAGGGTGGGTTTTTTTCTGTAATGTTCCTTCTATATAAAATCTGCTGATTTTGTATTCCTTATAGGCACAGAGATGTCATCTTAACGGACATACTATTTTATTAAGGAAAATACGGGTTTTTTCTCATTTTGATACACCAGCTTGTCTATTAAGCATATTTTTGTTGTGTGGGGCACACAATATTTGACTTACAGGCATTTTGATATTTTGATATTTAATTTGTTTCGTTACAAAATGTAACAACCACTGTCAGTGTAAAAACTTGACACCTCACATGGGATACCCTGTTGCTCCTAAATGAAGATTTATTATTATGTGTAATTAGCCTTGCAAACAGAAACATGTAGTCTCTCATTTTCTGATGTATGCTATGGTAGGGTGAAAGTCTTAAGTTTCCCCAAGACAAATGTTGGTACAAAAGATCAAAAACGCCACTGTTAAATAAAGGATTTATGATACCCTTGATAAATGAAGTGTACACTAAAAGAATTACCAAAAATAATTTAAAAAGAAGTCCCCTTCCCTCAACTCAGAAGTGGAAGGAAAAAGAATGGCTCAAAGTGGCCAGCAGGAGTAGGGAAGAGATTGTGCCCCTGTTCTCAGCACTGGTGAGACCTTGCCTGGAGTACTGTGTCCAGTTTTGGGGGCCACAGTATAAGAAAGACATCGAGGTGCTGGAGTGTGTCAAGAGAAGGGCAAAGAAGCTGGTGAGGGATCTGGAGAACAGGTCTTGTGAGGAGTGGCTGAGGGAACTGGGGATGTTTAGCCTGGAGAAAAGGAGGCTGAGGGGAGACCTCACCTCTCTCTATGACTACCTGAAAGGAAGCTGTAGTGAGGGCAGTGTTGGTCTCTTCTCCCAAGTAACTAGTGGCAAGACAAGAGGTAATGGCCTCAAGTTGCTCCAGGAAAGATTTAGATTGGATATTAGGGAAAATTTCTTTACTGAAAGAGTGGTTAGGCATTGCAACAGGCTGCCCAGGGAGGTAGTGGAGTCACCATCTCTGGAGGTGTTCAAAAGACATGTAGATGTGGTGCTTAGGGACATGGTTTAGCGGTGGGCTTGGCAGTGTAAGGATAATGGTTGGACTTGATGATCTTAAAGGTCTTTTCCAACCAAAATGATTCTATGAAAAGAAAGCTTCAATGGTTAAGGATTCTAATTGCTACATCAAATTACATGGGTGTCTCATTAAAAATTCTTTTTAAAATTCACTTCTATACTTAAAAAATATGTGCATAGCAATTATATAGAAAGTTACGGTCTTGATAGTCTTTTGATGAATCACTTAGACTTAATCTGGATGCTAGTGTAATATAAAATATAATAATATCTAACATAGGTCCTTTTTCGAGCATAAACCCTCAAATCATTGTAAATCCAGTTGTACTATTTATTGGATGATTTTTTTCTCACTGACATTCACCCTTCAGTGATTATGAGTGCCTTGATATTTTACAGACATTCCTGTACAATTTGCTCTATTGAACTGAAAAACATGGATGGGGGCATGATTCGTCCTCCTGTACATAAATTAATGAATTTAAAGACTTTTTAAATCTTGTAAGAAGGCCAGGGCTTTTCATGATAAGCTCTCATTTTGCGGGCGAATGGCCATGGATGGTGCAGCATGACAGAGTAATTCATGTTGGAAGAGACCTCTGGAGGCCCAGGTGCAATCACCTGCTCAGGTCAGGTAGCAGATTGCGTAGGGTGGTGTGGAGCCAGCTTTTGATTGTCTTCAAGAACAGAAAATCCACAGACTCCCTCCTCTTCCATATACTGTCAGAGCATATATTTTTTTCCTCACGCCTAGTAGGAACTTCCCTCATTCCATCTTGTATTTGTTGCCTCTCAACCTATCCTAGTGCATGACTGAGAGCAGTCTGATTCCACCTGCTCTGCACCCTACCCTTCGTAGTTACAGGCAGCAATAAAGTCTCCCCTTACCCCTCTGTTAACACTGAATAAAAACTGTTCCCTTGGCCTCTTTGCATATGTCATGTCTTCCAGTCTCCTGACTATGTTGGCCCTTAGCTGGATGTGCTTTTGTATGTCACTGTCTTTTTTACATTGAGGAGCCCAAAACCTGATATCCATTAAGAGTCCAGGTGCAGATCTTTGGTGCAGAGAGAGTTTTAACATTATGAATTCCAATAACAGTTTAAAAATCTGTTATAGTATGTGATAAATACTCATTACATTTTTATTTAATCATGTAAATGTGGCATAGAGGATCTTTTTTTATCTAATGCATCATAGATCCCACAGTTCTGTCTGGTTATTGGTGTCCTCAGATGGACATGCCTGTCCCTGTGGAGTTTGGTAGGCTATGGACATTGCAACCAATGAAGGAAGGAAACAATTCCCTAGAACACTGTGATCTCGCTTCCAAGCTGAGTGTTTGTACAATTGCATTGATGCTGATGGAACTATGACAAAGCAATAAATTAAAAATTGTCATAGTAGTTGTATAAAGCCCATACTGACAAAAGTCCTGTCTCTAAAAGTGACTAATAGTGTCTACACATGGAAAGAGCACATAAAAAAACCAAGGTATATCTCCCACCAAAATTTCTTCCTGATACACAAAAAGGGGGAAATACTGCATTAACTCCTTGTAAATCTGTTAATTTCTCTAAGAAAAAGAAGGGTTTCTTTATAGTTGGAGAGGGTTGGAACTCTACTGATGACCTTTCAGTAGATTTGTCCGGCAGTTTATCTTCACAGTTCTGAATCAGGGAATGCCAGTTCATCTAGAACAAAAATGTTGCAGAAACACAGTTTTTCAACATTTCAACATTCAAAATCTAGCACTAAAAAATATACATATTTTTGGAATCTCAGAGTGTGTGGGATGAAAGAGTTACTTTTATATTTATCTGCTGCACACTTAGGCTTCTGGCAACTAAATTTGGACAGAGCATCTTCTAAATGTTAGAAATACAGAAACGTTGAAACACTAAGATCACTTAGTTCTCTGTAATAATAATACAATGTTATGAAAATAAAGTTCCTTTCTTTTTCTTCATTAACACATTGTAACATGACCTTACTGGCTGTAAGACAGTGCCAGTAAAACGAGATTTTATAGTTTACAATAAGTTCTTACTATATGAATATGATACAGTGCTGGTAAACTGTAATAGAAAATCGTGAGGATGATACACTCCTCATTCCTAATGTCAGGATAAAATCTCTGCAATATCTTTTAAAAAGTGGAGCTATTAGAAGATGCACGGGAAGTGTATTTTATTGTATCTGTGGCTGCCGTGTCGTCTGCAGAGTAAAGTGCGATCAGTAGAGCAACTGTTCAGCATTGGCAGGTGAATATCAGTCTGATGGTTGATTGTTTCTTCTGCATGTAGCCACCTTAACTTGTTAGGAAAATGTTTTAGCTAATTCCACATGCAGCAGCTGGTGCTGCCAAAGATCAGCAGATATAATAAAGTAATGCCAGATGCCTGCCTTGTGGCATATAAGACAATCAATTTATTTAAACTGTTGTCAGTAAGTACGCATTTTTTCCTGGTGGTTTTAAAGCCTCAGTTTCTCATTAACTGCTTACTGTGATTTAAAAACAAAAGCCAGTGATGGAAATGGTGAGCAAAGAACACTCATGCAAAAACTGAAATTTTTTTTCTCTTTGAAAGCTCACAGGAGAATCTCAGGTTACCTGGGCTAACCATTGTATCTTTTAAAAGTAGGTGAGAAGCACCATTTACAGCAAAGGCAGGTTTGCCCAAGTTACACTCCTGGACACTGCTGTCCAGCAATAGGCTTAGAAATATGTAACAGGTATAAGAAACTATTCTGTGTACGCGTCCAGTAATTTCCACAATAAAGGCCTCTGGATTCTAGCCTATGCTAGAATTTGGAGCCACACAGTGAGGCAGATAAGTGTTGACTTTATAGATGGTGGAACTTAAGTACAGAAAGTCCAAGTGGCTTTGCAGAAACACGTGCAGGAAATGAAAAGCAAATCAGGAGCAGAGCCTTTGTTTTCTGACACCCAACCCCATGCTTTAAATAGAAAATGTTCCATCCTGTGAGAACATCTTCAGTCTGGTATTGTCCGAGGCATGGATTGATGACCTCAGACTTTTCCATCACCAGCATCTGGGCTTTCACAACTAGTCATGGCAACTCTGTTGACACTGTGATTAGTGATGGCTGCCTCAGTGTTTTAGGTGTGGTTTTGTTAAATGCCTAAAGCTAAAGTTGAATGTGGAAAAGACTTATAAGCTCATCTCAGCTATACTCCTCCCATGCAACATTGCTCACAACAGTGCAGTCTAATGTTCCTACTAGCATGACTTCCACCTTCCCTGGTGAACCTACAAGGTTTCCTCATGTCCTTTGACTAAATACTCAACACCTTAATGATTCCCTCTCTCACAAAGCTTTTCCAATAATCAATCAAAACTTTCCCTACTTGTATTTCTGTCTCCTTATTCCCAGGCTTTGTGTAAAATCCACATGCCTTGTCTATCAAGACAGGTACTTTCTTTCCTTCCTATTCAGAAACCCTGACCTCAGCTGAGTCACTGAGGAGTTGCCGTTAAAAGATTCCACATTTCTCCCTTCCATTAAAAAACCCCAACCAAACCAAAAAACCCTCACTATGTCACCTTATTAATATTGCTTGAGAGGACCAAAGGGACACAGGGCTGGCTGTTGGGTAGGACAGTTCTCACCTGCTCTCTTTGACCCGTGCATGCTGCATTTTGGGACCTCAGATATGGAACCAGCATCTCTGTCCTTGCCAGGGTCATCAGCAGTATGCTGTGCTCAGCAGAACTCAAGTTCTCGGAAAATGCTAACAGATGCAATAGATTATTATCAGTCATCTTCCTCTTTCACCAAATGTCTCCCACTGCTATTTCTGTGTTGAACCCCAAGGTTTAGATCCAGGATGATGGCAATCAGGAGGAATCCAAAGAAATACAGGGTCCTGCAGTGGAACAACCTTCTCCAGTAACCTTTATCATGAGGGGATAAATCTGTGTCACTTAGTAGATTACTCCAAAGGAAAACAAAGCAAAACAAAACAACATGCTTACATTTTTCTTCTGCTTGAGGGACAATGAGGTTATTTTTGGTACATCACTGTTTCAATAACTGCAGTGGCTGCTGTGAATGACATCAAACTAGAAAGAGGAAACTCTTTTCATACACTTCTGTGTAGGGAAAGTAAATAATAGGAATAAGCATTTTCCTGAGAGGCAAAACCTTCTTTCTGAGAAAACTGGCCTTTATTGAATAAAGAAGTACCTTTTTCTCTTGTGAAGTGCAGCAATTACTCAGGCCAAGGTTTTTTTATGTTTTCAAGGAAACTTTTTTTCATAGCACTCTCAGTCAATCAGTTCAGCTAGTGCAGTTCCTGAAACATTTTACACTGTTGTTGTTTGCTTTGTGGCCATACATCCATTGCCACAATTGAGATCCTGAAGATTGCCTCTGAGTGGCACAGAAAACAGATTCCTGTTCTTGTGCAGCAAAACAATGGTGATTTTACTGAATTCGTAACTTTGTTACTCTAAGGGGTACAGGACCGCAGAAGTGTCCATTACTGAGTAAATGAAGGCTCTGATGGTTGGACATTTAGTACTTGAGTAATGGATGGCTTAAAAGTTTGGTAGTTGACAACAGAGTTGTAGCTGGTTCCTTTTGTCATGCTAGCTGACCTACTGAAAAGATTTGAATTCATATCTTAATGGAGGAGTGGGGTGGAGAGGCGATGAAGTTAAGCCATCACATATGCAGAAAGCAGGTGAGCTACACAATGTTCATAGCCTTTTTAAAATGCACCTTAAAAGCAGATTGAGCACAAAATAGAGCCTGAAGATTTTCTAAGCCTGAACTGCATGTCTTATTTCGAAAGTGTGTCCCTGCAGGGTGGCAGCAGATTGGGAACTTTTCAATGAGGTCACCTACCTCTCAGAAACAAAAGGGCAAGCCGTATTTGTGACTGAATTAGGTTTAGGCTAGGAAAGCAGCTTGGGCTAATCACAAGGCTCCCAATGTGCACAACTGCTGCATCTGCAACATTTGCTCTTACTCATTTAATTTCCAGTTCAGAGGAGGCTGATCTGCATCAGAAGTTTGTAACGGCATCTGCAACTCAAAGCAAACAACTACTGTTCAGACCAAAATTTTCCTCTGGTTTCAGACTGAGTAGCCTTGATTGTTGACTGTGGGTGCTGTCAAATTTAATGCTCGGCATATCTGATTGTGTGATATGATTACATAATTCCAAAAATGCCCTTAACCCACAGAGGAAATCTCTTGCATTAGAGAAAAAGGGGTGATTATTCATTTCAAGCTTGGAGATCTTTCTTGTTATTTACTGACTCGGGCAAGTTTTTTCTCAGTAGGTCAGAGAAATACTGGTGTGGAGCCTTGCACTGCATATTTATCTGTGTGGACATGTTCTTCCCGATTGCATCCAATTTACCAATTGCAGCAGCTTGAGTAAGATTTTCATTAATTTTTCACTTTACTAATGACATTAGGCTTTATTTATGTAAAAAGAAATCCATCTTTGATTATTATCCTTTTTATAACATTATCAGTTTCTAGTTGAATATTAGATATACTGGAGCTCCAGAACATAAAAAATGTATGCAGCATCATTTTTTTCCAGTTTCAGTTCTCATGCTTACAAACACTGGGTAATCATAGGATATCTACTTTTAATGTGGCACATGACATTTAAATCGTTTGTGAACTGTGAGCAAACTTCTTACAAATATTACAAAGGGTTGTAAAAGTAATTTAATTTTGAATTCTATCTTATAAATTAACCAAAGATTTTATTTTCTGTTTTCCCATGCTTCTAGTGATATATTCTATATTGTGCCTTCTCTCCTACAGTGCAAACCACGTATTATTTATAAGATATTTCAGCTGTTTCTTTTGAGATGCTTTGGAAATAATAAAGTTGGGAAGCAATATAGAAAGGACGTAAACCACACTAACTTGAAATGACCCAGACTGTAGCCAGCCTTGCTCACATATCTACTACCTTAACCTTGTATATTTTTCTGTTTAGCTTTCCAGTCTAACTTAGCTTTATCTGAGGATGTATGTTGATATATCCTTCATTTATCTCATTTGTCTTTCCAGTCGTAATATATATTTCAGAATAAAAATAGTGTCAAACACTCTTTGCCTCTACACAGTAGGTTGGTCACAAAGGTCTTCCACAAAGGTTCCTTTGGGAAGCAGTGACCTCACAGCTAAAATTCATATTTCCGTTAGTATCTCACATAAGCTAAGCTAAAGCAGCTGGAAATTCCTATGCCATTCCTGAAGTAAAATTTTCACTTTGCACTCAATGAGCAGAAAGCCCATTAATCCTAAAGGAACTGAAGCAAGCCACTTCCATCTTTGTAGCACAAAACTACCATAAAAAAGGCAAAACAGTGAAGCATCCCTTTTTCTCATTTGACGTTACTCAGTAGACATTCAGAAATGTATTTTGATTGACTCCTTTCCCTTGTACTTTTCCTCATGTAAAAAATTAAATAAAATCTGTTCAAAGCCCAGAGGAAGTGTTTGTTGACAACTGTTTGTTTAAACAGGTGCAATTTTTCCATCTTCAAGCCAGACATTTTTTTCCCAAGAGACAGATACCTATTGCCAGCACAGTTGTGGCTACCTTACTCTTCACATTTGACAAAAGAAAATTTAATGTTTTCAAAGAGTTTTCTATTGAATATATTAAAGGTCTAGGAAGAGCACCACAAACACAGAAGTGATTTGGCTTTTTGTTTGTTTGTTTGTTTAGGAAGACCAGTAAAAGCTGTCATTTTTCTTTCCATGAGCCCCTGCCACTCGCTAATCCAAAGACCTGTGATCAGTAGCAAAAGCAGAAAAGCCTCCACTAGTTAAACTTTATACAAAAAAAATTTTTTTTTTCCTTTCTGAAAAGGAAATCAGAAAAAATCCTGTCGAGTTTTGTGCAACTTGATGGATAGATTAGCTTCAAAAGGAAGATAAAAGATTACTGATAACAGGCAGCAAACAGCTGTGTCTGTACATTGCTGGGATTTTAACAAGGTTTAAGTCCACTCAGATTTGCTGCAGTTGTTGAAGGAATAAACTTAATAACATGTTGCCAAATACATCTCTTTTAAAGACAGTAGTAGAAGATGCATATTTTATCTACCATTCTTACTCTCTTTTTCATGTAACGAAACATCAAGTATTTCATATTTTCTGAGTTACTATCCTAAAATATCGATTTTGATCCTAATGGATTTAAATAGGAATCCAGTACCTAACCTTTGTGTGTTTATTCAGAAACTGTGGCATACAACATCTCTTCTTGGCTTGCTGGTGGTCTGCGCTTAATCTCTAAATAAATCAATAAAATGTTTGTGTGGGTTGCATAGCTTCAGTGCTGTCTAGGAGTGGGAAGGTAATTGCAGTACTTTGAACGGAAACATGGACAAGTAGTTCTCCGGAAGGACATTGTTCAGTTCCGGACCTGCAAGAAAGACAAGAGAAATATCCGCTCCTTTCTCCCACTATTGGCCTCAGGTAACAAATGTGGTTAAGTATAAAAATCCCATGAAAAATGCCACCTTATTCTCATTTGACATGTTTCAATTTCCATACTCCTTTCAGTTTTCTTTCCATGAGCCCCTGCCACTCACTAATCCAAAGACCTGTGATCAGTAGCAAAAGCAGTCTTTCTCTTTATTCTTGCATTCTAGTGCAATGCTCTCATCTTCTGTCTTCAGATACTTACTCCTCCCATTTGCATTCTTTCTTATATGCTGTCCCTTTCTTTTTTCTTCTCCTTTTTGTCATGCTTCATTTTCATACCTTGCTTCCTGTTGTGTGGCCTGAGAGTTTCTCCTTAATTTTCATCTGTGCTCCGTGATCAATTTCCTTGAACACTTTTCCTTACCTTCTTCCCAAATCTCAGAGTGTTTTACCCTTTTGCAGTTCCCCTAGTTTGATTTCTACAGAAAGCAATTGTATTGTCTCAGTGCTTCGTTTTCTGTTACCCCTTAGGGTATGTAGAAATGCTCCAAGCATATCACCGAAAGGATGGGTTTTCACATGAACTTGTGTGATCTCAAGCCTATAAATCTGGCAGCAATTCTAAATTCATTTTTTTCTGGGGACCAAGCTGACTTTTGTCATTATGGACTTCAATCCACTTTTAGGCTCAGTTCTATCTATTACACAGGGCTTAGTTGTTTCTTTCAGCTGATACACCCACCAGTGTGGGTAAAAAGAGGCAATCAGTCATACAAACTGACAGCCTAATATGAAGAAAATCACTACCAAGAATATAACTTTCTGTGCATTATCTGCAGTAGACATCCAGATCATAGAAAAACAATAATAACTATAAGAAATTTGAGCAGGTCATGGCAATGTCTGCTGGTCATAGCTGCATTTGAAAGCTCAGAGACAGAGGATTCAGTTTCCTGTGCAATGAGGTACACTTTGCACAGCTGCAAGTAGACTCAAAGCTGCAAATTCCAGAGCTCTGTTTGGATCGAAGTTCCCTGATGGTTCAGTTTGCAGAAACGTGGTACAGGTGTGCTCCTAGACTGCAGGTTTGGGGAGAGTAATGAATAGGTCAAAGTGGCTATACTGAAGTCCCTGGTAATTTTCAGAAGTGACACTTGACCCCCTGCAGAGGGCAAATATAGATCTTCTGTATCTCTAACACCCCTTCTAAATCTTGAGGTGATTAATTGGTCTTCTGCTTTCTGTGGGGTTCTGAATTTTATTCAGCATGTATATGGTTCAAAAATATACCAAGAAAGTACTTATAAAAAGATCCCCAAACCTTTTGTTTATTGTTTTTCAAACACATCAATATTATCATAGCACTGACATTTGACTGCCCCAGTTAGGAGAGCATTCTTTGAAGTGCTACCTAAACTGGGGCCAAAGGTAAACATAAATGAGAGAGATTGTTTTGCGTGTTGAATAGAATTTGCATTTGATAATTTTGCTATCATTTCCTGGTGTGTATTATACTCCATACTAAAGCTGGCATGATGTATTGCTCTGTTTAAACAGTGTGCTTCAGAGTACGAACTCCTGCCTTCAGTACTATGGTTTCAGCGCTGCATTCAACCTAAACTCTTTGGGTGAGAAGGCAGCCTGATTCGGACTATCATGAGTCTCTTTGGACAGTGAATACACAATTTTTGATTTGTTTAAGAACTTTTCTTTGAATGTAATGGTTACTCCCGTTCTTTCCCTTTTTATTTATTTCTTATCAATTACACGGAAAAATATTTCAACCTGCTAAATTTTTCACCATTTTTTTTTATTGTATTTGAGTTCTCTGGTTACTATTCTCCCTGGCATTTCTTTCCTAGCTGCTTTTGTTGCTGTGGACTTGGGGTACATTAAATTTTACCTGGTTGTGTGGGCTTTTTCATGTTTTTGATAAAATATTTGATAAGCTTGTAGAGACTGAGCCGGGGAAAGATATGGAAGTCTCCAAGTCAGGGAATGCGGCATACGGCTTTTAACTATTTGATTCCCAGACTGGAGCTCTAAAACCAAAGTTAAACACAGGATCCCAATAAAATTATGAGAAGAAGTAGGCATTTAAGAATCAACTCGGCAATTCAAGCTGAATGAGGAGATGATAAATAGGACATACTGAATGCAGGCATGCCCCGACCTCCTATCAACCCTGTGGAGTTTAGGCATTTGGCTCAGACCTCTTCAGTGCATTTGATTTCCTTAACCGTGTAGTGAGAAGACACAGCAGTGGTGTTCTCTTTAGGGCCGTACAACAAAACCAGCATATGTTGACCACTGGGACAACACCGCTCATCTTGTTACAGCGTATAAGTCTCCTGTCCAACTCTGTTGTCAGATCTAGGCGTTTTGAAGAAAGGAATGCAAGCTTTGTGGAACCAAGGCAGGAGGATTTAAGGAATCAGCAGCACAGTCACTGGTGCATCCACTTAAGAGTAGGAGTCCTGGATTTTAGGCTTGAATTCTCTTGCTGCTTATACAATTGAAGTGAATCTTGGGAATGAAAAGGTACTATAACCCTTTCTGGCCTTGTTACAGCAAATGGTGTGCTAGGTAAACCTCTCCCCCACTTCTATATACATCTGTCTGTATTGTAAAGAGGTCCTTATCTTGAACAGTGGAAGAGATGACTCTGAATCCACTCCAGTCAAGGAATTTTTTCCTGGATGAATGCATTAACACCTATCCTGTTCTTTAAAGGCTGTAAGCTGCTCTACCGCCTCCTGGTATTCTGGTGCATTTTATAGAGAAAGAATTTCTATCTTTTACAAAGAGTCTGAAAGGCTAGAATTCATCTGGTTTAATATGGGCAGTAGCCTGAACTAATTGTCTAAAATTCTGAACAGATTGTCTATGATACCTTTACAGTCAACGGAGAGAATTGGGAATTTAGAGGGTTTTGTGGATACTAAGGCAGACAATAGGCTGATGAACTTCATTCTTCAAATATTTAATTGGCCAAAAATGGAGCTGAGGGTGACTATCTCAGCTGCAGATATCTAAATTATAGAGCCTATGGCTAGGTGAGATAAACCCAATCCAGACGATCAAGCATGCCTGCTGGAGAAGCAAAATTACAGGCCTTTCTGGATTGCTGTAGACTAAGAGTGAAGTACCTAGCAAGGTCTAGGTGGCTGCTGAAAATAAACAGCAGTTCAATCTCATTTTTCAACTAGAACATGTTCAAGGTGTCTAAATTGCATTTTGGATCTGGCCTTTGATTATAGTGATAAACCTGGCTACTGCTGAAATTTAAAATATGGACTTAGTCTTTTGTTTTTCCTGTAAAGAACTTTGCCCTGATCCTTATCCTCCCCATTTTTTTAATTATTACTCTATAATGCTGTAACTGAACTACCCTGATACACCTCTCAGTTCATACACTTTTTTGCACTTTGTTGTGTAAAAATTAAACAGAGAAAAGAGAAAACCATCTGAACAAACAAATGCACTGCTATGCTTTGGAAATTATTTCCCTGCACATTACAGATATTCAGAGTTATGAACCTTGAATAGGCAAAGAACACAGCTACAGTTGTTTCTGTAAATAATAGGTCATTTTATATCTTCAGTATGAGAACAAATATCTTGATGGAAAAAGGACGAATTCCATTCAAAGTAAATTGTGGAAAGATAGTTACACAACTATGAACCAAAGTTGATATGAAAGAACAGTATTACAGTAAGATTAAGACAATTTTTTATGCTTGCAGAACATTACACCTTTTTTTGGAAGTTTAGTTCATTGCACTTTAAATTAAAAGCATAAAAAAAGTATAATGCTTACCATCTGTCTGGGGGAGCTGACCTTCAGCATACAAAAACTGTTTCTCTCTTTGGAATAGTCTGATGGGTGTCAAATCTTTTAAAGATTCTTTTTTTTAAAAAAAAGAAGCTAGACATTATTCTTACTAAATTAATAAAGACTATCACTTCCAAGAAGCACAAGGGGATAGGGAATTCAGTCTTTCTGAAACTGGACAAGCAGCTCTTGGATTCTTTTGATAATCCAACCCAAACACCTAAATCAGCAGGTACTTACAAGTGGTTATAGTGTTTTTCTCTTGGAGTAGTCCACATTCGTTAAAGGCAGATTCATTTGCTGGAATCATGATTGCTGACCTAACTATTCAAAAATTTTAAACTAAGTATAAAGACAAGATAAAATTCCATTTAAAAGGAACTAATTAGCCTCTCTGGTTTTCTCCCTGATGTTATTAATTGATCCTTATATTTGATCAGAGTTAATGCATTGTGTATACTTTTTGGAAGAGAAAGACAAACATGAGTCTAATAGTTCAGTTTTAAAATATTTTAGTTTTAACAGTTCCGTTTAATAGTTCAGTTTTAAAAGTAATTGGTCATTCTTCTGTTCATTGAAGCATTCCTCAAATTATTACACTATTTGAGGCTGGGAAAGAAAAAAATTAAGGGCAGGAGAGGTAGATGGATTTTTTTCTGTCTGTATAAATTCTCAGGTAACAACTATCTGCATGCAGTTGGATAGGAAAACACAGACATATTCACCAGTTTTGCTATCAAGTCAAACCCTGAGCTCAGTTTGTTGAATATGAGTAACCCCTGGGAGTGCATTCTGAGTCCACAATAAAGGAAAGCTGCTGACAGAGTTTCATGCAGGGTTGGACTGTGTGTTGCTGTGTGCTTCCTGATCTGCGGGCCTCCTGAGGTGTGTGCTGATACCGCTGGTATGGGGGATTATAACAAAATAGTTTCCTTCTCTTTCTCTGAACTCCAGCGGATTATATATACAGGGCTCACTAGTCTATTTGCACGTGTGCCCCTGTATGCTTTGAAGTATTATTTCAGTGATAATAACAGAGGAAAACAGATGTTGTGCTCCCATTTCAGAATGGTGGTTTTTTACTAGCACTGGTGCAGAAAAAGTGCAGAATCCTTTTGAGTCAAAAGGAAATCAAATGTAAGCCTTCAGTTTTTCTTTTTTAATAGGATGATTTGTTTACTTATGGGTGGTTTGGAGAGAGTATCATTGGAGAGGGTGTGAAAAATTGACAGCATTAAATATGCCGGATGCTCACAGAAATTCGCTAGAATTTTTTTTCTTTTGCTTCATTATCTGATAGCTGGCATCCGTCTTCGAAGACTGGTGAGTAGGGTAGTTCATACACGTGCTCCACAGTTCATAAGGAATGTTTACTTTAGATAAGAATATATTATCCAAGCTAGGTTACATTTCTTTTAGCCACAAATAAAAGTAAAATTATGATACGATCTCAATAAAAACTGGTGGAGCCAAGACAACTTCCCATAAACACCTGTTTTTAAGGTTTATATATCTGGTTTCTAAGAATGTGAGCTGGACTTAAAACAGAAGAAAAATTTGTGTTTGCATTTTACAGTAATAAAGAAAACAGACATGAGATACCATTTCAATTTATCTTTTCCCCTTTTAATTAAAAACATCCTGCTGTTGGAGATAAGTGGCATCTCATCAGAAGGATTTTATGGATAGAAGTGAGACTGTTCCTTGTAACTCTGAGTCAGAAATAGTAAAGGATTTAGTGTAAAGTGATATATATATGTAATGATAATGCTCTTAGTTTCATTGCTTTAAGTGCAAGCTTTATATCCTTTGAAGATACCTTCGATTTAAAAATAATTTAAAATATATTTTCGTACTTTTGGTACCAATATTGCCTTAGAACTTCATTTTATAAAGAAGGGGTAAGAAACTTTTCACCACACTTGCTAATGTTTCCTTTTAGCATTTTGTCAAGACTGGAGCACGTAGACTGTCTCTGGAACTGCTTGTGTAACTCAGTGAGAAAAGAGTTGCAAAAGCTGAGACTTAGCCACTTTTATGTTCCCGTAGTCTATTCCCATAGACTATTAGACTACTGAGAGCTTCAACACACATCAGCATTCTTAGTAGAATAATTTATCCTGTCTGCCCAAAGCCCTAAGATATTTTCTGCATCCTTCCACCTGAAGATCTTCCAAATGCTGCATCTTCTCTCATCAAGGCCACTCTCCATGGGGATCTGTACGGGATCTGTAGAGGTTCTGCCATGGCTAACAGATCCACATCACTAGATGATTCCTGTGCATAATAAATCCTTGAAAGGTGGCTATACATCAGGTTTCTATGTCTTTGGTTAGATAGTAGCCAGCCTTCAGATAAGTCATAGAGCAAATCTCAAACCCAAAAGTGGACCCCACACAGAGATGGGGCTCGTAGGTTTCTCTTCCACTGTCATGGCCACCTAAATTCCTTCTGCAAACTGCACTTGCTACTTACAGGGCAGAATAACATCAGGCAAAATAACATCAGGCGGATATTCAGATGCTTGTTAACTGCCTCTAATATATTGTAGCAGCTGCCAGCAAGAGGGTTGAAGGCTGGGCCATTCACCACTGAATACATAGGGGATGAACCAGGTGATGTGATTAGATGCTGTAGTGTTATGCTTATAAATCCATTTTGTATCAACAAGATCGAAATTATTACAAGATAACATTACCATGCTACCTGGGTCTACACTGTCCTGCATAGTGCAGGCCAGCCCTGCCAAGTACTCCAGGACAGCTTGCCTTTGCCTTTCCCCTTTCCCTGAGGTGTGATAAGAGAAGGTAGAGCACAGCTTGCTAACCTCAGGATTGATGGGAAAAGGGGTGAAGGCTCACTCTTCACTCTGCAAGGGAGCTGCAACATTCCTCCTTTGTACCAGGACAGATAAGGTGTTGTGCTCAGGGCCCTGTTCTCTGCAGGTACCTAATCAGAAAGTGGCCAAAGTTGGACAAATGAATTCTAATGATGTAACCTAAGATATGCATTACAGTTTTCTCTCTCTATGTGGACTCACAGAAGATGCAAGCTCCGTACAGCCCCAAGGTGCAGAACTGGAGCTTTTAGGCTCAGATTGTAGAAATACTGTTTTGAAGTCCCAGTGTCAGCAAAGAAGTTTTTATATGTTGTCCACAATGTTTGTGTTTACATTCATGAACACCACAGAGAGTGTACTCAAATACAACTACTTTAAAAATGCATTTATGAACATACTGTTGTTGAAGTCAGGAATTAAAACCAAATATAAATTTGAATCCTATACTGCCTGAGTGAGTCATTTCATGAATCTTCATGATCAGTGTAAGTATCAGAAACATTTCTATCAGTTGAGCTAAAATACGGAAAAGGTCACAAGTAATTTTAGGTCACAGTTGTATCTAAGTGAGAAACAATTTTTATATGAGGCTGTTCTACCCCTCTGCCTTGACAGATGAGTACCAGTGACTCTGATCAGCAATAGCTATCCCCTGTTCCACAAGCGCTGGACTGCAGCCTAGCCTTTCTTATGACACAGCAGGGAGTTCAGACTTGAAACAAAGTATGCTGTAAGTTTTCAGGCAGTTTCCCTTTACATTGCACACCTAGCACAGCCAGAGAAGTTCAGAAGCCAGCAGGATATTCCCTTGGCTCAGCTGAATTACAGGGAAAGATAAAAATTTTGCCCAGTGAATTTGCCTACAGGGTAAACCAGTGCAAAATTTGCCTTGATATTTGCCTTTATACTAGTAAACAAAGTATAGCCACACCATAGGCCTGACACAGACACGTATTCATCCATACTGGTCCCTGGCATGCTTTTCATTTGGGTCAACTAGCATATTTGCAGGCAAAGTCTAGTCTAGTATTCAGAATGGACCAGGACCCGTTCCCAATATGCACTTTGGGTGAGATACCCTGCAAAGAGGGGATCTGGGGAGATTAACTGCATGAAATTTTGCTGTTGCAGCTGGGACTCAACGAATAAAAACAGACTCTGGACTATTTTTGTTATAGTAGTAAGGAATTTGTCTATCAGTTTTACTTCCCAGCAGGAGAGGGAGAAAACAGAGATTCCCCCCATGTCTTGAAGGGCAGTGTCTCCAGAGAGAAATCCTCAAAACTCCTCCCTGACTCTCCATAAGAGTTCAAGCCAAGCTTTTCCAAATGAGTTTTTCCTAGGCAAATGGAGGTTTTCCACCTTTGAATGGCAAATTTTCTTCCCTGAGTCGTGGTGCATGCTTCAGTCTCTATGGGAAATTAGCAAGGGGGCCATCTGTTTGTAGCCAGGCATGACAAGACCCAGCCCAGGGCCAGAGAGCCCTGTGAGCCAACGAACTCTGACCCATCTCTTCAGCCTCAGTGATGGAAGAGTTCCTGTTCCTGTTGTCTGCATTCACTCGGAGCTAACCCAGCACTTGTGCTGTTCCTCTCCCCATAGCACACAGAAGGCCCCTGCCAGGGAACGTGTTTTCGATGCACTCACCAACGCCACAGTGAGACAGGGACCGTTGGCCTCAAACCCAGCACTTGGCTGTAGGAATACATCATGCTTTCTTCTTCTCCCCCTTTTATTTCTGCAGACTGCATTGGTAGCTGACATGTTTTTTGAACATGTAATGGTCTCATTTGTATACCATGCCTACTGGATTTCCTCTATATGTTGGTCACAAATTGAAATTAACAAACTAGTGCATTCCAAGTAGGAGATGAACACCTACCTGCCCCAAGATAAACATCTCAGAAACAACAGCATTGCAACATTGGGTGCAGCAGCAATTCCACTTTTACCAGTCATGCTGTTAGACTCAAAATCTTGCTTACAGGCAAAGAGGAAGCACACACTACTTATATGCATTTACAGTTAAGAATTTATTGTTAGTATAACTGAAATCTTAAGAATCTAATAATTACCAGACCATGTCTAATTGTCACAGAAAAAAAAAAAAAAGAAATAGTAATAATAAAGTTAGTTTACTTCTATATAGAAAAGTTCACAATATTATAGTTGAGATTGTTGTATACATATGTCTTAGCTTCTGCCCCTTCTCCTGGTGGTACATTCACCCTTCCACTGCTCTTCTGATCCTAAGGTAAGTAGTTTAATTCTGGTTATGGTGGCGGTGATGTTACAGTGAGTTATTGGCATCTGGAGCCTTTGACCAAATGGATTTATGATGTTCTTGTTGCTGGTTTCTTCTTACTCCAGGATCCACCTGAGATCACTTTTATATGTCTGCTAACATGCTTTTGTCATTCTTCATTGGTCTGCAGCTCTGTAGGACATCCAAGTACAGTGTATATTGTCTTTTTTGTACTAGTTATGTATTATTTGTTTTCTTTGTTACTCTTAAAAATAGTTTTGTCCAGCTCCAAGACTGCATTTCTTTAACTGATCTTGAGGGAGCTATTTGTAACTGAGGGGTGTCCAGTGTCAATCTTGTGCCCCATCTCTTATCATCCCATGCCTGTATAACTCTATGCTGCATCTGGTGTCTCTGCTTCTCAAGGCCTCTGCTATCATACTGGACTCATATTTCTTTACACTTTACACATCACTTTGTTAGACTTGTAAACATCTCGTTCTCTACAGAATAACTTTTTTACTGCTAGCTGTATAAAACTGTGGTGGTGCCACACAAAGATAACAACAGGAAAACAAATTAGCCATAGACACCTTGTCAATTAGAGGAATTACTGTCACAGCTAAAGCAAGTAAAACAAAGCTTCAGGCAGGTCAAGAAAGCTTCAGACTGAGCAAGCCTGACAAGACTTACTCCTGAGGCTTTACAAATTCAGTACAAAGTTTATGGCCTGTTACTCTCAATAGTCATACCATATTACAGGGGTACATGGTTGTGATCCTGTGTTTGCATTGCTTGCAAGAGTGTTGATAGCCTATATATCAATGCACTTAAGGAGTACTAATCTTTTCTTTGGCTTGTTCTGGCTCCTGTATACACCGATATAAATAGGAACTGTTCTCTGAAGTACAACATTAGCAACAGAAGCATGATGACCTGCAGGATGGGCAGGAGCAGAAGCACATTTTGCTACCATGCTGGTGGCATGACACAGGTGATATCACATTATAATGTAACTACTTTGACGGGAGGAAGAGTAGAAGTGGCGTTACTTGAACAGTTAAAATGTTTCTTGATGTTTTCTGCGATAGTTGCTGTTACTGATTTTACGGTCAAATAAAGGCCAGGAAAATATAACAATAATCTGTCCAAAAAAAATAACCCTTGGAAGCCATGGCAAAAAGCAGTGCCTGGACAGTGCCTTCTCTTTGGTTTCTGTCTATTCATCTCTTTGTAACTACAGATATCAACTGAATAGCTAGAAGCAGCCAGAAGCAGCCTCAGGGGTTCTATGTACATCAGACAGGAGGTTCTATGTACATCAGGGGTTCTATGTACATCAGACAGGAGGTTCAGAAGAATTATTTTAGTTGCTGGTGATTTTTGCAAGAGATAAAACAATTGCATTCAACTGAGCCAGACTCCATTTTAGCAAAATTTGAATTCTGTATGTTTATCTGTCCGTACCCTAAAGTGAAATCCTCAATGTGGATGTCCCCATCCTCCAAGATTCTTCCATTGATTGTAGCCCAGTATTTCAGGTCAGGACAAGAAGACCGATGGTGGTACCCAAATAAGTTATATTTAGAAATCCTAGTCCAAGAGAGTACAGTTGTGAATTCCATTACACAGCTAAAGCGTTCATCCTGAAAGAAAGGTCTAACAAGCCTATTGTCTTTCCTGCTTCATTTTCTGACCAGTGAAACAGCTACAATGCATGTCTGACTAACACAGAAGGTGAGGGCATCCCTGGAGACTGAAAACCAAATAACACCTGGGACAAATGTCCGGAGTCTGATCTCATCTTGTCTGCTGGGCACGCAATCTGATTGCAAAATACAGTGCAATTCGAAGCCTCTGTTCAAGAGACAATTGGGATTGGAATAACAAAGGTGTGGTAGAATAGGAATTAGCTGCATTGTTTGAGTAATGTTGACTAATTTTCACAGTACCTTCCTAGGCTGTGCCTCACTCAGCCAAGTCCTTGGTGTACAGCATTTCTCCCACGATCTGCAACTTTATTCACTAAGAAAAGTAATGCGTGTAAATAAGAAAGTGGGGCACCAGAACCATAGCAGATTTTGGTACAACTTCAAAAATCGAAAGCCAAATTAAAAAGTCTCTAAACTTTTTTAAAAAAAATCTGCAAGATACTAGTTGCAAAAATAGCTGCCTGAGAACAATTAGGTGGAAAATACAAAACATACCTCGTAGAGGAATTCATTGTTCTACTTGTAAACATCTTTTGGGGTATCACATCCTGGAAGAGCCACTCAATTTCACTACACGTGGAGGTTAAGGTTTACTATTTCCCATGGACTGGCAGGCCATAGTTGCTTTGCATACACATACAAGAAACACACCTTCCTCTGTGTTCAGGTATGTAAATAATAAACATACTGCTAGAGTCAGGAAATTATTTTTCTCGTGTTATTAATTAGACCCATTAACAGAATTTTCTGCAACATAATCAGAAATTAAAACAATTAGTAATCAGATGACCATAATTTCCATTCAGGTAGGTATTCCAAAACAACTGAATTAAATCTTACTCCTCTCACAATGACTTTCCTTTAAAATATTTGCACAAAAACAACTTTAAGGGAAAAAAAATATGTATATTATGTAGGTTTGTCCTCTCTTCTCCTATTGCCTTCTTCTATACTCCTTAGCATGTCTCTTTCTCCAAGCCACCAGTAGATCAGTAAACCTTCATTTAGAAAAATGCAGTCCTGTAAGTCTCCTGTTTCCTACTTCTGTCCCATTATTCTAAAGAGGCTGACTCTGCTGAGAAGGTAGTAACATTCTCTATGTCCACAACAGGTGTTGGGTTATTTAGAGTCTTTAAAAGAAATGTTCAGACCTGATACAGTTAAGACTTAACTCAACCCATCTAGACAATTAGGCAATTTTACAGTTTTCAGAGTCATGAGAACCACACTGGCAGGGCCTGGCGTGTGACAAAGGAGAGAGAGAAAGGAAGGCTGCTGTAAAAATAACCACTTTTTTTCAATTCTATACATATGTATGTATCTATACTATTTATATATACACATAAAATCTTATATGTATGCTGTGAATGAAAGGAAGGTCGTTGTGGCATGCAAACTCCCAAAGTCACGACAGTTGGATGTTCAGATGGAGAGACTTAGCTTGTCTCAGATATTGTCCTGATGTTTACAGACTGATTCTTAGACTTCGATTTTCCTGGCTTGGGTCGTGTCAAAATAGTCATTCCTTTGTTTAAAACATTCTCACAGAGAATGAGGTGAAATCTACAATGGACATGTATACATCAGTTAAATATTTCATACTATCTACATGTGTATTTGACTGACAAATGCAGTGACTTGTGCTCAGCATAGGCCCAAATTTTAACCAGAGCATTTCCATATGCACTGAAACTTGCACTTCGAGTGGTTTAATTAATATTACTTTTGCAGATCAGAATAATTTTAATTTCTTAGGTAAAGACACTTGAAATACAGTCTAAAAAATCCTTTCCCTATTCTCTCAACAAGTCGTGCAAATTCAGAAAGAATCTGCAGAGAATTAAGATAAAAATCCCTAAAAGCTGAGGAATGATTTAACTGTCTAAAATATCTCACATAAGCCTTCATTTGATGCTTTAACCTACAAAAAACCCTTATTGCTCTTTCTCTAGGGCCTGTTCTTAAATAATTACTAGTTAGCTAGAAAACTCCAAGCTCCCCTTTTGAGCTACAACTACCAAGAAATGCTTTCTCTCAGTTGTTTCTACCTTATATTCCTCCCATTTCTTACATACTTGCTACAGTATCTTCAGACTACAACTTCAGACGACATTTTAATTGTTATTGCTAACTAAATTAAACCATTCTTAAAAAGAATATTCAAGGAAATTTCATGCAAATGAGGTTAACAGTTTTGTGGATCACCATCAGAGCTGCTATAATAAACTATGCTGATTGACAGGAAAAAAACTTGCACTTTTCATAATCAGCATCTCCATTGCAGTGGGTGTTATACCCACTATTGTATATATGGAAACAAAAGCTGTTGAGCACTGAAGACCAAAAAGTATCATTTAGCTTCTGAATTGATGGCATATATGCGTCATTCACTGCATCCCAGTGCTCAGGCAATGGAGGTGTCTTTCAAAGGCTCACAGCTTTGCAGACTCCGTTGTCTGATAGACATCAATTTTACCTTGGTGTCCCATTTGGACACCTTTACAGAATTTGTTGATTGCTATAAGAAATGATATTTCTAAAATTTGTCCTGTAATCCAGCAGTTTGTTTATAGTCCCAGTCTCACTGCAGGATTTCCTGATGGGCTTGTCCACTGTGTGCTTTTAACATCTGTTCATAATTTCTTAGCCCTTCATACTCTATTATGGAATAGACAGTTTATAGCAATTTTACTAGACTGATTTCAAAGTCACAATTACTTTGGCTGACATTCAAAAAATCTGTGCCAGTTTAAGATCAATCAGTGACTCAGAAAAAATACCATCTCTTTCCTTTTAATTGAAGACTAGGATGTACTGGAGCCCTGGCAAAGAAGCAAACTGAGGGATTTACCTAAAAAATTGACATCCCAGTACCCATTTCAGCATTTTCAAAACGGTTTAAGGTTTTGTCACAGATTGCAGACAGAACACACATTCATGCAGAAACCAAGTGAGAGCTACCTCACCAAGACATGCTTTAATTTTGCTCCCAGGCTTCTTTAAAATCACACAAACAGCATTAATAAGAAGTAAAAGAAGATTGTTAGGCTTGTAATGCAAGTCTTAGTACTGAAAAACCATTTTCGTATTTTAATTATTATTATTATTATTATACAAAAGTATACGTACTCTGGTATTTGATAGAGAGGTGTGGCTCCAGAAGTTAGCACTGAAGTTTCTCCATAGGTATGGCTAAATGCAGGGACATCGTTAAGGAGATTTTGAAAGAGCTTCGCCCCACTCCTTTGAAAATACCTTTGGGATTGTTTCAGTAGCACCTTGCTGATGTTGCAACAAGGAAAATAGTTAGGTCAGAGGTATTAACATTCCTTTGGCTATGCTGTTTCTGTTGCATGACTAGGCAACCGAGCCCATTAAAGTAATCTAGGGCTGGTGTTTTCCCCAAATTTCCAGATCATGTGGCACATCCTTATAAAGCCATAAATAAAGAACAACACAACAAAACTGCTTCTTATTTTTTCTTTTCCTTTGTTATTTTTTTTTTTTTTTAAAGCAACAGCTTCATTACCACATATAACATGAAATCCCAGTTCTGAAAAGTGACTTAAACATGCTCAACTTCGAGCATCTCCTTGGTGCTGCTGGATTCAGCAAGGATTGTTTGTGTGCTGAAAGTGAGGCTTTGGGAGTTTCCTGAATTGAAAACTCACTTAACATTTTTAGGCCCTGGACTGAACCTCAGTATATGTTTGTTTCATCAAAATTAGTACCTGATTTCTAGCAGCAGGTCTAGAGAAAAGTGAGGTTGAAATAAAACTGCATTTATGAGATCAATCCTAATCACTAGTGTTTTGGAAAAGTAAAGTCATCTGCAGTCTTGACTACTTGTATTAAAGTAGTGTCACTGGATGTCAGTAACTGCTGCTTGCTTCTGACAATAATTATACAGAGCAGTGATGATGCTTTAAGTGTTTCAATGCAATGTTATGGCCTGTGCCCTTTCTAATCTTTCCCAACATACAGTAATAGAAAATTGTACATAAACTTATGAAATGCTTGTTATTTCTAGATTACTGCACTTTGGCAGACAGAGACTGTACCCATAAGCCACTTATGTGTTGCATGGATGTTCTGATACCTCCTTCCTGCTCACATTAATGTGTTAGGTCAGCTCAGTAGAGGTACTTTCTTGATACTACATGCTAGTTATCTGTTGAGATATGTGTTTCTTGATTTTTCAGAGATACTTGAGAATTAACAAGATTATGCTTTCAAATGGTCTCTTTTCAAGAGTGTTGTCTAGTGTTTAGAGCATAGGCAATCAGTAATCTTAAATTTAAATCCAAACATTTATTTTCGTATTGTTTCTTGACAACAACAACTTAATTTCTCTCGATAGAGACTGTATAATAACACTACATAAATCTGTTTTGAATTTTCATTGACTTATAAAAGCAATTGAATAATCTGGGTGATTATGCTGTGTGAATACTACCATTCATAATAATGAGAGACAATTGCATTGTGTCAGAGTCCTGGCTCATCTGAGGCCTAGTGACCTGCTTTGACCACAATTAAAGAGAACATGATGCGTTTCAGTGCAAGATCAATGCTGTGGTCAACTCCGCTGTTACACTTCAGTCATTCATGGTGCAGGGAGCTTCCCTTGAACCTTTCACAACTTTTTTTTGTCACATTAGAAGATGTTTTCTTCCACCCTAGCCTGTCTGAAATCTATCTGTGAATGAGTACAGCATTAGGTACCTGCTTTTGGGCACAGCAATCTGTTTTCAGAAAATATACTTTGGCCCAGATGAAGAAAGACTGACCTAAGTACCTTTGTGGAGTTGTCCCTACTCTATTTCCACCTCCTCTGTCTTCTCAGCTGCGGTCACACAATACACTGACAGCAGCAGTACCCTCTAGCAAAGCATTGCATCCCCCAGTGTGCTGCTGGTCCTGGCAGCTGGAAAATTAGCAGGCCTTAAACTGGAATATTTCGCTTATTAACTCTTGCATTTTTTCTAGATTTCTGTTGCTATCTTATTTAAACTACTGAGGTCTTTCCAGCTGGGAAGGTCAGAGGTTAGTATACTATAGCACAAGAGATGGAAATTGAAGTAATTTTCAGACGTGACAACATTGGTTTCTATTTCAGGCTTTTTTTGAGAAAGCAACTGCAAGATTCAAGTCTGAGCTGAAATAAAAAGGCAAAAAGGCAAAGTAGGTAAATCAGAATCTATAGCTGCTGGGAGCAGAGATGTAGTGTGCAACTAAATGACATTTTTCTGTGTGCCTGCTAGGCAATAGCTTTCCAACGCATCATCCAGCTGACACCAGGTTTCCAAATCCATTTTTAGGCATCAGTATAAAGAATCCTACTCCAGCTCGGTGGAAACCAGCAAAAATAACAAGAGGGAAAAGGACATGGAAACCCCACCTTTCAGTTACAGAGAGATCCGCTTCAACATTTGCTACAAATCAAAGATTCTGATAATGGCCTTCAATAAAGCTTGACTGAACAATAAAACATTATGTAGAAAAAAATATACACGTTTCCCTTTCTCAGCTGCATCACTCTAAACTGAACTCCCAGCTTCTTTGTGCCACATGTCAGTGACAGGATACTATGCTAAGTGGGCCATTGCATTGATCCATCATGGAGGTTTCTGGGTCCCTGCCACATTTTAATCTCAGATCTATGTTCAGTCTGATTGAGTAGGGAAATCTTGGAGAAATTTCTTTTCCTGTTCATACAAGGAGTGTTTCTTCCTTTAACAACTTGCTAATGCTGCTGAATAACATGCAGAGGACACACATATATGTACAAGAAGCTGAACATCAGAACAGTGCATGTAAATTTTGCATACGTGTTTGCAGTCTGACTCACACCTCTCTCTGTCAAGCTGTGTCTTTGAGGTCCAGCCACGGAGTACAGCGTTGGGTAAGAGAGAAGAAACATGAGCCGAATAATACTTAGAGGGTGTCCTGAGAGAGCAGCAATGTACAAATCAGCAGAGTGGTGCTTGCACAGAATCCAAAGAAGAAATGTCTGCTTTTTCCGATGTTTCAGGCTAGTGGTTACGCTGGATCTTGGAGTCACTCAGCTATTGCTTAGTAAGTATGAATAGCAGATGCCTCCCACTGCCTGGAGCTCTGGTGGATTCAGATTATTTTTAATCTCAGCTCAGTTTCATGTTTGTCTTTTTCCCTTGGTAAGCTCACTTTTGCATGACTATGCTAGTCTGATAGAGACTGCCCTTAATATCTTCACAGACAGGCAGTCCATGGCTTGTATCCTGTAAATGAAAGGACTGAAAACAAAAAAAAAATCATTTAAAAAAATGTAGGGAAGAGTTTCTCCAAAGCAATATTGGCTGTTACGTGACTAACTCTTAAGTGAAATGCTCAAGAGCTGGGGACATAACCTTGATTTGTGCCCTTGAAAGTCTTTCCTCACTTGTATTACAATATGGTAAAAATTGCTTTGCACGTAACTGTCGTGCCATAACCGGTAACTGAAAACCATAAGATTAATGCACATACCATTCAACAGGATTGAATTATGGAAAAATCACAGTTTCATATCTAGAGAGACAATACTGCCTTTCATATACTGGAAAAGCCTTTCAAGAAATTTTAAAATGTTATCACAAGGCTTTTCCTTTCGTTTTTCAATCTTTTGCAAAATTCCTTGTTTTCTTTGACAAATGATTGTAAGAAACCTTTTCTTAAAAAGTTTTGTAATATTATAGATCATCAAGTACATTATGGAAAACGATCATATTTGGCCCAAAATAGGTTGGTTCTCAAAGCTATAAAACTCAAAGGTTTGTGTCATCTTATTGTTACTGATACCTCACACATATGCCCTCACTTTCTCCTACTCTATAGACAGACTGTAGGTGGTTGGGATAACAACTTTTTTTCGGGAACCAGTTTTTACAAAACAGCACAGTGCGCTGTGACTATGGCTCTTGGGAAAGCAACAATTTTAAAAATCCTGTTTTCTTCTAAATGACTTAATTTAAAATCAGCTCTCAGAATTACAAACTCAAGGGAGAAGATTGATAGACTGTGACTAAAACATTAATGCAAATACTTGGAATGTGGTTGTAAAACAGGCACTTGTACACGTGTCATGACGTAAGCGTCTAACCATCCATGTAAGCGTGATGATATCTGATTTGCATAGCTGGCTAGGAAGACATGGTAGTGCTGTTTTTGTAGGACCCAAATCCAAAGTTTCAGTTTATGCTCTTTACATCTTAATGTGTCTGTCCCAGTAAAGAACTGCCCTACACCATTTTGTTTTATAAGAATAACTGCAAATTAATAATTAAAAAACCTCTTTCTCAACAGTCTGTAGAGGTGCCATGCTAGTATGGCTGAGTGGGTTTTCTTTAATGGGTTCTATAAGAACAGCTATGGTACTGTGATCAAGCTGCTGGCATAGCACTGAGAATTACTCCAGGACATTAACACTGTGTCCCTCTGTAAAGCGAGGTACAGAGGTCTTTTGTATTTCCTAAAATTACTCTTATGTGCTAGTTATTATCAGATATTTAACTGTAAATAAAGATATCATATACTTACTATAAATGGGGATAACTGATGGAAATCTACTAGCATGTGCAAAGGCGACAAATAATATACACTCCCTGTTGCCGAAACCCAGCCTTTAGGGCACAGCCTCTTTACTTTTGGGATACTAGGCGTTTCTTTACAGAAGTGCAAGTCCCACATGTGCTGAAATCATCGAATCACAGAATGGTTTGGTTTGGAAGAGGCCTTAAAGATCACCTAGTTCCAACCCCACTGCCATGGGCAGGGACACCTTCCACTAGAGCAGGTTGCTCAAAGCCCCATCCAGTCTGGCCTTGAACACTTGGATGCGCAGCCTTCCTGTATGCTTGCAGACAGCAGCTTATCATCTTCAATCACGGTAATAAGCAGCTGCACAGCACAAACCCCAGATATCGGTTTTCACACCTGGGTTGAGTTGGATGTCCCCTCAGTGGAGTCATCCAGGCTGGAGCTGCCAGGGCTGGTGCTGCTGGGCCTCCCTTCAAGGAGAGGCAGGAGCAGGGCTGGCTGCACATCTCCATCTGTCCTTCTGCAACCGATCCTGCAGCTGGACCAAACCTGCTTAATACTCCAATGCATTTGCAGCCTGGTGCAATGTATAGGCCTCTTGCCAATTAGACAAAAAAAAAAAAAAAAAAAAAATATTAACAGTGGTAGACAGTCAGCTGTTCCTTGTTCCAGTGGATTAACTACAAACCCCGGGTTGGTGACCAATGTCCTAAGAGCTGAAAAACTTTGTTCAGAATTTAGTTACAGTGGTTTGCTTTAAACAGCTTGTATGAGTGTACCCGCTTTTTATCAACGTAAATTTCTATTCATCTCCACCGTATTACTGTACTACGTAAGACACTGCTGCTCAGTTTTCTACTAGAATCCCTTTTTACTTTTGCTGAAAAAGTCACAAATATAATGCAGAGCCCTGAAGTAGACTGAATAACCACTTGACATGGCTAATATAGAATAATAGAGTATGAAGAGAATCTCGTGAAGTGAGAAGTGAAAGCAGGACAATACTTGTAATGCAGCTTCAACAGAGGCATATGCCAAGGGTAGCTAGTAAAGCTACATGGGAACAGTGAATTGTGACTTTTGAAATAGAAAAGCAAAGTTCTGGTTAATGAAATTCATTGATCATCAAAAATTCCATTCTTGTGGCATTCTTCTCTTTTGTAGTGGTTGTCAGAGGAGGTATTACTACCCAGAAAACTGTAGTTATACTCATGTCATACTTTTTATCTAAGAATATCAAAATGTTTTTCAAATTGAACAAAGCCTCACAAATAAATATCCCATGTCAAGATCATTATTCAAGTATTGTATGGGGAAAGGCAAACATGATGGTATTGGGTATTTTGCCTAAGGTGGCACATGAGGCTTGTAGCAAGACAAAATTGGAAACAATATTTTCTCACTTGCTAACATAATTATTACCCTCAAATAATTCATCTCACACTATAGCTGAGTGTTGAATACTGTATTTTTAAATGTTCTGTTAGCATTCGAATTAGGTGAGCTATGAAAAACAGCAATGTTGTTTTATGCAAAGACTATAAACTGTAATACTACATATTTAGACAAAAAATATTCTATAAACCGAAATATCTTTAAAAACATATTTTTATCAAATTATTTCCTTTTTCTGGGGGACAAAGGCCATTCAATGACTGTCACCCCTGCACTGTTATTGCCATATACCTGACAGACAAAATGATGGGCATTATATATTCTGTACTTCATCATGGAGAAAAGATGAACAGCTCAAATTCTAACTATGAAAAAATTAATCTTTGCCATAGAATTTTACAAACTACTTTTAATAATTAAAGCCATAAATGTGAGCTTGTTGCTGCTTCAGCAAATAAGGTGTTTCTGCCTTTCAAAGGGATCTAGGAATTTTTATATGCTTAATTAATAAAGATGCAGGCACAGCAACTGCAAAGCATTTAATCCTTGAATTGATATTGCTTCAGAAGGAAACAGTAAAAGCAGGTTTTCTTAAAGCATAGGTTTGAATTTAGTTCATTTGTGCTTAAGGATATAAACTAGAACAATTCAGGGGCTTAACCATAAAGACAACACTGTTGGGTGAGGAAAGAAAATAGCCAGGAGGAGGTAAAACTCCTGAAGGTTTTCTGGAAAACAGATCCTCCTTACGGAATATGGTCTTAGATGAACAGGTACTCAGGACACTGGACTATGAGACTATGGCAGGTTGACCTCAGTTGGCTGTCCCACAACCACCTAACTGCTCTCTCACTCTCCTTCCTCAACAGGACAGGGGAGAAAATAAGGTGAAAAAGCTCATGGGTCAAAGTAAAGACAGGGAAGTCACTTGCCAAGTACTGTCATGGGCAAAACAGACTTGACTTGGTGAAAATTAATTTAATTTGTCAACTAAAATAGATTTTGACAGTCAGAAACAAAGACCAAATAAAAATCAAAGGCCCATCCTCCTACCCCTGCTTTTTCCCAGGCTCAACATCACTTCTTCAGTCCCGACACTCTGCCTCCCCACCCTGAGTGGCACAGTGGGATGGGGCATAGGGGCTGCGGTCAGTCTGTAACAGCTCCTGTCTGTCACTCCTTTCTCCTCACACTTTTGCTCTGCTCCAAAGCAGGTCCTTTCCAGGTTCTGCAGTCCTCCAGGATATATCTGCTCCAAAGTGGGTCCCTCAGGGGCTTTGGTTCTTTCAGGGCATATCCACCTGCTCCAACACGGGGTCTTCCACAGGCTGCAGTGTGGATATCTGCTCCAGTATGGGGTCCTCTCCACAGGCCTCAGGGAAATATCTCCTCTGGTACCTGGAGCACTTCCTCTCCCACCTTCCTCTCTGATGTTGGTGTTTCTCACACTTGTTTTTTAACTCACTCCTCTCTGCTCGCAGCATTTTTGCTGTTTCTGAAACACGTTTTCCCCAAAGCGTCACTATCTTGGCTGAGGGGCTCAGCCATGTCCTGTGGTGGGTCTGTTGGAGCTGGTGGAACAAACTGGGACTGGCTGTGTCTGGAATGGGGTAGCCCCAGACTCACCTCACTGCTGCAGCCCTCTGCTATCAAAACGTTGCCACCTACACCCAATGCAGGGATATTAAAAAGGCACTGACAATACTGCCTGAATAAATACAGAAGGAAGACTTGAAATTCAGCGAAACCCAAGGTAAGAACACGGTGTGCGAGGGAAATTGTACAATCAAACCAAATGGCAGCTGTGTGAGGACAGTGTGAAGGCAGCGACTACTGTTTCCAAGTTCAGGCACCGGCCTACAGCTGCTTGGCAAGGTCCTTTCCTTGCATTAGGGCTGCCCAGATACCCTTTCTATTTGAAGACACAGGGAAGATTTACTCAGCTGAGGCCCAGTTACTCAGTAAGCTACCTGATCTGTCTGACAGAGGGTCTGCTTCAGTAAGTGAGAGGGGAGCAGTGTCCTGATTAGGCTTCTGTTGAGATGCCTGGGCTTACAGCACCCATGAGGGAGGAGACAAGCACAGGTTCCCATCCATTCGCCCTGTAGGGCGGCATGAACTGATGTTTCCACTGCATTACCTGGCTGGGAGGTATTCCAGGGCTGGACTTGATCATGCGCTACTGCTTTAGCTGTTACATCTGTGAAATATTCATGAGGCAAAAAGAGAGCTTGAGAAGGACCCTATAGCTCCATTAGGGCACTAATGCAGGCAGTGGGAGACAGAACTTCTGCTTCTTCCTGTGATGAATAGTTAATACAAAAATACCACTTAAATATTCCCAGAGCACGTACTGAAGCCTAGACTTACTTCCTCCCAGCTACCTGTGGTTTCTGAGGACCAGTACAGTGTGTTTGGTCTCAATGCACCTGCCTGCCACAGACCTGACCTTGCAGTGGCAAGCAGGGAGAAAGCTGACCCTGGGGGATAGTAGGGAGGCATGCTGGTCACAGCTGATCCCAGCCTTGCTGGGTACCCATATAAACAGAGTCTCTCCACAAGTTCGGTGAAACTTAGCACCTGGAAACACCCTTGCATACCACTTTGGACCTCCATGTTTCAGTGTCAGTCTTGCAAAGGATCTGATGATCTTCATCTTCGAAAGCTAGAGAACTGAACTGACAAACATGTGCTTAAATTCCTTTCTGGATCTAGCCTCAGCTGACCTACAGAGGAGACGTACTGAGCAAGTGCACTAGAAGATAAGATGGACTGGTGGCTGCTCTGCGTAGGGACCAAGTCAGGGTTTCTGGAAGGAAAAACATTTACAGAGTGCTTACTTTGGACAAAGACAGGTTTATTTATGATATAGAATGATAGATAGATGATGTAGGCATACTGTTCATATATGGCCTTAGTGAAGGATTCTCATTAATGACTTTTTTTTTCTACCTTAACACAGAAGCCTGCATATGTAACTATCAAGATCAAAAGCACTTTTTTTTCCCCTTAACTGTTAAAAATCACATTTTACATGTTTTCATGTCTACATTCTGGATATTTTACATGCTTTACATGTACTAATAGCATTGGAATATAGCACACATAGACAGAAAGGCTGATGTCCTGCTAAAAATTTTAACTTTAAAGTAAAACAGAGAACTTTTAAGGTTTCATCTATTAAAATGATAACATACAACATTATGGTAAAATAATGTTTTATGTTTTGAGAAAGAAAATATCAATATTGTTTTGAAAATATAATACACTATTTGTTTACGTCTAAGTTTGGGTTTTTTCCTTTGTAGAAGGCAGGAGCCCAGAGACTCAGTTTTGGATAGAGACAGTATAATTGATAGACAGAATAGAGCAGAGGGTATGTTGGTGTTCTTTGCTAATACAGTTGAACATAAACATGCAGTATTAAACTGATGTGCATTCATTTGTATAATCCAATTAATGTTTTTGTCATCTATGTCTGCATCCTGAAATATGCTGCAAACCACTTAATAGAGGGACAAATAAAGAAGGAACTGAATGTTTGAAGTAGTTTATTGTTCATCAATGCAATGACCTCAGCTAGGCAGATAAATATTATGCCAGGAATATGATATTCAGCTGCTGCTACAACCATTTCATCTTTTATGATGGGTAGACCTATGCTAGAGCAACTAGCCCTGAGCTCTGCATTAGAATTAGAAAATTTTTTCTCAAAAGTCCTGAGATTAATGTATATGGAAATACCAGCTAGTTTCGGTAGAACAGATATATCACAATGGAAATAATTCCGATCCACTTTCATTTCCTGTCTTTGGAACTGGAGAAGTTGGCAATATTTCCAAACTGATGGAATATGTCCAAAAAAGTGATAGCAAGTCATCATGTTTTTAAGTTCATGACTACAAACTTAGAACAAATCCATTTCCCTAAAATTTTACAGGGTTACAAGAGGTATTGTGACATACATTGTGTTCCTAAATTCCCTGCATGTAATTAGATACAATTAAAAATTAGATGACTTTATATTAAGAAGCAAACTTAAGACCTTGCTCATTGCAGAGGAAGAAGTTTCAATTGTTCACAGAGAAACAAAGCTGTAATAGTTACTGATATATTAAAGATGCCTAGAAAAGTCATTCAATATGGGATAAAGTTGCTAGTGACCAGTCAGAACCACGGTTTTTTGGCAAAAATTAAAATGAGTGAAGCCACATGAAAGGTTGAAGTGCAAATTTCTTGAGCAATATTTCATTAGGAAAAATCCCAAAGTCCTGTTCTTTTCAAATCATATCTACTAAACAAACATCAGTTGTTTACAGATCATTGGAGTTAAAGGATGCTTATGATTACCAAGAACAGAAGCTTGTCTTCACCTTTTCAGCTCTTCAGTTGTCATCTTCTTTACCTTGTAAAAAGGAGGAGGTGATTTGGCCTATGAATTAAAAAAAAAAAGGCAGTTTTCTCTTTCCTTCAGGCTATTCAGACACTATGAAAAACATTGATTTCCTGGATAGCAGTCAAGTTTTTCACAGAATGTTTTCTGACTATCCCAGTTCTTCTCAAGTAAGACAAAGTTTAACAATGGTTTCGTTGAAGCCAGCAACAGAGCACAAGCCTGAGGTGACTGATGGGGCACCAACCAATGCCAGACTGAATCAGAATATCTTCCTGATATACAAGAGGACAGTATTAGCCTGACTTAGGTCCAAACTCAGGTAGTCAGTGCCCCAGCATATCGCTGCATTGATGCTCCGCAGCTCCATACTGTGCTGGATCCTACAGTGCAGGCATGCAGCAGCTTTACACAATGTCACCGGACCAGAGTCTCCAAAGGATTTTACTAAACCTTCTCAGTTAGGAAAGCTGGCTGAAAAGAAGAGTTCTTGCTGGTTTTTGCATCTCCTCCCAGGCCTAGACAAGAGAACTATATCTGGATGGAAAATGGAAAAGGTAGTAAAAATCAGCACCCACAATGCAATCTTTTATGATAGTGTCCCATTCTTGTCCATGCATTTATCCAATAATAACTACTGCGTATCAGAAATCATGATCTCTCATTAGAAACCAAAGCATTGCTGCATAGCAGTGAGGCAGATCTACATTTGTGAGGCTCTTTTTTAGAGGATTTTATTCTTTCCAGTCACTTATTTCCACGTAATTTTCCTGCTTGCTCCGAAATGTTCTTTCTCCACGGCTCCCATAGTCTGGATTCCTTACATGGAGATTTTTTTTTTCTGACATCAAACAGACAGTTATTCCACATCCTAGATAAGTCAGTGTTGCAATGGAAGACACTGAGCTTGGCCTAAAAATTAAAATCTTTTTCTGAGCAATTAACTGGCTTCTTTTTTTTTTTTTTTTTAAGTTTCTTATGGAGACATTCCTTTTCTTCCTTGAAGCTGAAATTCTCCATCTCACCAATTGTGACCACTTGATGTGTCTTTTGTTCCTATTCTTGCTTTGTATTATTGACCTACCAAGTGTAAGTTTTCTTTTGTGTGTATCAAAAAGCATTGTAAGTGTTGAAAGCACAAAAGCACTTCACAAAAAAACCTCTTCATGTCCCATGTATAGGATTTGTTTAAAGTTTTTGACAATCTATAAATTAATCCGTTCAGTGTGTGGCATAGTTAGATGTCTTTACAGACCTCAGCATGCTGCTGCCTAAACATTTTATCCCCGACTGCAGGGTAGTTTGAGCCCAGGCACTTCCCCATTTATTTTTCATGCAGTAGCTTTTCTTGGGGGCATGTGACCTTGATGTGTTGCTAACACTCTGAGATTTATTCAGCAGCTTAGTTTGGTGAGGCAGACTGCTTCATTAAGTCAATCCCCATGCATTTGCAGCTCAAGACATAGCTGTGAGACATGTTTCAAGTTAACAGTTTACCTCCCAAAATTGTGCTTCATGTTACAAATCTAAGTACTTCTGCTCTCCTAGTGCAATGCCTTATCTTTCCATCACGTTCACTGCAGTTTACCTTCTCAAAGCAGAGCGCATGCACACACCATGTAACAAACAATACATGCCACAGAAGACCCAGGAAGGCCAAGAGGTAGCTTTCGTCTTCTGTTATCTTTCTCACAACTGCCTTAGACATTATGTCTAAATACAGATGTCCCGGATGTTCTTGATAAGAATTTCACATCCCACTTCTTGGCATTCTTAGTCTTACTCTACTTTCAGTGTGCTTCAAGTATTTTCAGTGTTTTATATGGACTAGTGTCCCCACAGATGCCTATGCTTCAAAATGCAGCTGTTTGGTGGCACAAACACCTCAGACCCTTGGGGTGGCTTTGAATCAAAGAGAAAATAACTCAGAACTTGAGCTCTAGAAGAAGAATGTACTCACTGGATGTGGGGGCTCTAAGCAGCTGTGGGAAGAATGCAGTATCAAGAAAACTATGCAATACTGCAGAGACAAGAAAGGGTAAAGTCAGGGACAGAATTTCCTTTTCTCTCCAGCTGCTGTTTTTCTGATTAACTGATGCATCTTTAAAAGACCATGAGCTCCCTTAAAGTCAGAACTCATCTGTGGATCAAGTATGAGCTTGAGTTTAGAAAGGGGTGTCAGCTACAAAATTCTCTTGCAGCCAAGTAGCTAAGGGAAAAGTAGAAAGAACCAGGACATAACTCTTCAATTGCTGCCATTGTTACAAAGGATATTGGAAAATATTTGCCAAAGTTCCTTCCGGCAGTTGTAAGTACTCCCCTTACCTTCTCCTAACAAATATAAAGGAATATACATCAGCTGCAGCACTATCCAGCAACAGAAACAAATTCCAAGATATCTTTCAGGGTAAACTTCCTTTTGCTGCCCCTGTAGCCCCTTGTCTGAAAAACTACACAGGGTATGTGATACTAAGAGGGAGTTTCTCTCCCACTGCTTGGTGCCACTGATATTTGCTCTTGCTGTAGAATATGCAGCACTGTAACATTGTTTAGAACTGCAGCAGTCTGACACATAAAACCATTCCTACCATGACAAAAAATAACTGATCTCCCATCCATTCCTGCCCCTACAAAAACTTTTTACTAATTTGGCTGATCATTTCTTCCCGCAGAATTATTCTGCAGAAAAAAATTTAAACAGGTAGAAGTTTTAGTGTCAGAATGAAAAAGCAAAGGGAATAATGTTTATTAAGACAAGAGCAGTTTGTATTCTCATACAACTACACCAGCCAGGGAGAAAGTCCATGAAAACAAAGATATTTATCATTTTCCTCTGCCCCAATCCTATCTACAAGGAATAGGTGAGACAGCATTTGGTTCACCAAGCACCCAGAATGAGGAACAGGGAAGACCACCTGATGATGTGTACATAAACACAGATATTGAGAAAGGCCCATTATAGCATTGGCATCATCCTAATTCTGAGTAAATATATCAGAAAAAGGTATGCTAGGGATAGTTACAGTCACTAAGGCTAATAAGAAGCTATAAAATATTTGAACTTCTCACTTTAACTGAGCAGCTGACATGCTTCTTTAACATCAGCAAACTTCAATAAAGCTCAGGGGAAAATACTGTTTGATACGTGAACAAATATTACATATATTAAGTATAAATATAAGGCCATCGCCTTAGTGCTCAAGAATTTGACCTTTTATCAACTTTGTTTCTACTGGCCAAATATCCTAATTCATATGGTGCCTTTCAAAATTTTGTGATTGTAATCACAATCGTGAATCTGTCAGTGTCCTGAATTAGTAGTCCATGAATTCTCCAGAGCAATCCAAAAGCCTTGTATAATGCTTTGCAATGAGAGAGACGAATGGGAATGCACCTTATTAATCACACTTACCAGCTTGGAAAGGTCATCTGTGCAAATTCCATTATTTTCTATGGAATCAAAGAATCACAGAATGGTAACAGTTGGAAGGGACCTCTGGAGATCATCTGATCCAACTCCTTCACCAAAGCATGTCGCACAGGAACGAGTCCAGGCAGGTTTTGAATATCTCCATGGAAGGAGTCTCTACAACCTCTCTGGGCAGCCGTTTCCAGTGCTCTGACAGGCTTAATGTAAACAAGTTTTTCCTCATGTTGAGGCAGAATTTCCTGTGTTCCAGTTTGTGACGGTTGCCCTTTGTCCTGTTGCTGGGCACCACTGAAAATGTCTGGCCCCATCGTCTTGACACCCGCCCTTTAGATATTTGTAAGTGTTGATAAGGTCCCCTCTCAGTCTTCTCTTCTCCAGGCTAAACAGACCCAGATCTCTCAGCCTTTTGTTATAAGAGAGATGCTCCAGTCCCCTCGTCATCTTTGTAGCCCTCTGCTGGACTCTCTCCAGTAGTTCCCTGTCTCTCTTGATGGACCCAGTACTCCAGATGTGGCCTCATCAGGGCAGAGTAGAGGGGGAGAAGAAATTCCCTCGATCTGCTGGCCACGCTCTTCTTAGGGCACCCCAGGATATCATTGGCCTTCTTGGCCACAAGGACACATTGCTGGCTCATGGCTAACTTGTTCTCTACAACTCCCAGGTCCTTCTCTGCAGAGCTGCTCTCCAGCAGGTCGACCCCCAGCCTGTACTGGTGCATGGGGTTATTCTTCCCCAGATACAGGACCCTACACTTGCCCTTGTTGAACTTCATTATGTTCCTCCCCACACAGCTCTCCAGCCTGTCCAGGTCTCGCTGAATGACAGCACAGCCTTCTGGTGTGTCAGCCACTCCTCCCAACTTCGTATCGTCAGCAAACTCGCTGAGGGTGCACTCTGTCCCTTCATCCAGGTCATTGATGAATATGTTGAATAAGATCAGACCCAGTAAGAACCCCTCGGGAACACCACTAGACACAGGCCTCCAACTAGACTCAGCACCACTGATCACAGTCCTCTGAGTTCTGTCCTTCAGCCAGTTGTCTATCCACCTCAATGTCCACTTGTCTATCCCACATTTCCTAAGCTTACCTACGAGGATGTTGTGGGAGACAGTGTCAAAATGTTTGCTAAAGCGGAGGCAGACAACATCCACTGCCCTCCTCTTGTCCACCCAGCCAGCCATGCCATCACAGAAAGCTATCAGGTTGATCAAGTGTGATTTCCTCTTGGTGAATCCATGATGACTACTCCCGATAATTCCCTTTTCCTCCACCTGTTTAGAGATAACAGCCAGAATGAGCTGTTCCATCACCTTTCCGCGGATGGAGGTAAGACTGACTGTTGTGTAGTTGCCTGGATTCCCCTTCTTGTCCTTCTTGAAGATTGGAGTTACATTGGCTTTCCTCCAGTGCTCAGGCACCTCTCCTGTCTTCCATGATCTGTCAAAGATGACGGAAAGTGACTTAGCAATAACATCTGACATTTCCCTCAGCACTCACAGGTGCATCCCATGGGGGCCCATGGATTTGTGAGCGTCCAGTCTGGTTAAGAGATCCCTAACTTAATCCTCCTTGACCAAGGGGCACTCTTCCTTCCTCCAGACTTCCTTTCCTACTTGCGAAGTCTGGGATTCCTGAGGACCAGCCTTAGCAGGAATGACTGAGGCAAAGGCGGCATTCAGTAACTCTGCCTTCTCTGTATCCTCCATCACCAGGGCACCCGCCTCATTCAGTAGGAGGCCTACGTTTTCCCTGGTCTTCCTTTTGCTATTGATGTATTTCAAGAATCCCTTCCTACTGTCTTTGATGTCCCTAGCCAGACTTAATTCCAAATGGGCCTTAGCCTTCCTCGTTGCATCCCTGTATACTCTGACACTATTTCTATATTCCTCACAAGTGGCCAGTCTCTTTTTTCACACTTCCTTCTTCCCTTTGAGTGTTTCCAGAAGCTACTTGCTCATCCAAGCAGGCCTTCTGCCTCCTTTGCTCAATTTCTTCCTCATAGGGATGCATCGGTTTTAGGATTGGACAAAGTGCTGCTTGAATAGCAACCAGCTCTCTTGGGTCCCCCTACCTTCTAGAGCCCTAGCCCGTGGGATTCCTCCAAGTAGGTCTTTGAAGTTGCTAGTTAGCTCTCTTGAAGACTAGGGTTGCAATCTTACTGATTGCCCTGCTTCTTCCATGCAGAATACTGAACTCTACCATCTCATGGTCACTACAGTCAAGGCTACCCCCAACCTTCACATCCCCAACCAGTCCTTCTTTGTTTGTTAGTATGACATCCAGCAGTGCACCCCTCCTTGTTGGCTCCTCCACAATCTGAGTCAAAAAGTTATTGTCAGTGTTTTGCAAGAACGTCTTGGAATGTGGGTGCTTGGTTATGTTGTTTTCCCAGCAAATATCAGGGTGGTTGAAGTCCCCCATGAGGACCAGAGCCAGTGACTGTGAGGCTGCTTCCAGCTGTCTGTAGAAGGCTTCATCTAACTCAGGCAGCCTACAGCAAAAACACCCACAACAATGTCTCCCATCTTAGCCTGCCCCTAATTCTTACCTATAAGCTCTCAACTCCCTCGTCTTGCCCCCCTAGGCAGACCTCAATACACTCCAACTGCTCTCTCACATAAAGAGCAACTCTCCCACCTCGCCTAATTGGCCTGTCTTTCCTAAAGAGTACATAGCTGTCCATGGCAGCATTCCAATCATGTAAGCTGTCCCACCATGTCTCAGTAATGGCAATGAGATCATGGCTCTGCAACCCCACACAGACCTCCAGCTTTTCTTGCTTATTCCCCACTCTGTGTGCATTGGTGTATAAGCATTTCAGGAAGGAAACTGAGCATACAGATTCCACCCTCAAGGAGTGGTAGGCCTTTTGGTATTCAGAAATACTAGGATGCTGCCCCATTAGTACTAAGCTACTATCCCCAGGCAGCTCTCTGGCAGGCCCAGATACATTGCCATCCCCCTTCGAATCTAGTTTAAAGCTCTCTCAATAAGCACTGCTAACCTTTGTCCCAGAATCCTCTTCCCCCTATAAGATAAGTTTCTCACAGAATCACAGAATGTTAGGGGTTGGAAGGGACCTTGAAAGATCACATAGTCCAGCCCCCCTGCCAGAGCAGGACCACCTAGAGTAGGTCACACAGGAACACATCCAGGCGGGTTTTGAATGTCTCCAGAGAAGGAGACTCCACAGCCTCTCTGGGCAGCCTGTTCCAGTGCTCTGTCACCCTCACAGTGAAAAAGTTTTTCCTTATGTTAATGTGGAACCTCCTCTGCTCCAGCTTGCACCCGTTGCCCCTTGTCCTGTCATTGGACATCACCGAGAAGAGCCTGGCTCCATCCTCCTGACACTCACCGTTTACGTATTTCTAAACATTGATGAGGTCACCCCTCAGTCTCCTCTTCCCCAAGCTAGAAAGACCCAGCTCTCTCAGGCTTTTATCAGAAGGGAGATGTTCCACTCCCTTAACCATCTCTGTGGCTCTGTGCTGGACTCTTTCAGGCAGTTCCCTGCCCTTCCTGAACTGAGGGGCCCAGAACTGGACACACTATTCCAGATGGGGTCTCACCAGGGCAGAGTAGAGGGGGAGGAGAACCTCTCTTGACCTGCTGACCACACCCCTTCTAATACGCCCCAGGAGGCCATTGGTCTTCTTGGCCACAAGGGCACCTTGCTGGCTCATGGCAACCCTGCTGTCCACCAGGACCCCCAGGTCCCTTTCCCCTACGCTACTCTCCAACAACTCAGTCCCCAACCTATACTGGTACATGGGGTTGTTCTTTCCCAGAGGCAAGACTCTACACTTGCCCTTGCTGTATTTCATTAAATTTCTCCCCATCCAGCTCTCCAGCCTGTCCAGGTCTCTCTGAATGGCAGCATGGCCTTCTGGTGTATCAGCCACTCCTCCCAGTTTTGTGTCATCAGCAAACTTGCTGACAGTGCACTCTGTCCCCTCATCCAGGTCATTGACGAATATATTGAATAGTACTGATCCCAGAACTGACCCCTGAGGGGCTCCACTAGATACAGGCCTCCAACTAGACCCTGTCCCATTGACCACAACTCTCTGACGTCTTTCCTTCAACCAATTCACAATCCACCTCACTATCCGATCATCCAGACCACACTTCCTCAGTTTAGCTGTGAGGATGCTGTGGGAAATGTTGTCAGAGGCTTTACTGAAATCAAGATAAACCACATCCACTGCACTACCATCATCTATCCAGCTGGTTAAGTCTTCATAAACAGCTATCAAGTTGATCAAACATGATTTCCCTTTGGTGAAGCCATGTTGACTGCTCCTAATGACCCTCTTATCCTTGATATGCCTAGAGACAGCACCGAGGATAAGTTGTTCCATCACCTTTCCAGGGATGGAGGTGAGGCTGACTGGTCTGTAGTTACTTGGGTCCTCCTTTCTGCCCTTTTTGAAGACTAGAGTGACATTTGCCTTCCTCCAGTCCTGAGGCACCTCTCCTGTTCCCCACAACTTACCAAAGATGATGGAGAGTGGTCTAGCGATGACTTCTACCAGCTCCCTCAGCACCCATGGGTGCATCCCATCAGGGCCCATGGATTTATGTATGTCCAGGTTCCTTAATTTGTCCCTAACCCAGTCCTCATCAACGAAGTCAAACTCCTCCTTTATCCTGACTTCCTCTGGGGCCTCAGGGGTCTGGAACTCCTGAGGACAGTCTCCAGCGGTATAGACAGAGGCAATGAAGGCTTTCAGTAACGCCACCTTCTTTGTATCCTCTGTCACCAGGGCACCGCCTCGTTCAGCATTGGGCCTACATTGCCTCTAGTGTCACTTTTGTCTGCAATGTATTTGAAGAAGCCCTTTCTGTTGTCCTTGACTTCCCTTGCAAGGCTTAACTGCAAGGAGGGCGTTGCTTTCCTAGTTGCCTCCCTACATCAAGACTTGGTGTCTTGAAGATCAATCCACAATCAAAGAACCCGAAGTCCTGCTGGTGGCACCAGTCTCAGAACCCAGCATGCATCTGCTGGCTCTTGCTGTTTACCACCTCACTGTTCCCCTCAACTGGAGGCATAGAGGAGAACAAACATGACCTGAGCTCCAGAACATTTGACCAGTTGTCCCAGGTCTCTGAAATTTTTCTTCATTGCCCTAGGACTTCTTCTCACAACCTCATTGCCTACCTGAAAAATCAGAAGAGGATAATAATCTGAGGGTCACACCAGGGGTGAAGCTTCATCTTCACATCCTTAACCTGGGCCCCAGGTAGGCAGCAGACTTCCCTATGTGGTGGGTCTGGCCTGCATATTGGTCCTTCCACCCCATTCGGAATTGAGTCCCCTACAACAAGGACTTGTCTTTCTTTTTATTGGATGTTGCAAACTGAGCATAGCATTCACTGCCTCCAAACAGTTAATGATGCCACCACTAGCATGAGGCTTGCCAGCCTTGAAATGGTTGACACAAGCTGTGGGGTTGCTCACTTGCACCAGCAGTGCAATAACATCTTAGTATTTATTGGGTGTCACATCCATGTGTTCTCGTCTGCTCTGCTGTCAAGGCAGTGGGGTAAGACACTCATGTAGTGCCATTAATATTTCACCAAAATGTAATATTCACAAAATATTAATAATAATGTTTCACAGTAATACTTTGCCTATTCCGTCAATGACTAAAGTGTTATAGGTGAGTTGGTGCTCACTGTGTCATTCAGTACAGTGGGTTTCTAGAAGTGTGTGCTAATATGTCTCACATAGCAACTGTAGTCCGTGACAGTCCTCTTTCATCCCCATTCATTCACTGAGGCTGCATTGCTCCTGACTGGGAACCGTTGCCTCCATTTTCCCTGGCCTCAGAGCACCATTTAAAGCAAAATACTGCTGACATGTCCTGGCATCAGCTTATGCAGAGTCATGAGAAAGAAATCCTGTCTCATAAAGAGCAATAGCTCTTGGCCACAGTCAGGGCAAGTAAATGCACATGAGCTGAACTATTGCCAGGAAACTAGTTTTGCAAGACCAGTAATCAACAACAGAACTTTCCCCACAAGCTTGGCAGAAGGAAAGCATGGAGTGATGTGATGAATTGTGGCATTATGGAGGGCAGATACCCAGCCAGCCGTAGTGTGCCCATGAAGACTTAGAGCACTGAGGACTGTTAGGCAATGTTCAGTGGCACAGCAGAGGACCTCACAACTACTTCCCTAATGGTTAGTATAACCTCTAGGCAAACACTAATACCGAAGAATAAAACAACACAATTCCAATGAGCTTGCTTGGAACTTTAGTTTGGAGGCTAATCCTAAATCCACTGTTTGTAACAGGGCTTTTGGGAATGGCATCCTGAGCTCATCTTTGCTATATTTCTGCTTTGCACCTGAGCAAGGTCCCTGATCCATCCCTGTGGGTAACACTATTGCTAATATCTACAGTCCTGGCAGATCTTGGATGTTGCTGAGAGTGGAAATTCATGTGGAGAAAAGAAGTGTAATCTCCATGAAAAGCAACTATCATCAATCTCTGTGCATTGCCCTTGCAGTCTAATCTGTTGAGGAAACTGTTCATTGTGTGGATTACCATCGCTAGGGTTAAAGCCTGGGCAAAACTAGTAATTTTCGCTCTATTGGACTGGGGCTACAGATATCAAATTTTGTGGCTTGTCTTAAGTTAAAAAATTAAAGGCTGTTTGCTGCATACACAATCATTAAAACCAGCCTTTAACAGACAATAAACAAGAAAGGATACATCCTGCTCTGAGCTATGGTTTTGTAAGCTTGACTTCCATAGAGGAAAACTGAGTGAAATTACGTGGCCAATGGTATGCAGAAGGCCTTGGTAGCTGTTAAATCAGTCGACCTGTGTGGATAAGGCCTCCGTTTATATAAGTTTCAGGTTGAGGAAAACAAGTTACAATGGTAAAAAAATGGTGTCTCGTTAGAACAGTGGGCTCCAGAACCACCAGCAGCATCATGACCAGTTTTGTTGCTCAAGGTTTGCACCTTATTTATTCAGCATAAGACTATAGTGCTAACCTCTCCTTAACAAACATGAACAATACCAACAGGGAAGTATCAGCCTTGTCTTCTTAAGATGCCATTTTGATTTTTTTCCAAGGACAGCTAGAGAAGACTTAAGTTCAAAGAAACAGTGAGCTGTTTTGCTTTGCTCAACTGACCTTTAGTGATTCTGACTGCAGAAAATGTGCCTCCAGTTTGACTCATTCTTTTCCCCTCAGATACAGTCTTAGCTTGTCATTAAGGAATGTTATTAAAGCAGCTCTTGAGAAAGCATGCTGGTTTTCCCCCCAGTTATAGTGGAAGTATAATTACAGGATAAGCTGCAATGAGTTTATGTCAACACGTTCGGCTCAAGTCACATGTCAGAGAACAAATTAACTAAATAAAAGCTAAAATTTCACATGTTCTGCGTTCTTGAACTATGCATTTGAATTGGATACTTCTGTTTCTGCATAGACAGAAAGAGGGAGAGACCATTCATCCTCCCAAAATGTGCAGATGTTTCTTCCTCTAGGCTTCCAGTCAGTTAAAAACCATTGTACTGCTAATCTCTCTTGCTACGAAATATTTATGAAGAAAGGATGCGCTTAACATAATCAGGATTGTTGTTCAAAAAGATGGGGATTCTTTTGTACTGTCATGGGCAAAATTCCCTCATTTTTATCCATGCAAATTGGGCAGGAATGAGGATTTATTAACAAAATATCTGTTGAAAAGACAACGCTCACTCTTTCTTAATCTGAAAGGGAAATAAAGTTATGAAAACATTTTCCAATTTTGAACATTTTTATTTTCTTTGCAAATATATTTGTCCTCCTTTCTCTTTGTTAAAATCTAAAAATGAAAGGCTTCAAAATGGCTACAAAGCCCATGTGGGCTGAAGAAAATATATGTTGTGACTGTGAACAATTAAGTTTGGCATGAGTGTAACCCAGTCAGGAAGTGGCTAGAGATCAGTCATACCTGTGACCACCAGAAGCTCAGATAGGGTTTTGCTTGCTTTCTGTGTGCACAACATTGAAGTATATTTTTAGTGGAGAATAAACCCAAAGTGATAACTCCTGCACTGTGCTGAGGTTTTATGAGACTGGCCGACCTTCCCTGGGCCAGACGTTGTGGCCACTTTCCTTGAGGTGACTTATATCTACTGTAGCCCTCTTAGAAGGTCAGTTGGTATGATTGAGCTGATTGAGGTGGATTATTAAATAGTGAAATGACAAAGGTGCATGGAGTGACATGCATGAGAAAATACAATGACACAGGAGTTGTGAATTTGCATTGCTTCTGTGCATTTGATTCAACTACTTGAAACCTCTCAGTGTCTTCCTACCTACAGGCCACACACAAAAACCTGCCCTGCTTTCGTAGATCCTTGGACCAAACCAAGCTTTAGATATCTAAGATGGGATGTAGGCAGAGTGAAGCTCTTTATATTCAAAATTTCCATTCTGAAACATGTTCTCAGTTACTGCATAACTCTGGAGGCACCTAAACTTCATTATGTTTTTCATTATAGCTTTGACTGTCATCTTTAAAATTTCCCAGAAGCTCTTCTTTTTTGGCATGCATGGAAGCATCTCATTCCTGATAACACTCAGCAGCTCTCAGCCCCTAAGCTCAGGCACTCCTTAAACACTACCTCTGCCTATGCTGAGGATCTAGCAGAATATCCCTGGACAATTAGGTCCACTAGAAATACGGTGTTTTCAACTGATTTCCTTAATACTATGGACAAAGAAAGACCCAATAGATCCACAATTAATGTTCTTGTCCAGAATGTAAAGAGTCTGTATTTCTACTCCAGCTCAAGATTCCTCATAAGAATCTGTTCATAGGACTCCTGATTTAGTAACTTCCTACACTTTTTCAGTTTGGCTCCCTATCAAATGGCATTTCTGAGAGGTGAGGATATGACAGTTTTCCAGTTAAGAATCTGATTTCTGTGCAAGCATCCGTGTTATATCTCTTGCTTCTGAAATAAACAGAAGAACAGGGAGGAGAAACAGAGAGAGAAATGTATCAAAATTTCTGCAAGTGAAACAGTCGATATATTAGCTTCTGATCATGAACAAGACATGAACAAGGGGTAAAATCTGGTAAGCTACAATGTTCTCTTCATTGCTGTCACAACACCACTGGTGGCACTTGGACTATCACACCATGTTCACTGCTCCTCCCTGGAGCTAAAATTGAAAGCGACTCCATTTTTTTTTTCAAGGTTTCTTAAACTGTTAGGAAGTTGAGTAGTCCTTCCAGTCACAGTGTTTGGAAGGTCTAATGTTCAAAAAACATAAGGAAGCACACTTAATGGTCCATATGTCAACTGAGAAATTTCAGAAGATCTAAAGGAAACTGAGGCTAAATCAATGAGTCTCCTTCCACAAGTGCCTGTTTCAAAGGTCTGGTTTTGACAACTAGTTACTTTTAGACAGCAAAATTTAAGTGAGATGAATCTTACTGTTAGGAGTCTTAAAGTCTGCATAACATTTTTGGTTTTTTTCATGATTTCACACAGCAACACAGTTTTTCTTCCCTCTTATAAAACTATTCTTCACTTCTCAAAGTCAAATCAGCTAGATTGAATTCATGTTCTATACCACAGTCACCCAAAATGGAAAAAATGGTTCTAACTACAATTTTCTAAGCTGCTTCCAATAGATTATATTTTATGGAAATCATCCTTCAAACTCTTTCTAGTATTACATTTCTCTAATTTCATTTGGTATGTTTATTGTAATTCATAGCATTCACTCTCTCTCATATTCATAATAGAAATCTGGTTTTAATAATCACAGAATCTGACTACATTTATCAAAGATTTAGAAATCGCCAATAAACTTCAGAATACCATTTTTTAAAATAAAAATATCTGTCTGCGTTTTGGGGAGATATTACAAGACAGTGGAGTTTAAGAAAACTTCAGTTACTGGATCTGTAGGAAAAAAACATTCCTGTATCCAATATGATATGATAAGTCAGGGTTTTCTAAAGACGTTTTTGTGCTGCCTGGCATCTGCCTTTTGTTTAGTCAGTCAAATGAATATGTTTACTTTTGACATATTTGATCACAAATTTAATGAGATAGCTGTAAAACAAGAGAGTTGAAATTAGCTTTCTGGAAAGGAATAATACAGAAAAGGTGTAAAAAAAATCAATTATATCTTAAAAAAAAATAAAATCATTCCCACACAGATGTTAGGTGTTTCAGCTGTTTAATGCATTGGGTTTTTTTTTCTGAGAATGCATCTAGACTCTGCTGCTTTTTCTAAAGTAAATTAATTTGGAGGTTGCTTCACTAAACCCTGTCCGAAGTCTCTTGAAATGCGAATAAAAGTTCCCCCTTGAGTACCATAAGGCCACAGGGGCTGGTGGGACTGTTCTTACTATTAGAAAAGGATCACATCATTTGGTATGAGCAACAAACTCTTCTCCAGAGAAGCCAGGTCTACAGTACCTGCTGGTAAGTTGGAGGTCAGAACTGGGATACAGCAGCAGAGCCGCAGGAACAAATCTCCTGCCAGTCAGTTCAGTTAGGTGCTTAATGTAATCTGATCACTTCCTGTTACAAACTTACTGCAAGCAGTTTCTAATAATGCAAGGGAAATAGAAGCAAAAAACCTGTTCTGTAATATTGCTACAAAATTTGAGAAGGCTGAAAGGTTCCGGTATCAGCCCCTCTGTGTCTACCTGCCTAAAAACCTCATTAGTAGTGGCATAGAACAGGAAATTATTGATAAATCACAAGTTATAACATTTTTACAGGATGCCATAATAAAATGAACAAAATGGAAAGTCTCAAATGAGTAGTTTAAATCCTTCAATTTCAGTGTCTGTTTCCTGATTTTATATCACTGTGGTGAACTTTACTAATGCAGTGCATATTTATAATCCATAGATAAGGAACTTAAACTGTTACCTCCAATGTCTGTTGTACCCAGGGAAGTATACAATAAATTGGGGTAGGTGCAGATAACGCTCCAAACTGAGCACAGTGAAGGGAGCTGCACAGCCACATGCCTGAAAAAAATGTCATGTAATAAAACAGCAGAGCAAAGGATAGACTAGCTAAAGAAAATTCTGATCCCAACCTCTTTCTTTCCCACAGAGAACTCATGCTTATATGTGCAAGGGAAAGTTTGAGTGAAAAAGGGCTCCAGTACAAATTACCCAGGTATTTCTGAAAGGGAGATGTGGCAAACTAGCTGCTCATCTTTTGTTTATTGACCTAAGAATGTTTCATATCAGTGATGTCACGTTTGGTAAGAAATAGAAATTGCATAATGCCATGAGACCATTTATGAAACAGGGACCAAATTCTCAAACATAAACCCAGGGACGAAAGTCTTTGCCTTCAGAGGCCTAGGCAGGGTGTCGTGGAGAGCATCAAAATACCTGGTCCCTCATCACACCCCTCCCACCCTCCTCGTCTTTCTAAATTTTTTCCAACTTTTCCCTAAAAAATCTTTTCTTATTTTAATGCTATACCCAAGCAGAAAATATAAAAGTTATTTTATATGTATTGGTGTTGAAAAGAATGGATGAATAGTCTATTTCATCAGAAATGTTCTCTTGAATGAAATGACTTTAAATAGAAAAAAATTTAGACACAAAACATTCAATCTGTGAAGTCCTCATAGCACAAATACATACTTTTAGGGCTCTTTACTCTCATCCTCACAGACAGAGCCAGCGCCCTGATTAAAGCAGGGTCAAGCTTAATGTCCTTGTTAAGGATGAATTGGTTCAAAAACGTGTTTACAGAGAAACTGTTGCTGCAAACAAGCTGTATAATATGAGACTTAAGAAAGCAAATGTGTTCAGCTTATCATAGCAAAGGCAAACAGGTGACTTGGCTATTGTATGTGACAGGTAATTGTACATGGAAAGGTTTGTCAGTCAGGACTTTCTCAGTCTTGCTGACAAAGTAATAACAATTTAGTGGCAAAAAGTCAACTTGGACAAATTTAACTTTGAAATAAAAGGAAAATTCCTGACAGGTCTTTGAGGAGCAATTAGGCATATAGAGGGAGACAATTAACTCGTTGTAAGTTGAAGTCTTTAAAACAAAGATGTCAAATCTCTTCTCTGAAAAATGTACTTAAATACAGACTGGATTTTTGCAGCTTCTGGGATATATTATTTGACTGTGTATCATTTGCATGGGAGCTAAGGGAAGAAAGTGGAGTGGGGAAGGGCTAGATCATGAGGTTTTCTTCTTACCACAGAGTTTGTGAGAGACTGAATGGCCCAGATGCCCCTGCATGGGCTTTTGGGGAGCAGATTTGCCTGCATGGCCTTCAGCATCCTCAGAGTACTTGCAGCAGGACTGTAACACAATGTCTGTAATCTAGTCCAAACACCAACACTGTCCTCATTCTTAGGTCGTGCTGTTTTCTCATTGTCTCACTGTTCCTTTGAATTTTGTATTCTTTGCTGCACAACAGCTGTATTTCAATAGAACAACATGTGCCAATATGCACTAACAGAAAGAGAGTGAGGGGAAAAAAAAGTTTTGATTTCAGCTCCACTTATTTACATCTGGTGTTACTTTACTGATTTCTGACACTAAACTGATGCCATATAGTTATGAATTCTGCAAGATACTGAATAGTCTGATTTAACACACTTAACATTAAGTACCTAAACAGTTTAGCTAATGTCAGTGAGACTAATTATTAGTTTATTATTGCAAGTTTAAGTGTTTTTCTGGGTACAGGCCACAACACTCAGAACAGTAAAGAAAGAAATCCTCTAAATATTTTTCCATTGCTAAAGGGTTCATCAATTTGCAGAAAAATATTGGGGGGGAATCGAATTTTTACTGTAGGCTAGAGATCCGTAACACACTTGTCAAATCTTTTTTCTTCAAAGCCTCAAGTAATGCTTGTGAAATACCTGGGAACTCACAATAGATGAACGTTGCATTCACTACAGTCTAAAAACAGCTTCCCAAACAGATTAAAATATAATTTATTTAGGAAATTTGCTTTGGTCCATTCGTTGAAAGCTTTGAAGATAACAAGGCCTGTGTATAAAGGGGAATGTACAACGTTTCCAGGACCATCGAGGATATGCAGACATTTACTTTCCAACTCAGTAATTTTCCCAGACTGTTATTAGAACCAGGAGTTCTCTTTCTGGAGAGTGTGAGAAGTATGCCACACATCTCAACACTGGTTAATTTTTGTTTTTATAGGACTCTTAATTGAAATAAAAATGTTCTTTCAGTAATGTTTATATTGGAAGAAGAGGATATATCTCGCAAATATGAAGGTTAAAAGTAAAGGCTGTAACATGCTGGTCAGGAAACTGAAGATTAGTGCTTCTTGGATTTGTTGTCACCTGACATATCCATAGCTCTTGAATGGATCTCCTAGATCCACAACTAATTTGCTAGTTAAGGTAGGTGTGCTTACTTTGTGGCAACATTAACAACAAAGTTTATTTGATGTTAAATGATGGTGATACCGTCATTTGCATGACAAATATATAAAGCTATGCTGAATGATCTTCCAGTGTTATTTTCATTACTATAAATGCATTTATTTGATTGGATCCAGTATAAATTCCCAAATAACGGCAGAAAATATTTCTTCTGAAAGCTCAAAAACACAGTATCAGAAACAGTATCAAGGGAAAATATTACATCCTACACCTTAAATTTACCAACCATAACATAAAGGGAATCCTGACTTATGTCTGTCTTGTCTTTTCCGTACTTTTGTGTGAGGGAGGATGTATGAACTAACACGGCGGGGCTTATGAAAGTTGAAATAAGCAATGAGGACAATATTTTTCATATTTCATGTCAAATCTTCCACCTATCCACTATATCAAGGCTGGACAGATCAAGGGGAAGTATTTAAAGGCTGCTACATTATTTTTTTCCTGTTATGAAAAGTAGATCACTTCTGGTAACGTCTCTATTGAAGAAAACCTTTGTGATCTCAATAGAACTCTGCGTGTGTTTTAAAAAAAACATCTGGGTTAATCATTACTGGATTTCTACTACTCTCTTCTAACAGCAAACGACTGCAACTAGGGTTATGACTTTGACTGTAGCTATCTCTTGTGCTACAGTACCAAGGAGAGTGTTGTCCTGTAAACTGACATCTGTATTTTAATGACTCATTGAGGAAGCTTATTGTTTCATTTTGGTTTTGCATACTGAAATCCACTGCACTATCTTGGAGGTACTAAGTCATGAATTTTCATAGTGAGACCACTCAGGAACTTCAATTTTCAGTGCTGGGACAAAACATGACACATAAAAGGTGTGAACCTTTGTAAACTATTCTCTTAGCACCAGTTTCTTGTAATCAGATTGCATTTCCTTTTGAATAAATAAGAATTCCATGCCATCCTTTCCATCTCACGTCATCCCAGCAGAAGCAGCTGCTCACCAGCATTTCTGCAGGTAAGTCCATGCTGCAAGGTGGGTTACATAATGGATTGTAATGAGATACACTAAAAGTTTTGCCCATGAATCTAAGAAGGGCTCTCCTGGAGCAGGTCCCACAGGTGCTGTAATAGCCAAATAATGTAGATGAGTAGCTTTTTTGACCTCATTGTAATCTTCCAATGCTGTTTCACACAGTAAGGTGAATGCAACCTGTTGATGTATTTTTAGGAGAAGGGTAAGGAGTCACATTTTGCGCACACATATTTTTTTAATTCTATCGTTGCACCTAGTGTTCTGAAGATTTCACAGCTGTTTCCAGCATGTGCCTGTGTGACACCAGCTGCTCTAAAGAATCCTGCCTCTTCTTTCATGGGTTCAGTACTGAAGGCAAACATAGCTGCTACAAAGCATCCAATTTTTCTGCCAGTATAACTCCATTGTGTTCCTATCCAGTGTGTAGTGCGAGCCTGAGCCACTGGCTCATCAAAGAAGGAAGAGGAAGGAAACTGGTAATGGGAGCTGGTTGTCCTAAGGCTTTAGATATGTGAAACTAAAGAGGGCAAGGTGCATTAATATACATCTCTGAAATCATCAAAGAATCAAAGTTTCAATTTCTAGGACCTCCTGGCAATGTAAGTCCACATCGAACTGAAAACAGCCATTGCAAAGGTTTCAGAGAAGAGGGACTGAAATCACTTCTTTAAATGAAATTATTTCTAGAATGGGGATTTATTAAATTAGAACAGAGCTTTCCTAAAAAAAAAAAAAACAACAAACAAACAAACAAACAAACAAACAAAACAAACCCACAAAAAAGCTATTCTGTGAATATGTGTTCATGTGTGCACAGCGTGCACCTGCTTCTGATACTTCTGACACACAACAAGGAGTCAGGAAAAAAAACAAGCCAGAGATTTCCTCTGATCTAAAAGACTGTGTTCCCCTGTGGCCTCTCAACAGGTTTGAGGACTAAGGAGAACTATTCCCAAAACTAATACTTCCTTGTAGTCTGTGTCCTGATGACATATTACAGAATAAGGTGGTAATGATTCCAAGCACTTCAGTAAAGCCATGTCTATCCACTGAAAAAAAAGATACTTGTGTGCATTCAAGGTCGTCTTTTTGTTTGTGCTGCTTTTTTTGTTGTTGCTATGAATATCACTCCTGAATAGTCCTGTCTCTTCCTGTTCTTTTGTTAACTGCCTTCAGAGAAGGCACGGTTCTTACCAGTGCACTATCCATTTATGAAAATCTGTAGGCCATGGAGCCCTGGATGACAAAATATATTAACCCATACTGTATAGTATCTTGCCTTCTAGGCAGAAATCTGTGCCACATTACACCTCTCTATGGTGTTTTTCTGTATAGAAGTACCTGAACTTTACAAACATTAACAGAATGTTTGTATCATTGTTGTCATGGTGAAACAACTGCAGGTTTGAGGCATCTGACATTTCAACAAGATAACTGAAGGAAGAACATTTGAAATCCACAGCTATGGTGAGATATTGGTAGAGTCAGATACAGTAACCTAGAAGATTCGCCTCCCTCTCCCCTTCCATCCTCTTCTGCAGCTATTTCCCAAGAGGGCCACTCAGGAGAAAAGAGGAATGTCTCTTTGGTAACAGGACAAAATTACCTTCAGCACTGTTTACAGAAAACAGGATGATTACTATAAGCAGACTGAACCAGCACAGCACAAAGCCTGCTCAAAACACTTAGCTGCAGCAATCAACTTGGTAATGATTCAGGCCTCCAGGGAAGACAGAGCACAAGGGTCAAACATTAAAACAACACTAGTTAAAAAGCATGTGTGTTAAGGTCATGGCTGGAAGAACATGACATTTTTTCATACAACTTAGGAAAGTATAGAAATACAATATGCCCTCTGTAGAAAGCTCACTTTTTAGATGCAAAGTAGGCTGTGACCATGAATAGTTATGAATTATACTTAGTTAATGCCAATGCTGTGCTCTCCAAAGGCTTTTTCTTTTCCTGTCATGTGGGGATGCCCTAGAAAATCAAACAAAGAAAAGATGTGGGTAGGAACAAAAGACCTCAGCCAGCTGCCAGATTTGTTCGGAACAGTACAACGAGTGTGGTCCTAGAAAGAAGGAAATTGCTGCTGCGCAGTTGGAGTCAGTTCTTTCATTCAGTGTCAGGACAAGACTTTCTAGCAGGGTTTCTACATGCGGGGCAACTTAACAAATATAAGAATGGCTGTATTCAGCCAGACCACAGTATGTCTAGCTAAGTATCCTGCCAATAGTAAATCCTTTGGAAAGATTATAGGAATGGGATCAGAAGATATAGATATTTCCCAAGATTATTCTCTCAAATGGCAACCTTTTACAGCACCGAAGTGCCATTTTGTGTTGGGCTGGGGAGCAAGCTTGAGCACTGGTCTGTTAAGTACTCTTGATGCTTAACTGTGAGCATGCATTGAGGCATGGTTTTGATTCAGGCTAGCTCTGTCTTTAAGACAGTGCTTAGGCACTGTTCAGGTACTATTTTGTGCCAATGACTGTTCCTACTGGCAGAATGAACAAGACTACGTCAGCTCTGACTCCAGTTTTCTGCAGCATTTCCTCTACCATTAGTCCAGCACACATAGCTGCCCTCATATTGCACTGCAAGGTGTGCATTAGACTCCCTCAGTTTCATGCTGTAAAAACAGCACTAGGAGGGCTGCAACTCTATTTGCACATTATTCACTTACAGCTGCTCCCACACCCAGGACAAAACTTATTACAATGTTTTGGGACCGTAGAAAGCACGAGAGAAACCTGGGATCAAGTACTACGCAGCCTGGACAAAGCTGACTGGAGTTGAGTGGCCTCAGTACTCTGGCCTTGTTTTATTTAGCAGTATGGGAATACCTTTTCATTTAAAAGTTCTCAGTATTTAATCTTCAGGAAATTTGCCCACTCACTTTTTGAATCCATGTAAGATTTTACCGTCTGTGATCATGCTAGAACAAGGAGTTCAGAGCTTTGTTCTGGGAAGAACCATTTTATCTTGCTTTGTTTAATACATGCATTTTTGGACTGTACATCTGGTCAGGTGCCTTTTGCAACCTTGGAAAGCAAAAAGTGAAAAAAAAATCCACAGAGATGGGACACCCACCTCCAGTGACTTCTTACTACTAGGCAGAATGAACGGCTGGAGGATCCAGAACATGCAGCTGCAAGGGTCTCTGGGCTCTGATTGACTACTGCTTCTTGAGCACTAGCACACACATACTGTTTAGGACACAGATGGTCAAGACATTGTGAGTGGTGTCCTAATGACTAGACAGTTCCGTCACAGTTCTGACACAGTTAAGCGTTCTTCTGCAGGCCATTTACAAAGGCTTTGCAAGTTGGCTTTAAGGAGTTAAAGATATATTGGACATTCGGCTAGTGGGAATCAGCATTTGCTTTATGGCTAAAAAGTTACTGTGTGAATGAGCTCCACTTTGGAAGTGCATGTTCTGTCTCTCTATACATACATTTATATAGATATTTGTGTATATATATACATATATATACAAAAACTTATGCTTTTGATTAGAAACCTGAAGGATTGTCCCTCAGAGGATAAAGAATCACTTTTTTTGCTCTGAGAGTGACTGAGAACTAGAAAAGGTTGCCCAGAGAGGTTGTGGAATCTCCATCTTCGAAGATATTAAAAAGCCATCTGGACATGGCCCTGGGCAACATGCTCTAGGTGATCCTGCTTGAGCCAGGGTCTAGGACAAGAAGGCCTCCAAAGGTCCCTTTCAGACTCCAGCATTCTGTAATTCTGTGATTCTGTTAAAAGGCTAAAGAAATTTCCATGAAGCTGAGAAGAAATCATCATAAACTTGGTTGACCTGCTGAATCCCTCAGATTTGGGAGAAAACAAGTGCCAATTATAGTGGACAAACACCACCTTTGTCTCTTAAATTGGTCTAGGGACGTCTCATTGAGGGGAAGCTGGTGGTGTCTCGCAGAAGTTATTTAGGTTCTGAAGTAATCTGTCAAACTCAAAAGTGGAACCTCAGCCTGCTTCTATCAGTTGCAGTTTCACAGAACACAATACAAAGCAACAGTCCTGCTGCACCAGGAGATTAGAAGGGCTTACTGAAGGGTTGACATTGCTATGAAATAGTCCTATTTATGCAAAATCATGGTTAACAAGAAAGAGCATATGTGCCCAAAAACCAAAAGGAAATGAAAACAATTTAGTTCTTCAGTGTCCTCTCCCCCAGAAAACCAGATGAAGATAGTTGTCTTCAGTCAAATGTGTGCTGTATAACAACTCTCTGTTCATGTAACACAGGACCTTATTTGCAGTGTTGTTGTTTTAGATCACTGTACTTCCTGAAGATCTACATTCTGAGATAAAATCATAACTGAACATAAGATCTCTCAGGTTTCCCTGTACATTATAGCCTATTTACACACAACTGTGTAAATTCATTGAGATGCATAGCAACAGCTCTTCCAGCTGACAATGCTGCAGAGGGAGCACAAAGGACCATGACCATGACTGTCCTGCCAGCAGCACCCACATCATTCCAGAGTGCACCTCCTGCAGCCTGGGGCATTATTCTGGATTAATGTCTGTGATGCTGGGGTCAGGATCTTGTTCACAGGTTTGCCTTCTCTACAAGCTCTCAATCAGTAAATCTACAAAAATATGATGAACTTAATGAAAACACAAGAACCACAATGTCTTGGATACCATTTGTAATTAATTTTGATAACCTGATACGCTAGTATAAAAATGGTTGCCATAGCAACCTAAAGTCATGTCAGAGAGTTAGATGTGTTCATTGGCATGCAGTGTGAGTAGCTAGTTCACCAGTTTCTATTGCTATGGAAACATAACTGTCATTTTACGCTGATGACAAAAGGCTGAGTTATGGGAGTTTTTTTCTTCCTTGCAGCAGGTTTTTAATTACATTTAATAAATCAATGCAAGTCCTAGTCTCAGGCAGATGAAGGATTTCTTACCTGAATTCAGTATTTACATTCCAGCAATGCTGGAAATTCCTCTCACTTTTCTTTCCATGTCCTCTGCGCCTTGAAATTTGAACACAGATTTGAACTCTATATGTTAATGTACTGGTTAAGACATACCTTCACAGTTGCACAATAAGCTATATTAGAAGAACAGCATGTGTTGCAGTTCAGTCTTCAGCACACTTGTCCTCACAAAATTTTTCACATCCAGTCTGTCCCAGTGTCCTTGTCAGCAGCACGGAGAAAGTCCATATGACTTGGCCTGTGCAGTTTCAGTTTCATTTGACTTGTGTGCCTCCTTTGCAAAACTTTCATTTCACTTGTTTATTAGACACATTTCCTATATGCTTCAGATTCAGATCCACTTTCCTTCTCTGTGCTCCCTGTCCAGTCTCAGTCTCTCCTTAGCTCTTCCATGGATCTCTCTTACAGCTTCATGACAACAGGCACTTACCTCTCCTTGTACAGTTTGCGTCCTTCCCCCACATCTGCCTCTAGTATTTTCTTCAGATGAGCCTGTGGCCTTCCACCTCCTTCTCATTGCTTGCACTCGACAATGAGGTTAGAGGAAACACTAGCAATACAGTCTTACTCTTTCTGATTCTGTTTCCTGGATCCCTAGTATCTCACAATTACAATCTGCAGGATTGTCTCAGACTGTTCTGGGCTGGGCCATATGCACAAATGTCTATGACAATTTCAACATAACACTTTCTTGGTGTAAATGCTAAAAATTTGCCAGATTTTAAATAGAAAGCACTAGAAATTTCCAAAATTTCCAGGATCTTCTAACATGAGGAAGACAATACCTTTTTCCTGTGTTTTTGCTCAGAGAGTAAACAGTTCTGAGTGAAATGGTGCTCATACTGCTGGACTGATTTGTATCTTTAGAAGTGAAAATTTCAGATCAAGTGGACAAAATTTAATAAAGCTATAATTTTTAAAATAAATTATTCTGACAAGATCCAGGTAATCCTAAACACTGCTGAAACATCAGCTGCAGATCATACCTGTAAAAATGGAAATGTCTAACCTGGAAGAAGTTAGGTCTGTGGTCCTTTCTTACTGCCCTAGAAATCTATGCTTATGGTTTAGTCTTTGATGTTGGTTGTGCAGGGATAAGCTATACTAACAACATGAGTCACATCAGCGTGTCAATGCTGCCCCTACATCTTCAACATGGGATAGGATTAGAAAAGACCCATACATTGAGAATAAGCTTCTGGATGGAGTGTTTCAGAGAGAGCTGTCAGCAGGCTGGCCACAGAGTGTTGCCATTAACAACTGACTTCCTGCATTCTTACTGACTATCACTGTGTTATTAATAGTGGCACCAATGTCTTGTTCAGTGTAATTGTTTACTTAAAACAGAAATATATAAAAAAGGCATAAAGAGAGACTTTTTCTTTCATACCAATGGAGTCACAGATCTCACAATGTATAATTTTCTTCTCATCAGTGTTTTTTGTTGTGGGGTTTTTTTTCATGTCTCAAAACATTATAGCATGTAAACCGTCAGTAAAGGAACAGCTGTCAGAGGAACAGAGGACCACAAAGCAATTGGAACTTGGCAGAACAAGACAAATTCCATCCTAGATGTTCAAAACACAAGTCAGATCTGTAAATTCAGTCTATATTTTGTCACATTTGGGAAAGGAGTGGATTTGCTTTTTAGAATCTGTACTCTTTCTGAGAATTTTAAATACTGAAGAAGCACATGGTTCTGACTGCTTGTTATTTGCCTTAGTAATAGCAAATTAATGAGAAGAAACATCTTCTTTGGATCACTTGCAACAACAGTATCACATAGTTCTTCTGTATCTTGGTATTGTTCATTGGATACTGCAAAGAGGTCTTCAGTAGCTCAGTAAACAACATCACTGATTAACATGACAGCCATAAAGATTCCTAAAACCAGTTCTATCTGGAACATGCAAAAAATGCAACCCCATTCACAATGGTTGTGTGAAAAACTGACAACACAAGGGCTGAACTAGTCAGAGGAATGACATACAAAGATAAACCAAAAGCATTTGTTTACTAACCTCTTCACCAGTCTTTCAATGAAATCAAAGCACAATTATGAAGTTATTAATAGAAATGCCTCCTAATTGGTTGGTGTTATTCCCACAGCTTTTAAAAAATATTTTTAACATCTTCCAGTATTAACTGTCCCTGTAAAGAGTTCCACTTCTAATAAAAATGCTTTCTGCAAATGATCTTACTGCATCACTTATATTTCCCTAGTGTGACAACACATAATAAAGAAAACAAAGGAGATAATTCAAATGTAGTTCAATCATACAGTTTCCCCAAGAAAATAATTCACTTTAAAATTAGATCAAAACTCACACATTTCCAGCGAGAAGAACAAATTTTCTGTGTTCTACATTAAGACATTATCCACAAGCAGATCCAGAGGTTGTTTTAACCACCCTATTCTTCAAATTGTTCCACATGAGCAATGGACACATCTGAGAGATCACTCCATGGACAGTTCCTCCAGACATACAACTTGGTTAAGACTTTCCAACCCCTCCCTTTCCCGAATTTTTTATTCCCACTATTAAGCTGCCATTAATCCCTTTCATCAGAATGACAAGACTAATCATGGAACCAATTCAATCAATGAAGATATTAACCCCAAAAAAATGAAAATCAGAAGAAAAAATGTTCTTTGGAGGGTTTAATTTGATGCATATTCTTTCACAGAATTGGACATTGGTGAAAGGGGAAGGACCGAAACCTCTTTAAACAGTTTTGCCACAAGAGAAATTGTAAGGCTGAATCACAGCCACAGTGAGATTCTGTCAACCCCCAGGAGATACTCCTTTCTTGCGTCCACTCTACACGTTGCAGTGGTGTGCTGACATGCTCAGGCTAGCTCCACATAGTAGACTCTGCATGATAAATTGGTTTCAAGCTACTTTGGGTAAGCTGCTTCCCCCTTCCCACCTAGCTCAACTAGACCCTTCTGATGTAAGCGTAATCTGTGCACTGGACTACTATGCGGCAACATATAGTGCAAAGTGCAATCTAGCTAGTTAGGATATGGCCTTCATGATTGTGCCATTGTAAGTGATGCTTGCAGTTGACTTAGGATGCAAAAATCTCAGTGAAATTCTGATCTCAGTGATGTCACTGTCAAAGTTTTCTCTATTCTCAGTGTAGCAGATATTCCATCCTTTGCAGCTACCAATTGCTGAAGAGCATGTTTTACTATTATTTGTATCGTATATTTTTTAATGTATTAAGTTTCCAAGATAAATGACTGACCTATCAGTACTGCACAAACAGATATTCCAATTACAATACAAACACTTTCAGTATATACAACACACCCTCACAAAACCTCTTTAACTGGGTATTTCTTTTGCAAACAACATTAGTCAGTCTAAGGATGCTTCAGCTTTTTTTGTGTGTTTCAAATTCACAGATGGAAATCACTGCGTTAGCAATTAAGCAAAACAAGGCAAACCTAAAGCTAAAACACCCTTTTGTTGCCAGGAGTTCTTCAGTAGTGCAACACTCACTCTGTCCAAATGCTTTTTAAAATGGCATGTTTTAAGAATCTAAGGACTCAGTGTCATGTGGCTAAACATTTTCATGTACATGTTAGGAAATTGGCTTCTAGAGATTTACGTAGTTTATTGAAAAAGAAAACTGCTGCCCCAGGTGAGAAACTGGTTTCAATCTAAATCATTTGGACTCTAGGGAAAGCAAGTGGAATTTCGTGTGTGATAGAAGTTAGTCACAGCCTATATCTAGCCTGCAGCTATAAGGTCAACATAAAAATGATTTTGTCAATGTATCAGCATTGAGGTTATTACATAACCCCAAAAATTAAGGGTTGCCCTACTGAGGACTAGAACTAAATATCTAGCAACAAACTCAGCTGCCTTGTATTCCCAGTCCGTCTGGTAGAAACAGCAGGCTTAGCCAAGAGGGATCTCAGAGTCAGCTCTGTGACGCTGCTGCAAGGTGCTATAGCCCAGGTAGCAAATTGCAGAGGAATATATTCTACCTAGTATAACCCAAGGGTGGGTTTGCATCCAAAAAGGATGAACATAATACAAGTTTAGACTAAGTGAGTTTATGCAGTAAAACATAATTCCAGTACTGTTATCCAGCAGAATACAGATATTGCTACTGTAACTCTAAATAGGTTAATTACTGTTAATTACTTAATTCACTTTCTGTTAATTACTTAATTCACTTAGTAATATTTTAATGGTGAAGGTTCACTGTTCAAATGCAAGAAAGTGACTTAGTCTTTAGTCATCTCTCTTGTACATTGTGCATTTTATTTCTTGAGCTGTAGAATTTGCAGGCCAAAACTGGTTTCTGTAAGTGAAAATATTTTGAGAGCTACAAGAACTCAAGGAATAAACAATAATAATGTTCAACTCTTCAGGAAAGGTTATTTTCACACTGTTTCCTATGGGTTCTGGCTTCTGTTAGACATAGCTGCACTGATAGCTGCTGCTGGAAAAAAATACAACCTATTATCAGCCAATCACACTTAGTGTCACAAAATTTTGTTTTCACTATGCACAAAAATCAGTCTAAGCTGTCATAGGGAAATGCACTAAGGTTTTTTGACTTCTTTGTAGATGTATTGGCATTCCAAAGTTTGAAAGTTTCACTTTCCACAGAGAACTTCACACTCCTTCAGATGGTAAGTCTTCAGTATTTGCAGGCTGTGGTTGCCAGCTGTTTTCTTGAACTTGCTTAGGATTAAATGACCTTTGCAAAATTCTACAAAAGTGAGTTTTGATGGCAACTTTACTTGCTGTAGTTGTCACTGTACAGTTGGGTTCCTTTCAGTTTCAAAGATATGGTGTTCTCATTAAAACTTTGCCTCACTCAGATGATTGTTATTTGGGATAGTGCTGAAGAAGCAGGGAAGTACTGAGGTCACAGTGAGTATCATGTGAAGACCACCTCACATTAAAAATAAACTCATCACACCCCTTGCATGGTGGGAACAAGATTATGCACTTCAGTGCGTATTTTAAAGCAAATGTTGCTTTAAAAAATCAGAACCACATCTGACACCACCAATCTAGCTTGGAGGTGTCATCTGGCTGGCACTGAGTGCAGCCCACTGCTCAGAACAGGGCGAACTGCAAAGTCAACTTGGGTTGCCCAGGGCCCTGTCCTGTAAAATCTCTAAGGATGCAAATCCACAGCCTCCCTTCACAGCTAGTTTCAGTGCTTAACCTTTCTCATTGTGAAGTATTTATTTTGCTTGTCTTGCTTCATAGCTGCATGTTTATGACATGTAAATGAACTGGCAACAGCAGGATCAACACAGCTTAAGGCATTCTCAGGGACACCAGCACTGCCAGAGAAATACCTTGTCTCATTCATTCTACATTTGGGGGAGATGGCAAACAGTGGCAGCGGGGAAGCAAGGCCATCTTTGAGGTTTTCATGATCAGCCAACACACAGTGGTGTTCAAGGAAGATTTGTAAGTTAGCAAAATTGAGCCAAAGGGCGTCTCAAAGACATTTATAAAACACATATACCCATAATCAATTATGTGTTGTGACCAGGGCTGAAGTTGATAGAAGTCCCTAAAAATATGTGTTTACTTTATCAGCTAAAGAAGTTTCTGTGGTGGAAGCCATGTGGTGGTAGGTGCAATGACCATATGCACAGAGAAACTTTTCACGTACAGGTGAATAACTAGGCCTCCAGTCACCAGGCTGTCCATCAGAGTTGGGAGTTTTGGCAGACAAAGCAGAGGAGACTGTATTACCATGGGAACACAAACTGCACCTTGCTTTGATTTCAATGCAATTCCTCTTATTCATCAGGAATGTGACGGTGAGTAATGGCTCTTGTAACCTATCTTTGATGTTGGATCAAGCTGCTACGCATATACTCTTCTAGTGAAGCACAGAAGCCAAGGTGCTGACATTACTTGATTTTGTTTCAGTTGTAAGATATATGTTCCCCTGAGGGAATCTTGAAACAGGAAATGAAGACAGTCTTTCATCCCTGTGATAGTATATCATCCCAAAGGCCTGCACTCAGTGCTGCCCAGGAGCTATAAGAAAAATGATTCAAATTTGCTGTACATACAAAAATGTACATCTTTTTGAAGGGCTTGTTTCTGAAGTGCAATCAAGTTTCTACACATGAGGTTAAAAGGGTTTAGGGGATTAAGTCTCCACAAAATCCCACTGCCTGAAAGCCTTTCAAAGTGATGACATGCATGCAATTACAGACTTGATATTTACAGAGTCAGGGAAGGTCCCTCCAACACCCATAATTAGAGGTTATGCTAGGATACTGTTACAAACATTCAGCTTCATCCAGACACTTCCCAAATCCCAAGCTCCTGTTGCTAAAATGCCTTGGGTTTTACAATTGTGATGTGCTTGCATGCAATGATGCGACAGGATCACTACTGAGGCTGAGCTTCTTTGGTGATCACAGAAGCTGAACAGCAGTTCCAAAATGGGTAAACACGCTCAGTGTCAGTCCTCAGCTTAATATGCAGTTTCATTTGTAAAAGAAACAGAGCTGTTATTCTTCCCTAATAAATGTTGTCTTTTGTACTCCTGCATACTTCAATTTACCACATCCTGAGTGGAGTAACTCAAAAATAATACAAGAAATATTTGTGGATGTAATATATTGAGACAAAATAACAGTAGAGTGAATGAATGTACCAAGTAAACCTTTATAAGGCTAACATGGAACATGTAGATCACAAGGGGCTATTAGCAATACTGGGAACTGCCTAAACAGTTCAAGAATTTTATCCACTGATAATTTATAAGAGCAGTCTTCTTGCTTGAATTTCTGTAGACATCTGTTTTTTATTACCATGTCATCTGAGAGCTGCTGAATCTTTTTTGTTTATTCCTTCTGTCAAATACACTTTTGGGTTTCAGGTTTAAACAAAACCTCACAGATTTGGTTTGGATGAACCCTGTAACCTGAAGACAGTTAAACCACTCTAGTGGAAGTTTTTCATGTAGCTGATCTAGCATCAAAGTTATTCTGTAATTTACCAAACTTTCTGAGTTATTGTTTATAGGAAAGCCCTGTGGCAAGGCTCCAGTGAAAGACCAGATAGCTTTCATTGTGAGCTCTTCCTCTATTTCGTACCTGAGAAGAACAGATCTTTTCAGATCCACCTCTTTTTCTCTATTTTATATTTGAAAAAAATTTTAACCTGAAGAATAAAGACAGGGGTTTTTTTGAAAACAAAGACAATATCATAGAGCTATTTTCAGGTGCTCAGTGTGCATTTCTGATTAGATTTTTCAGAAAGGTGAGTTTTCATTTTGGTAGATTTAAAAAAAAAAAGTATGGTATCTTGGAATTTGTACTAATTTTCTTTAACCTATTGTGCATTAGGAATGCCTAGGCCGTCTGAAATTTCAGCTTTCATTGGGGCATTTTATAGTACTGTACTCTTTAATATCACTGAGCAAGGTAAAATGGTCATTTCAACTTCTATTTACTCTTCGTCTTCTCAGATAAGGTTTCAGTGACTTTCATTTTTGGTTTAATAAAGTTTTCTAATAGCATTTTTTCCTCATTTTTTCATTTTTTTGTAGTGCCATTCTCCTTAGTAATGCCCCTCACTTTATTCCACTTCCTCCCACATCCATATCTGCACATTCTCGATCAAAGAGTCTGATAAAAAGGGACCTGTCTTGTAAGAACTTAAGAGTGGCTTGTTCACTCATAGGCAGGAGCAGAGATACTCTAGTTCTCCATCCTTCTCCATGGTTGTGGCATCTACTGCAGTAGCTCAGTACCCCTGGATCTTGAATGTGTTTTGCCTCATTGCAGGCAGTGCAGAATGGAAACTGCCCTGTAGCACTTTGCAAGGGTCAATTTTTTGACTGGTGCATGACTGTTTACTGGAAGGGACTTTGGTTTTGTTCTTTTGCCAAGTAAGAGATTCTTGTTAGAACATTTAAGTGTGTTCTTATTTTCTTACAGTTTACTTTTGACTTTTTAAAGTTTCTCTTTTTTTCCCTTTTCAAAACTAGTTACTCATTTTTATATATTAACTTTAGATATTACGTAAACAGATGGCAACTGGCTGGATCTTCCCTCTCTCAGTGAAATAATCTTTCTTATGCTAATGACAGATGTTTAATTGTCCCTTGTCGTTTTGTTTCCTAAGCTCTTTTCTTTCTTCCTATGTTAACAAAAACTTAGAGCAATGAACCTTGCAAGCAAATTTTCTTTTCCTCTTATAGGATAGTGGGAAACCAGCTAGTTCTGACAATCTTAATTGACATACATCCTAATTATATTCTTTTTAGTGTTTTATTGTATATCTAGGGTTTTTTATTGGCTCTGTTTTGAGAAGATGATTATGGACAAGAAGTAAAATGGTTGTAAGAAGTAAAGATTGTAGGGAGTGTCAGGGTGGCCCTAGTGTAAAATATGGGACGTGTTCGTTGGGTAAGGAATGCAGGTGCAACAAGAAGTTGAAAAAGACGTTGTTGAATCATTGGAGCATGTATTTCAGAGACAGATTTTGTAGAATGAAATTGGAGTAGCAACAGATCTCATGTTACAGGATCAGTAAGGGGTCTTAACAAGTAGGATTGCCTTCAGTGAGACATGTGTCATGCACCTGAAAGCCAAAGCAGTGGTTGTATGGCAAGAAGACAGTGCAGAGCTATCCCACAAGTGGACTTCCAAATAGACGTGATATGAGACTGCCTTTTAAAGAATATACCTGTACCCTAATAGAAAAAATAATAAGCCACTGTGGCCCTATCTTTCACATGCTATTTCTGTGTGAGCATATGGTGACAGCAGTTTTCCCCAGTAAAGGCTTCTGGGACCCCATTTTCCCAGCTACATATGCTAAAAAAGGTAGGGGGTATTCAAGAGTGAGAGGTATTAGCTTTAGAGGTATTTGTAAAATTAGAGGTGTTGACAAAATCTGGGTGTGACTTGGGCTTTCAATGTCTTTGTTTTCTTTGCTTAGAAAATTTCCTCCAGGTATTTTTGCAGAACCTTGTCAGAGCTATTGTCATTTGCCATTACACAAAAAAGAGTATGCCAATGTCCTAGTCCTATTAATTCTTCAATATCCACTTAAATTTTAATGTGAATAGTACCAGTGACTCTTGTGAAGTTTTCTTTCACAGGAGAGCTGTGCACATGCAAAAGTGATGGCAGAATTCACCTCTAAGATTATAAATAATCTATTAATAAAATGAGCATAGTTCTCATTGCAATCAGGCCTAATTAGTTAATTCTTCAGATTAATTCTTCTAAGCATTATCACACTGAAAGGTAGTAACAGAGCTCTTTTTATACACCACAATTTCTCTCACTCACCTGATGTAGTATCTACATTTTGCAATGTAAAATGAAGAGCAACCTTCTTGATTCTGCTGGACCGGTGGTAAAAGGAGCATGTCATGTGCTGTCAGACCGAAATGCTATGAACAAAAGTATTCCTCTTTGTCTCAACTGTCACAAAAAAAAAAAAAAAAAAAAAAAAAAAAAAAAAAAAGCAGAGGAGAAGGTGACAGCTCTGAAGCAGATTAATGCTGCTAATGGCACTTTATGAGGTTTCACAGCACCTTTCAGCAGATCATGCCATCTCTGGATCACTGTTTATCCTGTATTCTTTAGGGATGTCCTAGCTTCTCCATCTATGTCCGTCTCATTTCAGTGCTTTTCCCTCCCATGACAGTTAGGCTTATAAACTTTTTTAAGGTGTTTGGGTGGAACTGTTTACAGTCTAGTTTTCATACTGCTGTAAATATTTCACTCCAGTCAGGCAATTTAATCTTAAGCATCTGTACATCACATTCGTCAAATCTCTTTGCTTTTGGTCCTCATTAATTCCCAGACACATTTCAATTTCACATAGTATATTTTATAATTATTGCAAATAGATTGCAGAAAATATTAGCTCCTTGTATAATTTCACTGTTACATTTATTTTATTAGCCACTTCTCATTGTTCTCTGTTATCCTTTCTACTCATGGAAAAATATCTCAGCAATATGATTGTTTCTGGTCTTCTTGTCATCATTATGAAAGCCTATGAGAAGATTATTTTATATTATATAACACCTTATTGAAGGACACTTGACCTGAAATTAAACTATTTGCCTAGAGAGAGTGAACTCTAAGCTAATAAATGCAATTCATATCATGCTGTGTTAATTTGATCACCTACATCCCAAGAGTGATTGTGCCAACCTTCCCTAGGAGCACCCAGTCTCAGCTGTAAATCAGGACTGAGAGATAAGTAGGTTTGGTTCCCCAGTTGGACAATGTCAACTTCCCACAGTCACTGAAAGAAAAAAAAAAAAAAAAAAAGAAGAAACTTGTAGCTGCCTATAGTCTTTACAAATTAATCAGCTCATGAGTTTTATTGTACTATGAATCTTCTTCTTTAGTTACAGTGGACCTTAGTGAAGAAATGGGAGGTAAAAAGGTAAGCAGCAGTGCACTCAAACTCTGCCTTGAGATGGTGTTCAGCAGTTATCATCAGGTCAAAGTTTTGCTTTGTCTCCATTTGTTCATTGTGGCCAGTATTGAAATTCAAACATAATATTCCCATACTAACGTGTTTTCTACTTGGCAAACACAGATACCTCATTCTTCCACTGAGAGCAGTGCCAGGGAGGCAGTATGGTTCAGTGAAGAACGAAATTAGGATCATTAGCTAGGCCACAGCAGTGCTGTTTGATCTTCCTGCCCTTTGCTTGGTCTGCATCCTTCTGCTGTACACTCTGTGGGCACTGCAATGTAAGGCTCTGGTCTGTTTTGGCTCCTCGTTGATATGTAATCCAAACATTACTAAGTATTAGTAGAACCCAATTTCTTCATGCCTTTTTCTGAATTTTCAGTTCTAGAACAAAAAATTAAATCCTTCAAATATATATTTGTATATGCCTAGAGGAACCATGACCTCTTAAACCTTCCTGTGAAAACATTTCTTGCAACTGATAAGTCTCTTCAAAACAAACTTCACTCTAGTGATACAGTATGTTTAGATGAAGATACATTTAGTTGAAAATGTTCTGACTGTAGCTCTGTTGTTAGTTCTCTACAACAGAACTTCAGGGCTTTTTCCACACTAGATGAATGGTATGATCTTTGGCTTTTGAGAACTGTCTTTACTCTCAAAATTGATGTTTTAATAAGGTAGTATCAGTAGGCATCTTTAAACTTAAGCTGTATTCTGAGTCATGGTCATTGGATCGATATCTGGGTGGAGACCAGTGTTGAGTTGTGTTCCTCAAGCATCGGTACTGGGACCAGTGCTGTTTAACGTCTTCGTCAGTGACATAGACAGTGGGATTGAGTGAACCCTCAGCAAGTTTGCCAACGACACCAAGCTGTGTGGTGTGGTTGACATGCTGGAGGGAAGGGAGGCCATCCAGAGGGATCTGGACAGGCTGGAGAGGTGGGCCCGTGCAAACCCCATGAAGTTCAACAAGGCCAAGTGCAAGGTCCTGCACCCGGGTTGGGGCAATCGCAAGTACAGAAACATGCTGGACGATGAGTGGATTGAGAGCAGCCCTGCGGAGAAGGACTTGGGGGTGCTGGGTGCTGAATGTGAGCCAGCAATATGCACTCGTAGCCCAGAAAGCCAACTGTATCCTGCGCTGTATCAAAAGAAGCATGGTCTGCAGGTCGAGGGAGGTAATTCTCTCCCTTTACTCTGCTCTAGTGAGACCTCACCTGCAGTACTGCATCCAGCTCTGGGGCCCCCAGCACAAGAAAGACATGGACCTGGTTGAGTGGGTCCAGAGGAGGGCCGCAAAGATCATTAGGGGGCTGGAGCACCTCCCCTGTGAGGACAGGCTGAGACAGTTGGGGTTGTTCAGCCTGGAGAAGAGAAGGCTTCATGGAGACCTTAGAGTGGCCTTCCAGTACTTCAAGGGGGCCTAGAGGAAAGGTGGGGAGGCGCTCTTGATGAGGGAGTGTAGTGATAGGATGAGAGGTAATGATTTCAATCTGTAAGAAAGTAGATTTAGATTAGGTATTAGGAAGAAATTCTTTCCTGTGAGGGTGGTGCGACACTGGAAGAGGTTGCCCAGAGAAGCTGTGGCTGCCCCCTCCCTGGAAGTGCTCAAGGCCAGGTTGGATGGGGCTTTGGGCAACCTGGTCTAGTGGAAGGTGTCCCTGCTCCCAGCAGGGGGGTTGGACTAGACAATCTTTAAGGTTCCTTCCAACCTAAACCATTCTATGATTCTATGATTCCAGACCTTGGCAATGCAGTTCTACTGGATAATTAACCTTTTCTTAGCTCCACACGGTCTCACCAACTGTCTGTGATTTTACCAGATATTTTTTTGCAGAAATTTTCTTTCTGAAACCTGTCATCCAGAGCTAAGACAGATGAATAAGCAGGCAATGTCAAACCATTTGAAACAATGCTTGAATGCCTCAGTTTGAAGCATTATTATAGCCACTGATCTTGTTATAATTACACAACCTATAAACCAATTTTTGTCTTGGGTGTTTCAGGGTTTCCTTCTGTCATTTTCTTTATGTCCTCAGAACAGGGTCCATAATTTAAGTATAACAAACAGACTAGTTTTTACTCAGAACTTTGTACATTTATCAAGTTATGACAGTAATTCAGATAACCTAGTAATAACGATGCCTGTGAACAGAAAAAAACAATTATGATGGAAGAAAGGAACTGTAAAGGCTACTGAAAATGACTTTTTAAAAAAGGAATATCAAAATATCTAAATTCTTTTTCTCTCTTAAGAGAATCTTTCATTAATTTTTGCAGGCTTTACAAGACTGACACTGAAAGAACTAATGCTAATGACATAGAGAAAGTATATAAACACCCTGGAACAGTTTAATGCAACAACCTTTGTCTTACCCTTGTAATATGAACTCACTTGGAGAAATGTATTTAATTTAGAGTGTAAATGGCATGATGTTATATAGTGGGAAAGGAACCATGGCAACAGCATTTACTGCCAAGTTGTAATCAATACAGACATTTTACATTGTGGTGGGTGGTGGTTTTAAAAACTGTGTAGTTAAATCATGGAGGCATGTACTAATATTATAGTAATAAGGTAAGTGCATTTTGCACACATTTTGTTTTCAGGGTTGCTCTCTTGGACCAGAACTTCCTGTTGCCTTCAGTGAATGTTTGGAATACTTTAAGGACTGACGGCCTGATAGCTAGCAAGTAGTTAGATCTGGGTCACTTGCTTTACTCAGACAGGCTTCCTACTCATTTCAGTTTCAAGTCCACACATATTTAGAAGGCACTTGTCTGTGTATTATTATTATTATTATACTACATTAAAATTACTAGTGGTTCATCCTGACGTTTTGCAAGAACTTATGCTTTTCCATGCTTTTCCATGTATGTGCTTTCCAGATCCATCCTAAAACTCCTTGTTTTTATCACCTTGACTAAGCACAATGTCTAGTGCCTGCCACAGTCTATGTAAGACACTATCAGCACAGGAGGAAACCTTTACAGCAGGTAGGACAACAGAAGTGCTCTTTTAATTGGAGGATGTTCAAATGCTTTGAAACAGGCACCTATGCAAATGTAGAAGCATCCCTGAAACATTTTACACAGCTGCCTATTTTGCAGTGTCTGAATGTCTTCTACATGAAGCAATCTGTCAGATGCAAAATCCTATGTGGAGTCAGCCTCTAGCTGTCACCCCATTCCAGCTTCTACACAGTATAAAGTCAGGCAGTAGAACTGTTACGTATTTTTAGTCCATTTTTTTGTTTGTCTTTTGCTGAAATTTCTGGCACTTCTGAAAGGATAGCGAATAATATGAATGGCATTCTGTTTACAGTGGGAAGTCTTTATCAAGTAGGAAGACTTTATATCATTTCCTAGCTATGGTCAGACTTTCATTCCAATCTGTTCTGGCTTGTTTGTTCCTCACTTATATCCCCTCAAAACAAGTCCTGAAGGCACTGATCCCCACTGGCCTGAGACACTTTCCAGGCACTTGCAGTTTTGTTTCTGCACCAATTCTTATGACCCCGATCTAAACAACATACCAGCTACTTTAGTGGCACTCAGAATCCAGAGGGGTTAGTCCTACTCTCTATTTTAAGTATATAATAAAGATATAATTCAGGGGATTCAACCTGCATGCTGAAGTTCTTCTTGTAGTCAGAGGAGAGAAATTGGTGCCAGTGAAGTTCAGTTTAAAACACTTTAATCTAAAGGCCAAAATTAGACAGTATTCCTCACCTAATTTTCGAGGTGACCCAGCTAAGCAGACATGCTTTGAGAATCTTACACACTAAAAGTACTACTTTTCCAAGTAAAATAATGGTTCCACTGTTTTGGTGGTCAAAGCATGCCTTACTTTTCTTACATCAGTCTAGTGATTACTATAGAAAGTTGCCAGGTAAGTGGCAGATCTGCTTTAAATTACCTAAGAGATCAAATCTCCACTTCTCAAGCCTGGTAGTGTCTTAGCCATGAGGCTAGAAGTCTCCCTACGTGCTGTTGTTGAACCACTGTGCAAAAACACAGGCAAGGTTGATTGAGTCTGAATGAATGGGACTACTTACCACCATGGTGAGAACATGGTCAGGAGGGTGGCAGCCCTGTGCCTAGGATAAGCCTTCTCCCTGCATTCCCACTCTGACATGGGCTGTGCTTTGATGAAGTCAGAAACAGCATATCCATTCAGCCCCAAACTACACATGCAGGTCCAGTTTGCAGAGGATTCTTGTGACTTGAAGAGAAAACCAAGAATTTTAAAATTCTCTCTGGAAAATCTTCTGGGGGCATTTGAAGTCATAGGAGAAGGGGAAGAAGTTGCTGGCCGATGCATCTGGCCCAATGGGTTGCAGCCTTGTACTCAGGGCTCTGGGGGCAGAAACAGAGACACGCAGTAGACCTAGGCCCTCCCTTGATAGGCGGTGTGCTGCTGGAGAGCAAGGAGTGCACTCTCCTGGAAATTTGGTCAATAAGCAAGTGAAAGGATCCAGGAAATTGCTTTAAGATGCAGGAATTTGAATTTTGCACAGCAATTCCCTTAGTAAAAAAAGATTTGTTAATGTTTTCCTAAACAGATTTCTCAGCGTTTCAGTAAATTCTCATTCATAACAATGGAGTAGCTGCATCTTGTGAGACTACACTATCAAATAAAAGACACAAATAAAACAAAAAAGAGCTGTGCTGGGAAGAAGGGAGTTGGAATGCAGCTTTTTAAAGGGCAGCTTTTTAAGTCTGCCCTAATGGTAGAGATAATTCTTTGAACTGACAACCAAAATTGATTTAGAAAGACCATGGGAGGACTCATTCCTAGACGCATTCCTATTCCAGGGGAAATAGAGAAAACACCATTGATAAAAGTTTTCCAAAGAGCTAACAATAAAGAAACCACTGCCAAAAAGAATGAACAGCAATTAACTACAGTCAAGGAAGACACACACACTTCATGTACTCTTTCAGGAGAATCTGTTTGCTTAGACACAAGTCCTCATAGCTTGCATCCATTGCAAACATTCCTCATGGCCAATGGGGAGGTAACAAAATCTGTTTAAGACCGAAAAAACTTAGTACAAAGGTGTAATTAGATGGCCAAACTTGCAGTTCCATCTACTAGCTTAAGTCACAAATGAATCTGTGTAGCAGTTAAAAGTTCAAATGGTGCACATAAGGAAAACAGGTAAAGGTTATGCAAAAAAACTTCCAAAGCCGACTGAATTTCATTTCTTGGGCTTTCTGAAAGTCAGCTTTCTAATGCAAAATCTCTCTTGACTGAACTAGCTAACACTAAAAATCAAGCATAGCTTTTTCCCATCCCTCCCCTAAAATCAGCCCAAATTTCTTTCCCATTAGTCTTATGTTTACTGTGACATTTTTCATGAAAATAATATAAAAGCTGTTAATATGATTGGTAAGGACAGACATTATTAGAATCCTCCATTCGTCATTAGCTTGCTGTACTTTATGGCATAGCAGTTGTGTTTTGTATTTATTTTTTACTTTAATCTAAATCTGTCAGGGTTTTTTTAAGATTGAATATATTTCTTAATTTGAGATAGTTCTCAAGTTTCTTCAGAGAATAATTCTTATTCTGCAGTTCAGATGCAACTCTGCATCTCTTACTTAAACAACCCACCACTTTCCTCTGTTCAGGAATTGAATGGGTAGTCAACATAACATGAAAAGCTATCGATAACATTCATAAAAGAGGTGAGAGCAATAGCAATCCTTTTGAACTGAACACAAAATTCCAAAGGCATAGTTGCAAAATATTCTGCCTAGCTGTAATATTTACAAAAAGCATCACAGAAACATGCATCCCTCAGTATTCTGTAGACACTGTACCATTTTTAATCAACAACACAGGAACATGATAATTCTAACTTTTTGATTCTGTCTGCATTAAACACATAGAGATCTTTGGCCATTAGCAAACAGAGCTGAGAATCACGTTGCTCTTTTAAAAGATAATGGGAGCTGAAAACATTTGACTTCTCATGTGTCATGTCCCAGTGCCATCCTACACCAAATTAAAACCTCATTCACTTTGAAAACATTGGTAATTAATAAAAGCCAGGGAACCTGACATAAAGATTAATCTTTATCTCAGAAACTCAACAGTGAATTTAGAGAGTCTTCTGAAAGGTCATTTTTGATCAGTGCTTATCTAAAACTATGTAGCATGTTTTGGCTTTCACCCATTAATAAAATACATTAGACTGTTAGCCACCCTGAGCCAGAAACAAGAACCCAGAGATCATAAATTAATGTAATTTTTCAGATTTTCCTTTTATTTTCTCCTTTTTTTCATTGTATCAACAGTACAGAAAGTAGACTGTCTGGCTACATTGTATCAGCTTATCTTCTGGTCCTGACAAGAAAAAGCAGAGTTCAGAAAAATGGAAGTTAATAATTCCATACAAATGTACTGCACCACAGAACTCCTAAAAGGTATCATTCCATCTCAGCTTGAACAGTAGTTCATATTGATTCTTCTTTTTTTCGTGATCCAGGGGTCTCTAAGACATCTCTAAACACCTCTAAGATATTTAATTCAGATGCTGGGTTGTAGTGAATACAGGCAAGCGATGGAAGCAGAAAACACATGGCCTGATTTATGCTTTTTGTGTATTCCTTCGAATTTATGGTACTGTGTCAGAGTATTACCCTCAAAAGAGAATCATTATGATATTCTGAGAGATAGCCAGATGCTGCCCTCAGATTTGGATCTTGTCATGATTAATCTTCACTTTAATGACTGTATTTATAAGTATATTACAGTTCATCAGCTCAGAAATCAATGAAGGAATTTACAAAAGAAGTTAAACTAATTCGTTGCTGTCCATTGCCCTGATATATTTTTAAATAATCAAAGGAAATAAAAATTTTCCATTAAGGACAGCAGAACCTTGTAATGTACAAAGGAATAAACTTTATTTTATAAATAAAATATTTTATAAATAAATTTTATGAAACTGAAATGAAGGGGCTAGTAAATGGCTTAAATCAAGACTTGGAAATGAAGTGTAGTTTTCAAATGATTAAAGGCTGTTTGCTTTCCTAGAACTCTCCCTGAAATGGCAAGAGGTCACTTAAGGGGATGGCTTTTTATTTCTATCTCTTTGCAGTTGTATGTGATGGGTAACATTAGCATCCCTTCTCCTTAGTTCCTTCATTCCCAAAGTCTCAGAGGAAAGACCTATACCCTTTAGGTTTTACTGAACTGGCTTTCCCGTAGGAGATTGGAAGGACTAGTGAAGTTAAGAAAAAAAAAAAGGGATTATGGTTTAGTGTCTGGACATAAGGGTGACAGAGACAGCTCTAGCATGGCAGTACTGAAAGCTCTATGTCAGCCTGCTGCACTGTACCAGCTGGTGATCAAGCTGGGCCAGCGTGCTGTGGTTTGCCAGCTGGGGCTCAGGGTGGAGGGGACATCACTGTGTTCAAACATGCCTCTGAGAGCTGAAGTAGCTTGTTTGAAATGTGCATTTTCGTAAATTCCTACATTTATATGTCTTTGCATTCATGACTTTTGTGGCTATTTCAAAATTCTTAAAACCATACTCTGAGCAAGTTTGATAATCCTAATATCTCAAAGCAGTTACTGAATGATTATGGAGACATAACGGAGACGTTTGGAGAGAATACCGATCTTATGATCACCTCTTAAATTCAATTTTTAATAGAGGTACTGGATCCAGCTGGTCAGCCTAGTCAATTCTTGTAAGCAATATTTGAATCAAATACAAACAGAAAATGTAGGCAGTATTCAGAAAAGTCAAGCAAGGGTTCATAAACTCTAAATCTCTAACTTGTAATACATGTCAATAACCAGAAACATTTTAGCTGTTTATGAACATTTCGTTCAGAATACACAGTTATCAACTTCATGCTTGTTGCTGTCTGGGACCACCCTCCTGTGTGTTTTTCATAAGCCCTTTAAGACACTTCAGCACAAAGAGATAAAAGTTTTCTTGATTCCTGGAAAACATAGGGTTTTGAACAGCCTCTGTGTTAAATTGTGTTCTCAGTATTGCTTTCAAATATGCCTTGTATGAGACTGGAACGGAGCTGTTGTGCACAGTGAACAGATTATGCAAGAGCACCCCCTGGATAAAGCAAAAAATGAAATCATTTCCTCTTCATCATTCTTACAGGTTATTTTGGCAGATTCATTGTATTACTTTGAATTGGCTTGTTTCACAGAATTGTTTTGGTTTTCCTGAGTTAGACTGTGTGTACGTGTGCTGAGGGGCAGGAGGGAGAAGGCGATTTTCTCTTCGTGTTCATTGTACACAAAGACCTGATAGCCATTGTACAGAGTTCAACAGAAAATAGTCTGACATTCACAGAGCCAAGTAGATAAATCTACACCCACGTGGGGAAGCTCCCAGTCTTACTTCTTTTCTTAAATACTGATGTCTTAGAAGGCTTATTAATTTGCTATATCTACACTAGCATATTAAATAGGGACAGGGCATAGGCCCAAGTAGTGTCCTGTAATCATTTTTTTCTTGTTAGCATGCACCATAAGACAGTTTTCACCCACACCAGCTAACATTCTTGCAGACACGCAGGCACAGTTCAAGGGTTAGCAAGGAACAGAGATGGTGCCCACTGGGCAGTGTGGACACAGCTGCTCTTTTTGGGAAAATGGATTTAATTGTATTGTAAGCTGGGACATGCCTCGTGCTCTCAGGCTGGAGAAAGACTTCTGAGCTATTTTACTTAATTGTTGGTGTTTTATGGAACAAAGCAGCACAGTCCCCTTGGTAGGGTACTAGTTTGCCACCTAAGATATTTGAGTTCGTATCTGTGCTAGACCATGAACTGCTAAGTTCTCAAAGACGTTTAAAGGTACTCATTTCCAACAAAATTGAGGGACTTCGTTTCATTTCCAGATCTCTATATTCCCACTCACAGAATGTAAAGTGGGGAAAATGGTGACTTCCTATGCCAATGAGTAGAAACAATAAAAGGTGCAATGTACTGAAATCCTATGGTCATGGAGACCATATAACTCCAAAAGGTAGAAGCGGTGTGCAAGATTATTTGGTCTTTAGCCTTCTTTCCCATCTTCTCATGTCCTCACCTGATTATCTGCCTATTTCTTCATAAAACACAGACTTATGAGGATGCAAAACAGAGGCAGATTTGCAGTGCAGCACGAAAATGCATAGAACACTAATCTTGATTAAAAAAATAATTTGTCAGGTATTTAAAAATTTTATCAATTGTATTGACTAAAATGTCATAAAGAGCTGTGTGAAAAATACCGTACAATTTCAAAGGAGAAAAAAAAAAGAAAATGGCAATTTATATTTTTAATGGTAAGGAGAAAAGAGGAAAATAGTGGGTTATATTTTTAAATAATTTTAGTGATAACATTATAATGCCTTATTTTCAAATGAGGAGATGAGGATTTGCTCCCTAACTTATGCTATGTTAAACTCTGGAAAGAAAACAGCTTAAACGAAGTTCATCTGGAGTAAAAATTACTTCAGCATCTTCATGTATGTATGTCTTTGGCAGCTCAGCAATAGACAGCCATTGAACTAGCAAATGCCTAGGAGCAACAGTTGACTGTGTTTCACATAACAATTTTTTTGTTTCAGCAATTGACACAGACAAGTAAGGATAAATTTGTCACTAGCATGTGTTTTACTTATATATCTTGTATCCATGATACTTAGTGTTACCTTAGAGGTCATTTCTCATTTCTCAGATATGAGGGATATGACTTCACATTCCCAATTTTTGAATCTTCTTAGAGTGTGTGTCCTTAATACCTCAGTAAAGTTGCAGTTTTAAAGAGAAAATATACTTGTCTTGTAAGGCTTAGGTGGAGTCACCATATACCAACATGCACTCCTTATTTTGACATGGTGTTTCATTAAAACAGAATCTAGATTGAAAATGAGATACAACTTTAAAAGAGCAGTTGTCTATTGAGAACTGAAATTTGTATCTGAAAGTTATTGCCTAGTGTTGTATCCAGTTATCAGATCACTATGAAGATGTACATAGTGGAACTGTAAGACTTTATAGCCATAGCTCTTAAACAAGATTAAGACTGACTCTTAACTAGGCATTACTGGAAACGTAGCAATTGTGATTATCAGATGCTATTCTAGAGTCTGTAGTGGAGTTTCTTGTCATTCTGTACCTGTGTTTTCATTTTCTAGGTCCTGAATTATGCCTTCTCTTTCTTAACTCAGCTAAGGTGCTTCAAAGAGGACTCCATGCACAATAGCAGTAATAACAGAAGATGATTACTGCATGCTTGCCAGTGACTTTCAAATTATACAAAAATCAGAGTTCTTTCATTTAAACATGAGATCACTTTTATTGAAAAAAATAAGGAAAGCATCAGGGAAGTAAATTTCATATTCTTTGAAGTAAAAAATCAACAGCACGCCATCAAAAAGCTTGAAATGCTTTCTAAAGTGCTTCCAAAACAATTTTTAAGGTATTGTGTATTATAAGCAAACACAGTTTCAAGGGCTTTTGTACTCTCTTACGTCCCTTTGCCTTCGTAAATCACCAATGGCCCTGGTTTATATATTCCACAAAATCATAAATGGAGATGTAAATTCAGAACTTACTATTTGCTTAGTTTTAATTATATACAGTTCTTACAAACGGGATCTGCCTTCTTTCTCAGTATACTCTCCTTGAAAACTCCTTGTTAATGTAGAGAAGAGGGATGTATTCAAATGTGTACTTCTCTGGACTGACATTCCCAAGCATCTATTATTTTTCTTCCTAATCTCTTTGACATTTGCTCCTGGGTATAGCATTCCCATAATATTTTATGGCCTTCAGTGCATCTATCTCCTTCCAGTGCAAAATTTCCTGGTGATTCCTGTTTCCTGATAGTTTGAATAAGATCATGCATTTCATTATTTAAAACTCCTAGAGGTGAAGTTATTTTCAGGGTGGAGGGTATGTAAGATGTTGCTTTTTATAGCATACAGCAGTGATGAGAACACATCTGACTGCAGATGCTATGAACCACAGAAATATAGTTACAAGTCCTTCTTTTTCTTTGTTCACTTTTTTTTAATTTGTCAGCAGTTGAGTGGTAAATGTGTGTAACACAGACAGTTCATTTAGTCCAGTCCACAAATCCTCCTTTAAGTATCATCAGTCTGTAGAAAAGATTGCTATCCAGACATGCCTGCATACACACAAACACAGACATATTAACATCTATTATCTGAGGAATGGGCACATCACAGCTCATTTGCCATGGATAATTTGGTATGCGGTCTCTTGCTTGACAGTAAGCCACCTACATAGACAGATTACTCACCACAAGAATAATAATAATATGTTGTTATTCTTCCTTGGCTAAACAGAGCTTCCAGTTCACAAGTCAAAGTAATCTGGTTTTATTATAGTAATATTAGGAGAAATCTCTTTATTAGCTTAGATCTCCATTGATAAGGTGTAAAGGACTCCAGATGAATGAATTTTCTCAAGGACATATACACTGCACGTCACATCTGCTCTCGCCAATCTCTGAAGAGGTATGATGCTCTCTCAGAACTAATGTAAAAATAAGTGTGCCTGTCTTTGACTTGACTATCAGAGTACTTGTACTTTCTGTTTTGTGCTAAAGCTTTCTCATACAAAAATAATTCACAACTAAAATGGGCTCTTTCTGGTCAAGGTTTCCTCATCCTGAATGCATGCTTAGTCTCTCCACTCCACATTCATAAATAGCTTGAGAGCTTTCAAACATCTGAGGTCATTGTGCTTCACACAATTGTTCTTTGTTGTACTCTGTGAAGGAGATTACATGAGGGCAAGCTGGAATTCCTGGATATCATATTTCTCACTATTGAAGGGCTATCTCCTTGAATAAAAAAAGCAATAAGGCTATCTGAAGTGACCTTGGCAATTGTTCATGTACTTTATGGCATTATACAATTAGATGTGAGTCCAAATTAAGAAGTCCTAGAAAATCATAAGGATCAATTTCAGGCCCAATAATGTCTCTGAACTGGTCAAATTTTGCTGGTTGAAGGACACATTTTCTGAAATATAGCTCTATGCATCAACAAATTATTTGATTAGTATTTTCCTGCATGATTTAACCCTGTCTGTTACAGCAATCCATTCTCATCAGTTGCTGAGCTGTTAATCCCTGTAAGCATATTAAAATTAAGCACATGTAATGGAAACAAGTTGCTGCTCACTAGAGATAATTCCTAGTAAGTTGAGTCAAAAAGCAAATTACAAGGAATCTCATTATTGCTAAGTGACTATCACTGATGCAACTACTTGCTTGTACATAATAGATGAAGTATTCAACACCATATAATAGAAAAAATGCACTAAATTTCTTTTATTCCCTTTTAGCCTAATGAAGATGAGACATGCAACTGAGTGCAAGGGAAAGAGTCCGAATTCTACCTTTAAAAATCTTTTTATGTTATTCCTTAGCAAGAGATGTAGGAGATCTCCAAGCTTCCAGACTGCTAGTTTTTAGAAAATAAGATGCTGGACAGTGGAGGAAAACTGTAATTCCAGTGCAGAGGGAAAGGTATCACAGAGATTGTATTTCATCCTGCACTCCAAAGAATTCAGTGGGAAGAGGCAGATGTTGTGGGTGCCTCTGGAAAAGTTTCAGTTGAGTCTTTGCTTTATTAGTTATCCAAAAACGTAAAGACTCAAAGCTAGAGCACATCCAGCTTCTAATCAGTGTGCAAAGTGGCCTGTGCCCTTGGACCTGAGCTAATTTTAAACAGGATCTTGTTTGCTATTTTAAATTATACTGGAGAACTTGTCCACTTAGAGATTAAAATTTGTGTATCTGGACCAAAGGATGCACAGCAGGTGAAATGCTTCCTTTGCCCAGATTTAACTCTGCTTAAGTTACTGAGAGACTTCCCAGTGCCATGGAACCACAGATATAGATGTGGCAGGCACCACTTAGCCACTTTCAGCAGGCAAGATTCTCATTCAGGCCCAAAATGATAAATCCTCACTGAATGTAGAAATTGTATTTTGCATTATTTTATTTATGTTTCTTCCCACATTAATGAGATCCCAATTTCACAAGGTATGCTAAGGGGCTGTCAAGAAACTATTGTGTTCTAGTGCATAGTGTTTCGTTGGCAGTAGATGACAGCAGTTTGGATGGAGCCCCTGAGAAATTCACACCTCTATCCACACTTAAAAAAAAAAAAAAAAGAATGAGAAAGAAAACTTGGTAATAGTTAGATGATGGGTTTGTAGGGTATTTTTTTTTTGTTTGTATGGTGTGTGCCTGTACAGAGCTGAATTTAATAATAACTTTTGCACATATATATTCACAGGGAACTGGCCATGATGTGTTCATAAAGGAATCAGGACTTTTGTGTGTATATTATATCCTTGTGTATCCATTATAAATATTCATTATTTTATATATTCATTATACCCTTAGCACACAGCTTTGACTGTATGCTGCCCCAAGAAACAGGAGGCACTTTTTGCTTGTCCTCATCCCACAAAGTCCCCCTTATGACAGTGGAGTCAGGGAAACCCTGTAACTGTTACCTCAGATACCACACCTTTTCTATGAGCCTAAACTACAACTAGGAAATACCTTTTCAACATCTTTCTGATTAAAAAATAAAACCGTATTGATTTAATGTAAACCTTTTTCAAAGTGTGACAGTATTATTTCACAAAGACAGAATACAGTGTCAACAAACATAATTACAAATTTCAGGAAAGTTTCTGGTTTGGTTGTGTTTTGAAGCTACTACTTTTCTTTTTATAAGATAAAAAGTAAAACATTTTAAAAGGTGAATTTGTCAAAATGCATTATTTCAACAGACTAGAAACTCAGCCTTTTTTGTTTCTTTTGGGAGTTCAGGGTGGGTTTCAAACATCTGGGAAGTTTTCTAAAAGACAAATTGTTTTAGTTAAAGAATTTGCCACAAGTACTCTATTTGATGGGTGCTTCAAATTATACCAATTAAAGACTGCAGTTAAGAAGAAACAGAGGTACAAAAATAGCTTTTTTTTTTAAATGAAGACATTTCTTTATTGTTACTAATATAAAAAAGTATTAGATGGATATGCTTGAGATTTCTTGAGATTATAGCTAGCTGTAGTGTTTTAGGAATGCATCAGCAGAGACCATGTCACACAAGCAGATGGTAGGTTATTGCGATTTCACATGAATACCTGGTCTGCAGTCCAGCATCGACAGCCAGTGTTGGGCTCACAGGAAGCATAATGAAACCTGAATCCATTGTATTATATTTGGCCATCTTTTTCTTTAAACAAAGCATTTCCATAGTCACAATAATTTTTCATGCTTCTAAGCCAAACAAAAGGCAGAAGGAAACAGCACCTTAATTCCTCCTCTGTGAATGTAAGCACAGCTAATATGTTTTAAACAGAAGGAATGTTAACTCAGATCTGTGAAAAAGCACAAAATAAAGTAATGAAAAAAGACTCAAGCTTTCAGTAGACAGTGTAAACATAGACATTTAAAATATCTTGCAGTGTTCGTTGGAGTCATCGTGAACAGGGATTTGGTACAAATTACCCAAAAACTGATCAAGGGCTAAGCATCAACTGCAGGTGATGCTTGTAACTACAAACTCCAGTTTACAAGCTAAAGATGTACCTACAGAGTTCAGAAAGGTCACAGATTTCAGTCTACTTTGATAGTCATTTACAACCAATGTACCTCCCTGTTGATTTTGGACTTCTGCCTGAGGAAGTGAGGGGAGGAATTTAACATGGACAGAAGTCTCTGAAAACCTTCTCATTCACTAAGAAGTTCCAGTGTGTAAAACTGTCATCTTTGCTAAGCAGTTCTGGTGTCAAATATTTTTCTAGGTTTTCCCAGTTTTCAACAACTATTCTCTTTTTCCTCCTCTTTGAAGAAAGATAGCATCCTGTCTAATCTCAAGTAGGGACACACCCCACCCCCCACCCCCCTCCCCCGCCCCCGCAATGCATGCGTGCATATAAGCGTGAATGCAGTCCTATTCACAACTCTTGGCAAATATTAATGTAGATTTTTAAGCAACTGTAGTTGGACTTGAACTCTTTGACACAAGTGTCAGTGTACCCAAGAGTTTATACTGCACCTTTTTAGCAGAGGAGAAAACAATAAAATCCAACACACCCTAGTTAGTGAGAAAATAGAAATACAGTGAAGCTGTATGTAGATGTATAAATCATAGCTACGATCACAGAACTGCTCTGAATTTTGGTTGAAGTAGGCTTGAGAAGTAAGAAAAGGAAAAGTCCTTAGCATAATAAAGGTACCTCCTTTCCACACAAACTATTTGTTTCTTTCTCTACTTTTTTCCCTGACTTTTTTTTCCTTTCTGTCATAGGTGCTACCTCTTCCAAGGAAAAGCTGATCTTGCCACAGATCAGTGTCTTGACATTGGACGTCTCACTGATATTTTATTAGCTGTCAGTGTTTCAAATGCCCAGGGTCTGAAAGAATTCTGTCAAGGTCATTTGATTATCCTGAAGTTAGTGAAACTTAGTTGAGAATTCTCATGGGATGACTAAAGGATTCAAAATTAGTCTGTTATCATCATGTTTTCCAGCCCTCTGCTGCATGGGAAATAGTCACAGTGGTGACTAGACAAGCCACATAAGTTCATCTAGAATATTTCTGAGTAATGAGGAATCACTTAGATCTTTAGTACCTTCTTCCTGAATGTTCCAATAAAAAATTAAGACATACATCCTTTTAGTTACTTGGTAATAAACACATTGATCATATATTGTCAGTCATAGTAGCAAATGCAAATTCACCATTACATTTACTTGACCACCACAGAAATGTTAAAGATATAGGCCCAGATTCAGCCTACTTAACATTAGGTAACTAGCAGAAATATATGTCTTAGGATTGTGTCAGCCCTACACTGTTTACAGACAGGAAAATAAGTAAAACAGAGTTACTATGGGCTACAGAAAAGGCTTCAGTTAGATAGGTTCTTCACCCATATAATCTTTATTTTTAAATTGCATGGGTCTAGATCAATGTCCTTGTTCATTGAAGATTAAAGTGAAGATTAAAGATTATAACCTCATGAGGTTATTTCTGCCACTTTGGAAGAAACTACAGCAATCTTCTCCTATGCAATGTAGGCAATGATGGAATACAGACAGAAATACTGTGCAAAACAAGTTGTAAGCAACCCTGAGAAGATTAACTGGCTTCCTCCAGCAATAGCGAGGTTTATGTCTCTCTGTACTGTGTAAATCAGCTTTTCCTGGGTAACAGTGCTTATTGGTCGTGTATATGATGCTATCATGGTCACAGGACTGGGATTTTTTTGGTTTGTTTTTGATATCTATTGGGGAATTAATCTTTGAAGAAGCTGAGGAGATGATTTTTTGAGAAGGCAATAGATGTGAGAACACGTGGCTATTGGATTATTAAATCAGGGGAACTCAAGGGAGAGACATGAAAGAATGAGCCATATGAAAGAATAATACACAAGCTATGAAATACACTAGTACCATTAGCAGATGTAGTCAGCAAATGCAAAACAGCTTTTCCTGACAGACTTGATCAGCTCTTTAACCTCACACTGCATTTTTCCTTCCTAATATTATTTTTGAGAACACAATAAGGCAAATTAAACACAAGTAAAAATGTATGATTGCAATGGTACACTAATTCAAGAGATTTGAACTAATGAAAAACGCATACAGACTTTGTGAGAAATATTTTGTTCCCTTTTATTTGTTTTGAATAGCAGCTCTTAGCAATCAAAGATCACTGAATTCATAACTGAATGAGTAAAGGAAGACAGAATATAGCCATAAAATCTGAGATGGCAAAAGCAAAGGTGAGGTTTGTAAGAACCCTGAACGATGGGATCAGGATTCAAAATGGTCTTGACAAAAATGGAACATTGTTCCAAAACTTTACGGTATGAAATTTTGTGAGACAATAACAAAATACTGTCAATAGAAAGAATAAGCTTATGAATGGGTACAGAAGACAAATACTCAGGTAGGCAGAGATACCACACAAAAAGATCAGGGACTGCCATGATCACAAATACAGGAGAAGTCAGTAATTTTGTGCTCCAGGAGGGATAGTGGAAAGGCAGAGTTTATTCTAGCATATGTGTAAGGCAAGAAAGGCAACTATTCCATAGTACTGATGGGGTCTCTGTTTCATGAGAGATCTTTGTGAGCTGTCCAGGTTCCGTATATGCAAACCACCCTGTAGGCAAATACAAGTGCAACAGTTATTGATGCAAGCTCACTCTGCTCTACTCACAAGGGAGAGAAGCTGTGTGTCTGCCTTAGTACAGCCCTGAGCCCAAGTTTGTAAATTTTACTGAGACTCTAAGGTGAGGTTTTCTGACATGCTCATATGAACTTGGAGAGTGGGTTGGCTTTTTCCTTTTTTTTTTTACTTCTTTGGTCAAAGCGTAAGCAGAGGAACAAATATCTGCCTATAATGTGCATATGAAATGAAAAGCAGAAAAAGTGAGGACATGAAATATGAGGCTATAGGTTGATCACTAGATAGATAACATAAGGCTGAACTGGGAGTAGCAGGATCCAACGGGCTGAAAAAAAAAAAAAGCTAAATAACATCCCAGCAAAGAGAAAGTAAGGCTGGGTAAAAATCAGCAGGAGAGGAGAGAAGAAAACTAAGCAGAGGAAGGTGGTAGAGAAAGTGGGTGCTTTAAAGCCTTTAGTCATGGCTGTCTTACTTGTCACTAACAGCAACAAGCAGTGAGGTGTAACAAATCAACCACATGGCCATTACCTCTGCTGGAAAGGGAAAGGAGGAAAAAATACAGCCTCTTCCAGAAGAAACTGTATATGTGTCTGTACACATGATGTATGTTCCCAAAATAGAGTTTGACTAGGATGCTGGCTGAATGTGTTCCTCTCAGAGAGTCTCTCAGGCTTCTTTAAATACCATTTAGTCATCAGTATATTCTCTTTGTGTCTTATCCCAAGGGCAGCATCATTTTCAATAGCATAAGTACTAACACCATTTAGTACCTATCTAGAATTAGCTCTGAGGAAGAACTTTGCCTTTCTTATTTAGCTTTTCCTTCCCCACACCTGTGGGCAATCCAAGGCAGCCCATTTACATTATAGTTTGGGTCACACACGCATCTCCTGGACTCTCCCCCTGCTGCCAGCTATTTAGTGTTAATGATGTGGGTTGCATGACTCTAGAGACTGTCACAGTTAAGGCAATAGTAAATTAATCTGACAGGTGATTGACTGGTCCTTTCTGTGGTTTGTCGGCTCAGGCACAGAGGGAACTGCTACTGCCAGCAAAACTGAATGTGTGGCTGGGAGTGGTGGAGGGGGGCTCGTGTGCCTCTGCTGAGACCTGTCCCCAGTCTTTCTCCCAGCAGTGCATCTGAGTGACTGCAGCAGGAGACACCTGCAGATGAGGCAGGTATTCCTCACTTTGAAGTGTAACAGAGGTGCTGAAAACAAGAAGCGTGGATGAGTTTTTTCTTACTTGTGGTGTGGTATTATTCTCCGGAGTTTTTGCTTGTCCTTATAAAAAAATGCATGTTTTTTCATTTCCTGCCTTTCTCAGCATTTATGCGGTATGTTTTCTTCTTTTGGGGAAAGCAGACACTGAGCATGTTATTTTGGGGATGTTACAAGAAAAAAAAGCTTTGGTTAAATCTTTTCCAAAGGGAGAAGTGCTGTGATTAATGCTACTCTACTTCCTACAAATTACTTCATGCTCCATAATCCTAGCAGCATAGATTTTGCTTATGTGTTTTTTAAGTGGAATGCACATAATCAAAGGAGCACAGAAAAAATTGCACAAGTCTGGTTTTGCAAATGCAGTGGTAGTAGTGCCAACTGTATGCTCTAGCCAGCTTCCTTTGTGTTTTCCTGAAGAATAAGGAAGCAAAGTTAAGTGGTTTTACAGGAACACTTTATGTATAAAACCTGCTGAAAGTCGAATACCTTAAAATGGAATCTGTTGTAAGGTTGAATTTTTAAGATGTCACTTTCCTGCGTCACTACAGCTTGTGTCAAATAAGCTAATCGTGATCATAGCTCTCTCTCCAGTGGGAGGGCTTTTATACTGCAAGACCTAGCCTTACAGCACAAGTACTGACTGTACTTGTATTTTGATGTGCCAGCAGGCATGAAAAGTTAACCTAGAGAGAACAATTTGACCAAAAAACTTCATTAAAATATGCTGGTTTCTTGAAGCAAAAACATGTTAAGGAGACATTAGTTAGGTAGGAGGTTTCAGCTTTATTTTGTTCAGTAAGACTGTCTTTATCCTGTGAGTACATGACCAGCCTTGAATGTGAGGATTCCTCTCCTTGCTGTGCTAGATCAAGCACTCTGAGCCCAAGAGCTCTCATAACAAACAAATGCCATAACAACTTTGTGTGCACTTAATCACTGCATGGCACTGACATAGTGACTGGGTCAAAGAGCCTGGCAGCTCTTTTCCCCTTACTTGTACCACTTGGCTTCAGTGAAAAATGCCACCTTTCCCACTGAATCTTGCCTCTCATACATGTACTGAAAAACTGATCAAAATCTATACCTCTCCATTTTTATGTAATCAAAGAGGGCAGCACTTGTTTTACTGTGGAACAAGAAAGAATCTGGAAAGTGAGAGGGCTGCTGTGGAAGGGGGTGCTCCTCTTCTGGCTTGCTTTAATGCAAAGTCAACAAGCTCACCGAAGCAGCTAGGCAAAGCAGTCACTTTTTTTACATATCCCATATTTTTTCCTGCATAAAAACAGGTGACTTCAGTGACAAGTGCAGTGAGCTTGAAATCTCTTACAAGGACTCAGAAAGCATAAGAAGGAGCTGACTGTGACGGATTGATCCTGGCTGGGCACCAGGTGCCTACCAAAGCCACTCTGTCACTCTCCTTCCTCAACTGGAGAGGGAGAGAAAATAATACAAAACTCTTGCGGGTTGGGATAAGAACAGGGAGATCACTCACCAACTACCATAATGGGCAAAACAGACTTAACTTTGGAAAATTACTTATTATCAATCAAATCTAAGTAGGATAATGAGAAACAAACCCAAATTTTAAAACACCTTCCCCCACCCCTCCCTTCTTCTCGGACTCCACTCCCAATATTCTCTACCTTCTCCCACTGAGAAGTGCAGGAGGACAGAGAATGGGAGTTGTGGTCAGTTCATCATAGATTGTTTCTGTTGCTCCTTCCTCCTTAGGAGGAGGACTGCTCACACTCTTCCCCTGCTTCAGCATGAGGTCCCTCCCACAGGAGACAGTCCTCCATGAACTTCTGCAACATGGGTCCTTCCCACAGGCTGCAGTTCTTCACAAACTGCTCCAGCATGGGTACTTTCCATGGGGTGCAGACCTTCAGGCATGGACTGCTCCAGCGTGGATCCCTTCAACAGGGTCACAAGTCCTGCCAGCAAACATGTTCCAGCGTGGCTCCTCCTCCATGGGGCCACAGGTCCTGCCAGGAGCCTGTCTCCAGCACAGGCTCCTGATGGAGTCACCGCCTCCTTCGGGCATCCAGCTGCTCCAGTGTGGGGTCATCCACACACTGCAGGCAGATATCTGCTCCATCATCAACCTCCACAGGCTGCAGGAGGACAGCCTGCCTCACCATGGGCTTCACCACGGGCTGCAGGGGAATCACTGCCCAGGCACCTGGAGCAACTCCTCCGCCTCCTTCTTCAGTGACCTGGGTGTCTGCAGAGTTTCTCTCACACATTCTCATTCCCCTCTCCTCTGGCTGCTGTTGCATAGCAGTTTTTTCCCCTTCTTCAATATGTCATCACAGGAGCACTACCATCATCGCTGATGGCCTCAGCCTTGGCCAGCTGGCATTGACTCTATCAGACATAGGGGCAGCTTCTCACAGAAGCCACTCCTGTAGCCCCCATTCCCCACTACCAAAACCTTGCTGTGCAAACCCAATACATTGACTTACTGGCTTTTAAAATAATTTGAGGTCTTTTCTGGAATATTGCCTGTGGCTCAACAAAATAAAAATATATGGAGTGGTCTGGTCCAATTTATTTCTTCAGGTCCTGCCAAGTCTGTTTCCTGCAACAGAGACAAGATCAATAGTACTAAGCAGCAGAAGTGATAAAAAAGATTTGATGTCACAATATTTTAGTAATTATTTAAAGTTGTTCAGAAAAAAATTCAATCCTATCCACACTTTCTGAGTCTGTGAAACTGGAAATGCCAACAGAGATGGTATTTCTCTGGAGTCTGCATGAATTCTTTCCAGTTTTCTGCCAGGGTATACGCCCCTGAGCCCATCAGGCAGGTTATGGGGGATCTGGACTGCCAGGAGCCAATGCATCTGGAGCATCCCCAGTGTATTACTGACCCTGCAGTCAGCAGTTCCGGCACTTATGTTTACAGTTCTGTTAGTTGAATCTGCTGAATCTCCTGGATGAGAACCATTGGAGTTTCAACATGCCAGGTAGCAAAGCTACCAGTTTTTTGTTCCCTCATTGGACCAGCTGCCTGTCAGGGTTTCTGAGGAATTTGGGCTGCCATCCAGATTTGATGGGACTGAGCTCTTCAGTGTTTGTGCAGCAAGCATTCTTTGCTAACACTCTGGAACAAGACCCTCAGTCCAAGGTTTGACCTTAAGAAAAAAAAATGAGGGGGAAAAAAGCATTTTCAATAAAGTTGGTTTGAAATACTACTTCTGAAGTACTCCATGTGATGGAACTTGCTTACTGGGACTAGCTCTTACAGTTATTCACGTCAGCTTTTCTATGTGTAGAGTAGCTTATACTTCAATCATTTGCTGACATAAATGCCTTGCTGTTCCCAGGAAGGCTCATTTGTATGAAGAGGAATTAGTAGATGCAAATCCAATACGACTTGGAATAGGACTTTCTGTATATGAGCAGATGAACCTAAGCACAAGTTAATGGGTGCAAGGAGTTAAGAGGTGGTTATCTGTGAAATACATTATCATAATTTAACTAAGTAAGGGCTGGTGCTACTTTATCACTTTATTGAGAAACTTTGGAACGCTGTTATATATGGAATGAAGAACTCAACAGTTAGAAGTCAGTAAGTTGATTAGACAATTTATCTTGTAGCCATCTTGATATTTGGTTATTAAAACCAAACACTTGCAGCTATGAATACTAACAGCAGGAGAATTTCCCATCTGTGGTGTAATTGCTTTTGTCAGTTTGTTTCAAAGTAAAAAGGTGCTGCTGTTTCACAGTGAATTTGTTCAGGGAGGTTCCTGTGTGGCAAGTGCTAACCACTGATGCCCTGCCAAAGTTGTAACAGAAAACATTGCCTCTTTTCTTTGCAATAAACGTGCCAGGATTCTATGCCTGTAAAGGAAGGGAAAAGGGGAAGTAGAACTGAGAACCCACATTAAGTCATTTGCTGCCAAACTTGTTTTGCTTTAATGTAAAACAGTTGTGAGTTTTTTCCCTGGATTTTCAATAAATGGAAAAAAGCTTCCTCCAACTTAAATTTGCCTCAATTAATTAATCCTCTTTGTCTTTGTTAGCTCTATTTGGGTTTGTGTCCTAGGTTACAGTGTAAAATGTGCCAAAAGGAAAAAAAAAAAAAAAGTATTCTATTACCATCTTCAGGAGCTGTTGAGACCAGGTGGGCCGGTGCTCCCTGCCTCCCCCCTCTGGACTATCTCCTGTTACTGGGCACAACAATGCCTTATCGCCTGACTCATCGATAACTCGCTCCTGGGCTATCTCCTGTTAATGGCCTATCAAGGAATTGACTCACGACTCCCCATCCCATTGTGAGATGCTCCACCCGGGGGGGGGGGGGAAGGAGCCAAGCAGTCCGTGCTAAATATAAACTGAGAACTCGATCACCCTAGCAGCCTTCTTCCACTGGATTCCCAGAGGAGGTTGTTTTTCTGCCACTGGAGTTCCAGAGGACAAGAGCTACCTACCTACCACTGGACCTTCCGAGGAAGACCAGACTCTTTTACCTGATTGCTGCTTCCACAGAACTACATCCATCGCTTCAGGAGGACTGCAGCCATCATCTTATCGGACTGCTACTGCCACCCTAACAGGGTGTCAGGTTGTATTTCTGACTCTGTCAGTGTAAACCAGTGGGTTGTTTGTTTTTTCCCTGCCTTCTATTATATATTAGTAAAGAACTGTTATTCCTATTCCCCATATCTTTGCCTGAAGGCCCGTTAATTTCAAAATTATAATAATTTGGAGGGAAGGGGGTTGCACTTTCCATTTCAAGGGAGGCTCCTGCCTTCCTCTGCAGACACCTGTCTTTCAAACCAAGACAGTTTGTTTAATCCAAGAACCCTATTTTTAAATGGAACCTTTTGATTTTCTGTACTTTTTCAAATTTCAGCCATGAACTAGAGTTTGAAACTAGTCATGAAATTGAGTGGTAATTTTGTTTCTCTGAAGTGATTTTTAGTCATTTAAAAAGTTACTTAAATACTTATTAGAGCCTGGAAATGGACAAACAAGACCAGTAGGTTTGACTTCTCTGGATTTTGGAGAAATGATACTGCCTGCAGGCTTAGGCCTGCCTGTTCTTGCGAATATCCATCCTGAAGTCTCTAAGAGCAATATTCACTTTATACACTGTTCAATATAGGTTTAGGACTTCAGTTAGGGCTATCAGTGATGTTTGTGCTTTCACTCCTGCTGCCTTCTCAATGCTGTCCTCTCCAGCAGCAGCTGTTCCATGAGAAACAGAGGAGACAGTACTACGATTGAAGTGTGTAGTAGTACATGTTCTGTAGGGGAAGAGAAATTCTCAACACAGATATTAAAACTGCGGTTAGACTATGTTTATTTAAAAACGAGACAATTAATTTAAGGGGACCTATAATTCTTGGTAGTTTGTGCAGTGACAAGTTAGTGCTTTGTGTTCAGCTCCTACTGTCCCTTTTTTGTAACTGATTGTGATAGTTTCTTACAACTGCTGAGGTTGCAGTATTATTAAAAAGGTGAGACCTGTTGCAGAAATAAACATGAGAGATCTAACTAGCTGGAAATGTTTGCTTATGGAGTGATATTAGTGTCATGGTGTTCTGGCTGTTGAATTTGAAGGTGGGAAATTGCAAACACTGGGTGAAATTTTGAGACCATTGCAATGCTTCCATGTTCAATTCAATCCTCTGCTGGAGGGAGTTCAAACCCACATCCGTCATGCTGCCCTAGGTATCAGGATATGAGCTGTTCTGCCTGTTCTCGTAGCTTGTTCAAAGGTCAGTAGAAAAAATGCCTAAAGCATTCTAGGAGTAAGGACTCTTCCCTTCTGGTAAGTGTGATGATTACCTGGCTATCAAATCAGGCTGCCGCTTGTTTTCCTCTTTCTGGTCAAATGAATCTTGAATCCTTTTTCTGCAGCAGAACAACTTAAACAGTATGAAGCAGAGAGATTTCCAATGCAGAATAGCCAATAATAGTTGAGGTGTTTCCTTACAGACAAGAAAGCTTGAACCCCTCAAGCAAGGAAAAGTAGTTGAATAGTTGAAAGTAGCTCTCCTGCTTATTTGTGAATGCTCTTTAGATACAGTGTAACAGAAGATACGAGTACTGAGGCCTCTTCAATGATGAGAATGGACCTCGCTCAGTGCTTTGAGGGGAAGGAGGAAGGTTCTGGGCTACAGATCCTGACTTGGCAGAGACACCGCCTTACAGACTCCCTGAAGTGAGCCGACGTGAGATTTGTTTGTGTAATCAGATTTTCCTGCTGGCTCTCCCTAGGCAGCCCAGTAATAAGCACTTTGTTCGTGTAAAGCTTTTTGTAAGGGCTCTGACACCTACTATTGAAACAATGTGACACTTAACTTGCAAGCTTTAAAGGCTTGAATCAACGCTGACCCAGAGTCCTTAGTATCACATACAACATGCTAGACCATAGTCTCTCCTTTACCCCCCTCACCCTCCCCAAATCATAAGGGTCTCAGTATTGAGGAAAAAAAAATTAACCAAATGCTGCAGTAGGATTTCATAAATATATTTTTGTTTGCAAAAATGCTGAAGTCTCAAGGTACTTTGAATTTTAAAGCAGGGCTTCCTTTGTCAAGATTCTCACTGAATTCAGGAGTTTCGCATTGAGAGATTTAGTCTCTAGAACACTGAGGAATAGGGTTGCATTTACTTGTTCTGATATATTCCAACAAATATGACTAAATATTAATCTTGCGATTTTTTTTCCTTCCTCTGATGATTCATAGCTTAGAGTCTATTGTTAACATTGGATACATGCCACTTTCGCAGCTGAACATATTGCAGAAGTCTAAAAACATTTTTGAAATAAGTAGATGACAAAATTATCAAAAGCTCTTGACAGTATGCAGTGTATTTGTAGCTCATGAGTGGGAGAATCCATTGCATGCTAACCATTGTTCAAAATTATAGCTTATAAGCTGCTTTGCTTACTGAGGAAAGACTTTTGTAATGTGTACTTTTGAATATTTGAAATTAAGGAGGGAATTCACTTGCCTTACGTGGGAAACAGATGAACAGGTGAAAATGGCTCTTCCCTTAATAAAGAAAGGGTGTCTATAAGCTCTCTAGTCATAGTAAATGAATATGGCACTTCCCAAATGCCTGTTGGCCCCAGCCAGTAGAATAAGTCCCCCTCCGGATTTCTCTCTCTGCCCCACATTTAATTCTTATCCTGGTAACTAAGGTCAGTCAAGTTTCCAAGAGACTGCCCGTGATGGAGAGGTGTCTGCTTCCTCCAAATCAGTTGGACGGGAGTGTTTGCCTTTGCTTTTTAACCCTCTCCACAGACTCCACTTCATGTAGCAAAACAATTGCAATCTCCACTTCTCTGTGAATAAATCCTCCTACCAACATATTTCTGCCTGAAAACTCTTAAATGTTAACTTGAATCAATCAGGTGTTTTCTCTCCCACACAAGAGAGCACATGACTAACTATTATATTTATCTAACTTCAGGGGTTTTGTACTTCTGACACTGACTGTAGTATCTGAGTGCCTTCTGCATGCTTCACTTAAAAAGACAAAGCTGCACTGGATTTCATGGTGTATCCATAGACTCCTAAGCTGCTGAAGCTTCATTGCTATCAGTTCCTTGGCTAGGTAAATCAGTTACTATGGTTATAAGCAAGAGTTTCTTGTGCAGATGTATCTTGTAAAAGGCCTCAATTTCCATGTCTTGATTTAATCTTTGTTATCTAGTTACTAAGGGTCTGATTATTTTCTTAAAAGTATCCCTAGGACATGATGTCATTCTTTGTTACTGAGGAAAAGCTCATGTGAAAAGATAGGTCTTGCATAATGCTCTAAAAATAGTGAGGTCACTCCCATCGACAAAAGATAAGATTTTTTCAAGTTAAGGAAAACCCCATGCAATCTCACACAGACAGAGCATACAAAGTTCAGGAAATGCACCAATAAAATCTAATTGTGCTAAAAGAGATCCAAAATCCTTAACACTAGGTTAATGAGAGTATCTTTTCCATAAAATATTTACCAAAATTGAAAGTTTTCTGAGAAATGTTTTAAAATAATTCTGTAGAAAACTGGTGGGAGTCCTGAGCTCTGGACTCTGGAAAAGGTTGAACTGAGCTAGAGCCAAAGAAGCAATTTTTTTTCAAGCAGTATCAGAGTAGCATTTCAATGTACTCCAAAAAAAGTTCCTGTCCTAAGAGACATATCAGTGTTTTAATTTTATTTCCAAGGAAACAAAACTTCTGTAAAGTTCTGGTATCAACAGTTCCCCAAAATGAAATAGTGCAACAAAACTCTAATGTGGAAAAAAAAAAAAAAAATCTTTCCTCTGATACCCAAGGACTTCCTGACCAGCTTTTCCAGCTTTTTAGTTTTTTGAGTCCTAAAAAAATGAATTTTAGGCAAGGCTGGAGAGACACTTCAGCTAAATATGTCAATAAAACCTGTAACAGGTTTTAATTTGGGCATTAAATTTGGGCTTAATAAACTCAGTAGGATGCAGGTTAGCTACCTTTTATTGTAAGAAAGACATGTGGAGACAAGTAAGGACAAGATCATGCCTACTGAAACAGTATAATAGCTTTGCATAGGGGAAAGAAAAATATCTAAATTATTCAATATACAGGGTGTTCTGTAAAAGCAAATGCAGTGGGAAAGAAAAGAAGGAATGCAACGGAAGCATTTGAAACTGCCAACAGAGTCCAAATCTCTGTAGACCACAGTTTAGCAGAGGTGGCATTCTGCATAGAGGCAGAGGACAGTAATAATATCTTAAAAGCAGGTCATACACCAGAATTAATATAGGCTCGTGTTAACACCTGAAGATCTGAAGAGTCTGGATATTTGGGGGGATGAAAGGGAAGGAGGGAAGGTTGTCTGCTTATGTTATTAGAATGAACCAGATGCTATTTGGTTTATTTGGTTTGTTTGACCTTCACAGTATGTAAATTTATTTTGAGTACAATAAGCTTCTGATAAATATTTATTGGCATTATCTATCAAGTAAACTATTGTAGAGGATAAATAGGAAAAGTTTTACAGTCATTTTAATATCTTTTGAAGTAAATAATATAGAGAAAACAAAACAAACAAAACAAATTGACCATATAACCCCTTTTCCAGAATTTTAGTATTTTGTATGACTGGGAAGTCAGTAGAAGTAGAGAAAGTTTTTCTGACGTTGAAAGTCTGATAGCAACTTTTAACAGAAGTATCTGGGTATTGTGGACTTGATGGCAATTTTCAGTCCTAGGTTCTCTCTAATGATACTTGAAGGTACTGACTCTGCTGGTGACTCCTGTGGATACTGCTCTTCAAGAATTCACATGACATTTGGATAAGAAGGATGGTGAATTTTTGCTTTTCCTCCTAGAAGACAGGTTACAACTGTCTGTGCCTCCTAGGTGCACCAGTACAGGTTAGGGGTCGATCTGCTGGAAAGCAGCTCTGCAAAGAAGGACCTGGGAGTCCTGGTGGACAAGCAAGTTAACCATGAGCCAGCAAGGTGTCCTTGTGGCCAAGGTGCCCAATAGTATCCTGGGGTGCATTAAGAAGAGTGTGGCCAGCAGGTTGAGGAAGGTTATTCTCCCCCTGTTCTCTGCCTTGATGGGGCCGCATCTGGAGTGCTCTGTCCAGTTCTGGGCTCCTCCGTTCAAGAGAAACAGGGAACTACTGGAGACAGTCCAGCAGAGGGCTATGAAGATGATTAGGAGACTGGAGCATCTCTTACAAGCAAAGGGTAAGAGAGAGACCTGGGTCTGTTTAGCCTGGAGAAAAGAAGACTGAGAGGGGATCTTAACAACACTTACAAATGTCTAAAGGGTGGATGTCAAAAGGATGGGGCCAGGCTCTTTTCAGTGGTGCCCAGTGACAAGACAGATGCAATGGGAGCAAACCGGAACACAGGAAGTTCTGTCTCAACATACTTTACTCTGAGGGTGGCAGAGCACTGGAACAGGCTGCCCAGGGAGGTTGTGGAGTCTCCTTCTCTGGAGATATTCAAAACCCATCTGGACACGATCCTGTGCAACCTGCTGTAGGTGAAACTGATTTAGCAGGGGATTGGACTAGATGATCTCCAGAGGTCCCTTCCAAACCCTAACCAGTCTGTGATTCTGCGATCCCGTGGTTCTGTGATTCTGTGTTAGGTGTAATTTCAGTGAAAGAAGATTGCTATGGTTTTTATTTTTGTCTTCAGGATTCCAGGTTATTCCCAAACCTTCTGGGTATGTTGCCAATGTTTTGATGTTCTGGGGTTTATATAGACATATCTATGCTAACACATCGTCCCTCTAATGTCCCAAATTCCAGATGAGTTTGCCCCATAAAAGGTTTTGGTTTGACTTAAACTATCAAAAAGTGCACTCCTCACGAAACAGTTCAAAAGATTGACTCCTGGGCTTATACTTGTTATGGACATAAAGCATACACTATTACTAGTTGCTTGGGATTCCAAAGGCAAGTTCAAAATTCAAGATTTTGTTCATTCTAGATAAGTTTGCCAAAAAAATATATCTCAAAGGCTTTTCTGTCAATGCCTTAGCCAAACATTGAGCAGATTCATTGTCTGACCTACCTACAGTGATAGCAATTAGGAATGCTTAGTGTTCCCTAAGATCAGCTTTCAAGGCATTTCAGGTCAGCTACCAAAACGCTTTAGTAGTTTTGGAAAATGCATAGAAATATGCAAAATTATGACAGTCACCAGGCTAGGATAAATCTCTGCTAACTTGAAGCATTGTTTCTGAACTAGTTTCTTTAAGTTTACTCTTTAGTGAAGTGGGAAATATTGACTCTTCTGACTTGTGGCTCATAATTTTTTAGAAAGAGGCATCTGAAGTAGGTTGGGCAGCCCTAGGGTGTGGATCATCCACCCTTCCCTGTTAACTGCAAAGGTACCTCAGGTGTAGACAGCTGTGTACAACTGAACACAACCAACACAGTCTGGGGCAAAGACAAAACCATAGTCCTTTGTTCTTCGGTAACTTTGACTGTCATAAAGCTCGTGTTACATGTTGTAATTATTGCTAAGATGCTAAGACTATTTGGCCTGGGCTTCATACTACCAATTTCTACACAGACAAAAATGTGTGCTTGAGATATCCCAAACAGACTGAAAGTCTGCTGCTTCTCATTGAGGGAAAACAAACAAAAAAACCCAAAACAAAACAGAAGAAAAGAGTAGAGTGATAATGATAGATGGAGACAAAATTTAAGCCAGGCAAATTGGTTATATTACCTAGGAAAACAGAATGGCACAATTAACTTTAAAAAATAATCTGAAAACACAGAACAGTGTTTCCTTAGAAATATTACTTTCAGCTTGCTTTCATTCCTTCTTTGGTTTTCAGTATCTCTTCACAAGCTAAACATACTATGCTGTTTTATAAGTCAAACAGATATGCTCAGAAAAATGAAGCAAAGTTATCAAGTTGTTGAAAAATGTATGGGATATTTTCAGGATAGCAGATGCTCTGAACTAACTGATACCATCAATACAGGCGTGTCAGTGACTACTTTAAAAATTCTCAAGTTGATGCATGTCTATATAACAGGTTAAAAAGAGGCATTAACAGCTGAAAAGTGAAATAGCTTTCTTGGAAATTTGAACAGGCAAAAACATAAGGGGAAATGAAAGAATGTCTTTCCACAGGTCACAGGAAGTTTACCTATAAATAGAGTACCCATTTATTTCATAGCTGGCAGACAGCAGAAAGCAGCTCTGGGTGCAGAATTGCTGTAGAGAAAAGGCAGAATGAACTGCACTGGCGCAAGTTGTATGCATTTACACCGAAATGCTGCTGCTCAAACTAGACAATCTTAAGATTTTTCTTCTCAGCCACAAACACTGAGACCTTTACAAACAAAGTCTCAATTCTGCCAGCAGCATGAAACAATTAGTCAAATGCCTGAAGTGTCCCAGTTTATGTCAATAAGCTGCTACCTTGGAAGCAATGCTTAATCTTGTATGACCTAAACATCTTTACATTACTTGCAGGATACTGAGAGTGACAGTTCAACCCAAATGCTAAAATCCCTGTTTTAATCCCATTCTGTGTAAGAAAATAATTGGAAGACAAATAGCTCTTCTATTGAATAGTTTTAAAAAAATAGTAATTAAGTACCATAACAAATATGGAATGTTTCTGGTTTATTCATTTACAGGTTTTGTTTAAGAAAAACATGCCGTTACCACAGAAATTCAGAATCCATGTGACTATTGCTCTCTAGTGAGCTAAACTCAACTTTGCTCCTCCTTGTTTATAGGGGAACTTGTTTATAAATGTGCTAAATTTTTGCCATCTACTGTACAGCTTTTATGCAGAAGAACAAAGTGCTGCTGCTAAAGAGACCAATATTAAAGTAACTGGCACTCACACCAGTTATGTACTATTCTTCCGGTCAAACTACTGAATCATTGTAGGAGCAGAATATGCTCTTGATGCTGTGCTTGCTTTACTGAGGTATTAATACGATCATTCTAAATTTTTGCAAATGACTTATTTGTCAAACACTGGTTTGCGGTAAAAAAAAATAAATAAATCTGCCTGTGCACAGTCATGTCTCTCAAGTTGGTTCCACCGAAAAAGTCAAGGAAATTAAAATTTCCATGTTTCTGAACCCTAGCCTTGATGGGACATGCTAAGCAGGTGTCCAGCACCGTTCTCCCAGGCTGCCAGACTGTGTGATCATCCCAGAACTGTGGAAAGCAATGCGATTGGTGTTATGCTATACTACTTGGCACATAGACAGTGCACTGTATAAAAGAGTAGTTTCAACTGTTTTTTCTGTTCATCGTGGAACTTTCTCTACACCTACTCTACCTTCATGTCGTCACATACTTCCAAGAAACGTGAAAATCCTGTGGGTACAGAACTGTGGATGGGGGTTTTTTGTGGTTTACAGAACATCACTTAACACATATAATTATGTCTCTCAGCTTACCTTGCTCAACCTTTGTGAGGAAGAGTTTGTTTCAGAAAGACACTCCTCATTTTAGCTTCATCTGAGAATACAAATATCATCAAGGCTCCCTTTTAGTCTCTGAGCAAAGAATATAATGAGTTGGAATGCCTTACTCGCACTGCTACATTCACATGCAGCTCAAGAAAATGTTTTTCTTGCATGGCAGGTTACTGCAAATAGTAATCACATGTTGCAGGCACTTTATAATTAGTGCTGACTGAACAACCCTTTGGCTCTGATTTCAGTTCATTCTGTGGCCTTCATACACCAAGAAACATATGGATAGTTGTATCTTAAATCTTGGCTTCTAATGAAATCCATGGAGGAAGTGAAAGTTAGGAGCTTAAGATGGGCATATGAATGTTTTCTCTTCCCAACACACAGCTCAGTTCTCCAAAGGGTGCATCTGGGAAGATCCAGCAAAAATACATAAACAGGAATGTTGTCTGCTGTACTGGGGAACATTATTTATTGAAGCTGATCAGGACCCACATGGGAGCTGTACACACAAGCAGAAAGGCCTGGGAGTTCAGCAGCATGCAGGTGTATCATGATTGCATGCATCCCTGGTAGTTTGTTTGTCTTGGGTAGAAGCTGCCTTAAGTAGCCAAGTGGTCTCTCAGCATGCTCCAAATTAGAAACATTTTTTGTGGCCTGTCTTGTAAATGATGGATGACTCCGGTCTGGTGTCCAAAGAAAAAACCTGATGTAAACAGGTTAAGTAGTATCAGGGAGTGTGAGAGAGAGAGAGACTGGTGGAGCCACTCCCTGAGGCAAAGGCAGCATGTGGAGGCTCCACAAGCTGCAGGGGATCCCCTCCCCTCTTGCCAACAGGCAGAAGGAGGGGACCGAAGAGATGAGGGGAAATAGAAACAGGTCCCTGCTCGGAAAAGGAGGTGAATCACCTCCCAGCCTCCTTCACCCTCACCCTCCCAGTTGCCCTTGCAGAACAGGCATGGGGCCCTGCAGGAGGAACTAACAGATGGAGAGGCAGACAGTTCACCCAGGCCAGAAGTGCCACCAAGACCAAGTTGCCCTAGAACAAGCATCAAAAACTAGCTCCAAAAAGAAAACTAGATGTATCGTTGCTGTGGATCACTCCCTCCTGAAGGAGACAGAGGGCCCAATACACTGTCCAGAGCCGCTTCATAGGGAAGTCTGCTGCCTCCCTGGGGCATGGGTTAAGGACATGTTAGGCAAGTTATCAACTGTGGTGAAGCCTTCGGATTATTATCCACTTTTAGTATTTCAGGTGGGTAGTGATGAAGTGACCACCAGAAGCCCAAAATCAAATAAGAGAGATTTTAGGGCCTTGGGGCAACTGCTTAAGGGATCAGGAGTGTGAGTTTTGTTCTGCTCTATCCCTCTTGTGGCAGGGATGAACAAGGGAATTAACAGGAAGAGCCATCAGATTAATTCATGGCTATGGGACTGGTGTTATCAGCAGGGCTTTGGGTTTTTTGATCATGGGTTGATATACAGGACATCTGGTTTGCTGGCAACAAATGGGATGTACCTGTCCCAGAGGGGAAAAAGAATTCTGGGGCAGGAGTTAGCAGGTCTTATTGATAGGCTTTAAACTACTTTTGAAAGGGGAAGGGGATATAACTGGGCCTGTTACAAACAAGCCCGTGAGAAACATGCCAGGACTCATAGGATGGTGTGCTAGCGAGGACACTCGCTCTGCCTTCTCAGTGGTGACAAAGGATAAACATGTAATGAGGAATGAAGAGGTAAGAGCTGTCGTTGCTGTTATAGAAGTCACAGAAACACCTAAGAAGGGTCTGGTAGGAAAAGAGGCCACACTCACAAAAAGATGTTGAGATCATTAGCTCATCTGAAGTGCATCTATACCAAGGTATAGAGTATGTGCAACATACAGGGGGAGCTTGAAACCACGATGCAGCAGGAAAACTATGACATAGCAGCTATCACAGAAAAATGGTGGGTTGCCTCACATGACTGGAGTGCCACAAGTGATGGCTACAAGCTCTTCAAGAGGGATAGACGGGGAGAAGAGGTGGTGGGGTGGCCCTGTATGTTATTACAAATGCTCAGAATTTAAGTATAGTGACGATAGACTTGACAGTGTTTGGATTAGGATAAGGAGCAAGGCCAATAAAGCTGATATTGCTGTGGGAGTCTGCTATAGACCTCCCATTCAGAGCAGTGAAGCAGATGAAATATCCTATAAGCACTTGGGAGAAATCTCATGGTCACTTGCCATTGTTCTTGTGAGGGACTTCAACTTCCCAGGTATCTACTGGAAATACAATACAGCAGAGAAGGAAAAATCCAAGAGGTTCCTGGAATGTGTGGAGGATAACTTCCTCACACAGCTGGTAAGTGAACAGACCAGGGAAGCTGCCCTGCTGAACCTTCTGTTTGTGAACAGAGAAGGTCTTGTGGAGGATATAGTAGTTGAAGGCAGTCTAGGGAACAGTGACCACGAAATTATTAAGTTCTCTATTCTTAGAGATGTTAGGAGGGGGGGCAGCAAAACTGCCACTTTGGACTTTCGAAGGACAGATTTTGACTTGTTTAGTTTACTTGATAGAACTCCTTGGGAGTCAGTTTTTGAAAGAGTCCGGGAAGACTGGACACTTTTTAAGAAGGAAAACTTAAAGGCACAGGAATAGGTCATCCCCATGTGCCGTAAGGTGAGCCAGTGGCAAAGACGACTGGCCCAACTGAATAGGGAGATTTGACTTAAAATCAGGCACTCATAATGAGTACAAGAATGTTGTTACATTATGCAAGGAAGCAATTAGAAGGTCCAAAGCACAGCTAGAAGTTAATCTGGCTTTGGAGGTAAAGGGCAACAAGAAAAGTTTCTATAAATACATTAACAACAGAAGAAAGACCAGAGAGTCTCCATCCCTTACTAGATCCAGGAGGTAATATGGTAATAAGAGATGAGGATAAGGCTGAGATGCTTAATGCCTTCTTTCCTCAGTCTTTAGTAATAGGAGAACTTGTACCAGGGAAAGTCAGCCCCTCAAGCCAAGAGACAGTGACCAGGAGCAAAATGTCCCCCTCTCCAATCCAGGAGGAGATGGTCAGTGACCTGCTGCTCTACATCAATGTGCATAAATCTATGGGGACAGATAGGATACCTCCTAGAGTGCTGAGAGAACTGGCTAGGGTGGTCACCAAGCCACTGTCCATCATTTATCAGCAGTCCTGAATGACTGAAGAGGTCTCAGCAGATAGGAAGTCAGCCAATGTAACACCCATCTATAAGAAGGGACGGAAGGATGATCTGGTAAATTACAGGGCTGTCAGTTTGTCTTCAGTGCCAGGGAAGCTGATGGAGCAGATCATCCTGAGTTCCATTGTGCAGCACATGCAGGACAACCAGGTGATCAGGGCCAGTCAGCATGGGTTTACGAAAGGTAGGTCCTTGTTAACAAACCTAATCTCGTTCTGTGACAGGGTGACCCGCTTGTTGGATGAAGGAAAGGCTATGGATGTCATCTACCTGGACTTTAGTGAAGCATTTGACACTGTCTCCCACAGTGTTCTCCTAGAGAAATTGACTGCTCTTGGCTTGGATGGGCATATGCTCTTCTGGGTGAAAAACTCATTGGAGTCCAGAGAGTTGTGGTCAATGGAGTTAAATCCAGTTCGCAACCAGTCACAAGTGGTGCCCCTCATGGCTCAGTACTGGGGCCACTCCTGTTTAACGTCTTTATCAATGATTTGGACAAGGGGACGGAGTGCACCCTTAGTAAGTTTGCAGACGACACCAAGCTGGGTGGAAGTGTCGATCTGCTTGAGGGCAGGGAAGTTCTACAGAGGGATCTAGACAGGCTGGATCACTGGGCCAAGGCCAATTCGGTGAGTTTCAATAAGGCCAACTGCCGGGTCCTTCGCTTGGGTCACAACAACCCCATGCAGCGCTACAAGCTTGGGGAGGAGTGGCTGGAGAGCTGCCCGGCAGAGAGGGACCTGGGGCTGTTGATTGACAGCCGGCTGAACATGAGCCAGCAGTGTGCCCAGGTGGCCAAGAAGGCCAACAGCATCCTGGCCTGTATCAGCAATAGTGTGGCCAGCAGAAGCAGGGAGGTGATCGTGCCCCTGTACTGGGCACTGGTGAGGCTGCACCTCGAGTACCGTGTGCAGTTTTGGGCCCCACATTACAAGGACATTGAGGTGCTGGAGAGGGTACAGAGGCGGGCTACCAATCTAGTAAAGGATTTAGAGCATGTCTTGTATGAGGAGGGGCTGAGGGATCTGGGGGTCTTTAACCTGAAGAAGAGGAGGCTGAGGGGAGACCTTATCGCTCTCTACAACTACCTGAAAGGAGGTTGTAGTGAGGTGGGGGTTGGTCTGTTCTCCCTAGTAACAAGCGACAGAACAAGGGGAAATGGCCTTAATCTGCACCAGGGGAGGTTCAGGCTGGATATCAGGAAGAATTTCTTTACTGAAAGGGTTGTCAGGCATTGGAACAGCCGACCCAGGGAGGTGGCGAAGTCACCATTCCTAGAGGTGTTTAAGACATACGTAGATGTTGTACTTAGGGACATGGTTTAGTGGTGTTGATAGAGCTAGGACAAAGGTTGGGCTCGATGATCTTGAAGGTCTCTTCCAACCAAAACTGTTCTATAATTCTAGGATTCTATGAACAATGTTGACCTAGAGCAATCATGTCCAGATGTATTGCAAAGCTCTTAATTCATTTGGCAAAATAAGTAATTGCATACATTGTACAGAGATTTCAACCGCTTGGAGGTTTTTGTTACCTTGACACGTCTTATTATCTTGGCTTTCTTCTGTCTGATCTGTAGTGACTGAAATCCATTCTTATTCTGTTCCTAGCACAGCCAAGGATCAGGCAAGTGAGGCAGTGTGCAATCTATGTCTGATAGATGGCTTAAGTGTCATTAGCGTATAAATCAATTCAAATCACAAAAAAAATTACTGCCCTGGAGGGGTAGGAGCCGCCTCTTTAGGCGGATGTCTAAAGATAAATAGGGAAATAGAGCATGTATCCAGAATGCTGATATTGTCCAGATTTTATGTAAAAGAAAAGTGAAATGCAAGATGGTGCTCTTCTGTCCTCTCTTTGTTCTTCCAGTGCTATTCCTAGAGTTTGTGGTGGAAAACCTTTCATCACTTCAGATATGTTCTCAAACTGTCTGGCATGTGCTTCATTTTGCTTGGGCAGAAGTGTGTAAAGTGTGCCTTGGCTTCAGTCTTTGTTAGGCTGCATCTCTTTGTAGAAAGTCTTTTGAGTACTACATTCCCCTCCCAGGTCCAGAGACTATCTTGTCTTATTTAGTTTTTTGTACAAAAATGTTCATTATGTCATCTATCTTTATCCTAGAATTAACAACTTATTTCGTAAGTATGTGTAAGATCTGCAGGCAGGAGGTGATTAATGTCTATTAACTCTCCTAATTTATATTAGATACATAAATATTAAATTAAAAAACTAACTTTTAAATTTTGATCTCTCTAGAAAATTCCAACACAACCCTAATTACATCTTAGCTATCAGTTGTTCAGCAAATCATGTCTACAGTGGAACCAATGCAATTGATTAGGCTGCTTGCACTTGCATAAGATGAACAGTGTGCCAAGCAGATGAGCATCTTATGAACATCTTAAGTGCCATGTAAATAAAAGGACAACTAACATGGGTAAGGGGGAATATTTTTTAATAATAGATCAATATATTCTTAAATGTGTACATTTCTCAGTATGTAATATAATTTTGCTGAGAGCTTTGTTGGTTTGGCAGTGTCTAATGGGCAAGAGGGTACATTCTTTGTATTATCATAGTCTACTGTATCTCCAGATTTTTTTATTTCTGCTCCCTCACCAGTTCTTGTCACCTCTTTGCTACCAATGTTTCTCTGTTCTTCTTGCAGCTTTCAATTTACTTTTTCCCCTAAATTTCTTAGTCTCTAACTCACGTCCCACAGTTTCCCAAAACAGCATTAGTCTTGTGTTAGGAAATGTACCCAACCCATCCCAGCAGTAGAATGACACTTGGGTTAGATATTTGTAAACTCCCTTATTCATTGTCACCTTATATCTTATAAGGTACCGACCACAGATATTGTTTAAATTCTCAAAACATCTCATAGGAGGATCATAACCTCTTTTATTAAATCTTTTAAGCAACATATTAGATATACTTAAATTGTGAACAAAGAGACCAAACACCTGAAACCTAAAATTTAGTTTTACAGTATTATCAGAGATGGCTTCACCCTGTTTAGCCTGTGTTCACATCGCTTTCTCAATGTCATTTGGTGTGGGGTTTTTTTGGCAGAATTGAAAATGCTGAGGCACAAAGACTTCTACATAATAATATTGGAGCTACCTATAAACACAATAAAGGTATGGACTCCTTGAGGACAGATTGACTAGGCTTTCTACAGTGTTAACAAAGTCATGCCATGCTGCTTGTCTGAGTTAGCTGTGTGGAGTCAGACTCTCCTTGGGACTTGGTCAGGCTCTTGTGAACCTCTCAAGTCTCGGTGAAGCAGCCTTTGGTTATGCCTGTGCTGTTGGGAACACACATCTGTGGGCTGATGGAGGGTATCATTTGGCTGACCTGAGTAACCTAGTTTAATTTTTCAGAGAATCTTCCCTTTAACTACTGAGACCCTCCAGCACTAGGGTTATGCAAACCTGACCCGGGAACGTGTACCAGCTGTTATGAAGCGGGCATTAATTTACCACTGACTTCCTCGAGCTTTCTGTTCCCTGCCTGAAAACACACAGATGCACAGATTCCTTGAGGACAGAGTTTTCTGGGTGGATTACATCTAATATAATGTGTAATAGGTTCCACATTAACATAAGGAAGAACTTTTTCACTGTGAGGGCGGCAGAGCACTGGAACAGGCTGCCCAGAGAGGTTGTGGAGTCTCCTTCTCTGAAGACATTCAAAACCCATCTGGATGCGTTCCTGTGTGATCTGCTCTAGGTGGTCCTGCTCTTGCAGGGGGATTGGGCTAGATGGTCTTTCGAGGTCCCTTCCAACCCGTGACATTCTGTTATTCTGTGATTCTGTGATGTGCTAGGCTGCCTTATCTCTTTGATCTGCTCTGATGTAACACAGGAGTAACTAGCCATAGCTAATCATGGGAGACAGGCTAATTAGGAAGCCTGGGAAAAAAAAACAAAACTTAATTAACTTTTAGTCAGTGAGTTAATATTGAATGAATAACCAAAGTATTCTGATAGAAAAATGTATGAAACTCTCTTTTCTTTTTCTTTTTCTTTTCTTTGGTGGTTACTGTAGGAATCTTGGTGTAAGCAGTTCCTTTTGTCACCCAGGAATGGAGGCTGTGTCAGTATCAGAGGTCTCTTGTTTATTTTGTTCTGTTGGATTTTTTCCATAATTTTGTGCAATAATTTCTAGCTCAACCTGTCTCTTGGTACTTATCTCGTTCCGTCTTTTTAATTTATGCCTTCTCCTAATGCTGTTCTTGAGAATATTCAGCTGCCTGTTTCCTGAATGCTTTCCTGGGGCTGTGCCTCTTTGTGGATCACGATAATTGTGAGATGACTTACAAGAATGTTAAGTAGCTGCGTTTTCCTTTAGGAATCATACCAGCCTGTCATTTCAAATCTGCAAGGAGGTATAGGTATGTTACGGTTCATCTCCTGTGCTTTAGTTCAGTGCTTCCTACCAAAAATCCATGAATGAAACAGGATTCTGTATTAAAAAAAAAACTACCCCTCCATTTTTGGAAACAGAACAAATGTAGCAACAACATTTGTGGTATTTGCCTGGTGTTAGACTAAAGCGCATGGCTACAAAACCTGCTGATCGAGAGGGGTCACACCATTCTAGCTGCAATCTCCAGTCTCACACTTTGATGTTCTTTCCAGTGGTGAGTTTGTGGCAATAGACATGATTATATCTGAGCTTAAGTTATGTTGTTAGGTTAGCTTAGTAGACAAGTGGGGGAAGGAGAGGGAAGAATTAGGATTTACATCACAGTGCAAGTGCAAAATATTCCATATCAAACCACTTATCCAAGCAGACATCTCTGACCACTTTTGTCTGCAGTTGGGTTATTATGTCTGGCTCATAATCTGGCTCTTCTGATTTACACTTTCAGTTTCTGAATGCAAAAAGAACTGAATCTGCAAAACAAGATTAATTGTCTTAGCTCCTACAGGATCCATTCCATGTTTATTTGTAGAAGTCACAAAAGCAGGGGAAAGACACACTTTTAGCAGTACAAAGGTGTTTTCCCCTCTTGAGAGCTATTGAAACGTAATCGAGAAGTGGCTGGCAATAATGTTCTGGAAATAATAAACAAAAATTGGCCCACTGGGTTGGCTTGCTCACTCTTGATAGCTCAAGGAACTCCAGGGGATAGAAATGGCAGGAGTTATAGCACACTTATTTCCACAAAACGCCCATAAAAGAACTTTCTGACACATTTAACTGGTAGAAAATATAGTCTAGGTAGCATTTTGTCACTTGGGGTCTTATTAAGATCTGCTAATTCGGTAAGGAGTCCAGATCTTTATCAACATCAGGCTACAGTGAATTTTGAATCATGTCTTCCAAACTCTTTTGGGAAGTCATGACTTTGCTTTACAGGCTCATGTTACCCTGAGTCTGTGCTTTAATTTAACTGATCAGGACAACAGGGTAGCACTGAGGCAAGGCAGGCTTTGGCCATCAGACTTTTCTAGTGTAGTTCATCCCATAATAACTTTTCCAAGGAAAGCTGTACCAGTTGTTTGAATTCAAACGGTTCCCTCCTTTTAAATCAAGACTAAATTGAATTCACACAGATGAAACAGCTGTTTAAAATATACTATCAAATTCTAGTCACAACACTCAAACAGATGAGCTTGTTAAATAGTCTATTCCCACATGGGGAATACAGGGAAACATATGAATCACAGCACCACAGAACAGTTGAGGTTGGAAGTGACCTCTGGAAATTGTGTAGACCCACCCCAGTGCTCAAAGCAGGATCAACTAAATCATGTTGCTCAAGGCCATACCTTGTCAGATTTTGCGTATTTCCAAGGATGGAGACTAAATTTCCATGGGCAACCTGTTCCAGTGTTTGATCACCAACTTTTGCCTGCATGGAGGTTCATATATATGACTTTGTGCCCATTACCTCCTGTCGTGTCACTGGTACTCCTGAGAAAACTTTCATCCCCATTTCTTTACTCCTTCCCTCCCATCCTACCAAGCATTTATACACACTGAGACTCCCCCTGAGCCTTCTCTTCTCCAGACTAAACAGTTTCAGATCTCTGTCCCTCTATGTCCCTGTCCATCAGCATTCCTGTATGGCAGATGCTCCAGGCTCCAAGCCCTTAATGTTTTTCATGGCCCTCCACCTATCTCACTCCAGTATGTTCATGTCTCTTGTACTGGTGAGCCCAGAACTGGACACAGCATTCTGGGTTTGTCTCACCAATGCTGAGTACAGGATAAAGGTCACCTCCCTTAACTTGCAACACCCTTCCTAATGCATCCCAGGATGCTGTTGGTTGTCTTTGGCCAAAGGGCACACTGTAGGCTCATGCCCAGCTTCATGTCCACCAGAACCACCAGGTCCTTTTCTGCAGAGCCTATTTTCAGCATGTTGAGTTCCAAATGACTAAATCACTAAATCAGAGCAGGTGTGGTATTGCCCAGGGTTCTCTCACACATAACTTTCTATAAAAATTATCATTGTTGCAAATACTTAAGTAGGCGTATATAAACAGCACAAAATTACTATTTGTTTAACTGTAAAATGAAGTTTTTGTGTTGTACTATATCCAGTGTTACAGTTTCAGGTGTCAATAGTTGCCAAAATGACTGCCATTTCCAAATATGTAACAGGAAAACACAACCCTAGCAGTTAAAACTACTGGGTACTGGGATGCAGAATAACCTAAATTATCAAATATCCTCTGCCACAAACTTAGTCCATAATTTGGCTGACGAATTTACATGCAGCTATGGCAAATCAGTTCTTCAGTTAAATCTTACTTTATCCCCTTTATATCAAAATCTAAGTATGACCTACATGTCTATTAGGGGTGACTTTCCAGACTGACTTCTACTCAGCCACCATCTGGGCATTTCATACAAAAGTTGTGACAGTGACTGGGGAAAAAAATCTTCGAAAATATCAACATTGTGTGTTATGCTATTTAAAGCACATAAAAAATGTGGGAACAAAAAGCCATGCACAATCCCATACATACACTTCAAGAAATGATAGGGAAAAATACTAAAACACATTTAACTCTTAAAAAGAAAAACCAATTGAATCTGTGCTTGGATGCAGTAAGGTGGACAGAAGAGTTGCTGAGCTTTTCCTGCCCCAAAGGGATGGTCCCTATGACCAGGTGAGCAGTGTGTCTCCCAGAAGAATTTCATCACTTGAGCACCATTGCTCCCCACCACAGGTCTGCCCCTAGCACATACTCATGCTGCTGCTGAGAGTGGCAGGTGCCAAATGTCTTCCACCTACTTCTTGCCTCTAGCTGTCTTGATATCTTCCAAACAGAGAAATAGAAAGGGCAAAACCACATGATTCGTGTAGGAAACACAGGCAGATGGATAAGGGTTGAACTGCAGCCTTCTAAGCTTGGTAGCTGGAGCTTATGATGCAATCTGTTCCGTGAAACACCCTTTTTCATATTATTTCTGGCTGTTTCTGCAATGTGTCATCAAATGCTGTTCACACGATGTAGCACAGTGACTGCATTGCTTTTTTTTTTTTCCTCAAGCTTGCCATGGGTGTTGACTAAACCAGCATGTGGGCTACAATTAGCTTCAATACAAAATGCAAAATTGACTCCTACCGGCACAAGGGAACCACCATAGCAGCCAATGCTTTGTTTTTTTTCTCTCTTGAATCATGCTATCAGTTCTAGGGTCCATTAACGTAACAGTCATGCAAATATGAACCACTGAAAATACACAGTTTGTCTTCTCTTTGGTCAGAACCATGAAAAATGAAAAGATTTTAATCTTTAGCTCAAAATTATTTAGGCTTGATAACTGCTGATATTAAAGCTATCCCTGTCTCCTTCATTCCCTGAACACCACTCAGAACTTCCCCATTCTTCTCCTTCCTCCCCAGAGAAGTACCAGACAGGTACAGCTAAGCAAGTTGTGTGTGACTTTCTGGCTTCCAATAGCTTTGGTCTGTGAATATCTTTGATATTTAGTGACAGCTGAGCTCATGCTGGATACTCCCGTATTATTGTCTCTCTCATACTCGGTATTTAGCTCTCATAATATCTGTAGGATCTTTCACTTAGACTCCTACAAAGTCTCAGTAAGTTTTAAATTTGGTTAAGATCTGCTACAGGGTTCTGAAGTTATTAGAGAAAGAGGCAGAATAGGTAGCTTATTCTCATTACCTTGGTTTCCCAAGGAAACAAGACTCTGAATGGTTCAAATGCTTTTCCTACCACTGTACTGAAAGAAGGAAAGCAAAAGAGCAGCAAACTACTAATAAAGGCAGCAAACTACTAGAAAAAAAAGTTAGGATACGGTGTAATGTCATAGGTTCAATATACCCTGGTGAATACTTAAGTAATCAAGACTGAACTTGTCTACTGTTTTTTCTCAAGGAAGTGTAGATTCTGCTAAGTAAATCCATGAATGATGTTACTCTCTTACTCTCCTCCCATAAATCTGAATGAAAAGAAGCAGAGCTTGCCTAGAAACTGTGTTTGACGTAACTTCTGAAATGGGGTTTCTAAAGGGTGTAGTTTTCTAAAGGATTTAGTTTGAGTCTTTCCAAATTAAAAATTCCTCCCACTTCAGAATGACACCAGTGACCCAAATGAGTCTTCAGAGCAACTCATTCCCCTGAGTCTCACCTTTTCAATTTGTTTCTCAATATCTTGTTCAGTTTCCCAACCAGTTTTAAAATTTTGAAAACGTTTTCAAATAGAGTATCAGATATTTAAGTATTTTAAATGTAAATTAAAATGGTCTACATTGTGTAGCAGGATTAGAGTGCTGCATCTGAAGCAGTGACAGTATTCTCATTCTTTTTTGGTGGAGCTAGGACTTGAGCTGAAGTGTTTCCAAGACCGCTCTCACCTCAGGGCCTGTGGGGGACACCCACTGGCGACCAGACCCTTTTGGACACCTGGGCTTTGCTCTGCCAGTGTGTGGTGCTCCCAGGGGGTCGCAAGGGCAGTTTCACCTGCATGTCATCTCATTTCCCCCTTCACGCTGTCCCCCAAGTTCTTGTTGAAAAAGCCTTCATTCTATTATTTGCTGTTTAGTCAAAGTTATTTTCAAAAGATTGCAATGCTTCTCACACATGCCTAGAAATTTCAACAGCTTCAAATTTCTTTGTTGTTTACAGAATAGAAAGATCTATTGACTAGTTCTGAAATGTCCTACATGCAATTAGTTTATTACCTGTAATCATCACTTTAGAAATATTTCTTTTCTTTTTGATTTCTTTATCAGGATCTGATGAAACAGACTTTTCCTAATCTGAAAGTCAAAGTTGTTCCCTCCAAAACAAAAATACCTGGAACACTTGTCAATCAGGATTATATCCATGTCATAAATTCAGCCTTGTCATTCTTCAGTCTTTTGTTATTACATAGGTAGGAATACCAGAAGTGCTAACCACACATCACCCACTGTGTTTTATAGCACTGTTGACCGACAAGATGGGTGCTACCTAGAGAGGCTTACAAACTAAATACGAGAGGGCATATAGCTCAGATAAAGAGAAATGTTTGAAGAAGCAGACAAAGCTGTGAAAGGGGACAAAGGAAGAGTCCAATGACCAATGTGACAGGCTAAAGTATTTTCGCAGTGGTATCTCCTGATGAATATTTGCAATGGGATAATGTGCTGTTTGAAGCAGGGAAATATTATCTTTTGCATGAGAAAGGTTGATACAAGAGGTGTTAAGTAAAGGTGCCCCACAAAAAGACTCTAGCTATTTTAGGAAATGGGTCAATGACTACTGCAGGTTTGAGATGAGTGGAGGAAAAACTTTGTGTTTTGAATTTAAGTGGATAGATTGGTCCGCAGTGTCTCAGAAATAGTTTGCTAGGTCTCAGTTTGAGCTTCTGGCCCGATTTTTATGAGGAGCTATTAGAGTAAGTCTGAGAATATTAGTCAGAGGAGAAAGAGACTGAAATTTATTTGTCATGTATTTGTTCTTTCTTTGCAATAACCTACTGGATACTGAATTCTTCTTAATCACAGACACGTTGGTTGGAAGGGACTTCTGCAGATCATCTAGTCCCACCTCCAGTTCAAAACAAGATTGTCTTCAACACCATGTGAGATCAGCTGCGGTTCTATCTAGATGTGATGGCAATTCCACAAGATCTCTAGGCAAACCCATTGCACTGCTGCACTAACCACCAGCACAGCCAGAAGAATGGTGTAAGAGAAACCAGTGGCTGGGAGGTGAACCCATATAAACTGATGTTAGACACATTTTTAAACACTGAACTCATCTTTTAAACAGTGAGAATGTTTAATCACTAGAGCAACATTTCAAGTGAAGTGATAAATGCTCCATTTCTTGTCATCTTCAAGCACAGACAGCTTTTCTGGCATGTATTTTAACATGTGCAAGGTGTATGTTAATGAAGTGCAAGTTATCAGGCTCTGAGCAGGGATAAGGGAGAGAAATTTAACATTATGTGATATAGGGGAGATAGGGAAAATTATGCTTATTCTTCTTTCATCCAATCTATGAATTAATACAATGTGTGTACAGTGATTGTGTGCACAAAAATAAACCCTAGTATGTCTGACTTGTCATTTTTATGTCGAATGTCTCTTTTTTGTGTGCATATTCTGAACATCTGGATTCTTTCATTGCTCCACAGGAGTCACAAAGTAGCTTTGCAGTGGTGTCCCTTAGACTCAAGGGCAGAACTTCAGAGCACAGCACACTGCAAGAGATCTGTAAGAATTTATGTGTCTTTAAAAAAATTGTAAGCTCATCCTAGTTGTGGAAATTCATTAGTGAACGCTTATTTAGTATAATGGCTCAGTGCCTTTCTCATCACTTAAAAAGGTCCTTCCAAAATCATGTAGTCTTGTTGGCTGGGCACTATGGAGTAGCTCATATTTCTGTCCATTTTGCTGTGCTAGTTTTCAAACATGACTTCTGAGATCCTGAAATGTGCCAAAAGATATGTATCTGCCCAGTATTGATTTTCTGGCAAACTTGCACTAGCACTGAAATATCATAAAATACAGAACTGATACTAATTATCATCTGTAGTGTTTCCTACACTAGAACCCTAAGTTTTCCAGACAGGATAATAACACCTGTAGCATGGAAATAAGTTTTTAGGCTTTTAGTTTCCAATCTTCTTTGTTTGTTTTTTTTTTTTTAATTTCAGTCTTTCTTGTTACATTGGAACAAAACAAAACTTATGAAATAGCAATTTTATTTTAAGGACAGGGCCTTGTTTTCTGAAAAATGAAGTCAAATGTCTAAATACCATAAAATCAACATCTTTTCCCTGAGAGCAACTGAAGTCACAGCTGATGCTGCATTGCTACACTAATGAAATTAGAAATCAAAGCTCAGAAAAATCTTAAACACAACCTCAGTGACAAATGGACTTTTCAAAGTGGTTTTATAAAGACATTAACCAGGTTTGAGTTGTTCCTTTGTGCTAATTTTGCTAAAAATAGAGTATTTTCCTTCAGCCAAAATCACTTTTTTTCAGACAAAATAAAAAATAACAATAAACCAGAATTTAAGCCAATGCAAATGGATTTAGTTATTTTGAAGTCAATTGGATTTATCCAGTTTCTACTACTTAAGGATAAAGTCCCACTGTCCCCTACTAAATAATACCCTCTTTATGGTTTACCACTCCTAAGTGGCAGAAGCTGCTTGGCAAGCGTAATATTGTATTAATTTACAGGGCAGCCTTTATTTCTGTTTTTTGACTCAGCAGGACATTCTGCCAATGATGTGGGCTGTATGTCCAGCATCCATCTGAGCGTGCCACCTGATTTTGCTTATTTCTGACAGTAGATCTTCACTTTTCCTCCTCTTGGCCTTAAAAGGAGATGTTTGAGCAGACAAAGCACTTGTGGGCTTCAAAAATTTCCTTTTAAGAGATGAAAGCAGCCCTTAAATCTTGGTAATTGGGGGAAGCTGCAGAGCTGCTGAAACCTGCACTATCTCCTATGACGTGTGTACACAAGGGGACAACGTGAGGGATGGGCTAACCACTCCTGTGTGTGGCACCTCATGACTTAAAGTTTCAATGTTTTCCTAACTTTCCCTTTTCTCTTTTAATGTGTTTCTATGTATTTTGTGAAACTCTCATTTCCAAAGGTTTTCATCTCCTACAACCACCTTAACCCTTCAATAGCAACTCCTTGAAGAGCAGCAAAGGGAATAATTTTTCAGCAGGAGTTGATCTAGACTCCCCATTGATGGCTGCTAGTATCTGGGAGCACCTGAATTGAAAGAAGAGTTTAATTCTCCACTTGTTCTAACTATCAAAAAGGTGCAGTGGTTTCTTTGATGGAATGTCTCCAAAAAGGTGCCAGTTCCCAATACAGGAGGAAGTGGATAAAGCAAAAAAAGGGAAACTGAGAATTCTTCTGTGATAAGTTCAATGTAATTCTGTCCCTTCTACTATTCATGAAGCAAGCAATATCTTCACCATCTCAGGAGACCGGATCACCACATTTCTTTCCCATGGCATGAGCAGGTAAGAGAAGAAATCAGACAACAAAAGTCTGCTTTCAGATGGATGACAAATCTCAGCCTACCAGTTATCTCACTGTCAGCAGGTGTCTATGTGTACGATACACAGCTAACAAGGGTTCTGAATAATAAATGAGACCGGGACATTTGCCACCTTCTGAGTTGTACCAATCCTATTCATCCAGGTATTGACTTAATTAATACACACCCTGTAGCCAACATGCATAAAAAATGAAACTCACTGATCCTTCTGCAAAGAGCACTTCAAACAAAATATATGAAGGAAGAGAAGCAGAGGGAGATTACAACGCGGTCTCCAGATTACATTTGGCAGTGACCAGTTTTCGAAGCACATCTCCTTACTTCTGTCTTTCCGGAAAGGATAGATACAATAGTAGACTTAGGCCACAAAAAGTGTCCATGAATGATGTATACATATTTGTTTGAGGAAACTTATCCCTTCACTTGTACTGCTGCAGTGTGGGCTCTCAGCCTCCCAACTGCCAAACAAATCCTGAAGAAACGTCATATGTAGAGTGTCTGTTTCCTGCTAAGCAATGCCCTGTGACCCTTGGCAGCAGAAGCCTTTTTCATCTTGGTCTTACTATTCTGTTTAGAGTGTTGCTCCCTTGGAAGGTCTTGGACTGAAATCCCAGGTAGGAAGGAAGTGTCATGCAGCATCTTTTGTCAGAGATAAAATGTAATTAGCCTAGAGGATGTGCGAGTAAAGGAAGCTTACAGGAAAGCAGAATCACATGACTCTCATGAAGCATTTAAAGGCACTTTTTGCAAAAATAGGACAAAGTTAGAATGCAAGAAAGCTGGAGTCCTTAGACATAGCCTTTTGGTGTAGCCCAGGTCTCACAACCTACCAAAATGTACCTTTAGCCACTGTGAATTTTCACAGTGAAGGTGGATGTGATGTTTTTGATGTGTTTGTATATGAAATCATAGTAACTGTAGATCTAAACTCTACATCTATATTATTTTGAATATGTAGACCAAAAAAATGATGTTTATAATACATGTGCCATGCCTGCATATAATTTTCAGTAAGGTCAAATAAAGGAAGGTTTGAATCTGTCTGGAATCTGTGATTAATTTCGGTATCAATGATTTTCACTATCAAAACTGGATTATTTGGTTTCAAATCTAGTCTAGTTAGTTTACTGATATAATGCAGCCAAACTCCTCTTGCTTATGCAAATGAAAGAGATATTAAATTTTATGCTGATAAAAATACCAAGGTAACAGTTACCTAATTAGGAATGTTTTACCTTAGCAGATTTGCCTGTAGTTCTGGTGGTTTTAAGTATTTGAATCAATGAATTTTATGACTGAAGTTGACAATTTAGGTAGACAAGACATGTTACATTTGAATGAGGTAAATTCAAAATGACTGTCAGCATACTGACTTTCCCAGAAGGTCAGCTTACTAACTTCATTTCACAAGGGATATTTTTAGCACTTTGGGAATTTTGTTTAGAACAGTCTGCTCAGATGTAATGTGAAAATTGGAAGTAATGGCCACAGCTCTCTAAACAGGAAAAATCTGGTCTAATATCACATTATAACACAATTTGGATTAATTATGCCACAAACAGAACAGAATTTTGACCACGTAATTTGATAAATACATAGCAATTCAAGATACCAAAACTACTTCAAATTGTGTTATTTTTATCCAGTAAGATCAATGTTTGTTTATATCAGTGCAGAATGATTTTATCTCTGCTCTGTCTTTGTTGCAAAATTAAAGAGCATCTGATGAAAGTATCTCCAGCAATGGGTGAAATGTTCAATAGCCATTTCAGAGATTATCTGATATTAATACTATCCAGATAGATATTTGCCACATTTGCTTGAACATATGAGAAAAGGTATGTGAAATTTCTGCAGGATTATTTATAAGATCTAAGTAGAACAGAGTTGTTCCCTGTGGACCCCCATTTCCTCTGCGTGTACAAGCTATGCTTAGTGCAACGTTGGAGACCAGCCATCATCACCACTTCAGGAAACTGAGGTGACCAGCCACTGACCGTGGGCTGCTCTCTCCCTCACAGAAGATCAAGAGCCATTCTGGTTTGCTCCCAGCTTCCTCATCAGGATGTAACGATACATCCAAGCCATGAGCCATTTCCTTTGATTGCACCTCCTCTGCTAGTGGTTGGTTAGATAAGGGATATTATATAGCCTTCCAACATCTTTGGTGGACACCCTCCCTTGTGCGACTAGGACTATGTAGTGCTGTGTACGTGCTCCCGGTCATGGGACATCGAACATTGGCACAGGTCCCAAATTTGGCACAAACACGGATCCACAGTGATTTTTTGAGTAAATAATCACAGCTACCGCTCTGTATGATAATGTACACAGAAGGCAGCCTGTCCACAAAATGAACAACTTAAAACCATTGGCTCCCAAACTTCTTTTTGCAGCCAGCTCCCATTTCCCTTGGTAGCTGAGGGTTCACAGACTCCTTTCACTTCATGCAATGGAGGTTTGTGATACCCACTTGAGAAGGACTAATACACGAGACAGCAGCTAGGCCCAGGTGAGGGAGGAGATGGTGAGATGATGTTGATCAGCAGAAGAGACAGTCTTCAAGGTATCAGGGCTTTTTCCAGATTCTTACTGTGCATTTTGACAAAAGAGTATTTAAGGATGAAGCATAAAATAAATATGTGTTCTGTTTTGGGTTTTATTCCCCTGCAACAAGATTCTTCCATGTATTAGGGACAGTATGAAAAAAGCAAGGAAAGGCTTGTTGAGAAGTGTGAAATTTGGGAGTAGTTGGTACCATGGGTGCACCAGAAGTAGGCGGCCACAGTCACAGGAACTGAAAGGGAGAAAGCTCATATCAGGCTTTACAATTTAAAAAAAAATACCTTTAGAGTAATGTGAGTGGGAGAATTCTCATCTCCCTGTCTCTCTTCATTTTCACATGGGTGAGGGCTGCTAGTATTGCAGGTGGAGATGCAGTGATAACAAGGTAGAAGACAACTTATCTATTATGGCTGAATGATACAAAGAAGACACAACTGCCAAGACAGAAAAAGGGGAGAAACTGAAAAGCAAATAAGGATTCTTAGTTAATCAAATAAGAAGTTGATTAACTTCTAATCAACTGAATGTCATGAGAAGAGCAGGTGGAAGGATTCAGCATTTAGACTCAAACAAGAACCTTTTTCCATTTAGATAAATATTCTGGCCAGGTTGCTCTTGTTATGGGGCAAGAGAATGAAGTAAGAGTTACCAAGGTTTCGTTGGTACCACCTAGAACACTAAAACCTGTCAAACCTTGTTTGTACTGTTATTGAAGCAAGTATTAAATACACTTTTCATTTAACCCTTCCATATGCGCTAGAAAACATATCAAGCAAACAACAGAATCAAAGCTGAGAATAAAAATCAGTGCATTTCAACACTTCAAAAAATGTTGATGATAAACAATCCTTGAACTAAAAGTAAGCAGATGGTCAGCCATGCGACTGATAAAACAACTTTTTTTTTTTGGTACTGTAAAACTAATAATACTTTCGTAAATGATGCAAACTGTCTACCATGAAGCAGAAACAGAAGCATTTTTTTCTATATTGAGTACAAATTTGATCAAATAGTAAGTCATACAGCATTTTAGCAGCATATCACAAGACTTGCCAATCGTATACTCATCTCTATTACTTAAGGAAAGAACAGATGTATTACTGAATCTCAAGATTTGTTATCCTTCCTCTCAATACTCCTAACATTAATTTCTGACATTTTGTGCTCAAAATTTATTCCTTTTTTTGCTTCTTGTGTGTTATATTTTGTAATATTTCTCAAAACCAGAACATCTTATTACATTATGGTAATTTAAAAATGGAACAGGCCACAATTAAATGATAATTATTTTAGAGTTTATGAGCTTACTTTCATTACCCTTACCTAAATTTTTCTATACTGGAAAACTTTCTTATTATCATTATAAAGGTTTTAATGATAAAATTCTTGAGAAGATTTGGCACACAGCCTGCATATATAAGGAAACTCGGATAAGTAATATAGTTAAGATTTGTTTCCTCTTTCTTTTCAAAAAGAAATTGTTTGGAAGTGGCTTCACTTGTCATGGTAAAATAAAAACAGTAAGATGCTGAAAATGTGGGTCCTCACCCCATGAAACTCAGGGATATATACTTAATGTTTAGTTCTGGAGTCACATCAGAGCCAATGACACCATTGACTTACTGAAAATAAGTGCGCTCAAGTGACCTGCTGGATTAGAGCCAATGTTTTCTGCCTCTTACACAATGCAGTTGCTTACATGACAATTTAACAGTAAATTGAAATAAAAATTCTAAAATTTCCATCCCAACAAAACTACGCCTTCCACAACAATTTATCTCTACTTTTCAGTCCCAGTTAGAGATCAAAAAGGCAAGGTATTCAGCATTTTTAACTGTATATGACTGCAGCAGAAGATTTGTGATTCATAGGTTTCCTACCATCCCCCTCCACCCCCTCAAGAAAACACCTTTCCTTTCCAAAAAAAGAAGATGCTGCAACCTTTCCTGTGTTGTTCTTCTTTTCTTTTTTTTTTCTTTTCTTCCCTAAATATACTGCCAGAGACCTTCCACAGCCATATATTCCAGTCTCCACAGCAGCTGACTGAAACTGCGTTAAGTGGCAGCAGTTTTCTGGAGCTGCAGGGGGACAGTAGGATTTGCAGCTCTCAGGAGTCTCCCCTGCCATAGATACAATCTGGCATCCAGAGGCTCAATGCCAGCCCTGTGGGTGACTAGACTGTCATTTGGGCTCCGATATGCCATGTCCTAGGTCCTGTGACCAGATACCTGGGCCTGCACACCAGTATGCCAAGGTTCAGTCCAAGTAGAGTTTCTTTACCATACTGACTACAAAATACTGAAAATCTCCATTTTAAGAAGTCAGGAATACACAAGCTGGGGCTGGAAACCCTACCCTGTGCAGTCCCAGCCTGGAGGCAGCTGCAAGTATATACGCTATATAAGTGCAACAGTCTCTGCCCCTGCACTGCTCAGATGGAGAAGTTGCTTTTAATTTCTCTGAAGACTTCTAGAGACTAAGCCAAGGAGGAATTGAAACAGCAGTATTCGAGATACCCTTTCAAGACTCTGGTCCCCATTTCTGGATGCACTCTGAGGACATGTCCTGTAGGCTGGGTAGACATAAATTTTAGTTGGCTGTAATGATCAGGTAGCAAAGATCTAATTATTTTATCCTCTACTGAAAAGTTTGAGCAGGCTGAAGTTGAACTGCTATTAAACCAATCAAAGATTGGTTGTGATTGTTACTCAGTATGTGCCTTTCCTCATATCGCATATGTTACGGCCATAATGGAAAGACACAGGAGGGGATACTTCCTGTACCCTAGATTTAACTTACATCTGTTTCCTTTTTTCTCTATTTCATACTTTCTTTTTTTGCTTATACTCTTTCTGAGAGGAAGTTTGATTTTATGTATTGTTGACACCATCCAGGTTTGAAAGAAAACCAGTTTGATTTTTTTTGCCAATTCCAAACCTGATTTTTATTTTAAGCAAAGTTCTGGATGAATTTCAGCTTATACGGAATTTTCATTCAGTTCCAGAACCAGTATTACATGTACTTTGGGCATGCCAACTTATCTTCCTACTGCCTTGGCTATTTTATGTAAAGATCCAGATAATACATGTTTCACCTATGGTTATGCAAGGATGAAAAAAAAAATGTGAACACTGAAGGGTTTTTGGGGTTATCAATTATCTGTTTCTTCAGAGGTGTCCCTTGGAGACCTGCCAAAGGTTTGTAAATGGTATGACCAACACACTTCTGTGTAGTCCAGTCAAACACATACAAGTCCTCAGTGCTTCCAATGTCCTTCACTGACAGAGCAGATGGATATTGCATGCACAATATGTATTTATTTGCCTATTCATGGGGTTGGATCGATGTCTAGAAATTAGACAGGTACTAACACACTATTAACAGTAGTCTACCACGGTAAATCAAGTGTAAGGCTGCATGAGCTTTTGGTGAACATCCCACTTGATTAAATTCTTAGGCATATAAAGATGTCCCACTCCGACCAGTAAGAAGGGCAGTAAATTTATTTGGGAGTAGCACCTTAGTCTGGTCATCTGTTGGCTGCTCAGAGGTGAGCCACTCTCAGACTGTCCTTGAACATACACCATTACACACAAGCAGTGATCACAGCAGGATCTTCATCCTCCACTGCACAAACCCAAAGCCACCTTCTCTCTAGCCAAATAATTTTTATATATTTCCACACAACAAAACAGTTCTGGCAGAAGAGACACATCAATAAACTCAGACTATGCAGGAGATAGGTTTGAGCCTTCCGTGTATCACACAGATGTGCTAACCGATGGGCTATTGGTTATTTGTGGATGGAGGGAGTTAGGGAGGGAGCTGTTCTTCAATTTTCCACTCAGAAAACAGAGTGCCTCTGTTGGGAAAAAAAATAGTGCATTGACAATCTGGACATGGCTTTTCATTGCAGTCTGTATTTCGTTCCCTGCTCAGCTGTAAAGCAGCAGGGCACACCATGGTCACAGCTTTCAGTGTCACGGGAAGAGCGTGTCTGATCCCAGCTTAAGGACACCAACAGGCCTATGTACAAGCATTTCATTCATAGTCCCTCTGTGAGCTGATTAATTTTATGTGTTAGGTGGGGTTTTCCGAAAAGTTCAAGGAAGAAGTTGCAGGCATCACAAAGGAAACCAATGGCAAATAGATGGGTAAAAATACCTCACATCCCCATGTCCAAGTTTGAAGTTGTCTCTGACTTATTTCCCCTTGGCACGCAACACAGCTGCATTTCAGCAATGTAAATTTTAGCATTATTGGTGCACACAGGGAACTTGAAGGCAACTAACAGTTCAGCACAGGTACATGATAGGAAGAACTTAAAAAGTACTGATTTGATTTGCAACAATAGTTGGGCCATGTCTGTCCTGTTTTGAACCATCACTAGCACCATTGATTTCTTTGTTTATCTAATTCCAGATGAATACTGAGAACAAAGAATAAGCCAGGAAAATACTCTGCACACAGTTTTCCACTAAATCTGGCAGCCCTGACCAGTGCAGATTTCCTGACTTCTGGCTCAGAGTGGGTGTAAAGACAACAAAAGTGTCTGTGCAGTGGGTGTTTTGCACAAAACTTGTGCTACTGTGCTAAAATGTGTCACAACTCACATGTTTTCTTCCTTGGGATTAACACCAGATGGACTGTAGGTTTCACTGTGCAAAGGCAACTCATCTCTTGTGTAGCAAATCAACTCCTGAACTTTTACTCCCTGAGAAAAAAAAAAAAACAACTGAGAGAGAAGGAAATGCCTGATTAGGCCTCATTGAACTTTTGCTGCCAGGCACTGTAAGATCATGGATAATGAGGATCCCTTTGCTTTTCAAGGAGTTGAGTATTTTACTCTTTCTGCATAGCCTGTCTGAGGACTGGTGTAATGTTACCCATCTGGAGTTTTTCCAATGTCTATAACAAAAGCATGTGTACAATTTCAGTTTCAGACTAGCTTGTGAATCTTTTTCTTACCCATATTCTTGCAAATAGAGTAATATTTTTCTTGGTCAGTGTTTGTCCAAACTGCTGTGCCTGGGCTTTTTTCCTTCTAGCGTATAGCTCACACAGACCTGGCAACTGCTGCAATACACTGCTTTTGGTTACTCAAGGTTGGAAGTATCTTGTGATTTATTATTTTTAAGCTCTAACTATAAATTCTTCATTCTGAACTACTTGAAAAACACAGATTCCTCTCTGTCTTTTTGGTTCTTTACCTAGAAAGGCTTTTCACAGTCCTTCAAAAAAAAAAAGTGTTTGTCTCTCTACTCATTGAATAGTAAGGAGCTACAAACAAGTACTGAGACATGCATTCAAGGAAAAGATGGAATAAACTTTTTTTAAAGCAAATGGAAGAAAAAATTGAGGTGATCTCATCACAATGTATAAGTATTCACCATTAGGAGTAGAAACTCTTTAGAGGGAAAAGACCTATTGCCATCTAACAGCATAAATTGTAGTTAAACATATTAAGGCTTAATGCCCATTTTTAAATGTGAGTGTAATCAATAAATAAAAGAATCCCTGTCAACCCACCATCCTTGAAATTAGCACTGGATGACTTTTCAAATGTTAAGGCTTGACACAGGATTTAGCTGATGAAGGCATTAGAAATGTTTTATTTCTGCAGCATCAATTAGTAATGAATTGATCATTTGTTGTGGTGGACGCTGTCTACCTCGATTTCTCCAAGGCTTTCGATATGGTTCCCCACAGCATCCTCCTAAAGAAACTGATGTGTTATGGTCTAGACAAGTGGTTCGTGCACTGGATGGGGGACTGGCTGGCAGGCCCTCCCAGAGGATGGTTAAATGGCTCCTTTTCAAATTGGCAACCTGTCAAATGTAGGGTCCTCCAAGGATCAATATTGGATCAAACACTGTTTAATATCTTCAGAAGTGAACTAGATCATGGGACCAAATATACCCTTGTAATGGGTTTGCGTAACAAGTCTTTGTTTAGTAGCGGGGCAGGTTACAGGGGTGGCTTCTGTGAGAAGCTGCTAGAAGCTTCCCTTGTGTCTGATACAGCCAATGCCAGCCAGCTCCAAGAGGGACACATCACTAGCCGAAGTCAAGCCAATCAGCAATGGCGGTAATGCCTCTGTGATAACATATTTAATAAAGGGAAAAGTTATTGTGCAGCAGTAATCGCAACAAGAGAGAAGAGTGAGAGTATGGGAGAGAAACATTCTGCAGACACCCAGGTCAGTGCAGAAGGAGGGGGAGGAGATGCTCCAGGTGCCAGAGCAGAGATTCCCCTGCGGCCTGTGGTGAAGACCACGGTGAGGCAGGCTGTCCCCCTGCAGCCCATGGGCGGTGGAGCGGACAACTACCTACACCCCGTGGAGGACCCCACACCGGAGTAGGTGGATGCCTGAAGGAAGTTGTAAAGCCATAGGAAGCCTGCACTGGAGTAGGCTCCTGGCAGGACCTGTGGACCCATGGAGGGAGAGAAGCCCACGCTGGAACAGGTTTGCTGCTAGTGACCCCATGGCAGGGGGCTCACGCTGGAGCAGTTGGTTCCTGAAGGACTGCACCCCATGAAGGAGACACACGCTGGAGCTGTTCATGAAGAACTGTAGCCTGTGGGAAGGACTCACATTGGAGAAGTCATGGAGGACTTTCTCTCGTGAGAGGGGACCCTGCATTGGAGCAGGGGAAGCATGTGACGAGCCATCCCCCTGAGGATGAAGGAGAGGCAGAAAACAATAGTGGGATGAACTGACCACAACCCCATTCCCTGTACCCCTGTGCCACTTGGGAGGAGGAGGGAGAGAAATTGGGATCAAAGTTAAGCCCAGAAAAGAAGGGAGGGGTGGAAGAAGGTGTTTTAAGATTTGAGTTTGTTTCTTATTACTCCTTTCGGAGTTGATTAGTAATAAATTACATTTGTTCTCCCACATCGAGTGTGTTTTGCCCATGATGATAAATGCTGAGTGATTTCCCTGCCCTTATCTCAACCCACAAGCCTGTTACTGTATTTTTCACTTCCCTATCCAGTTGAGGAGGGGGAGAGTAATAGAGTGACTTCGGTGGGCACCTGGCATCTAATCAAAGTCAAACCACCACAATCCTGATGAAGTTTGCTGGTGACACCAAACTGAGTGGAGAAATGGACACTTCTGAAAGGAAAGACACCCTGCAAGAAGACCTGGATAGGCTGAAAGAGTAGGCTAACGAGAACCTTATGAAATTCAGTAAGGATAAGTGTAAAGTCTTGCACCTGGGAAAACATAATCCAGAAGTGCAGCACAGGCTGAGGTCTACCTGGCTGAGAAGCAGCTCTGTGGAAAGGGATCTGGTGGACAACAAGCTCAATATGAGTGAACAATGTACTGCTGCAGCAAAGAAAGCTGACAGGATGCTGTGCTACACCAACAAGGGCGTCACCAGCAGCGATACAGAAGTCATTATTCCACTCCACTCAGCGCTTGTCAAGCCACACCTGGAACACTTTGTTCAGTTTTGGTCCCCGCTATACCAAAAAGCTGTGGACAGGCTGGAGAGGGTCCAGAGAAGGGCCACAAGGATGATCAACAAACTGGGAAGCCTGCCATATGAGGAAAGTTTGAGAGAATTGGGTTTGTTCACCCTTGAGAAAAGAAGGCTTAGGGGAGACCTTATCACCATGTTCCAGTATTTAAAGAATTTAAAGGATGGCTACCAAGAAGATGGAGACTCCATTTTTACAAGGAGTCACATAGAAAAGACTAGAGGTAATGAGTACCAGTTACTCCCAGGGAGATTCTGATTGGACACAAGAGTAAATTTTTTCACAATGAGAACAGTCAGACATTGGAATAATCTTCCCAGGGAAGTGGTGGGTTCCCCAACGTTGGGCACTTGTAAGATTCAGATGGACAGGGTGCAGGGCCATCTTGTCTAGATTGTGCTTTTGAGAGGTCCCTTCCAACCTCATATTCTATGATCAATATTTATTATTCTCACGTTAGTGTCTCTAGTCTAAAGCACATTCATTTTCTTTGGATCCATCAAAATTTGAACAGTCTTTCTCAGTTTTCATCCTGTCTAAATAAAGCAACTTTGCCAAACTCTGGCCTGTTACTCACAGGCTTGTTTAAGACTTCTTACTAGGACTCCTCTGTTTCAGAGTGTTTCAGAGGTACTGAAGTTCACCAATAGCTTATTCAGCTGCCTCTGACCTAAACAGGTTATTTATCACCTATTGATGTAACATAGGAAGGAAGAGTATTTGCCCATTTTTGGAAGGTGCGCTCTTTGTGATCTCACTGTCTACACTCTGGATTTATGAATCTTGGCATGTAATCCTTAAAATAAGCATCTGCTATTGAGAAGTCCAGATACTTAATTATTTGAGAGAAAAATTGAAAGAATTTGAAAACAGAAGAATAACTACAAGGAATGATTTACTAGGGAGACTAAAGTACTAAATGACAGCTAACAGAGAAGAGGATGAGCCCTCCTTCCAGTTAGAAGGAGACCTGTGAGTAGGAAGCTATCCAAATACGTACATTTTTTAACAAAAAATGAAGGGGCCTCTCAGGTCACTACATCCATTTCCTTGTTTTAATAAACTAAGACGAGTAACTGATACGGTTTTGGAAGGGTCATGCTGGAAATCAGAGAAACAACGCTTACACCAAATGCTAGCATGCATCTCTGTGGACATAGCAAAACTATTCATGTTAGGTTCTGTTGCTCCATAGTTTGCACATTTTCCAATTTAAGACCACACTTAAATACACTGTGCATTGAAGCAGTAACATTAGTGACAGACTCCAGTGCTGCAATGCTTATTTCTAAAAACAACAAAGATGTTGGCATGGTAATTTTCTTTTATTTCAACTGCAAGTCTAATCAGAATTAGTCCGATTACTTTCAACTTCTCTCCCTTCTTCTTCTCCTCCTCCCCATTCACAGTGATTCACTTCTGATCATCACGCAACAGAAAAAAAACCCTGCAGAATTCATTTGGAGGTAACTTGTTTGCTTGATAAGAATGTGTTTTATTAAAACACAGTGTTCTCATGATTCAACACTAATAGGTAGTCACAATTAAGCAACAGCAAAATTACATCCACAGAACTTTTAGGAAATCATACAAAACCAATAGAGTTTTTCTGAGAAACTCTTGAAAATAGTAGGTTAGGAATATTGTAGCCAAGGAGAGTATACAGACCATGATGCAAGAAGCATCTGGCAAAACCTGGCTCTTCAAAAAACAATTTTAGGGCAAACAAGCTGGAAAATCAAAGTGAACAAGATACAAATACAGAAAGAACAGAAGATATCATTTTAAAAAAACTATTATTGAAATCTGGGAACAAAGACTAAAAGAAGAATGGGACCAGTGTAAAGACCAGTGTAAAGAAGACAGAGCTAGTCTCTTTCCAGTGGTATCCAGTGACAGGACAAGAGTCAGTAGGCACCAACTGAAATCCAGGACGCTCCCTCTGAACACTTTTTTGCCATGAGGGTGACTGAGCACTGGCACAAGTTGTCCAGGGAGGTTGTGTAGTTTCTGTCTTTGGACATCTTCAAAAGCCCCCTGTACATGGTCCTCGGCAACTAGGTCTATGTGGCCCTGCTTGAGCAGAGGGCTGTACAGGATACCTCCAGAGGTCCCTTCCAGTCTCCACCATTTGTGACTCTGTGATTCTGAGATTCTGAAGATGCTACAGCAGAATGGAGAGCTTGAAAATAATGCAAGATTTCTGCTGTTCACTTTTTGTTTGTGTTCATTCACCAAGGTTTGTGAGAAAAATTTTCCCTGAGAAAATGTTATTCAGTTCAGGATATTTTTTTATACTATGTATTGACATGAAGAACATTGCTTAGCTGTATAGAATGAATAGTAGTAGTTTTAGTTTACTATACAGAATAGTCTGTATATTAAGATAATACTAATATCTGGTATTGCAGCATTTGTTTTGTTCCACTAACTCACTAATATCCTGTTCATTTGGTCTATTTGTCAAAAAATTTATTTTGAATGAAGTCGTATTTACTTAGGTCTGCATAGGTTGTTTTGGCAATATGGACCGTATTGATCTAAGTGTTGCATCTATTTATATCTGCATATGCACTATGGTCCCACAAAGATCTGCATTTTCAATGTGCCTTTTTGTTAATTTTAGCCTAATTCTTCTTTCTTCTCCCATTTTTTCTGCCAAAACCTTTTTGTTCAGTACACAGAATAGTTAGTCTATTAATGCAAAATACTTCTGTGTACAGAAAAGGTTTCTTTTGGCTCCTTCATGATGCATCCAGAGTTGCAGAACACTCCTGGAATGTCAATAAGCAGTTGGGCATACAGGCAAACTCTTTTGCCACTAGAAATGTCAGTTCTTGCATGTTGTCCTCTTTCTTTCACTTCTTCACCTTTTTTATTCCCAGAGATTTCTGACTCAGCCTATCGCCACAGTTTTACCTGTTTATTTTTAAAATAAATCACTGGTTCATTTCCCTCCTGACATTTCAGCAGTAAAAAAAGGAAACGCATGAAACAAAATTGCTTTTCTTCTTGATCTCATCTTCTCACCAGTCTCTCTTAAGTGATTGACTGTGCTTTTTCATAAAATTCATTATGACTTTTCTCTACCTTGATGGTCTTCTCTCTGCTGAATTTCTTTGTGTTTACTCTTTACTCCAATGAATCCTCCAATCTGAATCCCACCGAATACTGACTTGACAAAAGATAAAGATAGGGCTGGACTGCACTTTTCTCTTACCATTGTGGGCTGTGCTGTCCCCTGAGCCCACAGGGACCCATCAACACAAGAATCAGATGCTCAGCAAGTTCTGCACAAAAAGTCTTGGAGAACTATAGCCACGATTTTGATAATGCAAATATTAGTGGGGGTTGCTGTTTGTTTTACTTTTTACAGTAATGGTTACATTTTCTTTTAAGAGAGACATTTCAGCAGAATATTTAGAACTGGCTTTGCTAGAAATGGAGTCTGTGATTATCTTCTAAGAAATGAAGGGAAGGAGTGAAAGACACCAAAGCCCAGGTGCAAGAAGCCAGCAGTTTTTCCCCACTCTAGCTTCCACATTTGTTGGTTTTCAGATTCTTTAACTTAGACTTTGTCATTACCAAAACAGCATTTTTCTTTTCTGGAAATTTTCCCCTTTTGCAGGCTTTCTAGTGCTTTTACCAAGTATGAATTAAGGCATCCTAAACATTACTGTAAATTGATCAATCAGGTTTACAACCCGGACAGCAAAAAGTTCACCTTCGCCTGATTTGTGTCTGGCTCAATCTGTAATGTCTGCACTATGTAATTTTTTATTTCCTTCTCTACTTATTGTACTGCTGATGTGCCCAATAAAGCATTTATAACTACATAGTTACGTTTTTTCTGCCTTTCGTTAATGTATACTGGTAGCCCAAGCAGAACTCTACACCTCTGACTTCACCTGTGAACAGCACAGGCTGTTACACATGGCTGTTATCTGAGCTTCAGAGCCAAGATTTATTTTAAAAGCATTCTGCAGCAACTCAGCCTCAACTTGCCTAATTCTCCATATGTGATACCTCTGTATCTTGCAGATTTCCTCTGCAATTATCGAATGAAAATTCAACAGTGAAGTATTGCTGAATTTCTAAGATTTCAAACAGTAGAAATATCACATTTTTTTCACTTAAGAAAAAAATACATTAAGTTCTCTGTCTTTATTAAGTCTGCCCTTTTTAGGACATTTCTGATTTATTTTAGGCAGTGTGACATTTCACGTCTTGTTTCTTCTTTCTTTTTGTTGTCAAGTACCAAGATGTTTTTTCTCCTTAAAGGATTTCTGTAAGATTCTGAATATCTCAGGGTACAGAGCGCCCTGAACACCACCAAATGCTTAAAACATATTGCCAATTACAATTTAATTTAAGTAGGAGCAAAAAAGTTTGAGTTTTCTTTTTTTTTTTTCCAAATAGGAAAATGAGAATGTACTCCATGATGTTTTGGCAGGAGGAGGTGAAGGAATATACAGAAGCGATGGCAGAATGAAAGTTAATCTGTGCTGAGTAAAACTAGCATAAAAAGATCCTGGCGATGTCATCCGTGACTGCCTTATGCATGACTTCTGCAAATTACTGTATTTTAAAGAACTAAACTATACCGCCTGGTAGACAGGCTAGGATCAAATTTCCGTTTTCAACGTATCATACCAAAAGGGTATGCTAATCCTGCAAAAGCTCTGCAAAGTAGCGTTTGTTCAGAAGCTTTTTGGAGAGCCTCTTTGATGTAGACTTCCAAGAGTAAGCCAAAGATCCTTAGAAAGCTATGATGCTTTGAAATTGGAGGAGTTGGGGTGAGGAGATTGTCTTTACAATAGTTTGGGTATATTTCAGTTTTGCGCTTCTCTTCCAAACTGCAGAGCACCAAACTTCCTTTGTGGTGAAAAATTTGTAGCTTTCGTTTTTTCATTTGTAGCTTTCATTTGGCTCCAAGTTTTTGGACTTGTGGAATATCATCTCTCAAACTATACGTTGTTGTCTGTACTGCAAGTTGTAGCTCTTAAAGAACAAGCAAGCAACAGAAAGACAGCGTGGATCACACTGCCTAAAGATGTAGGTATGTCTGTCTGATATCATTAACAGTAATATAAATAGTCCCTAAAACGGTCAGAAGGGAACTTCTTCATTATCTGATGGCTCAGAAAATATTCCCCAGCAGTGTCAGGTTTCAATTTACTTGCAGGTTTCACATACTGTATTTACTAATTTAATTAAATGGATTTCTAGTAGCAGTGTGCTATTTTCATAGGCATACTATGAGGAGCTACTCAGAATATTTTCAGCAAAATGTTTCTGTTAAAATACGTTATTTCATTCAATCCGAATTTTTTTGCTTATATATATTGATTGTCCAGTTTTGACAGAATGATTTCAGCAAATGACTTTCTGGATTCTTCAGGAAAAGGAGTCTGTTTTCAGATTTTAAAATCTAAGAAAAAGGGCTATATTTTTAGCAGTCTGATCTGTAGCATGTAGTTCAAGGACTACCCTGCTTAAAGAAAAATGAAGTATTGGTCTTAATATTTGGAGATTCTGCATGTAAGATTTTGAATTTGCTGTTTTCTCTAACTACTATAGTTATGAGAGCTTAGCACGACTGTAGAAAAGTGTATGCTTCCTGCTCTGAGATAAGAATCAGTAGAATAGGGGTTTGTTCCGTACCCTGGATTTGATTAAAAATTCTTCCAGTTCTCTTGAGGTTACTGAAAGTGGAAATTGCTTTCAAATGTTTGGAAAATTAGAGGAACCAGTCTGATTTCTACTACCTACCTTGATTTTAACATAGAAATATTAAAGATTGAGATTAGATTAATAACAAAGAAAAGGTATTTCTTTGCAGATTTCCTTCGTCCTGAACTTCAGTTATGTTTGGCTTGAATAACCTGTTAAATAATACATGAAAGCAGCTTCAGAAAAGAGCAGTGATTAATCTGTCACTTATTGCAGCACATTTTTCTAAAACATTCCTGAGTGGGAAAAGAGCAATAATTGCCTCAAGAAAATCCTGGGCAGGAAATCAGACCACACAGTGGTGTCTCCTGGCTATAAATTCTGAGTAATATTTTAAAGGAATCTCTCAAAGAGACAGTGCTAATAAGAAATACCAAATAAGGCTTCACAGGATTGCTTTCTGAGCATAAGGCTTTGGAAAGCTGTCAAACACTTGAAAACATAGGAATAAATATACTCCTCCTTCATTATTTTTAGGCACTTCTCGGATTCTTAAGTAATAAAAAATATGTGCCACGGTATGCGCTCAAGCTGTGCCAAGTATCGTACCAGGCAATGGCAAAGCATGTTCCTGCACAATGATTGCGCTAGTCATTTGCAATTATTTCAAATGATTTGACAGGATGTAAATTCATTAGAAAAAACTCATCCATGCTATTAATTCCTTGAATTGCTGCAATGTGAGAAATTCACTGCGTAACTTTCACACCTGCTTATACTCTTTCGGTTTGTTTTTGTTTGGGTTTTTTTTTTTCCTGTAATGAAAGTTGCGATGCAATTGGCTCTAGGTATCTGTTTCAAAATGCCTGTGGATATTCACCCCAATTAAAAAAATTAATTCAGTCATATCTGCTTTTTATAAATATACTAGAGTCAGTTTACTGGCAGAAACATTTGCAAAAGCTAGTGGTTTCAATGAACACTGGAGAACTTTTGCAAGAGAGTGTTGATTTTAGAATCACTTAGAATTGGTTTTTCAGTATATATTCTGTCCTGATCCATCCAGTGAACAGAAAAAAAAGTAGTGATTTACAAGCAAGGTTCAGGTTTTAGGTATTAATTTTTTGCTGAAAATTGCTCATGACAATTTACATAACTTATTCAATAAACAATTTTAAATCTTGAAATAATTACAAAATTCTCTAAGCCAGCTGATAAATTCAGTGATTTGGATTATATGCTATCATAAATTCCTGAAGCTACGTCCTGTCATAAATTATGTCCTATCATAAGTTCCCCAAGAATCTTTTCTAGTTATTGAATAAAGTTACATATAATGGCACTAAAATTAAAAATTATTTTATTAACTAGCAACACTACCTATCATTTTATCATAATTTGTCATTGAGGGGATCAAAGGGCAACTGCTGCTGTTGTGTATGAACAAAGGACGTGGCCTGGAACAAAAAATTGAAGTAGCTCAAAATAGAGGTTTATCGTATTCTCTTCCACAGGGACAGCAGCATAAACAATACGTCAGCTCTGGTGTTTTTCCGCCACTGTAAGGACAGTAATTCTTCAATGTGAGCCAAAATTTGTCTCAACTTTAGCGAGTGTAAGTTGGTTTTGTTTTGACCTTTTATTGACTTAAACACGACAAAAATTTAGGCTGGAGTCCCTTTTCCTGCAGGTTTCCTTGTTTTTTCACTAACACTATTCACCTCTTTATTCCTCATCTCTTCTCTCTCGTAATTCTTATTTTTGTCCCTCTTTTCACACTTGCACCTTGCTTGTACAAGCTCTCCTCAAACCTTGAGATAAGCCTAGGCTGAGGCACTGAACCACTACAAGACTGATTCTGCATGTCAGAAAAGACTTCCACAGTTTGCAGCATAAGCCATTGTCCTGCACAGTTTTTTTCTCACCCTATGTTGCACACACACTATGAAGTACAAATGCTGGAGTCTCAGCTCAAGCTATGTTACTTTTCTGTGTTTGTTTCTGACCCTTCAGAGAGCATCTCTTCTCCTTGCTGAACTCGTCTGCAGGCAAACTGCCTTAGCGCCTTTCTCTTTCTCCTTTGCTTTCTGCCCATCATACTTTGAGAATTTAGCTGCTTCAGCTCCCATTGCAACCCCCTTTCTCCTCCTTGCTGTGACAAATGAAACTGAAACCTGATTTGAACTATCAAATCAAATGATAACAGCACACACACTTTTTTCTTAGTATTAAAAATCCATAAAATATACTGGCAGAATAAAATTCTAGTACTCTGAGACCTTATATCTCTTCTATGGTGTCTGAAGGATCACACATCCTTATGGCAGTGATTGTCTTTTGCACAGAGAAGTAAGAAATTGAAGAGGAAATTGTTCAGGCATCTACCTTGAGTTGTGATGACCTGTATATTCTTCAGCCCTTTGTTTTCTCACCTTACTCAATTTTCATTCTGATTGCAAGTATCTTATGCCTGTACACCAGCTGGTTTGATTATGGCAGTTTGGGTTATGAAGAACCATGAAGCTGAGGCCTGCAGCTCTTCCAAATCCCTGAGAAAAGTAAATGGCCTAAAGGAGAAGTAGCACGAATCTCATGTTATTGATTAGAAAAACCAAATCCCTCCATCCACGTACTCACTCATGGAAATTCATGGTCTGTAGCTACATCCTGCTTCCACCTAGTTTCCATTACTCATTTATTTCTAGACTCTGCTTTGAATCCATTTCTAACAAAGATTGCAGCTCTTTGCATGGTAACATGTTAAGAGACAAAACAAAGAGTTTCTTAGGTGCAATTTAGCAAAATTGGAGTTAGTTAAAACAAATCCCAGAAAGAGAACAAATTCTGTCTTCCTAAAATAAAAACCTGTGACATAGTAAAAAATTGGGTTTTTTGTGCTCAACATCTGACTAAAAAGACAATGACTAGGTTTAGTCTGGGAAGAAATAGTGGTAAGGAACTCAGAAAATAATAAATTGTGGAGTTAAATCTCTTTCATGCTTTTTTTTTTTCTTGCTAGAAATCAAATCTTATCTCTAAGTCCTCTTTTTGATCTTTATTTTTAGAAGATAGTTAAATGTAGAATATGTATCCATTGTTGTGCATGCGCTTGTAGGTATTAAAGTAAGCAAAAAAGCCAATAACTTGAAATGAGTAATTTTCACGAATAACTTTAATTAAGTTTTCAGTAAGAACTCTAAGAAATAAAAGCCAAAACGGTGAACTCTTGGAAAAAATAACCCTCACAGAAGCCAGTTAACTCTGCTGCTTTAGGGAAGCCTTTCTCTTACTTGTACATTGTTATATCCTGTGAGTCCCCCGTGCTGCTCTTTTTAGCTGTCCCTGAAGGAAGATCTTGAAGGTCTCTTCCAAGCGAAACTGTTCTATGATTCTATGATTACAAATCAACACTGCAGAAGCTATGTGATGGGTATATGACAATACCTTGTATACATAGCCTGATTTGCATCCAACAAGCTTCACAGAAAAATGTGACATTACAGGAATACCTTGTTTTGTTCTACTCCAGATGAAATTGTGCAAGATAAAGCAAGGAAGCAAATGAAACTAGAATGAACATACATCAGTCACACAGAGTAGGCGTGAGGTGTCTCACCAGGTGGATTTGTCTTCCACCCCAATGTGGTATATTGACTTGATTCAATCATTGCCAACTACTTTTGAGTTCTGACAGGCTTCATGCTCTCAGAAAAAAAAAAAAAAAAAAGGTAGTATTAGCAAGGGCAGAAAGGTAACATAATATATTTATCCATCTACTTTTGTGTCTGTTTTGAAATTCAGTTGAATATGGATAACAGTTGTTGTTAAAATAGAGATCTCACAGGCCAGAAGCCTGACTGTGAATATCTAGGAACATTGAGATCTGCATTCAGGTTTCCAAGCTAGCCACATTCCTGATATACTGCACTCAGTTTACCAAACACTTTATGCGGTTGGTGACGTTAAATATGGATTCCCTTTCTCGGAAAAGTCATGTACTGGCTAAGTCTAGGAAATAACATTTTTAAAAATTTCATTGCTCAGACTGAGGAGGGTGATGAGAGCAAGAAATCATGGAGAAAAAAAAATCACTTTCAGACTAAAGATGTTGGGAGAGTTGTGGTGATGATGGGAAAATAAATCCAGATGAATATGAAACATTTAAAGAAAAAAGCTGAAATGTGTTGTTTTACTTAAAAAAAAAAAAAAAATCTAAAACTTTCGCTAGATTGACCTATATTTACAAATTATTTCAATCCTTCCAGAGTAATTGTTCCTTTAATTTACTGTGTAAAAGTATGACCATCATTTCTTATAATGACAATTTGCCACCATAGTATATTAAGTCTATTTACTATTTGCTAGTTTGGTAGTTAGTGTCTTGTCTTTGCATCTATACCATTTTACGTATTAAAATCCATACTTTGATTACATACAATGTTATTTAATATAAAAGTGACTTAGGATTTGGAGGATTGTCTGTTTGGTTTGGTTTGTGGTTTTTTTACTTTGTTTTTTGTTACTAACTTTTTTTTAATATCTACCACAAAATGGTTAAATTCAACTGCAAAGGTACAAGGACCCCAGTGGTGCACCTGACAGGTTTTATAACTGTCAGTTACTAAGACATTTGCCAATATCCCATTTTAATTGAGGCAAAGATCAGTAAATTATTTTACTACAGTGAGCCTCATTTTGCTGGTCTCACAGCAGCACCTCTTCCCTTAGCTGCATTCATTGCTCTTGATTTATGCATGCACACACTTGATTCATACCCTGTGGTCCACAGCAGCCATTAGATTAAAGTGGTTATAGGACAAATGTGTAGTGAATTATTAAAATGTATTTTGTTAGAAAGAGTTCGTAGGTCAAACATTGGAGCATACTGCCCATGGAACCGGTGCTGTCACCATCCCTGGAGGTGTTAAAAAAACCTGTAGAGGTAGCACTTCAGGACATAATTTAGTGGGCATGGTGGTGTTGGGTTGATGGTTGGACTTGATGATCTTAGAGGTCTTTTCCAACCTAATGATTCTATGATTCTGTGATTGAGTACCAACAGTTACTGGTGGCAAGTACTGAATGCTGGGGACCTCTACATTACTTCCATGTATACTGCACACACCTCAATTTAGTGTATTGCATGATTACAAGTCATCAAGAGACATGAGAGGATGAAAGGAAACAACAGTAAAGAGAAGTTGTTCTCAGCAAGCAGTGACATAAGGTTATGGATAACAGTATGGAAACTTGACTACAGGTGCCCTCTTGTTAGCTCAATCCAAGGTAAATATGATGCTCTGAGAGAGAAGACCCGGCCTGGACAGCTGACAGGCAGTGTAATCAAGATGAAAGTCAGTGATAATAGAAAGAAACTGAGAAAATTATGTCAGGATCCTCTATTTAGGTAAGATTCATGTATACATGCACTCTTTCTTTCTTTAGCTTCTCTGACCATGTTTTTCCTGTTGATTTAATAGCATTTTATTAGAAAACATATCCTCACAGAACTTGCATTAAAGAGCTGGTAGCACTGCTGAAATATTAACACTCCCTATGTGTTCCTCAATCCACAATTCAAATTGAAAACTGGCAATAAAACCTAATGTGTCAAGTACAAGAGCAGACGAAGAACGTCAAAACATCTAACATTTGTTACAATGATTTTTGGACAAACAGCACCTCATTTTACTGAAACATCTCTACAAACCCCACAAACATGCTTTACCAAGTAGCTGGAAGAACAGGCTGGTAGTACTATCCAATATTACATGACAAGTGACAAGCATGCTCCTGGTACTGGACCTTAGAGGCCAGCGTCTGCTCTGCAGGAAACTGGAAGCCAGAATCAAAACTCAATGGACACGAGAGGAAGCCTTTGTACTACTTATAATGAGCACTTTATCTAGGAGAGAAAGTTTACTTTTCGTATCCCCAGACTCACATCCATAATCAAAGGATATTTAGAAATAATCCGTGTTAAAATCTGAATACTTGGAAGAAGTCCGGTTTGTTGAAAGAGGTTTAGAAAGGCAAATGGCATCTCTCCTTTGCTCCAATGGGTAAGGCTAAACATGAAGCGTTATCTTCACAAAGGTTTTTATATTTCACAAGAACCATTTCATGAAATTAAGGAACAATAACAGGAAGAAAAATGTATTTCGAACATTTTCAGAAGTCAATTTTATGAAGGAAGACTTGCAAGGAAAGGCTGAATTTTAACTGAGCCATTATGTATAATTAGAACAGAAATTGTTATTCTGTAGCCTCGCTGATGCCAGGTTCATCTCTTGCTGTGTTTTCAGTCTTTCCTGTTCAACTGACGAATCAAATGCCAGTTTTACAGCTGACAGAAACAGTATTACTCTGAAAGAACTAGATGTGTTCCTTGGTGCTTAATGTATCACGAATTGTCAGCAGCTCAGTGAGGACCCCTCACCTGTAAAGGGTCAGAAAAGATGTCTCTTCTGTAAGGTCAGATTTTAGCAGTTTCAAAATGCAAGTGCATGTATCGTTTCATATTCTTCCCCCATGGAGAGAGACGTGAAGGAATGTGAATGAATGTCTAACCTACATACAATCCACATACCCAAGGGAATCTTTTCATTTCATCTTAATTAGGTCAGGATCCCATTAAGAACTCTGCAACTTCTACCTTCTCATTAATGTTCATTAAAGACTTTTGGTCTGCACTTTGGGTAAAAAAAAAAAAAAAAAAAAAAAGCTATCTATCCTGGGAAATCTAGTTTGAAAAGATGATGGTGATGTTTTGTTTGTTTTGGATTCAGGAGGGCTAGTTAAGGACTGGGACTTTGTTGCACTGAAGACATGCAGTGCCATGAGCTTCTCTGCTTCCAAAACAATTGTTGTCATAAATATAATTCTGTATAAATAAGTTTGCATCCTCTCCTGAATTGAATTAGCTGGCAACTAACTAGGTTTAACTTCTGGTGTTTTGACAGTGAATAAGCACTAAAATCCTAGGGACTGCACAGTTCGCTATGAAATTGTTTTACTGTTTTACAGTAGGCATCAGAATTTGCCCTCCTAGTATTTTAATGGTGATAAACAGGGAGTGGAAAAGAAACAAAAGACATACATCTATGTTTGTGTTCAAAGGCAGAAGAACACAAGTAACTGCAATGCAAACTTGTACAGATTAGCCCAGCAATACCTCACAATCCCTTAGACCAACTTTCTGCATTGCTCATTGCCTGCTATCATTTATGCTTTCACTTCTTGCCAAGATTGCTGAAGAGGTATGAAGTCTTCCCAAGGGGCAGGAATCAGATAGCAACGTCATTTCACACGAGTTAATAATGCTGCTCAAGATTAGAGTTTGTATCCATTTGCATCACTAAAAACTGAGGCTTTTGCTTCCACATTTCATGCAAGAAAGTTATCTTTATTCTCTCTCTGATGGGAATGCACATTACGACACAGTCTGAAATTGCATTCATCACTGTGCATTTGCAGCACACTCATGCCAATCCTTCTCTCCAGCAGCAAGAATATAAAAGATAACTCTTAGGAGTGAATCGGTCAAATTACTTACTCAGAAGTACTGCCAACCAAACTCCTCTCTTTTCTGGCAGGTTTACCTGTGTTGTGAGTGACTTATCAGTGACTCTCGCTTGAACTCAGGTCCAACACAGTCAGAAAGTCCAGTGAGACAAATGACACTTTGTTTCAAAAGGAAATGGCTACAGAGAGAAACCAAGACAAATAGCCTAAGGAGTATTGTTGTACCTTTTAAAACAGTTCCAGTCCACTCTTCTCTGTGAATATTTACTCACTTTTTTTTTTTCTAATAAATATGCCTTCTCACTCTTGTCTTTATGCCATGCAAGAGCTCGCAGCTCTTTTTTTGAACATATGGTCCTTTCGCTACCTACTCTTTTGCTAGAACTACATTTGGAAATGATGAATAAACACATCCTGTTTTTCTCAGCTAGAAAAATCACCCTGCTCAATAGTCTTCCTTATTAACACCTTTTCACTTGTTGGTGCGTGAGAGGAGATTTAACATTTTCATTTCATATCAGCAAGTGAGAGATTGGGGTTTTTTTTAATTTCCTCACCAAATGCCAAGATGCCATGATGCTCTTAATGCTAGTATGTTAAGAGTTCAGATGTAGACTTTAATACTCTATCTGGGTCCCACCTCTATTTGAATACTACCTTAACATTTTAGAAACTAACAGAATTAAAAATTAAAATTAGATGGACAGAGCAGACCAGAACTTTATTGCCACGTTGCATGGTTATGCAATAGATTCAGAGTGATTTAAAAATAAAACTACAGTAAAATACCAAAGAGACGGGGGAGAGATCGTTGCAGCATCTGGGTTTGTATATTTTAATTACACCAATTTTTACGAATGACTGTGATAGGTTACATCTTACTATAAATATTTTTCAAATTAAGAATTTACTTGATGAAATGCGGGTAAACAGCTCACTAACTTCGCTTTTGACAAAATGCTGTGTAAAACCCGATTTTACAGTGTGTCTATTAAAAAAACCAAAAAAAAACAACAACAAAAAAACCCAAAAAACAAAATAACTCATCGTTAAAGATACCAAACATTCAACACAATGAGATCACTTCTTTCACAAATGAGCATTGGCACATTCCCACACAAACTATCATAGAATTATAGAATGCATTGGGCTGGAAGGGAACCCCAAAGGCCATCTAGTCCAACCCTGCAATAAGCAGGGACATCTTTAGCTGGATCAGGTTGCCCAGAGCCCCATCAAGCCTGATCTTGAATGTCTCCAGGGATGGGGCCTCCACCACCTCTCTGGACAAACTTTATCCTTACGGTAAAGAACTTCTTCCTAATATCCAATCTAAATCTACCTGTTTCTAGCTTAGAAACATTGCCCCTCATACTATCGCTACGTGCCCTTGTAAACAGTCCCTCCCCAGCTTTCCTGTAGGCTCTCCTCAGGTACTGGTAGGCCTCTATAAGGCCTCCCTGGACTCTTCTCTTCTCCAGGCTGGAGAACTGCAACTCTCTCAGCCTGTCCTCATAGGGAAGGCGCTCCAGCCCCCTGATCATTTTTGTGGCCCTCCTCTGGACCCACTCCAACGGGTCCATGTCCTTATACTGAGGGCTCCAGAGCTGGATGCAGCACTGCAGGTGGGGTCTCACCAGAGCAGAGTAGAGGCCACGCTTCTCTTGATACAGCCCAGGATGCAATTGCCCTTCTAGGCTGCAAACGTGCATTGTTGGCTCATATCCAGCTTTTCGTCCACCAGTACCTCCAAGTCCTTCTCAGCAGGGCTGCTCTCTATCACATCATCCCCCAGCCTGTATTCATTACAAGGATTACCCCGGCCCAGGTGCAGGACCTTGCACTTGGCCTTGTTGAACCTCATGAGTTTCACATGGACCCACCTCTCCAGCTTGTCCAGGTCCCTTTGGATGGCATCCCATCTCTCAGGCGTGTCGACTGCACCACTCAGCTTGGTGTCATCTGCAAACTTGTTGAGGGTGCACTTGATCACACTGTCTATATCATTGATGAGGTTATTAAAGAGCACTATTCCCAGCACGGACCCCTGAGGGACACCACTCGTCACCTGTCTCCATATGGATATTGAGCCATTGACCACTACCCTTGGGATGCGACCATCTAACCAATTCCTCACCCACCAAACAGTCCACCCATCAAATCCACATCTCTCCAATTTAGGGAGAAGGATGTTGTAGGGGAACATGTCAAAGGCCTTGCAGAAGTCCAGATAGAAAATGTCCATAGCTCTTCCCTTGTCCACTGATGTAGTCACTCCGTCATAGAAGGCCATTAGGTTGGTCAGGCAAGACTTGCCCTTGCTGAAGCCATGCTGGCTGTACTGAATCACCTCCCTGTCCACCATGTTTCCCAGCAGAGTTTCTAGGAGGATCTGCTCCATGATCTTCTCTTCATGGTGAAATTTTATATCATGAAATATCACATTGTGAAACTGACTGGTGGTTTGGGCTCTAAGATCAGTAAGAGCTCTTTTGTAGGTGTATCACTTTTGATTAATCCTAGGGGTCAACTGGAGAAGCCTGGTCAGCAGCTGAGACCCATTCATTTCAGATTTGCTGCCTCCAATGAGCATTTTCATGAACTGGTGTTTTTTTAAAGTGATGTTGCAAACACAAGGCCTTCCTCTGTCTCTGTTCGTGCCTCTGTACAAAGACAAGCCAGAAGCTCTCTCAGTCCGTTGCTACATTTCTACAAGAGGCACAGGGATAATAAAGCACAACCCTTCTTTCACCTCCAGCTGCAGAACTCAGGGTTCCCTAATCCAAAACCACACCAAAATGCATTCGTTTCAGAAAGGCATTTCAGCTTGCACAGAATAATGTTTTCAACAACACTGCATTTCTCTGGAAAAGTTCTGATGAGGTCTCTATCACAAATAGAGGGTTTTTTGTAATTTACAGAAACTGTTAAAAACCTGTCATAACCACCTCACTGTAAACTTAAGTGCAGAGAGAGGTATTCAAGCATTTTGTGTGTTATGAGGCACACCTCTATCTAAATACAAAGGTTGTTACACATGGTAGCTCCCCTTATCCCCATGCCTTTGTATTACTTTGCAAAAACTACTTTTCTAGTCTTCCTGTACTACAAGCTAATCCTCTGTGTACATATTTTTTTCCTCTCAAAGTTACCTTCAACACCTTAGAGCCAGTGTCAGTGCCTCTGCCCTTAGTATCTTTCTTCAGAGTTAGAACACCAGCCCAGAAATACCCAACATTTTAGGGAACTGACATTTCAGAGGTCTGAAAATTTGGTCAATAATTGATAAGAGGCACTAACGAAGTCTTTTACTAGTGGATCGGCGCATTTGTGAAACAGCAGAAGCTGCCATTGCACTAACAGTAAAACTATTCAGCAGGCTGGCAGATCGTATTTTTTCATAGGGATTCTATATTTCTCTTACACTTTCACCTCCTGGGTTTCACAGAATCACAGAATCACAGAACGGTAGGACTTGGAAGAGACCTCTGGAGATCATCTGGTCCAACTCCCTCACCAAAACAAGTTATGCCTACAGCAGGTCACACAGGAACGCGTCCAGATGGGTTTTGAATATCTCCAGAGAAGGAGTCTCCTCAACCTCTCTGGGCAGCCTGTTCCAGTGCTCTGTCACCTCCAGAGTGAAGAATTTTCTCTTCATGTTCAAGTGGAACTTCTTGTGTTCCAATTTGTGCCCATTGCCCCTTGTCCTGTCACTGGGCACCACTGAAGAGAGCCTGGCCCCATCGTCTTGACATCCACCCTTTAGATATTTGTAAGTGTTGATAAGGTCCCTTCTCAGTCTTCTCCAGGCTAAAGAGCCTCAGTTCTCTCAGCCTTTCCTTGCAGGAGAGATGCTCCAGTCCCCTAATCATCTTCATAGCCCTCCACTGGATTCTTTCCAGTAGTTCCCTGTTCCTCTTGAACTGGGAGGCCTGGAACAGGACACAGTATTCCAGGTGCAGCCTTACCAGGGCAGAGTAAAGGGGGAGGATAACCTCCCTTGATATGCTGGCCACACTCTTCTTAATGTACCCCAGGATTCCATTGGCCTTCTTTGCCGCAAGGGGACATTGCTGGCTCATGGTCATGAAAACTCCCAGGTCCCTCTCTGCAGAGCTGCTCTCCATCAGGTTGACCCCCAACCTGTACTGGTGCATGGGGTTATTCATCCTCAGGTGCATGACCCTATACTTGCCCCTGTTAAACTTCATTTGGTTCCCCTCCTCCCAGCTCTCCAGCCTTTCCAAGCCTCATTGAATGGCAGCACAGTCTTCTGCTATATCTACCACTCCTCCCAGCTTCATATCGTCAGCAAACTCACTGAGAGTGCACTCTGTCCCTTCATCCAGGTCATTCATGAATATATTGAACAAGACAGGCCCTAGTACTGACCCCTGGGGAACATCACTAGTCACAGGCCTCTAGCTGGTCTCAGCACCCCTGATCACAACCCTCTGAGCTCTGTCCTTCAGCCAGTTCTCAACCCACCTCACTGTCCACTCATCTAACCCACACTTCCTAAGCTTACCTGTGAGGATGTGGTGGGAGACAGTGTCAAAGGCTGTACTAAGGTCAAGGTAGACCACATCCACTGCCCTCCCCTCATCCACCCAGCCAGTCATTTTATCATAGAAGTCTATCAGATTGGTCAAGCGTGTTTTCCCCTTAGTGAATCCATGCTGACTACTCCCGACAATCTTCTTTTGCTCCATGTGCTTGGAGATAACAGCCAGAATGAGCTGTTCCATCACCTTCCCAGGAATGGAAATGAGGCTGACTGGCCGGTAGTTTCCCGAGTCCTCCTTCTTGTCCTTCTTGAAGACTGGAGATATATTGGCTATCCTCCAGTCCCCAGCCACCTCTCCCATCCTCCACGACATTTCAAAGATATATTCACAGATATATTTCACAGATATATTATTCTTTTAGCAAGCAGGATGTGTATTTCCAATAACAAATACTTCTGAAAAGAATATTTCCTGATGTACGTAACTGGTCTAACCATAATTACTGAACATTTGCTGACAGCTTGTTCTTTAAAGGCATTAATGTGTCCTCTTCTTGTACTTGTGGTTTCTACTATGTGTCTCTCAAGAGCTAGTCTAACACTAGGGCTGGAAAACAGAGGAACAGACACTTTTTTCAAGTCAGTACTGAAGATCTGAATAAATAACCAATGAATATCTAAAACAAAACTGGCTGTACTTCACATTTGTATGCATGAGCTCTATGTTCTTGAAAATATCTTTGTAATCATTTCGGACTCTTAAGAATTGCATCAAGGATAGTTTGACAAGGTATTTTCCAGAATGCTAACTATTACTTCCAGTTTCGGTTGCTGTACTTTGTCAGAAAATAAAGGATACTTTTTACAAGGTACTAGGCAAAAATATACAACTTAAAATAGAAAACACTTCTGCCATCATTAACAAAATGTCAGACTGAACACTGAATGGGCATCTAGCAACCTGTGCTGATGAGCTGGAAAGAGTACTTTTCCACAGTGTACTGCATTTGCAGGATGCTGAAGGGTTACGTAGAGTTCACATGTTCTACATAAAGTGTAGGATATTAATACTCTTTGGGGAAAATGAAACTAATTTTGTAATAAGTGATATTGAGCTGTCAGCATTCAGATGTCGTTTTCCTGCTTCTTCTGCCGTCATATATTTGAAGAGAGCAGCAAATGTAAAAGATGTGTTTGCTAGCCTCCCTCTTACAGCCTTACTGAATGCCACTGTATTATAGACATGCATAAATGAATAAAGATTACATTATACAATACTAATATAAAAGAGAGCGGGAACTGTTACAGCAATGTTCAGCTCCAGTGTACTGAGAAAAATGAGACCCCATTTCTTGCGAATAACCTAATCAAAGCAGTGGCTGGAACAAATACTGATATAAAAGCAGAACTGCAAAAGAGGGTAGAATATACTGTCCTATTTCTCCAGTGAGGTTGGTTAAATGTCATTAACAGACCGACTGCCTTTTTCACATCAATGAATCATCTCCAGGTTTCTTTTCTTCTGTGGTACCTAGAGCTGAAGTTAGCAGCTCCCATTCAGGGAACATTTTCCCCTCTTGTTGTAAGAATAAATCAAATACTGGCATTGTTTTTTGGTTAAAGACCCACAATTTTATTAGGCATTTTAAGACTCAGCAAGTTAAATCTATATGTTTTCTTCTCTTTACAGTGATAAAAGTTATGGAGCAGATTAAAAATCCCCTCCCAAGCCATCACCAAATAGTCTTTTTTTTAATACATTGCTACTACATGCCCTAACCATCTGCACCTCTTGCATCAGGGGGCCTACAGAGTACACATCCACTTTCTAACCAATCTTTACATCTCCTTGCAACCTACGCACATGCTCCCAGCCAAGAGGTTCTCATCTGGTCTAAAGAGGGAAGTCTGGAGAGATTTCCTGAAAGAATTTGCTGTGATTCTCAGTTGAGATCTTGTCATATCCATCTACCTGCTCCTGCTTACAGGAGTCTCTTGAACTGTTACATCACAAAGACCTGCTCCAAGTTAAGATCATTCCCTTGTGCTCTCCAAAACAGTGAGTTTAAAGTGGTTGTTCACAAAAAGAGTTGGGATAAAAATTGTGCTACGAGCAACTCCTGATGGTGAAAGTGTAAGTGTTGGTTCCCTGGCATAATCCACTGTTGCAGCTACCGGTGCTGCTGTGCTGATCCCATACAGATACCACTTCTTGACGAAGTGGCCAAAGCTGGAACCCAAAATAAGTGTTTTCCATGTATATGCAATGCAAGATACCAAGTCACAGGAGGATGTGAATCGACAGAGCGGACCACCAGTGAGACACAGGTTATCTTCTTTCTTTTAGTTCTCAGTTTCTGGTCCCCAGTCTTCCACACCAGTGCTCTCCAAGGTGAATCCAAAATATACTGCTGGGAATACACTCCTCCAGAGGGACACTATGAATAGGTCTCTGTTAGTAGTGCCTCTCTGCACACCACTTTCAGTGCTGTTCCTGGAGACCACAAGTCACAGAGCACTGTTTTGGTGGGCTGCAAAACAGGTCTTATTATTTCAGTTACCAGGAACTAGAAAAAAAAGCACATACATCTTTGGCAATAGTAGAAACTGAACCTCTGTGAGCTTCACAGAATCTTAGAATCATAGAATGGCTTAGGTTGGAAGGGACCCTAGAGATCATCTAATCCAACCTCCCTGCCATGGCCAGAGGCAGCTCTCAAGCAGACCAGGTTGCTCAAGGCCTCATCTAACCTGGCCTTAAACATGTCCAGGGAAGGGGCATCCACAACCTGTCTGGGCAATCTATTCCAGAGTCTCACCACCCTCGTACTGAAGAACTTCTTCCTAAGATCTAGTCTAAACCTACTGTCCTTCAGTTTAAAACCATTTCCTCTTTTCTGTCACTGGACACTCTCTTAAAAAGTCCCTCACGAGCCTTCCTGTAGATTCCCTTCAGGTATTGGAAGGCAGCTATAAGGTCCCCCTGGAGTCTTCTCTTCTCGAGGCTGAACAATCCCAATGCCCCCAGTCTATCCTCATAGCAGAGATGCTCCAGCGCAGGGATTGTCTTTGTGGCCCTCCTCTGGACTTGTTCCAACAGATCTATGCCCCTATTATGGTGGGGACATCAAAACTGGACGCGGTATTTGAGATGGGGACTCATAAGAGTTCAGAGCAGGCAAAAATTAATACTCAAAGTCTTCATGTCTCATCAGGCACAAGTGAAAGCTGAATTAGACCAGTATCAAACACTTCCAAAATCTCTTTGCTACTATGCTGGTGATGCCAAGACAACGCCTCTTTGGAAATGTTGCTCTGAACCACTGTATGTGGAGACAACCCTGGAATGGTCTAATCCAACACAAATCTCACACCCAGAGAGCAGAGACAGAACTCCTCTTAGCCAGCCACTTCCCTCCTACATCTGCAAATAGCTGCCATCTTCTCTGCTTACCTTTGAGGGTTACTCTCAACTTCTCTCTGTTTGCTGCAACATAAGCCCATTGTTCCCAGTAAAATTTGTTTTCTTGATATAAAGGAAAGATAATTTTCCTGTTGTTATTGTATTATACATTCTCATAACTATCTGAACAGTCTGTAACATTTCTTAGATGGAAATTAATTATCTTCATTTAACCTTTTCTTCTTCGATGGGTTTTGTTTGCAAGAAAAAAAAAGCAATGATATCAAAAAAACACCATTGATAAAGGCACACAGAACTATTTATTGTCTCTGCCTGGTTTTATGTGCTGCAAGATTCTATCAAAATAATCTCATATTCCACTTTTTGTTGTTGAATGAATGGCTTCATTTGCAACAACCCCCTACTTGCATTCCTCTCTGAACCCCGGATTTATTATCCAAGTGTGAGATACGCACAGTGACGGCTAAATTATTCTGAATCAGAATGAAATTGTTTTCTTCCCACTCAGACGTGTGGATGTGAAAATGGACATATCAATTTCCATAGAACAGCAAGAATATTTGTTGATACATTTTGAACTGCTGAATTGTTGCAGTTATCTAAAATGAGACAGTAGAGCTCTGCCCCTCCTCCACGGAGTATATGCCATGTACTCATGGCATGTAGAAAAGCCCTTGTTTAAATAGTCATGGTGCAACACTCTCACCATGGGCACCACGGGCTGCCAGCAACTATACTTCGTGCAGTGTGACAGAAAACACAGAAGACATTGAACCCTAAGGAACAAAGACCTGACCATGAACACAAGGCAGGGAGAAATCAGCACTGCCAGCAGCTGCCATGCTGCTGTCAGGCAGAGGGCAGCTGGGTAGCTTCATCCCCAAAGCAGCATGCAGTCGGCATGCTGCTACATTCAGGGCCTGGGAAGCACACTGAGAAAGCAACTGGCTTGTCACCAAGGCGTGCCATCCTATGCCAGCTTCAGCACCAATAGTCAGCTTTCCTGCCAAAAGGTGAATTGTGCCACAATGCTGTGGAAACAGTTCTGTCCCTGGTGTTACTCAGAATAACATTGGTCCCAAATTTGACTGGTGTAACCTTCTCCCTCATCTCTACACTCAAGCACCAGGGCTGCCAGGAGTAGCCAGAAAGCCCTGGGCCACTAACTGTAGTTGAAGACACTTGAATATTCGTCTGTCAAGTATCCAAGGGAATAGTTCTCACATCAGCATACTACAAAGCAAGTTTATGAATTATGATGACACTTCTAATGTGTTAACCATTTATTTCTTAAAACAATGAATCCATATAAGCATTTTAACACTTGCTTTGTACCACGAAAAAAGTTTTATAAACGCTAAAAAATGTGGAAAATAGAAATTCTGCAAAACTTGGTTTTCCAAGAGTAGAAACATGTGCTGGTTTTGACTGAGATGAAGTTAATTTTCTTCATAGTAGCTGGTATCGGACTATGTGTGTTGAAAACTGTGATGGTAACACAGAGATGTTTTCATTATTGCTGAGCAGTGCTTAGACACAGTCAAGGCTTTTTCTGCTTCTCACAACATCCCACCAGTGAGTGCACTGGGGGTGCACAAGAAGTTGGGAGAGGACATAGCCAGGATAGCTGACCCCAAATGACAAGAGGGATATTCGGTGCCATATGACGACATGCTCAGCATATAAAGCTGGGGGAAGAAAAAAGAAAGCAAGGATATTCGGAGTTGTGGTGTTTGTCTTCACAAGTAACCGTTGCATATGATGGAGCCCTGCTTTCCTGGAGATGGCTGAACACCTGCCTGCTTATGGGAAGTGGTGGATGAATTTCTTGGTTGCTTTGCTTGTGCGCACAGCTTTTGCTTTCCCTATTAAACTGTCTTTATTTCAACCTGTGAGTTTTCTCACTTTTATTTTCTGATTGTCTCCCCCATCCCACCAGCGGGAATGAGCAAGTGGCTGCGTGGGGCTTAGTTACTGGCTGGTGTTAAACCAAGACAGAACATCACACCACTTTAAATCCAATTATGTAATTTCTCATTCTTCATTTTCAGTTTACTGAACTGTTCAAGTTAATTCAACATCATCACACCTCATTTTTTTGTACTGCTATCTCAAATTTTTCTTTAGTTTTCTTCACTCAGTGTATCACTACACAATTTAGATGGGTTTGCATTGTGGAAGAGACGATGGCAGAGAACATCAAATCATGTATGACAATGAAATCAATGCAAACTCTTTTTTAAAGTGAATGGTAGAAATTATCTTTGATCAAATCAAAACTTAGAATATGCTTTCTCAGGAATATCGAAAAGTTAATAGTTTCCTTTTTTGTTATAGAAAACAAAATCTTTCAGGGAAATTAGCATTTCAGTGCAGAAATCTTCAATTTTACAAGAAAGGCATTTTGCGCTCTGTTAAACACCACAATAAATATTACTGCTCAGCTCTATTTTCAGCATGAGCTGTGTCTGTTCATGCCCAGATGGAGAGCATCCCTGTGCCAGCACCCTGCCCTGCGGTGACGGTGGTACAGGGAGGAGTGTCAATGCCTGTCCAGCCAGCTTCTGCTGTCTGGGAGGAGTGGGAATCTCCCACACGTGCCTCAGACCCTGGCAGGCAATCCAGTCTGGCTCTATTGATCCTATGGCATCTATCCCTTCATCCTTGAGAATAATGCAAAGATTCATCTACAGTTCATCATCAGATCCTACTTTTGCTTCAGCAAATTTTCTGTCAGCTCCTGAAGCACCAAGCTGATTCACTACAAAAAAAAAAAAAACAAACACCTTTCTGGCTTAGGATCACACAAGTGCTTAATGACTTTTAAAGTCATTTTGTCAGTCCTTTTGTGGGTTAACTTGTGGCTATGAGTCCTTCAGATAGATTTATTTCCAACAGATTGCTTCACTGACTGCAAAATTCAGTAAAATATTCTAGATGACACAAGTGACTCAAGGAACCAACTAGATTTTTTTACCACCAGGAAACTAATTCTCATTACTGTTACAAGGTGTTTGGCTTCCCACTAGGCACCAACTTATAAATCTATGGTCCTTTTTCGCAATTATGCACACGGAGGAACAGTTCCTGCTTCAGGCTGCAGGTGACAAAAGATGCTGTTATAATTTCCGTTATCGTAATTATTTTAACACCAAAACTTGTGGTTTACTGTAGTAATATTACTGTAGCAGTGCATTTGGTGATCAAGGCCCTGGTACTTCAAAGACATTTCATCAAAGATCATTCACTAATGATCTTTTGGTATTTCTCCTTTTTGGTTTTGATGCAACTGAGGGCTTTCAAATTCTCTTACACTCATATACACACAAAAAGATACAAATCCATGACAGGTGGTCTTGCACAGAATGGTGTTAAACCTAAATGGAAGTTAATGCACTCTCTGTCTCTTCTTCTGGAGCATTAGCAGTTTGTATAAGTAATTGAATATTAAATCCCAAAGGAGTACCCTAACTGCAAGACTTATTTTTCTGATCAGAAATTCTGTTTTGGAGGAGAAATGCTTTTCTACTATTGACAAAAGTGGCTCCTTTTTCTGGTAAAACTTTAGCAAACAAAAAATTGTTCACATCTGTGATTTTTTTGTGTGTGCAAGATCAGTATTTCCAGACAAATTATATTTTTAGTAAAAAGTTACTGACTGGTTTTAACAACTAAATCTACGTAGAAGTTAGAGATAATGAAGGGCAGAAAAAAACTAACCAACTTCCTTGTCCCTGAGTCAGTGGAAAAGTCAGAAATAGAATGAAGGAAACTTCAGGAGGGCCCAGCCTATGAGTGGCATCTCTAATACCAGATTGAGAAGCGGTTGGAATGATTGGCATTGCAAGCCAGTGCTCATGGGCAGTTCCCACACAATGGCATCCCTGACCAAACACGAAATATCTGCATTATCTAAGATCCTGCCACATGACAACAGCCAGCAAGTGTTGACTTGTAGTACCCACTAACCAGAGTGACACTGCCAACATGAATTTTAAAAATGGGAATGTGTTTTGTTACCAACTGGAGTCTAAAGGTAATGAACTTTGTTAATAAAATGCTCATTTGCAGAAGCAAAATTTCAAGATTACTTTTAATCTATAAATTTGATTGGACTGTAGATTTTGAAAATTTTGCACATTATGTCCTCAAATAATAGGGAGAAAGGCTCAGATATTAATCTCAGAAGCTCTTTAAACCATGAGAAAACACACAATAAACATGGCAAATATTTCAGGATGGCTAATTACGAGATATTTTGTCATTATCAAGCTGCAGATTGTGACTCATGCTATAAAGATGTTTTTTTAAGCCTGTACAAATATGTAAATGGTGTTTTTGAAAATGCCAAGGGCTAGGTTTTGATCTGATGTAATACTGGTGTAGCAACATCAGATTTAGCCATCTCAGATGGTGTATCAAAGGTTAGTCCCACATACATCTATTCACTGTGTGGAAAATAAGAACTTTTGAGTTGACTCAGAGCTGTAAAGTTCTACACAGATGTGAAAGCATGAGTTGAAAAGGTCTTTCTAACCTGTACATACATCCATGCATTCTCTGGGAACTAAAAATTTGATTCAGTGAAAGTAGTTATGTAAATATAGTGGCACCGCAGCTCTGCCAACAGATTTCTTGCATGTATTTTATCTCTCTGCCTTATGAATAAAAGAAACATTTTCTCCAGAAAAGACCAAAACTTTCCAGGAGCATGGACTACCATCTTTTGTTTCAAGTATCATGTTACACCAAGGACAATTATTTGACTATGCAAGTACTAACTGCAAAGTACTGACCTTTATTACTAAGGTAGAAATTTGAATTTCAGATCCTTGATTTTTAGCACTAGCAGATAGGGAAAAAAATTCCTTCTGCTGACAAGGTAAACAAATTTACTCTGAAATAAATAAAGTAATCCACAATGCAGCCTTTCAGATTCATGTAGCATTATATACCTGCATTTAAAAACAGTGATTATAGACTTCAAAGCTCACAGGTCAGCTCTGAGTGGGCTGTTGGCATCCTGGTACCCAGATGAATGAAGTGATGCTGAGAGGTGTTTATGACTCACTTCAGACATTTTCTTTCTGTACAGATGAGTGCAAGCACAAGGACAGAAAATCAAGGAGTTTATTTAAGTAGTATTCAAGTCATCCCTTTTCTTCCATATATATTTCTGTAAGTCTCTGAGGGATGAGGAAGACAGCAGAACAGGCATTTCTGCTTTCCCTGTCCAGCGGGGTGTGGTGTTTGGATGAGGGATATCTGCAGAGATCAGGGTAGGAAGCAAGACCAGTCCTAAAACTGTGGGGATGTCTTTGCCCGGGAGCCAGTTCACCAAAGCTCCTCCAGACTTCATCATTAATCCTGACATCAAAGCACCCCAAGGAGATGTCCAGGGGCTTTCCCCAGGACACCGCATCACTGAGCAGCCAGCAAAACCAGGGGGTGTGAGGGGCAGAGGTGTGCCTACACATGTTCCTGCAGGAGGGGGCTCCAAGCACTGGCACAACAAATACAACGCCACTGCCCCAGTGTTACAAAGCTGTTTGCGACCTGGCCTGGTAAAACAACTCAAAGAACGTACTTCCTGCAGTCCAGATACCTAAACTACTTAATCCAAAGTGAACGTACTCACCTTAGGAGAAGAAACTTCAGGTCCAAATAGCTTAGATAGCTGTGGGGACTTAACAGCTCTGCAAAACTAATGAATAGACTAAAATAGGGCTTTCTGTAGTGGGAATTGTTCCTTTTTTCATAAAATGTATAAATATTAATTGGACTTGAGGTTCAAACTCTGTTTTTTAATTTTCTTTGTGAATCTCCTAGCCTGTGGGCTCCACAATGCTTCCCTTTCCCCAATGAGTCTTTAATTATTCTGCAGAAAATAGAGGAGCTTCATTATCTCTCTTATTCTTATTATTAAAATAAATTCATTAAAAGGAAGAAAAGGAAAGGGATTCATTTTTCCCCAAAGGGAAAATGTGAAATGAATGGAATATAAAACGCAACAGATACTAATTTTAAACATGAGCATTTATACTAATTTTAAGCTGAAGTGTTTCTGTTGATTTCAGGAGAGTACATCTGAGTTCAGACTTTTAGGAATGTGATCAAAATTAGTATTTAATGAGACAGGAGCAGATTTTGGACTTAACTTTGAGGTCAAGTGAGAGGCCGTTCCCTTAGGTACAGTGGGAGTCCATCTTCACCAGAATTTTACAACTTCTTTAAGGGTTTTCTTTGTGTCTCTGTCCTAACAATGACATGAGGTGTCAGCACAACATGACAGAGGCTTAAGAAAATGAAACAAGGACTACAGAACACTATAGGTTATTGATTATCAAAATAACATTAATAAGAGAAGACTATCTTGGGGAAAAAAAAAAAGCTGTACTCTTGTAAAGGACTTTGTAACTTCCTCTGGTCTTTGCCTTTCTCAAACAGAGCCACATTGTTATACACCCACCACTGAAAGCTTGTGGATGGTCAATGAAAACTCCAAAATGAAACATTTTCCCACAGACCCTGTTTAAAACTGATAACTAAATGTGTTGCAGTTTATTTGTGCCTTTGTGTGCCCAAGCAGAAGCCCACAGCAGGGATGTCTGTGACTATCTCTAAGCTCACAGGGATGGGTACGTAAAGGTATTTTAGAAAGGAGTAGCACATTTTTTCTATTTTGCAAAATTTCACAACTGAGTTGTGGTTCTTATGTTGTTAACATTGTCTTGGCGATGAATTATTAATATGGATAATAAATAATTATCATGATAATAAATAGTGACCTTGGTTTTTATTACATTTTTCACTTTAAACCTCCTACGTATACATATGTTCACATAAATGTCTTCCACAAAATTTTCTATCAAGGTCCGCATCAGCTAAAAAGTTTTGAACCTCCTGGGTCATGTTCAGCGATTCTACAGAGCAATCTTAGATCTTGTAACCTCAAATTTCAAATTACTTGAATCTGATTTGACTTTTTAAGATCACAGCCACTATCCTTTCTTTACCTGATGAGACTATTTTCATCAATGAGAATTCTTGAAAAAAAAAACATTTGAAAAAAGTTGAAAAAAATGACTTTGAATAAAAAGGAGAATACACAAATGTTATAAGAGGCTGATGATTCATATTAGTACTCAAATCTCCTGCCTCTACAGACCTGTCATATATGTCCTTTCTCACTGTTAATATTCGATGCAGCTAAGATTGTTACAAAGGAACATGAGAATCTGATGAGGTTGAGAGACTGATTTTCTTAAAGCATGACTGGAAAAAGTCTATACATTTCCACTGTTAAAATAGACGCTGTATTTTTAATCTGGTTTTAATCCAATCTATTACGTTTTTACATATGCACAAGATGAACTTCCTTATGAAAACAAGATGTTGCAACCTTAATAAAGCTGTAGATCTTACTATCTGCTTGTTGTACTTGTGTTGCAAACAGCTGGATTCATCTGCTTTAATCTTCCCTGAATTCGAATAGTGCAATTTGGTACAGAGTTTGCTATCCCTTCACAGATGCAAAAAGAAATGCTCAGTGACTGTTTATGGTCCATTGAACATCATGGGAAGCCAACAGTAAAACTCTTGTCACTGGAACACTTATTTTATGGACACACACAAAAATACTGAAAGGGAAGAGAAGATCCGTCACTAACACTTGTGATGAGACTTTTAAAATAATTCTAATGAAATATTACCTGTAAACAAAATAAGAAAAAAAACAGTCATGCAGGTATCTTCTGTAGCCTTAAAATTCAGGAGAGTGAGTAAAATATTGCTGAATATGCCAGGAAAGAGGTATTTGATTATGCTTTCTTCTAAAGAGACAACAATCATTTCATTGGTAGGTAAAAACAAGGATAAGATACAAAAGATATCTTGTGATCCAGAAATGATTCTGTAAAAAATGTTTCAAAGCCTTCTCTTGAATCTTACCACTGCATCTGTCCCATACTGCAGAGATTGTTGCAATTCCCATCTACAACCTGCCCATTAGTGAATGGAAAAGATTGAGCTTAAAGCTATCAGCGGCTTTCAAATGAGACACTCGGCAGCAGGAGTGTCAAGCTCCTGAGCATGGATGCAGTGCAAAGGGCCTACAGTGATTAGGGTCTCTGGCAGAAATCTAGCAGCATCTTTAGGACCAAGTTGGGAAGACGCCTCTCAGGAGATATAATGGACCCAGTGAGGGGCAGAAGATGGATTCTCAGGCTCCTTCAGCCCTTATTTTCTAATGGTCTATGAAATATTGAATAAAAAAGTGGTAGAGTATTTCAGCAGGCATGAGCCAAAGTAAATCCAGTTTACTTTCAAAATAGCAGCCCACAAAGAGGCTGTAGCATGATACTTGAAAGCTAATTAAATTGGCTGATTTTTCATGTGACTTTGGCAAAAAGATGCCAGTGCAACTTAGAGCTTCGTAGCCTATGGTTCTCCGTATGAGTTTCTTGTGTTTGCATTTGCCATATTTTCTCAGGTTCTTGGCATCACTAAAACAGCAAAAGAGGTTTTAAAAAATAAAGCTCTTCCTCATGACTTGACTTTCTTACCTAGCACTGATGAACTCACTAGAAAGTAAGGCGTAAATTGATTACAATATTTGTATCATAACATATACATATTACATGTTTATAATTATACTGTTCATGAATATTTGAATTGCACAAACAAAAATATAAACATGTACAAGAAAATGACATTCATGGAAGAGCTGGGTCTTACCAGTCAGTCTCCTGACACAAGGGTTTCTCGCATCCATGCAAGGAGATGGAGTTATGAGTTCTAAAAACAGAACAACTATGAGAAAAAACCTTCCTAAGTACATTATGCCAACTGATGACTCTCAAAGAGGTAATAATTTTACTATCTAAAACTATTAATGGTACACTGCATCATTACATCCAGGGAACAGATTCTTTTCTCTTTTTAGGGAATTACCTCATACTAAACTAATCCGTTTTTAAGCTAAGTTTGTATTTTGTGAGAAGGTATTGCTTTTACTTTTTTCATGTTAGCCTCTGTTCAAGGATTCAGTCAGTGCCCACAGTCAAAAATGTTCAAATGGGGAAAAAAAAAAAAAAATAGAACAAAACCAGCTACAGATTTAAAATATAAAGACCTTTATGGCAAGCAAATCTGGGACTCCACTGAGGTTGATTGCTAAGAGATAATGCAAGATGTTTCAGCTGAAAATCTGAAAGATCTTGGTGATATTTGTTAACTTTGCTGTTCTTTAAAGTTCACCCCAGTCAAGAAAACATACAGTAGCAAGGTTAACAGCAGAGCTCAATGTACTCATGAAAGGTCCACTGACTTCCCTGGCTCCTCCACCAGGGAAGGTGAGCCGGGAGCTGAGGCAAGGGCAAGGCAATAAGGCACCAAGACAGATCTGCTACCAGTCAAGGGCATCCCAACATCAGTTTGGGAGCATTAGGGACAACGACTGGGAGCAGGCACACTCACAACATAGCTCAGGCCAGGGCTGAGGATCTTGGGTTGTGGATCCCCTCAGCAGGGCACTGGGTTGCCTGGCCAGAGCCCTGACACTTCTACAGTGATACCGTGAAAAAGCAAAGAATAACGATAATGCAAGTAAAGAAAATTCTCTGTAAATTCCAAAAAAGCTATCATTTCTCCACTTTGATGTTGTCTTCTTGAAAGGAGGAGAAGGTCTTCTGGAAATGTAACAAAGACAGTTGTGCGGCATATTTATCAGGGTCAGATAAACAGATTCAAATGATTTCTTGAAAGGTAATAACCTTTCCTGCAATTTGAAAATGTCAGATTCAATACTTTAAAGTTTATTTTCTTTTCTGAGTGCTTCAGCACTTCCTGTTTCCAGAGCAGCTGAGAAGAGAAAATGTATAAAATCTCAGGAGGAAACTAAACTACATTCTTTTACATTTCCTATTCAACTCCAGGTCTGCTCAGAGAAGATCTGAGCAAACGTTTGGATTTTTCAGCACTTGCCTGAAGTGAACTTTTCAGACTTTGAGGTTTGCTCATTACTTTATCAAACCAAAGTCTAATTTATGTTTCATACTCATATACTATGTGAATACCTCAAAGGACCTGTAGAAAGTAAAAATAAGGGCCGAATATGTTTATAATTTTTTTTCCTTCACACATGCCTCTTAGAGGGTTTGCTGGGTTCATCAAGGGGCCGCTCAATGAACACAACGTTGGTGTGAACGTGACAGCAAGCTTTTTCTGTCCATACAGTGCTGAAGGCAGAAATACACACCCGGTTTCCTTCTAAATAATCAATCCTACCCCACCAGCAAAGACCCCACATGCAAAGCCACATGTATAGGGTACATTCAGATAACAGCAGCTCAGCCAGCTTCTCCACCACACATACAATTGCGCTCAGCAAGTTGAAAAGTAGAGCTTTTTAGAATTTCAGACTATCCTAGATGGCTTTTTAAAAGTGATTGACTGGTCGTGCACAATAATAAATCACACTGAGCATGCATGGCAGGATCACAGCAGTAGTACTATGAAGTAATAAGAAGACTATTAAAAATTACACTGTTTTGAAGACCTTTTCCAGATGATAAAAAATAAGGTATAGACTGGGTTTTATTTTAATTTTATAACCTTATATTATGTTACAAGCTGTAGCACAAGAAACACAATTTATGGTCCACATCACCTGTGCAGTCTCCTTACTGTAAGACCTGCTGTGAGTAACCTATGAGGCAGATGAACTTACCTGAATTTGAAAGCTCCTTTTCTTCCTAAAATATCCCATAGACTCTTCTGCCATCAAAACACATCTAATCATCTGACAGGCCAAGAGCTGGAGGAGAAGCTCAAGGGAGGCTTCAGCAATTGCTCAAGCAGCAGCCCACTATGAGGTCCACTCCTTTGGGGCAAGGCGGCCCAGCACATCAGCCGTAGACTCACACACATCTGCATAAGCCACGCACCACTGGGAAGCACCAAAATGGGCAAGGGTGCTGGGTGCTGCTGTACGGGCAGGGCCTCCCACAGATCCCTCTGTTGGCACCATCCATCATCACTGCCACACAAGACCAGAGGGGAGACAAACCTCCATAAATCAGTCATCAAGTTTTGCTGACCTCTCCTGCTCTGTCACTCTTAAACCAAGGAACAAAGAAACACAAACTTCACTGCAGCATTGCCAGGCATTTCATGTACCGTTTCTCTTAATAGCCTGTTTTTCAGTTGTTGTTTAAATAAGCTTATGATATCCTCTTGTATTTTCCTTCAGGCCTCTTTCGTCTGCTTCCTGTGACATATCTTTTGGTTTTATTCTCTTTTCTGTCTTGGTGCCAGCTTAAACCCGCTTTTTACGACTTATACTTTCATACATCAACATATGAATAGGTATTTCTAATCCCCTTTATGAGTGTAAACAAATATCTAAAATTACCCTAACTGAAATCAGATTCTCAAAGCTACTGTTGATTAAATATTGACCCAAGGATTTTTATGTTAAAGCACCCTCCACGCATACTGAAATCAACAACGTATGTCATATTCCCAACATTGTGCCAGGATTTTGGGTGCTGCAGGATGTCCAGGGGTATAATAGAATATCTTTGGGCGTCATCAAAAGGTGACCCATGGTTTGATGAAATCAAGACTTGCATTTTTTTATAAGCATTTCTACTAGAAGGCTAGGCATGAGTGATTCACCATGTGGATTTGCATTCAACAGAGTCCTTCTGAGGATGGATAAATGTAGGGGTTGCAGGGGTGGAGGAGATTGAGGGGGATGGTTCACATCCACATTCTGCTCCAGATGTCAAAATATCTTGCTGTGGCTTTCCACCAGAGCAGTACTTTCCACATTTAATAAGAAACGAGGAGGAGGCTGTATGGATTTAAGCACTCTTTAACGAAAGAAGGCACGAGAAGAAAACCTTAGGGCATGCTCATTCAGGCACTGGAGTAGAAAGCATGCTGAAAAGGCCAGTGTGATACAATATCTATAATTCCTTTTTGTAAAAATAATTAAGATGATGGGGAAAAAAATATATGGAGGAATATAAAACTTCCACGTATGTTCTTTTACTCCAAATATATTGCTAGCAAAACCAAGTATAGTTTCCTGTGAAAAGAACAGGAAAAAATACAGAATCTAATTTTTACTGTAAAGAACGTAACATAGTGGAAAGGATATTCCCCGGGTAGATAGAAATCGCCAAAATTCTTTGTCAGAACAAAAAGGGAAGAAACAAATGGAAATTTTCAACTGCTAAAATGTTTCAATTCAGTTTCTAATTAGTCCTTTTCAAAGCCATTCATGAATTAGCCAAATGACAGCTTTGAGAGAACCAAGAGCATGCAAGGTGCATTTGATCCCATCAGTAATGCCCACCTGGATTAAAGATACACTTTTTTGGTCCCATATCTCCTGGCAAGGTGGCATACTTTCCTGCCTTGCAGCTGTTCTATATTTATTCCACTTTTTCCTCAGTCAGCTCTGGACTTCCAGCACACTTACACCACTGCATAGTATTCAGTGCAAAATTGTCTGCACTTTTGTCTTACAATTCCCTCTCTAAATATTTAGCCAAAGGTCCAGGACCTCCACTTTGCTCCTTTTCCATTTGGCCTGGGAGCGACCACTACCTGCGGACAGAGCAAGAAGTGGAAGTGATGGACTACTAACAGCTCCGGAGGTGGAAGTGTCCAGGCAAATTCTTCTCCCACATGCTGCTGCCTGCACAGGCAGAGGCAAGGAAAAGGAGATCAGGACGGAGAATGCAAGCTGCAGAGCTCTGTCACCTGATATCTTCTCCTGTCTTTCAAATTGCAACTAAAATCCAAAAGCCCTTTTAGAAATAAAGCTATTTTTCATGTGCACGCTGGTATTTGTTCCCACACTGTTCTGAATTTTAAAAAAAGACCAAAATGCTCACTTACTGTTAGCACTTGGCAACTCTGACCATGATGCTGATAAGTTTTACATTGTAGAGATTTGCAATTTTATAATGTTCTGTGCTGGATAAAACCGTTACGACTGCCAACCCAACTGGAATGAAGTGGAAATGTCACCACACAAAAAGATTCTCTTGAAATATTTATAAAAGAAATAATCAAGACATTCTAACAACTCAAGTCAGGAAGTAGAGAAAGCTATATATAAATCAATACTTAATTCAGAAGAAACAAGAAATCTTCATGCTACCCAATCTATAAAACTCATCAGGAGCAAAACGCTTCAGACACCATTAGCAATAGTCAGTTCCAAGACCTGTAACAAGTTGAGGCAACACATTATAAGGTTTCTCCCAATCCACAGCTCACCAGGGGAACTGGCAAGCAAACATCATGAGAATTGCCACAGGTGGAATAAATAGGAACACATACAAATCAGTAATTTCCCTGCCCTCTCTTAAACATCAGCCGGATTGAGTCGGGGTGGTATCCATTTGAGAGTCAGGTAAGGTCTTCCATGTTGAGGTCTGGCTGCACAGAACCACAGCTGCGTCTCCCCAGCCTTTGATCTGCAGCACGCATGCTGCCATCAGCCACATTGCCATTGCTTTGAGTGAAGCTGACTGCCTGGCTTTGGCTTCAGCAGTAGCAGAAAGAGATGACAGAGTCCCCACATGCCAAAAGGCGCGTATATCCTTTGGTAACCAAATTATCAGGTGAGAATAAAGTTCTATCTTGTCCAGGCAGACCAGTGCCTCATCGCTCAGGATCTTGTGGAGTGCTGCCCCATGTCAATCAATCTGCCTTTGGGATTGACCACGTCCTGCGTGAAAACATTTTGGCAGGCTATTTCAAGAGGACTGCATGTAATGTGCACTACCAATGTCTTTGGTATCATAGGTGCTCTGAGAACAGCAAAGCCTGAAAGACAGCTCTTATTTTCAGCAAAGCATAATACCCAAGTTACCGACTATGGCAGTTTTTATTATACGCCTCCTCCATCATTACCTCAATAGCTGATCTTCCAGGGTCAAAACACATTATAGACCGATGTTGAACAATCTGGTGACAAAACTAGCAACTCATTTCTGTGAGTCCTCTAAGTTCCCTCATTTATATTCTGGGGCCCTCAGAGACAAATCAGGCATCCCACCTGGCCTTGGATGGGCTGGTTGCTCATGTGGATGCTACATTAATAGTCACCCCACACTTACAAAATAATGCTATCTGTAGACTGTGGTGTTTCTTCTTGCACTAGCTATTCTGCTGTGCGCTTGTCTGTAGGAACATACATTACACCATCTAAATAGACCAAAATTCGTTCCTTTTCATGTTTTGCTCATATTGTACAAGCAAAAGCACATTCCACAGCCTCTGTGGATACAGTCGCTTGGGTCACACAGTCATGAGCAACCACCATTTTCTTGCTGCAATGAACATGTAGAGGTGAGCAGTGTACTGAGACACACCAGCAGCCTGAGACATGTGGCTGTGATTAGGTCTGCTTTTGGGGCAGAAAGCTCCCCTTTGCACAGTAGTAGGAATGGCAAGTGGAGGCCCCAGTCCCAAAGCCAGCATGGATGCAGACTGCAAGGTACCCACTTAATGAAGGCACAAGTGTCAAGAAGAGACACTTTCATGGCTAAAAACATGGTCCTCTTGGACTGACAAGTGCTTTGTACCTGAACTCTCCAGAGATTCGTAAATCACTGGAAATGTCTAAGTGAAGTAAATGAGAAAAATTCCAGTCAATTCAGTGAGTCTTGGATTTTTATTCTTAAATATTTAACCTGAAACAACACCAAGAAAGCTCTTGAGCCAGAGATAGATCCAGTGTTAGCTGGAGTGAGAGACAGAGAGAAAGAATAAGATCAATCAATAGCTCTTACAGTTACTTTACAGTTTCTAAAAATAATAACTCTTTTGTTCTCCATGGTAGTTTTCGTGAAAGAAAGGAAGAAAACAAAAAATCATTGATTTTATAACTTACTTGTTTTCCAAAATCTTTCCCACACTAAGTTCCTGCAGGCAGTTAGCTGCGAAACAATGCAAGATGCTCTTCACTTTAAATAATGTCAAGGAGGTTCTCCCAGGGAAGTAACCCTGTGTTTTGCTCTGAAAAACTCCAGGCACGTGGAAACAGCACTGGAGTAAGGCAAACCCTCAAGATCCATACCAGGTCATCCTGACACAGACTGGCAGTAGTTCCCATTAAGATACAATCCTCGACTAAAATAAAACATTGATTGCAGCTGTTACTCCTGTATTAATCTACTTACACAGGTAATGATATCACTGACCCTAAATGTGCCATCATGCACAAAACTGATACTTTTGGGAGAGTCTGTTGGAATAACTTCAGCAAATTTCTTCGTGAGAATGGATAAATATTTTTAATCAACGAAAAACGTTTATTTTTGTTGTCAGTAGCTCTTCAGATATTGATACGGGGACAAAATGGGGAAAAAAAATCCAAAATACAGAGTTCAGACTTAGCAGAAAAAATAAATAAATAAATATTTCATTCACAACGTTTTTTTTTGGTATTTGTGAAATCAGGATAATTGGAAATAACTAACTCAATATTTCTGAGTGAGTTTAAACTGATTCTTTTAACCTATACACTTTAAAATAATAAATAAATTAGTGAGACAGTAACATCCTTCATTTTGTTCGATCTCCTAATTTATTCCGGTGAAAATCAGCATCCAAATAGGTGACATTTAAGCAAAAGTGTTTTATAGACCTTTCTGACTTTTCAATTCTCCAAAAGAGAGTACCAATTACGGAACACCTCCCAGCAGCAAGGGACAACCTACCATACACTGAATAAACAGGCAGTGTGTTTCTTTCAGAAATTCCTGCATATAAAAGTGGCATTTTTTGATAATAAAACTTCTATAAAGTTATTTCTCAGAGCTTTAACATGGGAGGGAAAGAACCACAGTACAGTAAAAAGGTAGTATCAGAAACCAATTTAGTCACGATGATAGGTTTTCAAAAAGTGCCTGAAAACCTTTCACTTCACAGCACTTCAGTGAACTGTTGAAAATAGAGATGGCTTCTATTTCTGAAAGAAAAAACTACTTAGAAATGACAGCTCCATCATTTAAAGTTTTTCTTCCTTGTGTTGCTGAAACACTGGAGGGATTTAAGTGAGAGTGAAGGGCTACACAATTTCTTCTGTAAATGGTACATTCTACTTCTGGTTAGAAATATACCTGTTTGGATTCAGATATTTAAAAATGACCCGAAATCTAAAGTCAAGCACATGAGCAACAATATATTTGACAGGCTCAATCAGTAGTCACCTCTCTTTTTGAAAGTAATGCATGTCCACATTATTATATTATACAAACTTTCCTTCTTCAATGATGAAAAAAAAAATCCATATTACTAAAACCCATGCTTCGGTAGCATATTGAAAAAATACAGAAAGATTGATGTCATATAATCTTTGTTTTATAACATACCCTTAAACTGTGACAAAATAATCCGTATTTGTCCTTCTGATCATTTACAGTTTCATTTGAAATTTTATATTGCCTTTTATTAAGACTTGTGTAAAGAGGTGAGATAACTTTTGTGTTAGAAAAGCTGTTACTGAATAGGATTCATGCCTCAGTGAGGGAACATTTGCACTGCAGTGAAATTTAGATGTTTGGAACAATGTAAGTTTTATTAGAAGGAATGGAGTATTGTGATAGAGTAACCTAGGAATGTAATTTTCAGAAAATATTTCTGTAGTTACACAGAACAGTACACTGCATGTCCTTTATGTGCCATCAAGTTATAACACTGTAATAAACATACAAAGACTAAAATACAAAATTTATGTTTAAGTGAAACTAAAAAAAATCTATATGGAAAGAGAAAAGCCTGACAACTTTCCAGAGAAGGGCTAAAGAGACCTGATTTTAAAAATTCAGTCTTTTTTTCAAATTTTTTTTCACAGAGCAGAACACCAGAAGGAAGGTAATAAGGAAACTAAAGAAAATTAGGGTTAGTTTTGAGTCTTAGTGTTACTGAGCAGAAGAGAGGCAGGAACGCATAATTGAAGGACAACGAACAGAGTCCACCCCACATTCTCCATGAGGTCTTTGGACAGGTCAAATTGACAATTTTCTTGGTTTCTTTAGAAAAGACTCGGAAGCTGGAGGTAGTCATACTACCTGGTAATAGCATAGGTCAGAAAAGTTGTTTCCTGAGAAGTCAAATTAATCACTTCCCCAAAAATCATCTGCTTCAGGTGAGGTGCTTAATTCATTTTCCTTGAGCTGCCCCTCTGTCAGAGGCTCCTTGCTGTTGCTACTTATCACCTGCAGGCCTTAGGCAACAGCATCCTGACTGAACACTCAAGGGGTAGGTGGTGGGACTGCTCTACTCGCACCGTTTAATAATGTTTTATTGGTGGCTTCAAAAGTGCAAACAAGAAAAGCTACATAATTACTAATTGAGGTGGGTTTGATTATTTGAAGTCCACACATTTCATCATCTTTCAGTTTCCAGAAGCTGAAAACTTAGTTAAATGAAGACCCGGTTGGGCAGTGCAGTGACCAATATGCTCACATTGCCAGGTTGCCAGCACCCAACACATCCACAAGCTGCACGAGCAGAAGAGGAAAGAGAGTTTGTAGGCAGTCATTCCCTTGTCGGGTGGTTGGGGTTAGACACAGTGAGAGGTGATCTTTCTGCAAAAACCCAGCAGAGCTGAAGGAAAGAGGAGGTGGAGGCAGGCTGCCCTGCCTGCTCAGCAGCTCTGCCAAGGGACACTGATGTTGTGTTTGACATGCAGTGACATTATACAGAAATGTTGAGACTTCTGAGGCCATCCAGGGCCAAGCAGCCTGACCAGAGGGGGATGTACCTCACATGTCCATGGCTCAGTCTTTAGGAGACCCTTCTGGCTGGCTTAATTTTTACCTGTTTCCCTCTCCTAATCCCTTCGTGTTGTGTAGAGCAGCTAACCAGTCCCAGCAATTTGATACTTTCCCTACTAAAAAAAATTAATTCTGCAAATTATTTAAACCAAAAAAAGAAGGATCTTTATTACACATGACATTTCCCTAAACAAAATGCAAATGGAAATAGTGTCAGGGCCACCATAATTTTCCACATCACTAGTACTCCTAGGACATTTTATATAAAAGGTTTAGTCAAGTTAAGAGATTCGAAGTGTCTACGTACTCATCTAAGAACCTTAACAGTCAAGTTACATTGGCAGCCAGGAGAAAGGAGGGTGCTCAGTAATGTTTTCCAACCTCCAGCTCTATATCAAATTAAATCTTAGCCCTAACACTGTACTTATATTTGGTGCCAGACCAGGCAGCATGCTAGAGATGGTGCAGTACCCAGTCTCCCCAAAGTTCATCATTCACGGATATGCCCACTCTGTCAGGAGCTTCAAAAGCAGCCAGGAGCCCCAGCTGTAGTAGCACAAGGTTGTATAAAAAACTGTCTGAAGGTAAAAGTTTGAAAAGCAGTTTCAGGGGCTGATAATGCATGGCAACGCACAAACATCTCAGATGTTAAAAAGACAGGGCTGCTGTACTAGACTTCACGGGTACAATGAAAACCATGGTGCTGATCAATATTTTACTCGCATTCCCCCAAGAGCAGGTCTGCCAGAAAATCTGGCCATATTTTGCAGGATTAAAACCCATACAATAAATCCTCTGCTGGCATTTCCACCATTCCGTGGAGATTTACGTATGCTTTTGAAATTACTTGGTTACTTTAGAACACTCACCAGTTCTAAGAAAAACACAATCTATTTTATACGCAACCTGCTTAAGCAATTTTTCCAGCTCAACCTCTCTCAGGAAGACAAAGGCCACCTCATTGGCTGGCTGCCCACCTGCCCAAGCAGGCAGGACTTCCTGCTCTGCTGTGTGAACTGGTGGCAGTGCTGGCACCCTGTGCAACTTTTGGGCCAAGATGAAGGGAGTTGATAGTCTACAGTAAACATCCCTTTTCCTATTATTATCATGGGCTGTATCGCCGAGTGCAATCTCAGCTGCAGATTTCAAAATAACTTGAAGTAAATACTTTCTGTCATTGCTATGAGCAATTAAGAGAGAAAAATTGCAAGCAATATTAATTGTACAGCTTAACTGATGAAACCAAACAGAGCCACGCTATTGATATCTGCCTTATGCAGAATGCCATAGCATTATGAAACTTCTGAGACTTCCACACAAAATAGCATAAAAACAAGGAGAAGAAAGAACTCCACCTGTGTGAGAGTTTGTTTACTTCCCAGTGATGTTTGTCTCGTAAGAGATATATCTCAGCCAGGTCTACGCACATCATAGGCATGCATACTTATTTTGGTACGTCCCCAAAGTGTTAGCATTTCAGGAAAAGCTGACACCTTCGAGGGTTTTTGTCAGCCATGTTCTTGGCATCATTTTTTTTTTCATTATTAGTAGGACTTTCTTTTAGTACAGCAGACTTCTGCCATGATTCATAGGTTTTAATATTCATCTCTCCAGAGGACTTGATGTGGACTGCTAGATTAACTTCATTTGCAATTTAAAGTTTACGCCAACTGCTTGTCTTTGTTGTCATTCTGCTGATGTCTCAGTCTCTCCCAAAGCCAGTCATGGTTCCCAAGACTGAGTAATGTTGAACTGTTTGCAATCAACAGCCTCACAGAGGTGATAAAGCTCTCCCTGGCACACTCTGATTACCTTGAGCTCCCACAAAAATCAGTGTAAGGCAAAGTGATGCATGTTCTGCCACTTGCAGACACTCTTGAAAGAGTGTCTTGGACATCGAGGGCCTCAGAGAGTCAGGAAGTGTAGCACTCAAGTGATAGCAGGACATTGCCAGACCATGTGTCTCGATCCTCACCATTGGAAGTACCAGTTAGTTACCTGAAATGCACACAGTCTTTCTGGATTCCCTGTGTTTAAACCTCTTGCTTAAAATAGACTCAAGAGAATTTTAAATTGCTGCCAAGAGTAGCCAAAAGCTCCTTGACAAGGAGCCCATCAAATTATTTCCTGATCCTCAGGCTACTATATATCTTTTAAGCAAGATTGTTCTTGAAATCCCTTTTGAGCCAAAGTTAACAAATGTTATTCAAACACGCATACACATTCCCTCAGGAAAGACATTGGTGGTCAAGATCCCACACTCCCTTTTAAACAAAACAAGGTGAAAAACTTGAATTTCAACAAAAACAGTTGGGTTTCTCAGATTTGCTGATCATTCACTATCTGAAATCATGAACACTTCTGAGAATAAATCATATAGTATTCTAGTATTATGTGAAACAACAAATATATTTTTAGAAGGTTTTTTTACTGATGCCTTTTCACTTACATACAAGTCTAGCACTTCTGGCTGAAGTATGTCATCGTCATCCAGATGTTTAAAGTTGCTTGAAAGAGCCTTCCGCTATAGTCAGTGCTGTGATTGCAAATACATCATCATGATTTTGCTTATTGCAATAGGCGACAAGTATTTCTCCAATTCACCACCTTCTAAGAGTGATCTTTAGCTGGTAGGGTAACACATTAAGCAAATCATTATTAATTGGTAAGCCATGAAAGATTTTTAAAGGATATGGAAGACACAAACAGCTGTCTAAATAGCAGACAGTATTATGAGCTTATGAGACTTAAGAAGTTCCTGCCCTGAGTTCCCACTGTATCATGCATTTTCTGCACTGAAACACATATTTAAGTGTAAGCACAGAGACAGTTCCAGAAAGCACAGTTGAACAGTGGCCATGCATAAATGTAAATATAAAGACCATTACACCCTAACTAACTAAAGCGTATAATTAATACTGTACAACAGCAGTTTAAAAAAACAGGAATACAGCTTCTTTTTTTTTTTTTTTTTTGCAGAATAGGGCTGCACATTACCAGAGAGAGCTGTATGAAACTGAAAGCCAAGCCCAAATATTCATTTTGCAATAGGGTCTACCGGCAGCAAATGGGGTGTAAGATTTCCAGAAATTTTTTGAACAAGATCAGTTGTTTTAGTTATGATTTCCTGATTTAACTACATTTTAATCTCCCAGGAGAATAAATAAATAATGATTTCAAGCAAACAGCAACCAGTTGCAAGAATAGAGGAGACTCAAACTACTATAGCAATGATGCACTAACAACTTTATAAGGTTATTTTAGTGTATTTCAGATACTTTCACCTTCCTAGCTACTTTAACTCAACAGAATTAAGAACTGTAAAAGATAACTGCTGTTTTGTTTCATTACTACACTGCAGAATGTGTTTTAAAGGTAATGCTAGTGTTGTTGAGAATGTCACAAGCATAATTTCAATTACAGGAAGTGTTGGTGTTGATAATATAGCGGATGAGACTCACGCCAAAACGAAGGCACAAAGCTATTCTAACTGTTCAGAGTGTGTACCCAAGAAACCAAGAATTTAAACTCAAGGGATAAATCACTTGCAAAAGCCTAGAAGAGAATTCTTACTGAGTCTGGCAGCTCCTGCAAGTTTAGGTGTTTTATTTCATTAGAGGAAACAGTGCTTTCGCCCTCAAGTCAACAAGAAGTCCAGAGAAATAATCCAAGCAATTCAGGCTTCTCCTGTTCTGACCTCAGCCGCTGGAAGCCACCCTCCCCCTGTTATTGCTGCAATTCTTGTAAACTAGGAATCTTATTTCCAGATTCCTTAGTTCACAGGAATTTAACATGTTTGCACTTATGCTTATCGATGCAAGATGGCTGGATGTACACAGGTTGGTCTTTTCCAAAGGAGGAAGCCTTCTTCCAAGTTCTGCATGGGCTCATTATGAAAACAGTAGACATACTTTAGATTATATCATTCTTGCCATCTCTGTACCATTGCTTCAGGACATAAAAATTCCTTCCTCTTCAGATTCTCACAACACACCTGCTTAGATAAACCTCAATTTCTCTGAGAAAAAATAATCTATTCACAGAAACATTTTCCTTTGACCTGGGACTCCGCCTTTTCCCTGAGGCCAACTGGCAAGGCCATATCCTCCTCAGCTGTTCAAGTAACGCCCAGTAATCATAACTACCAAACAACTAGCTATTTGGGCTGATAGAGGTCTCTAGTGGAAAATCAGCAGAAACACATGTTCATCTCTGATTTTTGAGATAAGATATGTTTGACAGAAAAAAAGAAAAAAACACACTTCCCTCTCACCCAGTGAATAAGGATGGACAGCAGAAACCTTTTGTTAAACAATTTGCTACACAAATAAAATAGAACTGCTGGAGAACCTTGTTCCTGGACAGGGTGAAGCCTTTGTGGGCATCAGAGCTGAGGTGCAGTGGGAAGAAGGAACACCCATTGTCATCTTGCTTTTGGCAAGAACTGGTCAAAGAAATATTTCTTTGAAACAAAGCCAAGAATTTCTGGGCTTGTTCAAAATGCAGTAACTTGTGATCAGTGGCTCTACATTGCTCATCTCAGTTGATATAATAGCAGATGTAAAGCCTAGTTGTAAAAGGTAAAACTATAAAAAGTCAGTGAATTACATTATGCACATGAGAAATATTATGCAACAGTGTAAATTATCATGCTAGTAATTTTCTTAATGACAAAATTGCTTAGAAGCAACACACAAACAAAGGCATAAACAATGTAGACAAACTAACCAACAGACTGTGGCTAAGAGTAACAGACCCTTTTGGGAGTCACTCTGGCAGCATCTGAAGGCAGATATCCTACCTGCAGGTCCAGGTAGACATCACAGCAACACGGAGAGACAGCCTGTGTTGCTGCATGCTGAACAGGTCAACTTGGGCACGTCAGGAGGAAAGGAAACAAATCCCAAACCACATATAGCTCTGAACTTGGTTTTCTTTTTGACAAGTCAGGTTATTTACAAAATTCAGTAATTAATAAGAAACAATTACACTCTGATTTACAACTATCAGTCATACATTCCCATGCACACCTGGAAAACAACTGTTTGCTGAAGATAGTTCTATTAGCATAATGTTCTTCATCTCAACATGGAAAAAAAATTAAACTGTACAGGGAAGAGCAGGATTCAGAGATTTCTGGTAGGCCTAGAGAACTCCTCAACCAGACTCAGCACAACCCACCACCTCTGGGGATGTACAGAAGAATGTGCCACTTACTATGAGGACCACAGCACGTTCTACTCCCTGCCTGATCCTGCATCAGATTTCACACACCTTCAAACTGATAATCAAAACATTTTTTAGTTCACTAAATATTCACTCTGGGCCAGTATTATTATTTTAGAGCAGAAGAAGTTAATGCTGACCTAATTATGGATGAAAAAAAAAGGATCCAGCATTACTGAAATTCATATAAATCTGCTGTTATAATAAAAAAGAGTGTACATGCACATGCACATAGTATTACCAATATAATGAAAGTGTTTCATTAAAATAGCCTGAGGAAGAAACAGTTCCCTATTACACCTATAGCCGATTAGGCAGTAAAGAATGGAGTTTGGGGGGGTGGAATATTCTTTTTCTTGACCCTTTCTTTCCCTAGTATATGGTATGGTACTTATGGAAGTCAAAGTAATCCAGTACTGAGTGTTTTATTCATGCTGTGTTACTAGAATTAATGGGATTGCATAGTGCGAAAAGGGTGGAAAAGAGAGACTTCATCACTCTGCTACCAACATTTTTTTTCCAAGTGTCTTCCCCATGCTGTTTCTTCCAGTCACACAGGCTTTTGCCAGTAACAGAAATTGGTCTTGGATGAAAGCGTTATTTTCCATGCTCCCCATGACCCCAAATTTCACATGGGTGTAAAACATTATATAGAATCAAGCAAATAATTCACAATGAACAATTTCTCCCTCCCTAAGTGTCTTCCAAGAGGACACACTTTCCTCATTGTTATTCAAACACTGGGCTAAATGATTTTTAATTTTATTATGTCAGCTTTCAAGAAGTAGTTGGAACCGAAGAGTTGTATACTGATGCTACACGGCAACTGGTCTCTTAAACCATGTTTTTGAGCTTTATTTTCCAGTCAGAGGGGTAAGCAAAAAAATTCAAAGTGGAGGAGCTGTATTTATTTATTTAATAAATGCAATAAGTACAATGCTTCATTGTCCCTCCCCTGTGTCTACAGGCAGCCCTTTGGAGCCCTGCTCTCTAACGTCCCACGGCCTTCCCAGCTGGGTGTCATCCTCAAACATACTGAGGGCGTGCCACATCCCATCAGCTTGGCCATCCACACCCTCGTAGGAAGGAGGATGTTCAGTAGCCTCAGACCCAGAAGGAACTGCATACAAGCAGCCATGGGTTAGACTTTGGCCCTTCTGGACTTGCAATGATATGACTTCGAACTGCTTCAGTGAAGACTTAGGCAATGCAGCCAGAAGTCCTGATATTCCTTGTAAATGAATGTAAAAGAGATGTGAGTACAGCTCAGACAAATTCATTCAAATTCTGGCTAGAATTTGTAGCAGTGTTTTTCCAATATTCCCATTACTTCAAATAAAAGGTCATTGTAAAAACATCAGGACTAATTTAACATCCTCAGCTGCCTATGTAATTACAATACAACTTGTGAATGAATATTTTACTCCAAGAGACTTGGCTAAAATTTCCTTGAATCTTGAGAAACTTCACTTGTATCAATATCTTTGGGCCCTGGATACCCTCTTTGCAAAGAAAAACTGTTATTTTATCTGTCCTCATATCACCCTACAGGCTTTGTTCAAGATATGATGAAATGTTACTGTATCAACAAAATCACTTCTCTGCAAAATTCATCACTTAAAGCTATTACAAGAGCTAAGATCTGTTTTGCACTGTTTATTTTGATTATGAGTATAGATTGGTACAATCCCTCATTTGCCAGTCTGCTGAACTGAAAATTTAGCAGCAGAAAACTGTCAATACCCTTCAAAAGGGAAAATAGAAATAGCAAAATTATTGTTTGCTGTTATCAAGCACCTGGGTTAAGAAAGTAAGTACTTTTTCAGATGGTAGGGGGACCACAGTTAGGACTTGTCTTTAGGCCTCCACTTGTAAGAAAATCAGACATTGAGGAGTTATCATTACTTTTCTCAAAAGAATTATTTTTTTCTTGCTACACTGAAATAGCTAGTGACAACTAGCAGAGCAGAGGAGAGGATATCTTTAATAGGCTTTGGTTTCTCAAAGATGAAAACATCAGAAAATCTGAAAATTCGGAGTTCATCTGATTTTTAAAAAAATAAAAGCACTGAAAGGTGTCTGCCCTCAGCCACAGGACACACACGAAGTAACCCATTGACCCTACCTCCACCACAGACCCCTGCTGACTTTCCTTTCTCAGTACTGCAATTTTAACAGAGCACTGCTCTTGAAGAAAAGCCAATTAATAAGATTTTTAGGGCCAGCACTCGTGCTGTCAGCTTCTGGCGTACCAGTGGGAGAGGTGATTGCCTCCAGAGGCTCACCAGTATCCAGCTGACTGTTGCTGCCTCCAGTCTCCTGCTGGTGGAGGGGTTCACATGAGGGAAAACAGGCCTGGCAGTAATGTCTGCTGCTCAAACTGCCCCACCTGATTTTCCTGATCACTGTGGGAGGTAAGGGAGCAGCACACGAACTGTGCTGCAGACCACTGGTGCTGTGTAACAAGACGGGGCAGAAGAGCACTGATGAGCAACTGGTAGTGGTGACCCCTTCCATGGGCACAGCTCCCCGAAGATCATCTGTGGTCCCAAAGACCACGCACGCTCACTATTTCAGATGTTCACAGACTGCTGCTCAGCTATCTTTAGTGCACAAAATCCACTTCACTTTGTCAGTGACAGGCTTGGGAACTGCATGTGGACACATACAGCTTTTATTTTGTCCTTTTAAAACAGTAAAATATATGCATTATTTCCACGCTTGCCTGCGTTACATTATCTACTATTTGTCTTTGTCACTAAGCAGATTTTGCCCCATCTGCTAAATCCCTGACTCTGAAGATACAATGGTTGCTTTGCATACTGTGGAGAAGAAGAAGGAAGGATTGCACAGAAATCTATCCTGTTGCGAGGGCTTTAAGAGCAACCAATCAGGCAGACCCAGGTGCATGGCAGAGTATCTCCAGAAGAGCTGAATATCTGCCCCAGACTGATTTTAGCTATGCTGATTAACATCAGGTGAATAGTGTGTGCAGGAGTTAAGAAAGAAAGGAATGTATTTTGCAGCATATGTTGCAATTTTGAGCTTCATGCAGCAGGAGGAGGGAGAAACATCTGGCAAAGCAAATGCCCTGAGGACAAAGACACCATACATTAATATTATGGGAACTATTCAAGACTGTTCAGTGTATGTTAAATATTGGCCAATTGGCAAATTGTTTCCTTTCTCTAATCTGATGTAATGAGGTGCTTTGTCGAAAAAAAAAAAAAAAAGTTAAACAGAATACGAAAAACCAACTGCTGGACCTGTATTTTACTCCCCAAAGCCAGGCTGACGTGAGAGAGAGCAGTGGCAGGAACATGGGCATAGGGGTCTGGCAGGCACAGGATGGCGAGGACCTGTCTGCTCCTGTGGGACGCTTCACACAGTGTAAACTGGTTTGTGCAGTCTGCAGAGAAACCCAGCTCGAGGCCAAACTGGCTTGGGAAATAGGTCAGCGCGTTTCCACTGAAGTCAGATGACTTTCACTCCCTGACAGCAATGCCAGCATTTGTGACCTGTGTCATCAAGGTTACTACAGGACTGCACTTCACAGCGTTGTAGCTCACAAACTTTGCATGTCTGCATTAGTTTGGTCTCAATTTCCATGCAGTTAACAGATGATGGTATATGTGCATGTGTGAATTAACAGTTCATAAGATCTTAAAATCTTGAGATTTGCTATGATGAAAGTCCTATGGAAATCATTAATACAAAAGTCAATGCATTAAAGGCCTTCTCCTCTCTTCCCCCTTTTCTGTTCTTTAAAATCTTATCTGGAGATAAGTGGAAAGGGCTTCTTTGTATGATACCCCTGTACATTTTAATGAGTGAAGACTCTCTTTGTGCACACTCGTGCTTTTGCCAGATTCCCAGGGAGGCAAACACAGCAGTGTCATCATCACTTTGAAACTGGAGGCAAAGATGTCAGGCAGAGCTTGTCAGGACATCTTCTGAGGTTTTACTGGGAAGCCTTCAGGGTGAAGAAAATTGAAAGTGACCTTTATACAGAATTACTATACATGCAAGTAGACTTAGACAAAGAAAAAAAAAGTTCAGGGAAAGGTTTCTGTTAGGTTTTATTTATATTTTGAGCCAAGTAAAGTAACTCCATTTCCCTAACAAAGCACTGCCATATGGATTAGGACAAAAATGTAATTTAGTCAGCAAAAATTATTGGCTGTTAGAGCAGAAAACATTAGTAGCAATATGCAAAATTACATAGGGTTTTGACTTGCTGCAAACACGACCTGTTCTGTTATACTTTACTAGTGCAAATTAATACCTCACTATAAGAAAATAAAGGAAGGGTGGGCCTAAAGAGCAGGAAAGACTCAATGAGTACTAATGAGCTGCAGGACTGTCTCACCAGGAAAGCTGCGGAAGCTTCTTCCCTTGAACTTTTAAATAGTTTCTGCCAGTGTCCCAGAGGAAGTCTCTTCACACGTCCCTTGCAATGATTTAAATAATGTTTATGAGCTTTACTTAACTCTTAAGATAGCCTGATTTTTCTGACGAAAAAATCCATGGGCATAAAGGAAGATCTGCATATGCTGCTGCTAGTACAAATTAGGGTTAAACTTGAATTTTATTAAATTTATTTGACCTCATTTTATTAATTTCATTACTTATGTGAAAAAGGAAAGAGAAAAAAAATGTATAGATACATTCCAATACCACACTCACAGTGTTTGCTGTCTCCTCTTTCCTCATATACGAGCAAACAAATAAAATGAAAGCAATAAAATAAGTGCAATAAATTAAAATCCAAATCCCAAGTGCGATGTATTATTTATACTTTTAGGAAGCATTCTATGGACCACCTTTTGATGTTCTTCTCACCACAGATGTAGAAACCCGTCCCTGCCCCAAATGATCTTTAAGTTCCCTTCCAACCCAAACCATTCTATGATTCTATGAAACAGTGGAACAGAAGACAGCATTAATTTCGGTTTTGCTCTGCTATTTTAGTAATGAAGTAAATGCAGAATTCATTAGGTTGATTAGTTCCAAGGGAAAATGCGAGGCAGACTTACACTGCAGTTCAGGTCCAGTGCAAATCACATCTTGCCCACAATTTTATTTGCAAGAGCCCTTCTTTATGTTTTTGCATAATTTTTCACATGGCTGTTCTCACCAGCCAGTGCCTCTTTGCAGGAGTACTGCAATCTGCTCAGCAGAGCTGACTCTGAGACCAAATGCATGTGTTCTGCTCCCCCTCAGTGCAAGTGTGGGACCAGTCCTCTGCCTGCTCACAGAAGTGAGGTCAGGGCAGCACTAAGGGCATGCAGACTCTTGGACCAGGAAGGAGGAGACACAGGTGCCACAAGGGAAGGAGAAAGGTGTCCCTCACGGGGTGGGTGGTATGCACAGCACAGTGGTGCTCACCCCAAAGTGGGGTGGTGAACCCTGATTCTGGCTTGTAAATTATTCCAGTGTCAATGGATGAAATACTGAAGTCTAAAATTCGTGAGTCTGTGCAACTCCTTACATAGCTCACGTTGTGCCAGGGTTCGAACAGCCCCCTGATTACTCTGTGCTTTAAGGTACTATCAGATACCTGTGGTTTTGTTCTTTGTGGTTTAAGTGGAGTTTTGTTTTACTGATTGGATTTTTAACATAATTATATTCCTGCATGGGATCCAGGCCCAACGGCACAAAAAGAAAACCGTCTTCTGCCAGTCTGAAGAAAACATCGCACAGCAACTGGAGATGAACAAATCCCAACATGCACACTTTAACGGGAGGCTGAAGGGCATGTTCACAGTAAATACATTTTTAATGCACCCTTCCCTGCTTCTTTTTGTAAGCTGTTTGTTTGTTTTTCAATATAAGCATGTTCAGTAGTTGAGTCATGAACCTACCCATTGGCAGATGCTGCTGGCACAATGCAGCTTTTCTTTCACATTTGGTCTGAATTTGGCACAAAGCAAGCTCTTCAATGCTGCAAGAAGTCAGCTAAGAACTGAAGAGGAGGTCTTAGCGTCACCTAACCTACAGCTCCACAGCACCCACAATCACATTTTTCTTTAAATTTCATGAAAGAACATAGTAGTGTTTTTTGTTGTTTGTATAAGGAATGAGAAAAATATTTAAGATAATTTTCAGAGTAATTCAATATCCCTTTGTGTCTTTTCCTTTTCATTCTAGATCATATAACAAAACTCCATCTATGTTCAGTTAATGCATTCGTTTCCATTAAGTTTAGACAAATAGGATTATTTTGACCAGATTTAAGAGGACTATGTATTGGTGTTGTCCAAGGATGTGAATCCAAGCCCAGACAAGTTTAACAAAAAGTGTTTAGTGTTACTGTGTACTCACACGCTTCTGTATTGGCTGGAGTCATTTTCCTCCTTTCTTCAATCCATCATATACCAAAAGTTCTGATTACATAAATAACGTTTACGGTTGGTTTTTTAATGTGGAAAATGTCGGGGTTTGCAAAGCCTTAAGCAATTTGACTTAATTACCAGCTCCTCAATGGACTGGGGATTTATTTCTTAGCTCAAACATTAAAATAAGTGCTCTCATTTTCTTGAGATTGTCGTTTCCCAACCTGACAACTTCATCCACACAAACAGAAAGCAAATCCCCTTGTAAAATTTCTTATACAGTCTCACCGGGCCAAGAAATGCCCCAAAAATCCTAGCATCATTGGGAACACTATAGAATCTGCTTTTCTAGACCTGGACTTAAATTTGGGCAGGATGGGTAAAATGGTCAAAAGACTAGAAGAATTTAGCTTCCAGGTGTTTGGAAATGAAAGATGGTACATCTGGGAACTTTCTTACAAACAAAGTGCAAACACCCACTCACTGGATTAAAGGCAGGTGAGATGGAGGCAGAAAGATATCTGCAACAGGTATTGCTAAGCAGTTCTCTGACGACAGGTTTAAAATGCAAATAACAGACAAATGACCCATTACAGGGCAGGGTTCTAGAAAGAAGTAGAAGAGTATGCTTTAAATTAAAAAAAAAAAATGTTATAATGTCACAAAGTAATCCACACTGAGGCTTTGTGAATAAGGTGCATGTCTGTACTGTGTCTCTGCTGTTCAGGCTTAAGACAAATGGCATGGAAGATCTACCGTGAAACAAACAGTTGCTATTTTTTATCATGGTACTATGGTACTATAGGAAGCTGAAAAGCGAGGAGTCAAGATTGATAGCAACTTGATGTGAATGCAAGACCTTGCATTTCGTTCCCCTTCCTCGAAGGAGCCCAAAGTGGTGGGGGATTCAGAGGAGGGTGGCTCAATTCACACCTAGCAAGGTGAAGGGGAGTTAAATGGAAAGGAAAAAAGACCTGACTGATACACAGGATATTTTTACGTGTGTTGTATTATTAGATTGAACAGTTCTTTCTAATTAAAAAGAATTCCTCTTACAACAAAGTATATTCATCTATCCAGGCCAACTCCTACCAAACCAGGAACAAACGTCACCTCCACCAAGGTGGCTAAAAGCTTCTTTCTACAGACCAAATTTGACCTTGTGTACTCACAGTTTGGCAGGTACCTACAAGTATCTAATTTCCTTAGATTAGTCCTTGCAGTTTCTTCCAGGGATGTGCAGCCACAGAACTCTATCCCTACAATTTATTCCTTTTGCAAGCATCATTGCTGTAAAAAGAAGAGAGGTCTTAGCATGATCAGAGAGCTGGTCAAAGACGCAAACCAAATCACACTTATCTCTGTGCAAATTATCCCTGTTTCATTGTGTCTGTGCTGTACAGCCTCCAAGCTGACTCATGTTATTACCTCATGAGAAACTCCTCTAAAAAGTGATGAGCAGTACTTCTGCAATGTACATACACGATATCGTTACTTGTATCTGACTTTAGCACTGCTGTTGTCCTAGTGAAATAGTTAGAAAAAAATTTTGAGATGCGCTGAAATACTGACTAGTAGAGAGAAGACATAAAAGAAGCTTTGGGAGGAATGTAGAGCGGAACTTCAGGGAATGACATTTTTCAAAGTGGTAGAGAAAGAAATCTGAAAAAGTGGCATTTTTCATATCGTGCAAGCACAGGAGGAAGAAGAGGAACCGGGAAACTATTCTCCCTTGTCTCTGCCAATTTCCCTTAATTCTTTAGCATGAGGAACCACTGGCCAAAGGGGCAATGACCCACTAACTCATCCTCTTCTCTGTGACCTGTTGACTGAGCATATGAGGTACTTGCAAACAACAGAAGTGCATGCAAGTACAACAGACTGGATATCTTCTGACAAAATATTTTGATTGTCAGAAAATAAGGATCCATCAAAGCAGAAACTGCTTGTAGGAAGGAACTGACATTTAAGGATGTCTGCATTTTTAAAACAAAACCTCCATTAAGAGATTTACATTTACTAAACCAACCGATCTGACATTTCCAAGATGAAATTTTCACCTTCCTTTCCAAAGCAATTCATTATTTGAACTGGGAGTTGTTTTCAATATTTTAAAAACACAGAAGGTCAAAACACCTATCACTTCAACAAGGACTATTGCAAAAACATATTCAGTAAGTTAATCAAGGTACTTTTCTCTGCTTTCATGTAAGACACATTTCCAGCATCTCAAAGTTCACATAAGGAAAATTCTGAGTTAGGCTATCTTCTGTGGTTACGCTCAGACAAATTCATACACACAAGCAAGCCCTGTCCTCATGAGCAAGGCCTGAAGGCCTGGGTTGCAAGCATTGTGGGAAATGCGTGTATCACGCTACTGAAACGGAGCAAAATACTCACAGCAAGGTGCCTGAAAGTAATACACTTGCAGAAAATGTCATCTCACCTCTTTTCAGTAACACATCTGTCAACATGGCTGCATATTTATTCTCAGTTTCTAAAAACCACCATCTTTTCAGGTTTACTTTCTTTAAAGAGAGCTAAATAACTGTACCCAGAAATCCCTTGCGAACCTGCTGGGGCTAGAGTTTTTCTTTGCTTGACTCTCATTAGATTCCTGTTCTTTCACTTTCCAATGAAAAGCAATCCTTCCTCTTCTGGACCAAAGCTATTGAGGCCCTTCTAGCTTTACTTCCAGCACAGGCCAGGAGGAACTACATTCCCTCCAAGACTGTGGTAAACTGTGCATTCTCAGCCTTCCTTACAATGCTGAGACAGACAGTGAAAACTATGCAGTTATAGCTTTTCAGCTCTATGAACACCAGGTTTCAGTACTCAGTTTTCCTTGCCATAGTCATATGCTGTTCGCAGCATCAGATCAGTTAACTGTTCCGGATGGAGCATGTTTCAGTAAGAAGGCACTGGTTTCATCATGCAGGCTCCCCAGCATTTTTTCAGCTGGGAAACAACTGTGAGAACAATGGAGGATACGTAGCTGACAATAGGTGCAATATCATTTACATTTCTGACAAGCTCTCAACATTGCTTTATTTCAGCTGAGTTCCTGCCTCCATTATGTGACTGCAATGTGCCTGCCAAGTGATGAAATGCTGGCTCCCTGACAATAGCTGAAGCGGGATACACCCAGTATTTGTTGAACACAAGGTGACTTTCCCAGCTTGTAAAGGCCTGGGAAAAGACTTGAATAATGCTGGTGTAAACCACAATATCCAAAAGGTATTAAATTCTTCCTCACACATATGCAACAAAAATAAATAATGGCCAGGAGGCTACTGCTGTTGCACACAATAGGGACATGTAAGCTTGGAACCCAAGTCCTTCACGTTGTTGAAGAACCTTCCTCGAGGTCCTTGGGATTTTTCTGCAGATGGGTAATCCCTTTCCACTTCTCAGGCAATAGTTTAGAGAACAGTATGCTTTACTCCTGCCCAGATTCCTGTTGCCCTGTGCTGAGAACTCAAGTATTTGCAAGGTAATGCCATATCTGTTGTTTAGGTAGTTAAAACAGGTGTAGAAAACACAAGGAAGGAGTGGTGCTGCACAATGACTGTGAGAGTCCTCAGCTGAAGACCCATTGGCTACACAGCCCAACATAGACTGACACCTCCATCAGAAAGAAGGGATTTGCTCATCTCCCCTTTCACAGCACTGCTCTGCACACTCCTGACAAATTTTAATAGATCACGAGTAACCAAGCAAATGCAAAACTCAAAGTGGAGGTCACAACTTCAGTATCCCAGCTCAAATGCTCTGTCACTTATATATGTAAATTTCCATTGTCTTTTCAAGGGCAGCATAGCTATTTTTGAGGGCTGAGCATACTCCTTACCACCTACACAAGAGTACATTGCATTGTCAAACTGCATTTACCAACCCATCTTCCCTGCCTCAGGTTATGCATCAACACAGATCTCTTTATATAGCAAACCCACGTTAGGGTTAGTTTTAATATTGGGCACCAACCACCTCTTTGCCTGGGCTCCCAGGGAGGTCTTTCAGCCCAAAAGTGTCCCACATCACTGCAGAAGATCTGCAAGCCATGTTCAAGGCAGCTAAATTGCAGCTCTTGTGAGTCTACCTTCACAACACAACAGCAATAGATGAGTAATCCTGGCAAGCCCTGCTTTTCAATTTGTTGAATTACTAATTTCCAAAATATTGTTTCTTGAAAAAAGGACTTGCAGTACTTACCAGGTTGAGATCTCAAAGTCTTTCAAACACAGGAAATAAGCAAAGCATACTCTTCACGAGAACCAGTGCAAGAAATATTTTATATGCTCAGAGGGCTCTTCCTAAGACTCCAGGAGATGCTGAGCTACTCACTAAGAAAAAGTTGCAATAGTATTGTTAACTCCAAAACACGGTCAAGGAGTACAAGAAGGCAAAAGCAGTTCTCTTGTAAAATGGTACTTTCTACTGTCCAAACTATAAGGCTAGTTTTTTTCTCTATGCAGACCATGTTGGTGTTATCCTGTCACATCCCTAACAACTACATTTAACTGACATGTACAGACAAATGAGTCTTCGGTACTTCTTACTGTTTCCTCATCAGAATTTAGATGCAGCATTGGATGCTCACTGCATTAATCCTACACAAAGCTCAATATCATTTCCCAAAGAAGTGCTGCAGCTTAGGCAGCACTTTGGGAACCAGTGGTTCGTTGTAAACTGCTGGAAGACACTTGGACCAAGTATAGGTTGAGGCATAAAATTTTCCTTTATGTACTTCTGCCAAGTGTGACGCTCACCAGCAAAATCATGGACTTCACTACAAGTGAAGATTCAGAAGTAGTGGCCAAAAGTTCAGCAGACCAGACTCCTCTTTCTAGATGAAAGGGAGTCTTGTGTTTGTACAGTGTTTTGTTGTGATAATTTTATGATCATTGGGAAGTGTAGAAACATGGTCTAGACATCCCAGTCAAGAGTACGAAAAACAAAAAAACCCAACAACCCTGCTTCTTTGGAAGTCCTTCAAAATCACTGCTGCATGAAACCTAAAGCACGACACAACAGTTTGTTTCCAGGAACTAAAGCACATTTTGTGTGTGTGTGCTTGAGAGACAGAGCTCGGAGGGCATGGTGCTGAAGCTGTCTGCTCCTTTCTCTGGAGCACAGACACTCCCAGGAGGCTGCTGCAAGAAAGACCTCAATTTGCTGTTACAGCAGGGATTTTAGGAGAAGCATTGATGAAACCTCTGCCTTGTGATACTTTCGCAGTATTGTTTAACATCAAAAATACTTTCCTGCATATTATCTGAGAATTGCTGCCTAAAAATCCCCACCTCCCAGAAGCAGAGACCAGCCAGGTCTGCCTGCAAACCCCATAAGCAGGGAGCTGCCTGGAGGACAGGGGCAGGAGGAGCTCCCAGCCCAGGGACCCTGGGGAGAGGAGTGGCTGGAGGAGGGCAAGCAAGGCTCTGGCTCGGCCACTGCCTCCACAAAGCCAAAGACTGTGAAACGGGTAGATTTGAAGAATTTGTTTTGCATGTCATCCTGAATTAAGTATGTTGCCTTTTTTTGTATACTTAATATTATTGGTTAAGACAACCAATTCATGTTTGTGAGTGAGGAAAATTAGCCCCCAAGGCACCAAAAGGTTAAATTTTTTCAAATTGTTGAACAATGGCCTAAGACAATGATTTATTACTGATCAATTAAAATTTTAACCCATTCCTTGTGACTGCCTAAGAAGACGTATGTGTATCACAAGTAGATGCCCTTTAGATCCAAAAGGTAGATAATCCATTTTCTTTTGCCATTTTACTCATGATTTTGAGATCTTTGTAAACTCTGAATAATATATTTGCAAATTTTAATTTTTTTTCTCCACAATCTCACCATCCTATCCCAATGGCAGATGGTGTTAAAGGACAAAAACCCCCTACACTTTATCATACTTGCATGACTTCTGTAATTTTGTTGTTCACCAAAAAAGCAAGGTCTTTTAAAATGTTTTGTAGAACCCTTAAAAAATTTTCCAAGACCTTCCAGAATCGGACACTGAGAGGCTTTGCTCTGATCTTGCGCTTTCCTTGCTGGTCCAGTTAGCATTGCCAAAGAAATAGAATTACAAAACACAGTATCAAGTTGCAGCTAACATTAATCAGCAAAAGCAGTGCTAATATTACCACGGTGTATGGGAGAAGTCTCCTGAGATCTCATTTTGTTTCTGCTTCTTTCTCAGAGATGGCTTCGCTTAGTCTCTCACTATCAGAGAGAAGGTGGAGCAGAGCCTCGAAGTGGAAGTTTATTGCTCTGCCTCTAATTTAGGAGGTTGAGATCTCCCATTCAGATAGAAAGCTTGCTCTTCCAGAAAAGGTTCATTTAGTAAGAGGTTTCTGATATGGCCCAAAGCAAGAACTGACAAGGTGTAGGAGATTACCAAGGAAAGGTTGATTTCAAATGTTTCTCTTATTGCTGGATGATTGCATGATATTTTTGTCTCCAAGAATAGAATTTGTTAATCGCACCACTGAGTCACTGTTCTTTGCAACTCCTACATGACAAAAATAAAATACTGACATTTATATTTATTTATTTTTATGCAGACCAGGAGTATGCTGCACAGAAGCACTTACGTACTTTCAAGTGCTTCACTTGCAAAGCCACATTCTTTTGATTACCTGCATTCCCCACACTCAGTATTGCTCATCAGAGCTGTGGTGTTCATAGTTTCTGATTAGCAGAACTTGACTCAGGACAATCACATTCTTTAAATATGAAGATAAATTCTTTCATCGTAGCAGAGGGATTCATCTACACAAATGCTATTGATGTGCTGCTGCTTTTTCATTAATAAGCAAATTAAAGTCACAGCCCACGCAAATTCCAAGAGCAGATTATCTGAACATGGTAAACTCTGATGAGTAGGACTCTGTGCATGCTGCAGTGAAAATATATGATGCAGAAAATCCTTCAACTGGTCTGAAAAGAAGCTAGCTAAAACTACCAGCCTTTGTTCATGGCATATACATTTTATCTTGAACACAGACTATATTAGGTAATAAGAAACAATTGCGGAGCACAGAATTGCGATGCAGAATGGAAAAAGATGCAAGTAAGACTTTTTGTCTCACAGTGCAGCAAGCAGAAGTAGATTGGTACACACCCTCTTCTGAACAACATGAGCATGCAGTACGACAGTGAGAGAAAGCATGAGGTTCACAGAGGCCCCAGGCAAAGACTGAAGTCAGACTCTTCGCACTTGTGGTGATGCCTACCAGCCTAGGGGAGCCCCTTGATCTGCTCAGAGTTACAGCCCACAAGCTGGTTTTGTGCAGAGTAGCTGAACCTTGTGTTAATGATGCTGGTGTGGATGATGAAAGTGTAACACCTCTGGAGACAGAAGAGGCAACACTGCCAGCAGGTCTGGAAAGGGTGTAGAGGGCACATGAACCTGTAGCTCCTACAGGAACTGGGCTCAGCAGAGTCATCTCATTCTCTGGAGCTGTCAAAGGACATCTGTAAAATCACAAATGAAAGCACATGCCTGGACACAGGCAGACATGACTCTGTTTCGTAGTGTGTTTTGGGACAGGCTGTCTGGGAGAGCCAATATAGTAAGCAGTGCAATGATGGTGAAACCTTGCCAGCGATTTCTTTTGTTGTGTTGTGAATATGATTTCATCCACCTTCACATATTTTTCTTTCATTTTTACAAAATCTGTGTGCGCAGCTATAGCCAGAAACTCTGTCTGATCTCCTGCCCTGCTGATGTTCACAGACCAGTGTTTGGGGCATTCTGCTTGCCCGTCTGTGGTCCCTGAAGGTTGGGAGACTGGACTACCTGAACATGGCAGACCTTATAAGCACCTGTATAGTCCACCCCCTGTTGCAATGCTAGTTGCTCTGACTGAGTGGAATTGGCTCAGCATGGTTTCTCATAGCAGCTCCATTATACCCACACCAGCTGGCAGAAGGAAGAAGTGGATCATGAGAGATCAAATTCACAGGCATATGGAACACATGGCAAAGGAAACGAGCAGAGGTATGGTGAGAAGAAAGAAATGTCCTGGAATAACTAAGAGGTGTGGTGTAACACTGCTAAGCTCTGGGGAAATGAACAAGTGAGAAACTTGGTAGAGATAAGGAAACAGCTAGAGGAATTAGTAGATGTGCCTTGGGAGATGAAAAAATTTGTCAGAGCTTCTAAGAGAAAAGCTTGGGAAGGTAGTAATGCCTACTCTGCTGAAGGAGGATGAGAAAGTGGAGAGGCCAAGATAAGCAGTAGGAAAATGCATAACAGGAATAACCAAAAGACAACGACAGGCGTGAGTAACAAGCCAAGGAAGGCAACAGAAGTGCCAAGAGCCTGAGAAATAACCTTGAGGAGGCAATTAACATGAAAGCTATCTCATGAGAGCCAGGAGCTGTGGTTTGGAGATCAAGACATAAGCCTCTTTCTTCAGGTCATGCTAAAAGCTTTGGTCTTTTCTGGTGTTGAAGGTCTTTGCCTAGGTTTCTCATAGCAAACAGATGACAATGTTATCTGCTTCTATAACACATATGTTGTACATGCAGGAATTATTAAACAGTGATGGTTTTCAGTGTAGTTTGTGGAAACTATCCAAAATTGCTTAGAAGTCTTATGAAATCACAGTCCTTACTCAATGCAACCTGGGCTCTAAAAATATAAAATACAAACCCTTATATATAAAAAATATAAAATACAAAGTTCACCTGCAAGATTCATAACGGTCTGAGCGCACACGAGCTTTTCTTCTAGCCCTCTCACTCCTCCAGGGATGCTGGTAGCTAGTGCAATCCTAGCACAAAGGTCAGTTTCTCTTGACATCTTTAGCCAAATATATCATGGCAGGGACCTCGAGAGAAGATGAAAAACCCACAACTCCCTCATGCACCACTGTCCTTAGCTGTCACCCTGCACTCAGTGATCCAGCATGGGAAGAAAACTGTAATCACGAAAAGAGAGTGAATCTGAAAAGACCAAAGTCACCTCTGCTCAAGCAGGTAGACACGAGTTAGCCATCTGCCCCTATTACAGGGACTTAACCTTGGGAATCACCATCTCACCTCTCTCAGGAGGACTGTATTTTTCATGAGATTTTTCTCTTCTGAGCAAGGCCAGTCCCTATTGCACCCAGCAAGATGAAATCCCTGGCCACTTTTCAGACTGAGAGCCATCGGGGGCCCTGTCACTCTGCAGGCAACTTGGTGGCAACAGATCCCTCTGCCCATAAATTTCTACTGTCCAGAGAAAGTGCATAAGTATATATGCACAGGTATAGTATTCTTCCTCCATACAGTTTGGGAATAATTCCACACTGACTCTGAACCTTGCAAAGTTATTTAACCCAGTGCAAAGTTTGAAGGTACCCACATAAGAAGGAGAAACTCTCAGCAAACTCATAGTTCTCTTTCTCCTACTATAAGTGGTGGTACAAAGCACACAGCAATGGCAAATCCAGTGAATTTGCCCCCTTACTGAGACACCTTTCACATACTGCAAAGCATGGCTAATTCTGGATACACCTGGTGCTTTTCTTGATCCCTTATGCTATAGAGCTAAATCATTAGATGTTTTGATCTATAGACGTCATGCTAGATATTACTGAGCGGGTATGCAAGGAAATACAAGGGACATTCCTTCCATTTAGAGATAGGCTATGAATAAACAGGCTTTTCTAGGTTTGTGGCTTTTCCAGAAGATAGGTAGTACACTGTGTCTCCGGAGGACAATGACTAAGTAAGTGATTTTCTAGCATGGCATTGTTACATGGCATCACCTCAACTTTTGTTTTCATGACATCTAGATCTATAAGGACTGGATTTACCAGGCAAATGCAAACAAACCCTGCTTTGAGGAAAGCTGCATCTCACTCCCAACTCCAAAATTACTTTTTCAGTGATTTCAAATGCAACTATTTAAAATTTACCAATGACAAAATTCTTTGTTATCGGCTTAACACCTACACTTTTCTCTTAAAATATCTGTGGTGAAAACAATACCTCTTGACCCTATGTCTGCCTGGTTTTAGACAGAGTAATAGAAGAGCAAAGTTTCACTGTCTCTTCTATGTTATTTGTCATTTTCTGTATTTGATCACTCACAGCGGTAGGATGAAAAACATTTAATATGTAGATTAATGAAGTGGCAATGTGAGTAATTTTACACTCTTATATTTTGAACATGTTAAGTACAAACTGAGTATTACCATTAGCTGGTGAGTCAGTTCCTCTGAGCACAGGAAGAATTGAGATCGTATTCAACATACGAATTTCTATCATTCTTATTAAAATGCAAATATTTGTTCAGAAACCCTTATGATTAATTAGCATGAAGATTGCATTAGATAAAAAATGAGTCATAGTGCTGGAACACTGGCAGAATAAGGCCTCTTTGATTGTTTTTTCCACTACCAGGCCGGGATTTTAAAATTATTCGCTTACTTGGGCTTAAGACACCAGTTCATCTACCTCACCACAGTGACTGTGACAGTAGCCAGGAGTAGGTGCTCAAGAACATGACAAATAGGGCAAGAACAGTGTGATCTTTCTGCTGACACAGCTTCTCAGCTTCTCTCAGTTGATGATTTAGGGTCTTGTCAAGCTGGAAGTGGCACCAATGATGGACTGTGAAGCTGCTCAGGCTCTTTTGCAATTTCTTTATTCTTTTAACAAATCCATTACAACAGACATCTTAATTTGATTATATGCTTTTTGGAGAAGTAGTTTCCTTTTCATTTGGTTATAATTTTTTACCTGACCTCACGAATCTCTTGCATTGTGAGAAATTATGCTCTACTTACTTTCTCTGTGTCATTTATGTTTTTGACATTTCTACTAGATCCCCCAGATCCTCCATAGTTACCTGTAATTGTCTGAGATGACAAGTCCCACTTTATTTGTGCTCAGATAGAAGTAATTCCATACCTCTGTTCAGCTTTGACAACTTTCTCAACCTATCTTCTAGTTTTATAACTATTTTTCTGAAGCAGGATAACCAGGTTCCCAAGCAACATTCAAAGCACAGACAAATGATGGCTTTGCAGTAGCACAGTGCAACTTCCTTTTTTCTTCTTCTTTTCTTCTCTTTGTTAATACTTGAGAACTCTCACAGTTAAGTTACTGACAAAGCTAATACCTCTGTCTGGAAACCATCCCTTCCTTATACTCTTACACCACACAACTGTAAGACAGTAATAATTTCTAACAGTATTACTGGAGGTTTAACTCCTAGTGAAGCTATGTTTTTAAAAATCTTTCTTCAGTGCTAATTTAGAGGCTGTTGTGTACTTATAATACTTGCTATTTTTTCCGATGTTCATTACTTCATATTTACCAGCATTACATTTAATCTGTCCTTTTATCATTCTGTTGTTCAATGGTCTAAGAACTTTCTACAACCCTGTGCCACCAGGTTTTGGTTAGACTTTCCCCATAATCGTGTGTAATCTGCAAACTTTGCCAACTCACAACTTATCCCCATGCCAGATCATTTAAGAGCAAGCCGATAAACACATATCAGTATTAGAGAAGCTTGAGGCAGACCTTCATTCTTGCTGGCTCTTCTTTACTGTGAAAGATGATTTTTGGTTGTCACTATTTATTTCTTATCTGTTAATGGGTTGCTTTTCCACAGAAAAATAAGCCCTCTTTTCCTATGAGAACTTGAGTTCATTGTTCTTCAGTAAAGAACCGTGTCAAAGCCTTTTTTATATTCAGATTCATACTTTGGATCTGCACATGGACAAAATTTCAGCTGTTAAAGAACTCTAGTAGGTTTGTGAGACATGACCTGCAAAAAACACCCTTCCTACTCCAAAAGGAAGTCATACATATCTAGGGCAAATGTTTGGTTCTACGATTTTGCTACAGTTGTTATAAATTTGCAAGGTACAGAGGCCAGGCTTTTTGGTCTTTGTCTTCAATGATATTTCTCCACACCTTTTTTTAAAGACTAACACAATGCTATTCATCTTCTATGCCTATTGAACTATGTTTAACTGATATAAATATTTTTACCAGAGTCCTTTTGTAATTCCTGTATGAACATAATTTGATCCCAGCAATTTTTTTTATTATTCATTTTATCAATGCTTTCTAAAACTTTTCTTTTTTAAATTTACTTCTAAATTGACAGATAAAACTCTAGATTCTCTCTTCCTGTAGAGATGGACAGTGGGGCAAGAACACTTCTCCATGGTCAGTATCAGTTGAAACAATTAATCTGGCTTTTCTGTACGGACTCTTGGTTGCCTCGAGTGTTTCTTTTGACCCCGATTATCTATGGCTAAACAAACTGACTTTGTTCTCCCTCTAGTTAAAAAAATTAGACAACCTTAACACTGCCTTACTTGCATCTTCAAATGGGTCATGTGTACTGCTCTGAAGTAATTCAGTAATTTTTTCTTCTCTTCTGTAGCAATACTTGAGATTTTCCAGTGTCGCTGGGTTTTCTGTGCTCTTGTGACCTCGTCTGCTCCCTTCCATTTTATGGCTGCTGTTGCCATCTTAGCTGCTGAATGATGCTGTAAAACAGATTCTAAAATCATGTTATTTAGATGCAGAATTTTAGTCCATAGGAGTTATATAGTGCGCTCTTACAGCTGACCTTGTACCCTGTATTGTGCCTTCATGGTATGTTGTCTTATTCTTTATATTCCTTCCACCAAGTTTATGAACCACTTATTCTTATTCATATTTCTTGAATTTAGATATCAGTATTTGTCCCAAATCCCTAGAGAACTTCAGCATGTCTGTGGACAGGTATAAATCTGCATATTTGCTTTATGGAGTGCAAGCTGTTTTTGCTGTGGCAAAAATCAATATGACTTAAAGGACGAGATAGTTCTGTATCAAGGATAAGTTATTTCAATCAGGTATGTTAAGCGTGTTAACCACACCACACATCAAAGAAGTAATGATTAAATGTTATAGAGTAATTCCTTCTCAGACAAATTATCACAAGATATCTCACAGCAGCATCACTGAGCTATAAGCAAATGTGTCCGTCAGTAAAGCATCAAACTCTCATTATCAGTGACTTTGCTATGGAAGCTTTTTATACAAAAATATGCAGATATTTTAAATGGAGATTAAATGATATTTAAATTATAGTAACCCAAAGCAATCATCTTAATATTGCTAGGTTTATATATCTTCTCAAGATTAGAAAGGAAACTTTTAATGTACTTTTCATCTTTACAGTTTTTTATTTCCTTGCCAAACCATTTTCTTTCATCATTCATGTACAGTGCATCATCATTACAGTCAGGTTGTGCAAGAGTGCAAGGCTAATTTTCTTATTCAAAAAACTACTGAGGATTCATAAAATATATGGCTAATGTTGTGATTTTACTGGTTAACACGGTGAAAAACAAATTTTTGTTCTGAACTTTGGTAGATAGGATCCTAAAATATCTGTTTGGAAACAGAGAAACAAATTACAATTAAGTTAAAGACTGTACCAAAGCATACAGAGAAGATAGCAGATGTGAACGGGCACTCAGTGCTAACGCGTGTGCACAGTCATGGTGAGGGGTTAGCTGCGTATTCTTTGCACAGCATGGCTAGCTTCTCATTTAGAGCAATTGGCCTGAATCTAGACAGACCTCCTCCTCTCAGAAGGTAGTTAATGGAGACCTAACAACATCTTGATGCCTTTGTTTTCACCATAGCTTACATCTCCCCTGCCTTGCACAGAAGGACTAAACTTTGACTGTGAGATGCTTGAGCTGACGGCATTTCTGGCCTGTGTATTTACACTGCTAGGCATGGGTTTGAAGTCTGTCTTTGACAACCACAATAATTCCACTAAAGAAGAGCTATGGATAGTTATTTAAACACTTGACTCAGTGTTTACCCCCACTACATAGAGCGGGTCCACCAGGTCAACAGCCCTGCATGTCTTCTTCCACAAGTACATAGATGCTCGTTTAAATGATGTCCACACAATGCATTTAAGCTACAGTTTAATTCCCCTGCCATTCTTGATGCCAAGGGAACTTGAAGGTAGTCTGAAGTGCTCAGCATGAAAGGCGGCCAGAAAACAATAAAACTATACAGAGGTAGGTCTGCCTAGAAAGACAGCAGGTGTTATCTCTCCCTCCACATCCCTACCTCCACGAATACATCAGGAGTCCTGTTTGACTAACCACTCCTTTCCAGTAAGGTGGTATGAAAAAGTAGTATCTACTGGATAGCTGTGATTTTTTCACACATAAATGAATGCAGCATCATATATGAGAAATATGAGGGTTGCAGGGGGAGGGTTAATAAAAGATGTAAACCTCTCAATTTGCATTGTCTCCCTCAAAGAAAGCACCATCAGGAATGAGGACACTTACACTGCCTAGTTCAGAATAAAGCCTGTCTGGAGAATAAGCACTGTTATTCATACTAAACAGGCTTACCCAGCTCTATAAAGATGGGTTGCAGTCAACACTTCCCAGTGCATTCCTGGTGCAGGAGTCTCCTTACCTTTTGAACTTGCAAAGTGCCTGAGCACAGCTTACCCAATAAAATAAAACATGTAACATATCAACAAATGCAGTTTTTAATTAGCCATCCTTCTATCTCCACTTCTAATACTGACAGATCTTGAATGGGCTTTTTGTTATTACTATTGACTTTAGCCTTTTGAAATAGTGCTGAGTGGTGACCCAGAAGGGTGGAGATGGAATTAGATTCAGCAGCACTTATGCCATCATCTATTTGGTATGTTACTTCCTTTCACTCTGATGTTGGGAAGATCACACCCAGCCTTCACATTCCTCTCCGACAAGTTGTGTCAAGGAAAGGGGAGAAAGGAAGCTGCCCGACATACCATTGGATATCAGAAAGGAAGGTCTTAATTAGGATGTCGGGATGTAGTTTCTACAGAAATCAGCCCTTCCTTTTGTCAGTCCCAGGTCCAGGTGCTGCAATAATTTCAATAACATCATCTTAAGGAGTGAGGGCTCAAAAGATAGTACAGTATTCTCTGGGGTTATTTAATGCTTTTGGCTTATATCTAAAAAGGATGCTAAATTCTTAAACTTAAAAAAGTAATAAAGCCCCAAAAATGAAACGAAATAATGGAGTTTGTTTTGGCTGGCATTTCAGAGAGAGGTGAGGTGATTAAAACAGGCAACGTACCAGAACACGCAAAATAAGTTGCTCGGAGTCATACAATAGCAGCCCATTCCTATGTAGCTGAAATTAAGAACTTTGTTGTTTTCTTATTTATGAATTTGAGAAATACAGATTATAAGGTTTTTATCTACATCTTTCCTATTCTTCAGCAGCAGCCATAACAGCAGTAGTAAATATCCAGAAGGCAGAAGGCCATGAAATGTACAATCATGGTCATATATTCACAGTATTCCTGCTTAAGAAATTTTTTAAACTTTAAAAATTATGTTTGCTCACATTTTTTGATATCTCATCTATAAAACAACATAAGTATTTCTGTGACTCATTAAAAATTTCTTAAAACTGACTCATTCACCTTAGAAAGGAATGCATTGAAAATCCTTTGTAGTATGCTTAAAAACCTGCATGAGAATATAATAATTCAACATAAATAAAGCATTTATAGTATTTCACTCATAAGAAAAAAAAATCTGCTTAACCAGGGTCAAGCAAACATTCATCTCAAAACATGAAGTCCAGTGGTCCATCAGGACCATTTTGATACTGGAGAGTAATCTATGTTGAGCACCTCCCATTCCTAGACAAATAAGGTGCTTCTTAAACTTTCACGCAATGTTTGAAAATTTCCAGTCTTGTAGGCTTTTTTTTTATTGCTTGAAGTTCATGACACAAGAAGAAAGAATGGCAACCAGCCATGCTAAAACCAGGGGTTTAAAATGAGTTCTAAAACTGCAGCCACAAAACCTGTGCAACAATCAAAGCAGAATACGCCTCTTTGCCTTGCCTGCTGCCATTTTATAGTGCCAGTCCCCAATGGCAGGACTGTGCCTGTGAATTTGGAAACCTGAACATACTCTTCAAAAGCTAGACAAAATGTCACACAAAGTGCCAAGTTTGGACACCATGTCACAACCATTCCAGGAGAAGACGGGAAGGTTTATGATTTATAAAGAATTTAATCACTGAGTTACCTACCCATTATTCTCTGTCAGATCATCTTTAGTCAACGTGAAGACTATTTCATTTTCCAACACATTTTCACTTGAGCATGGGCCAAACCACCAGGACTATTGTTATTGGTTTTGTTTTGATATGCTTCAGTTCTGAGGGCCTGATGCCTACTTATTTAACAAACGGCTTATGGTGCTCTAGTTTTTAAAAAAGGCCTTAAAAATGGGAATAAATACCACTTAGTCCCACATTAAAGCCATTTCACATTCAGAATGGGGTAGACTGGCCTTAATGTGAATGAGTACTAGGCATCACACAGGCAGTGGAAACTTGTGAAACCTCGGCCCCATTTAAACTACAGTGCCATTGAATACAAGCAGGCAAATATTCCCTCCAGTTTCTTCAGTGGCTAGAAGAGAAACTCACTCTCCCACCAACTCAAAGAAAACTCAACAAGTTATTCTGCTTTTTTAATTATCTATCTTCCCTAGATGTTTTGAATCATAAACATAGTCATTATCACAAACAGTTCTGATCTTCTTATTATTTAAACTAGATTCTGCAAGATCTAAACAATTATTACAAAATGTGGTCTTTCTAGTGATATTTTTGGCCTATGGATATTTTCATTAACTTTTCTGCATCACCATGCAGCAACCAAGGACAAAAAGGAAGACTGGACATGGAAAGACGATTATATGGCTCTAGCTCCCCTTTTTCTTTCAGCTAGAAACATAATAATTATGCTAAGCAAATTGTAAACAAGGGTAGAGATAATAAAAAGAATGCTTTTGTGTGAGAAAGAGAACTTGCACACTACTTAGTTTACTGCAAATACACGACTATTACAGATGTTGCTGCATAGCTTGCTCTGTTGCCTACAAAATAAATATGTTTATGGCTAAGGAATATGGTTTTCTTAATACTGGAATTACATGATCTAAAAGAAGACACATGGCAAAGACATTCAGCAAATATAAATATATAATTTCACAACTCCACCATCCATTTGTGCTTGCAAAATGTATATAGACCCTACTACAGCCTCACATACAATGGAGGTATTCAAATTTTTCTCCAGGTTTTCGGTAAGGTGGAAAAAAATCCAAGTTAGTGGATAGAGCCCACGTTTACTATTTTTAGAAGCTCAAGTTCAAATCATGCAGGAGATCACAATAATTAACATTTGTTTATGACCTCAGACCCTTCCCAATCTATTAATCTTTGCCTCATTCAGAAGTTTAGGTTTGTAGCTGAATGTTGTCTTTCTTCATTATTATATCACTTTTCTTTTTCAGCTACTGTATCTGGGAGATAATCTGCTCCAAAACATAGGATGTGCATCCAGGTCACCAAGATTTAAAACATTTAAAACATTACAGGTTACTGTTTATATTCTGCATTTCTCAGCTTACAAATGAAGCACTTCAACGGCATAGTAGCTATTTTTTATAGGAAGGAACAAAACAATCTAGAGTTCTACATGTTAAGTATCCTCTCTTCAATTCCACCTGGCTTTCTTCTTCCCTAAATCCAAGAATGGCTGTGCAGCTTCCCTGAAGCTTTGTCTGAAATATCCTTTCCAGTCCTTCTAACCACAGACGAGAACGAAGTTCACCGTGAAGTTCCCAGCTGTCAGTGTCCTCTACTGCAACACTAAAAATAGAAACAATCTACTTTTGCAACAATGAAGGGATGTAGAGTCATACACTGATCTCAGAACCACATTGGTTCTTCCTTCTACAGCAGAGAATCACCAACCTGTATTGAAATAATGATGCTACCTAACACAACCTAGATTACTAGGGTCCCTTATGCAATATAAGAGAGAGAACTGAAACAACACAAACAGATACCAAATCCCACTCAAACTGGTATCAAATTCCTCTCTCCCAGGAGTGATTTCTTTGCTGAATAGAAAAGTGGTTGGAATTAGCAGACTTATTAAATCCCACATGCACAAGAGGCTGCAGGATGTTTCAATGTACACAAGGAAATCCCCAAGTACTGAGCTTTTTCTCCCCTGGGAACTTTCAAGTTAACATTTTCGTTGTCAAAACAAAATCTAAGTGGCCACTCTGCAGTCACACAAGTCCAAAATACTGAACTCTCACTACAAGGTAGTGCCCTGTTCAAGTAACAGTGGCAATGGCTGTTCACAAAAGCATGCAAAACGAACTACTTGACCAATAGTCACAAGGGCACAGACTCCAAGTGCAGATCTAAAATGGTCAGTAGGATGGACAAATGAAGGTAACTATCCATCAGTCAAACATTTGCTGTAAAGCTCAGTACTGGCAAGAGGCAGCTTCAGCAGTAAGTCAGGGGGATCCGGCAGGGATCGAGAAGTTCAATGCTCTCTCTCTCTGCCCTCCTTCCCTTTCCTTCCAACATGCACACTCACATATACTCATTCCCTGAGGGAAGGGAGGCTGTCTGTACCTTTCGCTGATAGGAGTCACAGTGCTCTCAATTTTTGCTTCAGAAAGCTAGGTATTACATTACAGATCCCAGGTGCCAAGAGCCTACATACTGCACTGGAAAGCTAATGATTGCTGAGCTTCATCCTTCTGTGCTCCACCAAAGAGGACAGGCTACAAAACAGTATATGACAAGAAATTCCTCTTGGAAAGACAGCTCATACGTGAGCAGAGCTGTTTTTCATCAACAAAACTCTCAAAGGGATGCTACTCAGCATCTCATACCAAACCTTACCCTACAATGCAAGAGAAGATTTGGACTGAGCTGTTAAGCACAGCGTACAGCAAGACCCATTGGTGCTTGCATAGGAACTTTACTGTCAGTAACAGTGGAAAATATTGTCAAGACTCTTCTATAGACCCTTACTAAGGCATATCAGGCAGAAATGGATTGAGATCTGCTTTTTCTGTTTGGTTAGCTTTTGTTCATGTTCTAGGATCTGTTAAAAATATTTTGAATCAGCTGGAGCTGGAGGCACTACATAGACAACACAGAGTTACTTTACCCCAGCTTACATTAACCTTGAAATTCCTTGAAATTCAAGCAAGAGCAGTAAGTTGTCCTTGAAATCAGTTTGGGAGGAAGTGTAGTGGGGGTCCCAGACCTTAGAAGTAGGAGAGGAAGTCTGGAGGAAGGAAGAGTGGCCCTTGGTCAAGGAGGATTGGGTTAGGGATCTCTCAACCAAACTGAACACTCAAAAATCCATGGGCCCCCTTGGGATGCACCTACGAGTACTGAGGGAGATGTGAGATGTTATTGCTAAGTCACTTTCCGTCATCTTTGACAGGTCATGGAGGACAGGAGAGGTGCCTGAGCACTGGAGGAAAGCCAGTGTCACTACAGTCTTCAAAAAGTGCAAGAAGGAGGATCCGGGGAACTACAGACCAGTCAGCCTCACCTCCATCCTTGGAAAGGAGACGAAACAGCTTGTTCTGGATGTCATATCTAAACAGGTGGGGGAAAAGGTTATCAAGAGTATTCAGCATGGATTCACCAAGGGGAAATAATGCCTGACGAACCTGATAGTCTTCTATGATGGCATGACTGGCTGGGTGGACAAGGGGAGGGCAGTGGATGTTGTCTACCTCGACTTTAGCAAAGCTTTTAACACTGTCTCCCACCACATCCTCATAGGTAAGCTTAGGAATTGTGGGATAGATGAATGGACTTGACAACTGGCTGAAGGACAGAGTTTAGAGAATTGTGATCGGTAGTGCAGGGTCCAGATCGACACCCATGGCTGCAATGTTCCCCAGGGGTCAGTACTGGGTCCAGTCTTATTCAACATACTCATGAATGACATGAGGAAGGGACAGAGTGCACCCTCTGCTAGTTTGCCGATGATACTAAACTGGGAGGGATGGGTGATACACCGGAGGGCTGTGCTGTCATTCAGCAAGACCTGGACAGGCTGGAGAGCTGGGCAGAGAGGAACTCAATATGGTTCAACAAGGGCAAGTATAGGGTTCTGCATCTGGGGAGGAATAACCCCGCACACCAGTACAGGCTGGGGGTCGACCTGCTGGAGAAGGACCAGGGAGTTGTGGTAGACAACAAGTTAGCCATGAGCCAGCAATGTGCTGTTGTGGCCAAGAAGGCCAATGGCATCCTGGGGTACATTAAGAAGAGTGAGGCCAGCAGGTCGAGGGAGGTTATTCTCCCCCTCTACTCTGCCCTGGTAAGGCCACATCTAGAATACTGTGTCCAGTTCTGGGCCTCCCAGTTCAAGAGGGACAGGGAGCTACTGGAGAGAGTCCAGCAGAGGGCTATGAAGAAGATGAGGGGACTGGAACTTCTCTCCTATGAGGAAAGGCTGAGAGAACTGAGGCTCTTTAGCCTGGAGAAGACTGAGAGGGGACCTTATCAACAATGCTTATAAATATCTAAGGGGTGTGTGTCAAGAGGAAGGGGCCAGGATCTTCTGAGTTGTGCCCAGCAACAGGACAAGGGGCAATGAGCACAAACTGGAGCACAGGAAGTCACCCGAACACAGGGCAAAACTTCATTAAAGGTGGCAGAGCACTGGAACAGGCTGCCCAAGGACGTCGTGGAACCTCCTTCTCTGGAGGTATTCAAAACCCACCTGGATGCAGTCCTGTGCAACCTGCTCTAGGGGAACCTGCTTAGCAGGGGATTGGACTAGATGATCTCCAGAGGTCACTTCCAACCCCTACCATTCTGTGATTTTATGATTCTGTGACTCGTGGGGCATAGGACACAGCAAAGGGAGCTTCAGAGAAGCAGAAGAGAGAGAGAAGAACCAAACATAAACTGAAAGAACTTTAGTAATGAAGAATGCCATCTATTAGCATACATACCACTTCCCACAAGCACTTGACATGAATACCAGAAACTGACAGCAAAGTCTGGCTTGTGAGAAGAGTAAGCGGTTCATATCTTGAGGACAGCATGGGGGATATTCATGCAGATAAACTCAATGTTTGGATTCTGTCTGTAAGCAGATACTCACCGCTTAGGGCTTGAAGGATGTTTTATGTTGCCAGGCTAACAAATAACCTTGCAGCTATTTCCCTAAGAAGAATACATGGCAGTTATACTGCCAGCTGTTTTTTGACAGAATTTGGGTTTCAGGAGTTTTCTCTGCATTTTCCTATGAGAGGTCATGAAATGGCCAAAAATTAAGTCCTACCGTTTAAACAGACAATTATACTGCATTAAAAACTCAATCAGAAAATTTTAGTTCTTATATACTTTGGATCTCAGACATGGCATAATGGTCTCAAACAGTTGCACAGCTTTGAGCACAAGAAGCAGGATTAGATTTTTGTTTTCCCTTTTTCACTTTTGAAGGAAAGAAATTTGGAATTAAGAAATCAGTCTCTATGCAAAACACAATAAAAACATTGAGCCAGTTATAATTGGTATGGTTCTCAGAGCAGACAGATGTACACGAAAAAGCCGCATCTCCTTGGAGTTCAGCTTCCCTCAGAAGAAGAAGAAAGCATCTTTTTGACGTTGTTAAATGCAAAATCAGTTGTGCTTGAGGTAAAAGATTGCTACAATGAAAAGCTCATTTGATTCAGAATGACATCCTGCAGACCAGTGGTTGCCTTGCGTAAGAAATCCAACAGTTACCATACTGAGTTATTAGGTAGCTTAGGGACCTCTTGAGCTGTCTGGGGACATCTTTTCAGGTAAAACAGTAATTTACGTCTTGTTTCAGAGAGTATTCTCTATGAATGTACCCTATCTGATTTTTCAGAGTTTTTTGGCCATAAGATGTTTTCTGACCACACCGAATTTCTGCATGGTCCAGATTATAGACCTTCACCCTCTCACAGAAGTGTAAAAGAAATAGCAGTCTTCGGCCCAGTAACTTGAGGCTGAAAAAGATTATTACTTTTCATTAGAGCTCTACAGCTCTCTTGCAAAAACTTCTTTGATCATTAGACCAATAAAGTCAATATAATAAGGTTAATGTAAAACACCAATACATATTTCAGCCTGGAAAAACCTCAAGATTCCAGTTTCTAAATACGAGGGGGAGTGAGGGTGGGATGTCCCACATTTCATGTAAAACTTATTTTCTAAAGGTACTTCAGCTCATTTATCTATTCACCTGTAGTCAGGGAGGAGGCCTTGTGAAGTTTTTGGCATAAACATTATCTTCTCTTTATCACATGAGATGAGACTACACTATTTGTAAAACAATTTCAGAGGGAAAAAAATCTTCATAGAAGAGAAGCAGATTTATTGATAGGCTTAGGTAGTTGCTTATCAAACTTGTATTTGACGTTTAACTATTGCTTTCATTTATAGCACTGACATCAAAAGAAACATTTGCTTCATGAAAATATTGACTGATATCCCCCCATCCCCTCCAGGTTTTTCTTCAAATGCACCAATTAAGAACCACTATAATTTCTGCCAGACAGCAAAAGACTGAACTGGAACATCAAAAGTTCTGAACTACAGGGCTGTAAATGAAGTTGAAAGGCCAAGATGGCAAATGCATAAATGAAACTGACTATCCGAAAGGACTGTAAGACTGTTGTCAGAGGATGTAGGGAGGCAACTAGGAAGGCTAAGGCCTCCTTAGAGTTAAACCTTGTAAAGGAGGTCAAGGACAACAGAAAGGGCTTCTTCAAATACATTGCAGACAAAACTAACACTGGAGGCGTTGTAGGCCCACTGTTGAACGAGGCGGTGCCCTGGTGACAGAGCATACAAAGAAGGCGGCGTTACTGAAAGCCTTCATTGTCTCTGTCTATACCGCTGGAGACTGTCCTCAGGAGTTCCAGACACCTGAGGCCCCAGAGGAAGTCAGGATAAAGGAGGAGTTTGACTTGGTTGATGAGGACTTGGTTAGGGATCAATTAAGCAATCTGGACATACATAAATCCATGGGCCCTGATGGGATGCACCCGCGGGTGCTGAGGGAGCTGGTAGAAGTCATCGCTAGGCCACTCTCCATCATCTTTGGTAAGTCGTGGGGAACAGGAGAGGTGCCTCAGGACTGGAGGAAGGCAAATGTCACTCTAGTCTTCAAAAAGGGCAGAAAGGAGGACCCAAGTAACTACAGACCAGTCAGCCTCACCTCCATCCCTGGAAAGGTGATGGAACAATTTATCCTCGGTGCTGTCTCTAGGCATATCAAGGATAAGAAGGTTATTAGGAGCAGTCAATATGGCTTCACCAAGGGGAAATAATGTTTGACCAACCTGATGGCTGTTTATGAAGACTTAACCAGCTGGATAGATGGTGGTGGTGCAGGGGATGTGGTTTATCTTGATTTCAGTAAAGCCTCTGACACCCTCTCTCACAGCATCCTCGCAGCTAAACTGAGGAAGTGTGGTCTGGGTGATGGGGTAGTGAGGTTGATTATGAATTAGTTGAAGGAAAGAAGTCAGAGAGTTGTGGTCAACGGGACAGGGTCTAGCTGAAGGCCTGTATCTAGTGGAGCCCCTCAGGGGTCAGTACTGGGACCAGTACTATTCAATACATTCATCAATGACCTGGATGAGGGAACTGAGTGCACTGTCAGCAAGTTTGCTGATGACACAAAACTGGGAGGAGTGGCTGACACACCAGAAGGCTGTGCTGCCATTCAGAGAGACCTGGACAGGCTGGAGAGCTGGTTGGGAAGAAATTTAATGAAATACAGCAAGGGCAAGTGTAGAGTCTTGCCTCTGGGAAAGAACAACCCCATGTACCAGTATAGGTTGGGGACTGAGCTGTTAGAGAGCAGCATAGGGTAAAAGGACCTGGGGGTCCTGGTGGACAGTAGGATGGCCATGAGCCAGCAATGTGCCCTCATGGCCAAAGAAGGCCAGTGGCATCCTGGGGTGTATTAGAAGGGGTGTGGTCAGCAGGTTGAGAGAGGTTCTCTTCCTCCTCTACTCTGCCCTGCTGAGACCTCATTGGGAATAGTGTGTCCAGTTCTAGGCCCCTCAGTTCAAGAAGGACAGGGAACTGCCTGAAAGAGTCCAGTGCAGAGCCACTGAGATCATTAAGGGGATGGAACATCTCCCTTGTGACGAAAGGCTGAGGGAGCTGGGGTTCTTTAGCTTGGAGAAGAGGAGACTGAGGGGTGACGTCATTAATGTTTATAAATACGTAAAGGACGAGTGTCAGGAGGATGGAGCTGGGCTCTTCTCAGTGACGGCCTAAGACAGGACAAGGGACAACAGGTGCAAACTAGAACACAGGAGGTTCCACATTAACATAAGGAAAAATGCTTTCACTGTGGGGGTCACGGAGCACTGGAACAGGCTGCCCAGAGAGGCTGTGGAGTCTCCTTCTCTGGAGACATTCAAAACCCACCTGGACGCATTCCTGTGTGATCTAATTCAAATTTTGACAGGCATAAGCGCAGCCAGCTAACTCATAGGTGGGATGCAAGGCAGGTGGGGAGAACTACAGCAGGGTTTTGCTTGGGAAGCCGGGGAACATATGCGTAAATGCAAGCTGCCTCCTATCATCCAACAAGTGCCCACAGCCACCCGAGTACTGGCACTGCCATGCACATTGCACAGATGAGGAAGAAGCACCACAATGGTGGGGACTGCTGGCTCACCTCATTCCCAGTTGCCCAGGGCTGAGGAGGATGCTGGAGCAGTGGCACACCATTCCCATAAGTCCCTCAGTTTAAAAAACAACACCACCCGCCCCCCCCCCGCCCAAACAAACAAACAAAAAAAAAACAACAACAAAACTAGCCAAGGCAAAAAAAACAGCAGAGTCTCCCTCCAGGCAGTGCTCGGTGGCCAGCTTCCCCCCAGTGCCCAGAGCTGCACCCAGAGCTGCTCACTCCACTTCTTCCCTACCAGCTCCCCGACTGCTTGCCCCTCTGCCTGCATGCCTCCTCCTCCTTCCCCTAATGTAATGTGTACTGCAGGTATGGCAGGAACAAGCTCACAGGTGGTCCCCCCTCCACCTCCTGTGAGAGACCCATGTAGAGTTGTCCCCAAGTAGAGTTATCTGTGTGTAGTTATCCAGTGAAGGGTTGGCTGTACAAAGCTGTCTGTTGAGAGTTGGCTGCTGAGAGTTGTCTGTTTCCAGCCTAAGTTCGTCACCTTTAATGGAAACAAAATAATGAGCCAACCAGAAAAAAAAACTCATAAACATTAACTAAGTCAATGCCAATAGTTTTATAGCTGACAGACTGTATTGGCGTAAATATTTTAAATACAGTTCAAGGCAGCTGACAAGCATACAGACGAGTAGTATTTCCAGTAGAAGAGCAAGACAACAGTTAAGTTTTTAGACTGTTAAATATTTCTTGGATATTAAACATGAGTAAAAAAGAGAACTTGAAAAACTTCCTAAGAGTTCTTCAGACCTCAGAGAATCTACCAACCTGCCAAGGTAATTCAATATCACAAAATAAAAGACACCAGTGCAAGTCAGCTAACCCATAACTTGAATTATTTTCACCTGTCAGTGTGACAAACCTGCAAAATAAACAGTATCAAGCATACATGCAAATGTAACTGGGGAAAGAAGGATAAAGTTTGTTGGCAAGTCCCTTCTACTTTATGACCTTTGTCTCTTACTCCTAATGCTAACCCTTAAGAGGGGCTACAAGACTCTTTCCAGGATGGGCACTGACCAACCTGCAACACCAACAGAGCTTGTTCAGAACTGAACAACACAATAACATGCTCCTTACCAAAACACAAAACACAGGAGTGACTGAAAAACACAGTATCGATCTTGTAGAGGGAGAGATGGAGATAGACACACTCAAACAAAAAATCTTAACAAAGACCATAGAGATATCAGGCATATTTGATTTTTAAATTCTCCTTCCTCTTGTTCCAGTAAACCTATCTCAATGCAGGATCATATGAGGACAAAAACTAGGCCTTCCCTAGCTAAAATGGTAATTCCTGCTGGACAGCCTTGACGTAAAGTTGTGTCTTAGTATCAACACCCCAATACACATGTACCACCTCTCTCTCCCACCTCCCTCTCTCCAGTGCCCATTGTGATTACACAGAATTGTAAGTCCTCCATGGAAAACCAAGACCATTATTTGTCTGACAACCCTCTGTCTACAGAGCAGCCTTGGTGTTGAGCACAGTAACAGCCTTGAAGCCATATGACAAGCAGCTTTCTGGAAGAGGAAGATACAGAAGTAAGAAAAAAATATAATTCATCTGCAGAGAAAAAAATAAAAGAAAACCTTATTTCATACTCTCTGAGTGACAAGATATAGCTTAGCCAAATTAATCCTTTCGTTTTCCCTCCAAAAAGAGCTGTCTTGTATTTACTTAGCCTCTGAGCCCTGTTTTCTCAACACACATATTTCCTCAGGAACGGTAACAGATGCAGTTTTATTTCCTCTTTACATTAAGCCTCCATTACATTTTCTTGTCAGGCCTGTCAGTGGATACAATTGCTGCCCTCTTGCATCTCAACTTCATTTCCCTGGGAGAATCAGATAATGGCAGTCACTTCATTCCTGGGAAGATGCAAGGGAAAGAGTTTGATGCACACAAGATAAGAACTACGCCTTCACTACAAATGTAGTCAGGATGAGCTTACATGTGGGACACACAGACACAATGAGGTTATCAGACAGAGTTCAGATAGTTTAGCACAAGAGATCTGTTCCAATAGCTGTCCTGTACTGAAGCAGCACTGACAAAGAGCCCAGCACCTGGCAGAGGCAGCCAACAGGGTTTGTCAAGATTTCCCTCTCTGATAAGCATTCAGAAGTTCAAGGTGACTCAGAAAATAGGTAAGACTTAAAAGGTTTTTTTAGAATTATAAGGTTTGAAAGCAAGGAGCAAAAAGTGAGGCCTTGTACAAGCAACAGTAACAATAACAAAATCTTTAATAACCTGGTGTTGAAGTTGATGACTTCCAAGAAGCCTGAAGTCACTTTACTAATCTCATATATATGACATGAGATTGACTTAAAATAAGCTATGTTTCAAGCACACCCATTACAGGTCATGGCCTTGGACTGGAGTTGTAATTCCCAGTGCCATTAGTTATACGTTAGCTGGCTGAAACTCTAGTGGCTGGTCTGGAGTCTGCTTCTCTGGAGACATTCAAAACCAGCCAGGATGGGTTCCTGTGTGACCTACTCTAGCTGGTCCTGCTCGGGCAGGGGGGTTGGACTAGATGGTCTTTCAAGGTCCTTTCCAGTCTCTAATATTCTGTGATTCTATGATTCTGTGATTCTATGTACTGAAGAGTGAGGGGTGGAAGTACAACTTGAAAGGAAAATGTTAGCTTGCCACATCCTAACTTCTGAAGGCTTTACTTAGCAACATAAACACCAAAAGCCTAAAAATTTTACAAATGCAATTACTCTTCTACCTTATGTAAAATGTTACAATTCCACACTTAAGTTTAACTGTTGGCAGAAGGAAGACAAGTTTTCTCAAATCTTTCAATGGGGCCAGTTTCTTTCATGCTTTCAGAGCCTCTGACACTGACCACTGCCACTGAGAGCCTGGGCTGGATTGAATGAAGCAAGCAGCAACTTCTGGTCTCTTATGTCAAGTAAAATTGACTGTTTAAAGTTGGGACCCTGCAGAGTTCTCATTGATAACACTATTACATTGTCAGTTTCAGAGAGCCCAAGGATCATACACAAGGTGTTAGAAGGCAGAAATTTTCAGGTTTGAGGGAAGCTATAAAGGGGACAAGACATCTCATCAGTGTCACGCAAATCCACCTTTTCAGATATAAGCTGGTAAAAATAGTTTCTTCAACCCTCACATTAAAATCCTTTCACTTGCCACCATCTTTTTACCACCTCTTCTGACTACTCAAAATAAGCAAGCCTCCACCTGGAACTGGCAGGGCCCCTACTACCATTTCTACAAACAATTTTTCTTCCCATATCACTTTCCTTCATGCATCATCTTTCTTCTGCAGACCCATAGCTAGCAAAAAGGAGACCTCAAACAATAGCAGCTCTGGCTGGATATCTCTAGGCCATTCCCATATATATATTTCTAGCCAGAGATTTCCCATATGACAGCTGTGCTGGAAGTCTAATTCCAAAACTCTGTCTATTGCATTATCCCATAAAAACAATTCTGGGGAGATTAGTTGAAAAGCATTTCAGCGTTCTGCTACCCACACCTTGCAAACATAGAAGGGTTTCAATTCAGATACACTACCTACATTTTATGGAAACAGCAAGGAGAATTCCCGTGGATTTAACAGAAAGCCCCAACTCAAGGAGAAAATAAGGAAATTTGCAACAGGAACATTTTGTAAACAATTAATACATTAAGCCCTTTGGCTCTGTTTTCTTCTGTTATTCTTAGCGACCGATATTTCCAGGACTGCTGATACACTTAGCATTATAGGAGGAATGAACAGGTTTCTCTAGAAGTTAGTAACTGGAAGCAAATTATGCACGTACTGCACAGGCAAGCTAGAAAACCTGCCTAGCTGAAATTCATGCAATGTCTACCACTCTATCTCCATTAAAATCTCTCTTGTAAAAGTCTCTTTTTTCAGTCATGTCCACCAACACAGCCAATATACATTAGTCACAATAATGCCGTCACACTCTCACTAAATAATTTTAACCATTCCCTTAAAAAGAGAGCTGTGCCTAAATTTTTCAATACATTGCTTGTCTGATTTTCTTTTCTTTAGCTAGTAGACCTCTATGTTCTCAGTTTTTAACATATGCATGGGAACAGAAAAATGATCTGAAGGATTTTGATTCTCCATTTTTGTACATAAGTGAACTCACTTATCATCTGTCATGGTAAAAAGGATAAAGTTTCTCTTTTTTTTAATCTGAAAGCAATGTTATTACAAGAGTTATACTGGTGGTAATTACTTTACATGTAATGAACTCTAAAAAACTGCTCAACTAAAACTAAGTATATATTATTCACTAGAAGGGAAAAAGATCTTGAAACACATCAGTCAGGCTGCTGTACTTTCTATATTGCTTTTGGTACTGAAATACAGTAACTTCTAACAACACATACTGTCTCAATGTGACAGACAGTTCAGAGTCACTTCTCTTATAGGATGGTCTCAAAAAGAGAGAAGCCAGTGCTTCTCTTTTACTGGATTTAATGATGTATTAAGCATCCAAGCCTTTGGAGAGGAAAGGTAGGTGCATTAATATTGACAGAACTACTTCTTCCCATTCCAGGATATGGTAATGTTTTACAGAAAAGGACATGCCTGCCACACACTCTCATCCACAAGTATAAAGGGAAGTAAATTAAAACACATACTCCCAAATATCAACCACAAACATAATGACTAGTTGTAAAAGCTACCTGTAAACAAGCAAATAAAAAAGCCAGAGTCATCATGCTATATTGCACCTCCTCCTATTCGTCTAGAGAGATGTATATGCTCCAACTTCTCATGATGCACAGTCTAACTCAGCTATGAAAAACAAAGCTTTTCACATGAAGGATGGCTACAAAAACAGTTTTAGTAACAGCAGAAGTGTGTGCCCTCTGTGCTGGGACAGCTAATAACAAATCACAAGACCATTTTCTTTCTAAGAGACCATATGCTTTTGTACAGCATATGCACGTATTTGTACAGCAATATAAACTGAAGGTGTTTGGGGGCCCGGGTGAGCATTAAAAGACCTCATTTCTACATTTTCTTTTTTTCATTGGAGATCTTCTTGCCACAGCAGGCCCTGGTCATCTGTTATGGACAGACAGTGGCACGGAAAGGCACCTGTTTAAATGCACTGCCTGCAGAAACAAACAAGCTGTGTTACAAAAAATAATCCAAAAGAGCAGCAAGAACAATGGGCTGAACTCAGGTACAGTGACATTTAATACAATTACTCAGAAACAAAACGGGGTGGTAGGATGTGAAAAGCATTAAGAAGGTTTCCAGAATTCAGGAGAAGGACGGGTAGGAACGTTCTTCCCATCTAACCTTCAGCTTCTCGTAGGCAGAGCTGGGCAGAGCTGGATGCTTGTTCTCTCCACTGAAAAGGTTCAGTTTTGCTATTCCAAGAGAGGAATTCCCTGTCTGCGCTCAGGTTGCCTGGTAATGGGAAAGTTGCATTTGGATTGCTTCTCTGCCTCACTCAAGCAGCAGCTGGTATAAACACCTGGTTGAACAGCACAGACAAGTTTCAGATGACTGTCCTGTTCAAGCACAGACTTTAAAGTCTCCATGTAAATCTACATCTGAAGGAAAAGTTTGTATCCAAAAGGTAAAGAGTGGTGGTTTAAATCATACTTGCTATCACTGCCCACACACACTCAGCAGACAAGTAAAAAGACCAGTTAATAGCCTTTCTGACCAAATCATCCAAAATAATCAAACTGATTTGAAATAGGCTTATCCAGCCAAAAACTGCCTGTGGAGATGTGTTGAAGAATATCAAAGCAGAGAATAGCAGAGTGACCTGAAGAAACTAGCGGACAAAATTCTAGTGAGTACAAAATAATGTATGCGGGTGAAAAAATAACCTTAAATAGATATGCATAATGACAGACTATGTCAGCCAAAAGCATGTAGGAAAGCTAGCACACAAAAAAACATCAGAGCTCAATGACTACCAAATAAAACAAATAAAATAAATGTTATTAAAGCAGTACAGGTCAAAACAGATAATGTAATTACACTTCTGTACAGAGGAATGACGCAGATACATTTTCTGGACTGCAGGTAGTTCATACCATCTCAAGACATATGTATAATCTAAAAAGGTACAGATGGAGGAGTCCAGGATTATGGCAGGTTTTGGAAGAGCTTCTATAAAAGGAGAGACTAGATTAATTCGTTTTTTCTTCTGACTTTTCTAGTTTGTCATTCTGATTAAATCAAGTTAGTCAGGTTCCTTCAGGAGAACTTGGCAAAGCTCAAGAAGAGAGGTAAATGAAAATCAGATACTATAAAAACAAACCATGAAGACAATATGGTAGAAGACTACAAAAGGATAAATGCTATGAGAAAGGTTTGTATGGAATGTTTTTTCATGTCTTGTCACAATACAAAAATAAGGAGGCTGTCAGAGAAATGATCAGGCTTAAACAAAAGAAAATGCTTTTTCCACTTAACTTCTTAACTGAAGTGTGGACTTCACTACTACAGGAAGTTTTGGAGGACACAGCATGAAAGGAATCTGAAAATATTAAAAAAAAAAAAAAAAAGGGTGATTTGTGAAGGATAAACTCACTGGTGGCTATTAGACACAATGGTCCGGCTGCAAAGCTTAGCTCAAGAAATTCTTAAACCATCAGTTACTGGATGAGGTGAATATAATCACTTACTACATCCCCTGTTCCTCATCCTCTTAAGCACTCACTGCAGGCCACTGCTTGAAACAGGACACTGGGCTGGCTGGACCTTCAACTGGTTCATACATAAGTTCTTCTGGACTTAAGTTACATTGCATTTATCATGGTGTAAGAAAACACCTGTGAGTTGCCACCATCAAGTATGCTACCAAATCATTTTGCAATTTATATAGCTACCCAAAACAAGAAAGGCAATTTTCTGAGGATGGAATAAGAAATTTCATAGTAGGTACAAATTACATGCTTGTGAGGGGGATGCTATGCAAAGAAAACCCTGAGTTTTGCATGATAGAAACCTCCTTTTGCAGTGAGCAGCATCTGAGGAGCCTGATGTCTGGGTTTAACCTCAGCAATTATGGAACAGCAATAGTTATACCTGCCCAGCTTCAACCAAAAACTCTCCAAGAAGGAGTATTGGAGGTACTATACATAAATAACACCTAGTTTTCAATTATTTGAGTCTCAACTACACCTAGTCTTCATCAAATAACAAAAATCCTAATCTACATGGCAAAAACATTGCCAGGCAAATGCATCCAAGAGCTCCAACTGGTATAGGTACCAGCAAATGCAGCACCATCCTTGCACTACCACCGACAGCACGAAAAGCTGAGCATTCTGATCATGTCTTCATCGAAAAGTTTACAGCAACATTTCTGTCAAACACTATGTTAAAAACGCAGCCTGCATATATGCTGCAAGAAGGTTGTGATCTAATTCCCTACAATGAGAGGGATTTTTTTGAATATTCATGGTCACAGTAAAAAAAAAATCATGTCACGTGACACATAAGAGCTAACCCCAGAAATGTAACATTGCTCAACAAAACAGACCACAGACGTTCCTGACTACTGCAAGCAATGGGACATGCTCTAGTCTGCTGAGAGTTTATAAAATGCAAATTGTTAACAGCAAGCGCTAAACTTCACATTAAAACAAAAGCTTAAATTTTGTTTACAGTTCCTGTTCCCTCCTGTTCACTCAGGATGGGTTTGATACTGCATGGAACAGAATACTTCTGGGGTGGTACAGCAACACTCTGACATGCAGTGCTGTCAAAATGGACAAAGGAAAGTCCAGGACACAAAAGTCAGGGAACGAATCCCATCCAGTGTCTGTCTGCTAATGAGTGAAAAGCTCTTCTGTGTTCCTTGGGGCTGAACAGCAGAGACTGATGGCGGCATGGGGCTGTCAGAAGCAAAAATGTTTAGAAACAAGGTGCAGGACTGACCCATACCTAATTAGTTACGCATTTAGGGGCACCAGCACCCAAGTACCGTACCTATATGGGTAAGAAGACCTCATCAATCCCTCATACAGCTGTTTATGTGAAACAGCATAGTAAACTACATCAGATACTAACATACTGTACTCAAAATCTGTGTGCAAATTTTCACATGTTCTTATACACACATAAGTTACCTATTTTAAAGTAATATTCCTCATCAGTATTCTCCTTTATAAAATTGTGATTTAAAACTATTGTATGGAAAACCATGATAATGTCTGGTCAGTTTACAAAGAAATTAACAATAATTTCCTTGAAATTAAAAATCATGGTTGTGTATTTGGTTACAACATTCATCTGTTATTAAAAGTGTACTTAAAAAGGGAAAAAAAAAAGCACACACCCAAGTGATCAAAAGAAAGTTAATTGCTTGAGACTGACTTATGATAAGAACCAACACAGTCAGCACTTTGAAAGCACAATTCAGAAGAACCAGCACCAATAGAGAGGTTTTCTATAGTGCTCTGATATTTACATTAGAAGATGTTTGTGCAAAGTCCAGCAGATTTTCTGACTGAAGGCAGCCAGCCTCCTGCAGAGGGTGGGTGAGGAAGGAGGGGTGGGCAGGAGGGCCATGGGCAGTGGGATCCGTGGGGTGGGAATTCCTCTCCCCGCAGCTCAAAGTGCAGGAGGAACAATGCTGAGAAAGGCTGGTGGCTACGCCCAGGTCAGCAGAGACGGACAGTCCCCCACCGTGTTATCCCCCATCACGTCCTGGCTTTTCAATAACATTTACATGTCTGCATCTGTGAACTATGGTACTTTATTTTCTTCTCTGACTTGGTGACTTCAAGGGGAAACACATTAGAAGATAAAATTTGCTTAAACCTTACAGTGATAAACTACAAAGGGAACAGTCCCTATGCATTACTATTAGGCATGCCTTGGCTGACATCCCTGTAACCCCAACAACTTTTCTTTTCCAAGGGGACCTGCAGTTATTGCAGCACATTTCAGGTGCCTGAGCTAGGTGTGGGGTCACCCCACAGCAGGCACTAGGGATCCCAGATGCTACCCACCCCAAACACCCCTTTGCCACAGCTCCCTTCTCTACCCCTGGGCAGAGTTCCCTGCCTGACTACACTCTTCACTTTTCTCCATTAGTACCAATATGGGGTAGTTTCACACACATGGGACAAATCTGGGCTAGTGTCAGCAGGTTATTGGTTTCTCCAAACCCTTTGGGGTTTCTTATAGAGTGGCACAAGAAAGTGCTCCACAGATGGATTAATCATTCCCTCTTCTGACACATTTGTGATTTTGGGAAACCAAGCGTTGCTTACATATAGCAACAGTACTCTGCTTCACCACGTGGCAGGTGAGGTTGGGGAAATGGCTACACGGCAAACCAGGCAGCTTTTGCAATGGTACCCACAGGTCACTGTGATTAGGAGGCTCCCCCTGCCTTTGTCTGCATGAGATATCAGTCTCATATCCAAACCCTATGGCTGCAGCACTTTCCATGGCAGTTTTTTGCTGCCAGATGAATTAAATCAGCATCCCATAACACTATGCTTGTCTGTAGCCTAAGCTGTCAGCCACAGAGCAGTACAGTGCCTCAGAGGGCCTCGGGCATCTCCTCTGGACAAGCCATTGCCTCTCATTTCATTCACATCTTTGCAGCAATATCAAGCGTAAAATCTGCTCTGCTCTTTGTTATTTGTGCACCGCCTGCTGTATGCACCCTGCTCAGAGCAGCCCTGTCTCTTTTGCCGCCAGCCCTGGTGTGTCAGTGACCTCTACAGGCTCACATCTTGCCTCCTGCTGTGTCTCAGCCCACAGCCCATGGCCAGGACATACTGCCACCACTGCTGCAGCAGGTCCTGTCCACCCTTCCTGGAGAAAGAGAGATTCGTGCAGAGAGAGACCAAGCCATGGAAATACCACCTGTGTATTCCACTTGTAAAATCTTCCCTTGCTTTTGGAAGTGAGAAAGACCACACAGAGTCTGTCAAACCAGTGGGCAAAAAATCAGTGGGCAAAACCCAGGACAGGGAAGGACCTGCCAAGCACATTACTATGAGCAGCTGTCTGCAGAGATGGGCAACGCACCGCTCACACAAGTTTTAGCTGCTTGTTGTGGTTTAGCCCCAGCTGGCAACTAAGCCCCAGCCAGCCACTTGCTCACTCCCCCACAGTGGGACAGGGGAGAGAATCAGAAATGTAAAAGTGAGAAAACTCATGTGTTGAGATAAAGACAGTTTAAAAGGTAAAGCAAAAGCCACACACACAAGCAAAGCAGAGGAAACGACATGGTCACCATGAGAAAGATGTGAAGATCTCCTTCAGGCAACAATTGAGAAAGGAGGTATCCTCTACTTAGCAGGGAGGCAGCAAAGGCCCTGGACTACCGACAGCACCACAGTCCACAAGTAGCTTCAAACGTACTACCTTAATACAAGTCTCTAGGTACACCTAACATACATCAAAATCATAAAATGCCTCACTAGCAAGGCAGACACTGATTCCCTCTCACACACATACTCACACTGGTCAGCAAGTTTTGTGCTTCACTTCTTAACATGGAAATGCATACATTCTCACCCTGTATATTTTTTTCATGAAAAGAAATCAAAACAAAGAAGCACTGCATATATCATATGTTTACTTGCCACATTTTTGTTCCCATTCCCTAGCACCACAAATAGCTATAATGGAAGACATATCCCCACCTTGAGGAACAGGGCTCTAAGCTGCAGCCTTCTAGTTCAGAAGCATCAGCTGATGCAACTGCCGGCCTGGGGTTTCCTCTAGTCTATGCTTAAATTCTACGTCGTCCATGACAGAACAGAGCTTTTCCCATGTTTTCACAGAAATATAAGGGTTTTTAGAACATGACAGCTTGGGATGCTAGTTGTTGGGGGAATAGCCATTGCATGCAGAGGAAACAACCAGACATGAAGCAGCCGACAGTCAGATACAATAGACCGCATGTGCGGCACCACTGGCTGGGCTACGTAACACAGAGCTGTTCAGCATAAGCCTGATGCATGTATCAAGTTTAACCATGATTCATTTCTCATTATAGAAACCCCCCAAGCACTTTGGGCATGCAGGACTTTCAAAACCCTGAGCAAGCAGAAGAGAGGTTCTGGGTATATATATGGAATATACACACAGTTCTTATAGTTCATGACGTGGTCTCTCTCTGTGCTTCAGCTGCCTCAAATAACATTGGTGGGTTGAGAAGAGGGAAGGGTTGGTTAGGATTAGAGAAAAACATTTATATACAAACAGAGGCATCCCACAGAGCTTCAAATTCTTGGCATGTTCTGGCTGAAACTGGAGCACCCAGCCACCAGTATATATTGCATGATAACTCAGTAACCCCAAGCACCCAGTATTGTGGTCCACCCTGCCACGCTGGCACCTGCCAACATTGCCTGCAATTCACTCCAGCATGCAGGCAAACACATGGCCATCTTCAGGTCTTCCTCTGACAGCTTGCTTCTTGCTTTACTGCTGACCTGCCCAAGCCCATTGATCAGGCAGTAGCTATGCTGTACCTTTCTACGAACCTTGCCTAAGCCAGAGAAGTGTAATTCCAGAACACTTTTTTGCAAACATTTCTTATAGTCAGGATGGACAAAGCCAGTCTGATCAATTCTGCACCAAAAAAATAGCAGCTGAATCAATGCGTTATTCTTAAGCGTGTTGTTAAGCAAGTGCCACAGAGGTAATGGTCCATCAGCTTTTTGGCTCTTACCCTGTCTAAAAGCTAGCTGTAGATTGCCTTTGATCATGCTTCTCATGAATGACCATCTTTACTTCCATCTTGCAAATCTATTTCTAACGCAGTCAGACAGTAAAATGTTTCCTATCAAGCCACCAAGCACAAATCAACAATAACATAAGCTAATCAAATAGTCCAGCAGGAACACATTGACAGAGTAAGATCTGCTCTAGAAACTTATTTAAAGAAAAGTTGTGACATCTCTAGTAGACTAAGAAATTGTCATGTATGTTACTGATACAACAAAGTGCATCTTAAACAAAACCTGCTATCCATTACAGGTTTATGCATTAAAAGCTGTGAGAACAGGCTATTGCAAAGGGAAACATTTTCTCTATTTTCTACAGCTAGCTTTTTATTGGTTTTGGCGTTTTAGCCCAGCTCCCAGAGGGGAAGGAAAACCATATCTTCATTTCATCCACACAGTATCTTACAACTATGAGTAAAACTTGTGGAATCCAATTTCTGATGTCGTGTCTGTGAAGAAAGTTTTAATGGTGCAAGGCAGTGAGGAGGAACATTTTTTCAGGTTGCTTGGTGCTTCTGGCTCAGTGCCAGAAAAGACACTCTTTCTCAGGTGCAGGAAATTGTCTTCACACACATGATTTCCCTGCGGGTCAGAAAGGAAAGACCTAAATAAAAGAGAAGATATTATATACATATAACTCATTCTTTCCATGCATCATTCAGTACTCTTCTCTACAGGCAGACAAGACATATACTAGAGCAAAGGAAAAAAAAACAAGGGAAAAATATAAAGGAAAGAAAAACAGAAACAGACCACCACCACCACCACAATATATTTACAAGACTGTGTGCAATAACAGGTCTGGTTGCAATATGTGTAGGAAAGCCTGCTGGAGCAATCATGTTGTGTGTAGGGATATATGTCAAGTTTTCTTAGGCCGGGATTAGAAAAATATGGTTGTTTCCAAATAAGCTTGTCCTGCATGTTGCCAGGAAATAGTTTAACAAAAGCTGCCTCTCAGCCCTGTTTCTTTTGCCATTACGTAATGAAAACAGCAATGCTGCTGCAAACACTGACAATGGCCTCGAATTTCTGTGTTATCTGCTGGAACTTGCTGCTGGTGCTTACCCAGCTTTACCTGACTGGGAGCTTCAGTACGAGCTAGCACTGAGAATAGCACTAATCACTGCTCAAACACTTACCTGTTCAAGAAAACCAACACCTACCTGTTACAGTTGGTATGATACCATCTGAACCTTTCAGAAATGCCCTCTGTTTTTATTTGAGGTACTTAAAATGTTTTTATTCAGTTGCATGATGAAGCAGAAAATCTGTGCAATCGTGTAGAAATGGCATGCCGAACACACTACAAAAAATAGCTTTGCCATATTTGTAAATCTCAGAAAAACTGCTTGGATCATCCTCTGTTTTACCAAAAGCTGGGAAGATGTATTTTGACTAACAAGTCAATTTATATGGCTTTGTATTGACAGCAGAGTCTAGAGGGGGGGGAGAGACAGAGAAAGAAGAATGGAAGGATGTATCTGGAGAAGACAGCACACCAACCACCATACAACACAATCTAAAAACAATGTAAAAGCAAGAGTGCCTTAAAAAAGGAAAAAGAATCAATTCTGAGTGGAAGATATCGAAGCACTTAGTGTTTCGTTTTGCTTGGAGAGGGTCTCCATCACCTGCCTGTGAAAGCACGAACAAAGCAGATTAAAACCCAGACAATATGGAGACTAACTGCAGCTGAGGCTTAAAAATATATTGGCAAGATAAACGACAAGTAGTCATTCATGTTTTGATTGCACAATAGCGTTACCCTGAAACTATGGGCTGGCTGGTTGTGCCATGACAGAGGGTGAGGAGTAGGGGAGGGCTCCCCACAGCTCCTCGTGCCTTGCACAGGGGAAGGTTTCCTTTGCTCACAGTTTCCTCTCGCCACAATCCAAACAGACACGTGGGATTTTCCCCTCCGTGTGGCCAAGACTCACGCTGTTGATAACAGGACTAAGGCAACCCCAGGACTGAGACACTTCCCAGCCAGCGCTCAAACACCTTGCAGATCAGCAGTGCAGACTTCAAGTCAGGCATGTGTTTTGCTGAGATGAAGCCTGAGCTGATGTCCCAGGGATGGTGGTATGAGGAATATTTCTTACCTCTAAAGGCTCCAGTTGTAGCTAGGAATGACCCAAGAAAAGCTGGTGTAACAGATGTTGGCACAGAAGTACAAAGAGACTAAAGGTCTTTTTTATCATCATCTCCAGGCTTTCTACCTCAAACTGCCCTGAAAAATTTGCCTTTCCAGTTATCTGAAGTTAAATGTAATATTTGTACAACATCTAGTATTTTGTTAAGCAAAAGCTCAGTCATAATACTATAATCAATACTGACCTGTTTCTTGTTTCTCGTTTTCTCTCTCATTCTGCAGCTGAACATCACCAGCAACAACCAACAGCAAGTCTCAGTAATTCTGCATTTTCTTTTGGGGTCCCACCTCCACTAGTTGTCTCTAGGCTATACTCAGATAGCGATAATAGTAATTTTATCCTTTGCTTAGTAACACTAGGTACTGTAGATATAAAAGCAGACACCAAGGAGAGATGTTACTGCCTCAGACTTTTAATGGAAATCTCTGAGAACTACAAGTGAGAGAATTTAAAAACACCTTTCAGGAAAGCTATTAAAGTTTGATACAGCCTCTATTTTTTGAGGGTTTTTTTTTTTTTTTTCAAATAAGTTTTGCTTGAGTTTTTTTAAATATTTGGGTGTTTTAATAAGTAAAAAATGTATAAAATAACAAATGTCCAAGATTAGCAATAGTAAAGTATACCTTGACTTTGGCAAGGCTTTTAACATGCAGTATTCTCGTATCCAGACTAAAAATAAGGACAGGCTTAGTGAACCACTGAGCAGTCTGGGAAACTGGAGGGATGGTCAGGATTAAAAGTCAGGGGTCAGCAATTCACAACCCAGCTGACAATCAGTTAGGGGGTGACATTTCTCAGGGGAGGCTGCTGGGGCCAATGCTGTGAGCACCCTCCCTAGTGATGTGGGCAGTGGGACGCAGTGCACCCTCAGAAAATTTGGGGACAGCAGCAGCAGGTGCCAGCAGTGCCCCACAGTCAGCAGGTTGGCTCGGTTGCGCAGGCAGGCTGAGGGAAGGGGTGATCCCTCCGCTCAGTGCTCCTGCAGGTCCCTCCGGAGTACAGTTCTTCCTGTAATCTGGTTAACCTTGTGACAACCTGAAGGGAGGACATCAAGCAAGAATACACCTTCTAAGCATCGGGCAGGGGAAAGCAGCAATGCATACGAAGAAGGGGATGCTGCTGGCAAACCCTTCCTGTTTTGATCCACAGTGAATGTGCAGCATAGGCTCCTGCTCTTATCACGAGAAAGCTTTTCCTTCCTATGTCTCTCTTTCAGCTCGAGAGGTCAAAGCCAGCTGGTCTGCCTGAAAACAAGCAGAAAAGGAGCACAGTCCAAGTTTTCCACTGTCACTCCCCACTGAGGTTAGCTATGTCCAGCAGTGCTCCCCTCGCCATTTGCTCCCCCCTGCCCAGGAGCCTCTCCTCTGCTCCTCCTCTCCTGCACCCCAGATCAGTGCTCCTCCTGCATTTTCCCAGCAGCAGCACAACCCACAGCTCACACTTTCCCATTGAGCTGCCCATTCCTGCCCCTCACATGTATAGGGCCACCTGACAGATTAGATGGGTGAAATGGTGGAGGTTAGAGATAGTCCTATTAAAACAGCTCCGTAAAGGAACATCATCACCTCTGCCCCGGGAAAACCACCCCTGCTACTCCCAGCCCTCATGCCACAACACCAGGTCCAGGTTTTCTGCCCTGGAACCACTCACCAAAGCTGAGCCTTTGAACAGAGATTACAGAACAGGGCAAGATTTCCCCACAATGTGTTTAATCCAAATTTCCCACTTCAGAAAGACCTACCACCTTGAAACTATTTGAGCCATACTGAAATCTTCAAAAGTGTCTCCTCCTCTGCTTTCTTAATTCCATTTAGTCCTAACATTTCAAAAAATAAACAAACTTTCTCTTAAGACACTCCCATCAATGGAGCAATCACCATTTTGTGGAACCTGCGCAAGGGTGACACTTTTCAGTCACCAAAGCCACCAGGAGACAGCTTTTTCCCTATTCTCCTAAAGGGACAACGGAAGGTCAGGTAATGCCCCTCATCTTTCAAGTTTCCAGAGGCACCTCTGTTTTTACCCTGTGATCCTAGGAGGCTCCCTCATACATACAACAAGTCAAGTTTCAATAACACCATTTTTTTTTCTTCTTAGTGTAATAGGCTGCTCTTCTCTGATGGAAGCAGATTTTTTTACCCTGCTCCTGCTGTGATTCGTGCATATCCCACACAGCTCTGTCAGACAGTGTCTCTGGACATTTGTGTTCTTTAAAACTTTCTTTAGAATTCCTAATTCCATCAATATGCTTCATGCATCCAGTCATTTCTATTTAATTATACTTAGAACAAATAAAAGTCAAGAGTATATAATTCTAGTTTTATCAGACTGATACAGCTCAGAAGAATCATTTTTGACTAGCAGGCAAATAGTTTCTTCTGTAAAAGTCCACAGAATAAAGTCCCACAGCCTGTTCCACATTTACACTGAGATGTTGATTTCTTTCAAAGTGTTAAAGAAGAATTACTTCATGCAGCACAGGATAAGATTTTTTGGTTGAATATTTTTGCAAAAATGAAGACTTGGGTACAACTATAACTACAACTATAACTGCAGACAGGCACGTGATTTATTGATTAGTTTCAGCTGAAAAAGCCTGCAGAGAAGAGAAGAGAAATATTAAGAAATGTTTTGATTTTTCATTTAAAAAATAGCTTGGTTTCAAACTGTTTCTAAACACAACACTGAATAACTAAAGCCGTTAAAAAAAAAATCCTAAGGTAATAATATTTTTTCCTATTTTTCGGTTCAACAAAATAAGAATAAATATTTAATTTTAATCACAGGCCAGATTTTAAATCAGAGCTAATCCACAAACTAAGACGCTTCCTAGAAAAGTAATTGTAAGACAGTGCACCAGAGAACTCTACCACAGGCTCAAGCATATCAATTGCCTGAGATTTAGGCATGCTTATATATTGAACCATAAACTCATTACCACTCTAAAGCCAACACCTAAACAAACCTTGAGACAGACCTACACTGCTGGTTACCTAGTCGTATTAGGCAGTTATGTCCCAGTTCAACAGATTCAGCTCCCATCTGGCTGCTAGACTTCTTAAAAGTAAAGGCAACACTGTGAAATCTGACCCTCTACAACAGGACTGAGTCTTAAATAGCAACGCCTAAAAATACCCAGAGTTTCTATCATCTTCTATCAGGCTATGTGAATGTTTGCTTGGAAAAATGAAATCTTACCTTTTTTTTTCTTCTCATTCAGACTAAGTATTTCAGGTGGGAAGCACCAATTAACAGTGGAGAATGTTTAAAGAATTAACAGTGAGTTATTTGTTTGCTTCTGAAGGAGGGCTGACTCAGCTCTGGGGTTTTGGCTATCCCTTATTAGAAGCAATTATTTTAGTTAAATAACAATGGATAAATAACACAGAACTCCTGGGAGAATATTTTCCCAGTGGAAAACACTTGTTTATGAAAGTCCAGATGTTTTCAATAGGGCTAAGGATTGCAAACTTGCTGGGCTCTCCAGCCACCTGCCTGTGAGGCTGCTGAGACACCTGCCCTCTGGGACTGATGTATCTGCACCATACAACCCAAATCTGGGCAACTGATTTTCTTAAGAAACAAGCTCATGCTTCGACAGCTTTGCTTAATAAAGTGATTCTCAGGCCACGACCTACTTGTGATCCTGTGAATCAGTCTTATACCTCTCTCTGTGCCAAAAATGTGGTTTTTGTTGGCTCTGCAGCGTGGTTTGTACAGCTCACCCCACCAGGACAGAGCTTTCAACCAAAGCCACTTCACAGAGCAGCTGCCAGATTTATCCTCAAATGCTGCCTGTCTTTAGCAGCTTAATTATCTTATCAGCTTCTGCATCATATAGTTATCTTCAGGCACCTGTGGGAAAGAGAGAGTCTTGGGAAAAGGGCATTATCCCTCCTTTCAGGTCTGACCTCAAAACTTTTTCCCAAGCCTGAACATTTGTTATGACACCAGTTTCAAACATTCGCAATAACTCACTGTGACAGAGACAGCAGCAAGAGCTCACACCGTTCCCAGGTCCAGGAGCCTCGCAAGCCCTGGAAATCACGGTGCTATGTCCTCCCTGCCTCCAGTGGTTGGCAAAATAGTCTGCTGTCTGTATCAACCAGCTGGCAAAGGGATTTGAAAAACTCAAATGGGGTAGCATTTCTTGTGATGAAAACAGGGGGGGCCATTTCTGGTTTGTGTGAGCAGCGCCATCAAGGTCCACCTTGAAAGGGTGCGCTGGTGCACCATCTGAGGTTGGGACAAGCAGTCCTGACTGGGTTGAATCATGCACCTAAGCCAAGCACATGCCAGGAAGAAAGGCTGAAGCTGGAAGTAGCTGTTGCGTTCCCTCCCCCAGGGCTTGCAGCCTCCCTGCCCCTCGTGTCACTGTCTTGCACACTTCTGGGATGCTAGCACATGCTGGGAAATGTTATAACTAAGGTAGTCAGCTTCCATCTTTACAAGAGAACTGACTGCAGTGAGCACCTTTGGGGAAGGCAGGAGAAAGAAGGGGAGAAGGAGTTGGAGACTCTGCAGTCTTTGGGCTTTATTTAAGGAGTTAAAGGCATGCTCGGTTTTGTCTTAAATGCTGCCCTCCTCCATTAGCTTGCTTATCTCGTAAATAAACTGGTTCATCTCCTTAAGGAACCTTCCACAAACTGGAAGCTGATATAAACTGCATTTATCACTTCCTGTACATTTCAAGAGCAAAGTAAGAATTTATAAATCAAATATTCATTAAGGCTTTATTGGTGTATTTCTAATTCATTCACAGAGGAACATGTTGTAGACAATCAAAGGAAAGTAGATCCGAGCAGCATATCTGTATTAAAGACAGAGGTACACAAGAACCAGGATGATATTACTGTGATATTAAAATGGAGTTGATATCGCTTTGACATGATATTGTAGTGGTGTCACCACCTTGCATCACTAAATAGAGTAAGAAAGTGGTTTATGAGCATTTAACCTAATAATTTGGTCTTTGAAAAATAAGCGTGTTGTCAGTTTTCCAGCAAATACTCTTTGCAGCAAATACTGTAAGCAAATACCAGAAAAAAAGTAGTAAGAATGGGTCACACGAAAGACACAGTCCAACTTCTGTTTCCACTGTTTATTTCTAGCAGTGACTGAATTTTTAGCTAGGTACTCTATGCCTGTGAAAGAATAAATCATTGAACGTGTTCATATGTCATAACTAAAATATCCTTGTAGTCTGAAATCGTCCAGATGTGGTCATAAACTGAGTTGTGGTTCGCATGCAGCAAGAAAATCTCCAGAAAATAAAATATCTGATTAACCAAGAAATCTTAAACCCAGCCTACCCAGACCGAAACATTTTTTTCAAGCAAGAATTTACATGAAATGCTTTAGAACCAGAACACACAAACCCATCCTTAGAGAACATTTTCCAGTTTCAGGTTAAGATTAAAACTAGGGGAGTGGTTACAGGAATCGCAGTCCTCTAGGAGAATGGACATATCTGTTCAGCTGACTTACAGACATCTCTCTGGTAAATAACGTATCTCCCCACAAACAAGGAGAAAAATATTGTAGTATTCCTTAAGATATTTGATGAAGAAAGTTTGCATAAAGCTAGTGTAAATTGCCTTATCATGGAAATGAAATGTGGCAGCTTGCACTATCTGGCAACATGGGTTGAGTGGTGTATTGCTAGGTATCAGCTATGGAGACCTGCCCATATCTGAGAGATCTGGCTACCCTCATCAAAGTCTACCAAGGAGAAATGGAACTAGAAATTCCCAGTTTAAAGCTTCTAATGATGAAAAAAATCAGGTAAGGTGTTTTTTTTTTTTTTTCAAAACTGACTTTTGCCATGGAACTTCCCCATTTTTCAGAGCTGCTTTTTTTTGGGTAGGGGGATGGGTGGGCATGGGTGGGTGGGTGGGAAGGGATTACTTCCAGAGAAAAATTCCCTGCTTTGCTAATAAAGTATATCCAAGTACTGTGAACCCACCACAGATGTATCAGCTTTAGGAAAGAATGCGTGAGGATATCATGTTACTCAGCTATTTTAAGACTTCCAGTATTACAAAGACATCCTACATATAAAAAAGCATGTGCAGACTCAGCCTCATTTTTGCAACAGAGCCCACATCTAAAGACAAACCTCAACCAAAGAACACAAATACAAAAACAATCTACATAATTTCTAATAGATTCTACATTAAAGACCTGATCTTGTTTGTACCAGTGTGAGCACATTGAAATCAGATGTCAGATGAGGAGACTCAGAACTGGACCACAGAAATCCTTGTTCCTTACAGTATATTATGCTTTTGTGCTTAAATATTGTACTCTTCTGGTAGACATTACACTAAAAGAGCTAATTTTATGTGGGAGTGGCTGCTATTATATCCTCTAATACATAACAATCAGAGACTAACATAGCAGCTCGGTTGACGGGCAGAACAGGATTCAGTATGCTATTCCAGACCTTTCTGCCACAAAATTAGCTGTCTGTGAAACGAGGGAAAAACACAAAGAAACCAAATTCTTCTATTGTGTGATTTCAGTTGTCAGTCCTGACATAAAACATGATCTCTGCATTCACTTTTGGAACTTTTGCCAGAAGCCTGAAGATCTTATCATCCTTCTGAGAACATGCAAGAATCCACTTATCAAATGTTTTCTGCAGGATAGGGCTTCAGATTTTACTCAGAAGGATAATCTTTTATGCGGGTGTCCATCCTTGCTGAATACAGGTCACACAGAGAATACAGAGATGAGCAATGTATCAAGTTAGACTATAGCCTTAAGCAATCCCTGATTACAGAATATTTCTAAGATTCAGTACAGCTTATTTTACTATACAGTGTTGCCCAAAGCACCCAGTCATTTTGGCATAAAAGCCATTATCCATAAAGTGTGGGTTCAAAACATGCTCCCATGGATGACCCAGGATAGGGGAAGTGATGGGTTCTGAGCAATGCCCTACTGCTGATTTCTCATCACAAAGATGGCTGAGACTATGCACCTGTGCTTAGGTTTGAACTGGGGATATGTACAACACAAACTGTGGCAGATGCAGGCCAGTTCTGGCCATGCTCCAAGCCTGAAAAGTTTAATCTAACCATGTACCCATCGCACCAAGTCCAAGGTAATGCACCCTGCTATTGTATTTTATCTCTCCCAGCAGATTTAATTAGCTTGGCCTCAAGTGCTGTACTAACATGGTCTGTACTGGATTCCTCTAGTAAACAGTGGGCATAAGCATCCCACACTTCCCAGAATCTGCTTCTGCTGGTCCTTTTATGGCCTCACTTCACCCCCACCCTCTGTATTTCCCAGCCAGGCAGGTAACACCAGCTTGGCATTCACCCTACAACACCCTGTGGCCTCTTAATTTACTGTAGCTCTCCTAGGCGGCTTACCAGGCTGCCTTGCAAAGCAGCCCAGGGAAGGCAATTCCTGGGGTACTGTGGACACACAGCAAAGAGAGGGTGTTGCTGGTGACTGCCTTACTCCCATTAGCTCTGAGGCACCAGACGAGGTCTTTCCTTCCTTGCTGACCCCGGAGCCTGTCACCTGCCCCCAGGCAGCCAGGACAATGGAGATTGGAACCGGGACACAGTCTCAGCATGCAGAGTAACCTCTGAAGCACGACAACAATGAACAAGTACATGAGAAAGCTTTCCACTGGCAATAGGGAAGGGAAAATTCCCCAAGGCAGCATCATCCCTGTTTATTCTTCAAGATAAGGCAGCAAGCAACAGACTCAAGTCTCTTCCATTTCAGGACTTATTTCAGTTACCTTCATTGCAATTTGGTTAACAATAAATTACAGATTAACTTTGTATATGGCTTGGAGGGATAGGAATTTCAGGTTCATACCTACATGAGCTTTGTAAAGTCAAATATTTATTCATGGTATTAGAAAGAAAGCCTAGGTAGCACACGTCTTCATGGAGACAGCTGTCCACAACATGTTTCAGCCTTACTCAAGAGGAATCTAACACGCAATTGTGCTATCCGTGTTTTTCCTTCCAGTTTCTAGATTTAAAAAACAGAAGACCAGCAAACCACATTCAAGGATCTAGTCTGCTCATTTATAAAACACCAACCATAAAATTTCATTCAATTACCCTGTATTGAAACCAATAACATTCATCTGACTAAAGCATAACATTTCTACCTGTAAAAACACCACTATTGTTTTAAAGGAATGAAATTTTCCATTCTCACCTCCTTTATTTATTCTGTTGTTATTTGCTGCACATGAAAAAAAAACATGTAACATACAGGCAAACAAAAACTCCTTGAAGATACTTATAAAATTTAAATAAATCACTTCTCAGCCCTCTTTTCCTAAGTTGACTGAGTTATTTTAAATTGTTCACTGACAGGCTGTCCCTTCAGCCCTCCAAAAGCTCTTGTAGCTGTTGTCATCACCATCTTCCAATTTCTTCTGCATTTTAGGTGGACCACATTGCAGTGTAGGTGACCCTTATCCCTTGCCTCCTTGTCTTCATTGCTCTTCTGATGACAGCATCAGCCACCCTTACCACAGGGATAGGTGGGAGGGTATGGCAAGGGATGGACCAGCCCCTACAGCCTTTCCAGACTCAGTGCTTTGAATTTCTTATTCAAGAGATAATCCTCATTGCCTGGTTCTGAACAGACAAGTTTGTATTCGTATTAGCAAACCATGTGTAAATGGGCCTCCTATACTGAGACATCCCAATTCTCTCCATGAACAGGCCTCCCTCCAGCCCCTGTGTCCTCATCATTGATTAAAACTCTGTAAATCTTAATAACGTAAAATCACCACTAATTACGTTATGATGTTTGCATCTAGATCATTGAAGAAAACACAAAATAGTGGAAGGCTTGGTAATAATCTAGGACATGGAGCATGCTAAAAATACTTCCATTTAATGTGGTTTCTTTTTGGTCCAACTTTTAATCCATGGAATACTTGCTTTACTGATATTATAGTGTATTAGTTTTAAATTAGAATATTATGCAGTATTAATACTGTCACTGTATTTTTATGCATTTCAATGAAACAGAGTCAAATTAGGTTTTCTTTCCACAATTAATTTCTTCTAATATCATGGTGAATTCCATTAAATACATTCCCTATCCTTTAATCTCTTTGTCACTGAACCCCTATATTTCCCTTTTCTTTCCTTGTGAGGGATGACAAGACAATAGATTTATAAGTTACAATGGACATTACATTTACCTTTTCCAAATTTTAATACTCCTTCAGAATTCCAGTATACAATAGCTCAACAATTAGTAAAAGATGCATGGCTTCTTCGTAACTATGAATAATATTTTACACTGGTCAAGTAAAGACCAGCCAAGACACGATTTTCAAGATTCTTGGCCTACGTTATCCAGGATAGCCTACTTAGAACAAGCAAAAAAGAAATAATTTTCTAACACACATTCTTCAGACATCCTCACTCACTGCCAAAAAATTGTAAGGCAGTTTTCTACCGCTTTATGACCTGAATACATCATCCTGATTCCTTCCAAACAGAACAAAAATACCAAAACCACAAAACACAAGAGAAAAGAAAAAAGCTATGTATGAATTTCATATTTTCTTCACAGACGCCGACACTTCACCTACTTGTAAATTGAGCAAACCATTGTATCAGGAAGTTATAATTCTCTTTTTATTCAGGTATAAAGCAACTCCATTGAGTTAATTGAGCTGTGAAAATAAAAAGTGAATGCAAACAAGTTCACAGAAATTTAATCCTAAATTTAGATTTGCCATGCATACTTCTTTTACTATTCTTTCCTTGCACAAACATCCAATCAAGAAAGAGGTTTTGTTTGCACAAATACTTGTGGAAATTGACCTTTAGACTTAGCACAGAGTTCATTGGAACAATCTTTCCCACATGCAAGTGGGAATAATTTCTTTACTGAAGCTACAAACCTAAAATTGCTGACAAGTTGGGATGTAATTAGGATTTATGGTTGGCATCAGCATCAGCCCAAACCAAGTCTCTTCAAAGGAAGAGAGTCTCTTTGAGGGTGATATTTAGATTCATTGTGTGTTCATTGTGTTACTAGCCACAAAAGCAGGTAAAATTATAACAAAGTTTAAGTTCAGTGGATCACATAAAGCAACAATTTTACTACAGCTATTCAGGTACGTCACCTGCTACTAGAACCACAGATACATTACATCCAAAATGTATTAAAAGGTGCATGGCACAAACAGGAAAAATTATAGAAGATGACAATCCATGTTGTAAGTGTGTTTATTACATATATGGAGTAAGACTTGCTACCTTTGAGACCATAATCACTTGCATTGTTTCTGCAAAATCTATGGTGAGAGCCCTCAAACCGATGCATTACTGTGAGACATAATTCCTGTGCAAAACAGCTATCTAGTATGATGCACCACACCAGAAAAAAATTTTGGTAATCCAGCAAGCCAGATTGGGATCTGAATACACCTTACACAGATGCAATTACTTCATGAGACAAGACCAGATTCATCTTAGAACTCACCCTACCTGTACTGTCTCTGGATACCAGACGTCATACAGGCCACACGTCTGTCAGTCCCCAAACAAAACAGTTGCATGTGCTTTAATGCTCCCCTCCCCTGCACGGAGGGTGCTTGCAACCTCTGCGAGCCATTCCTGGGCAGGCAAGGGCTGGTCTCCCAGGGCAGCTTGTGATCTGTCTGCACGGGTCTGCAGCAGATGAGCCACACCTGAGCAACCCTTTTTTTAATCCAGAAAACCCCAGTAGCACAGGCTGTGCAAGCCTCTGGCATCCAGAGCATAAACATAGCATCCAAGGGGTTTGCCTGCCACCAGTAACTCCGCAGAGGCCTTTTAGGCAGCTCAGTACTTCCGTATCAACAGCTCCAGCTACATGCATGGACACGTGGAAGCCCCATATTGGCACCTCTGATCACTGTATAGACCATCATCTGTAATCACAGCTTGAAACTGCTGCAGCTGCATGGTGCAAGTTGCTGAGCCAGTGGAAATTCACTCTTGCTAATGCGAATTTTTCCCAAAACATCTAGAGGGCTAACTGCCCCAAAACACCTTGCCAAATCAGGTATAACCTCTATTCCCACACCAGCCAACAGCCAGCACAGACTGCTAACGCAATGGCAATGCAGTTGTGTACTTACTCCTGTCTCAGATCCCATCTGCTTGCCAGGCACTCAGAAACACACAGGTTAGTATAAATAAATATTGAACTACCGGCACTCCCCAAGCTGCTGTAAAAGCACAACATTCTTCCTTACTGTGGGTCCGCAACTTCTAGAACAGATGTTCCACCTGATTCCCCTCATTCCTCTGCTGACATCAACAATGCTTCCATGAGAGTCAAAGCCAGAGATATTTTTTTCTGTTTAATGGCAGCCTTTGCACACCATATAGTCTAACAGTCAGTATAACATCTCAATCTGCAGCATCATTTGAAAAAATGGAAGAAGTGAAATCTACTGTGGTTCTTCCAATGAATAGGTTAATTCTGCATGCATTTTCACTGAAAAAAAAAATGCGAATGGAAAAAAAAAACAACGAGGCGTCCTTTAATAAATTACTCACAGATAACTACTTTCATTCCCCTTCTGCACTGAGAAAAAATAGGAAAAGATAAAGAGACAAGAAAGTTATTTCTGTGTTCCTCATCCCCTACCTCTCACTTTCTGTACATACTTTCTCTTCCTTCTCTCTACATTGCCCTCCAGATGAAAATAGTCCTTAAATGTTTTCCTTCTCACTATTTGGTCATTTTTGTCTAGCAGGGGAGAAAAAAATGAGAAAGGCAATGAAAGCCATTCTCGGAATCAAAAATATTTTGCAACTTAAAACTCTTTTAGACAAGGCATTTTTCTTCTGAATTTCTAAAGGCACAGAGTAGTCTTTCAAAATAGAAAACAGCTTTTTTTTAAATCTCACTCAAGTAGGATTATTCTTTCAACAACTCAGAAAAAAAATGCTCTGCAAATTACAGAAAAAGGCTTTGATCTCAGCCTCGTTTAAATAAATATGACTTTGGAGAAAAATTCTTCTAAGGTAGAATTACCACAGGCGATCAACCATAAAAAGCAGTATCTAGGTTATATAGATAACATATATTTTAGCAGCCACTTGCATTGGACAAGACTTACATGCTTAAAAAAAATATCCCTTCTATTACTCATAGAATCATAGAATCATAGAACGGTTTGGGTTGGAAGGGACCTTAAAGATGATCTAGTTCCAACCCCCCTGCCATGGGCAGGGACACCTCCCACTAGACCAGGTTGCTCAAAGCCCCATCCAACCTGGCCTTGAGCACTGCCAGGGAGGAGGCAGCCACAGCTTCTCTGGGCAACCTGTTCCAGTGCCTCACCACCCTTACAGGTAAGAATTTCTTCCTAATATCTAATCTAAATCTCCCCTCTTTCACTTTGAAACGGTTACCCCTCACCCTATTACTACACTCCCTGATCAAGAGTACCTCCCCACCTTTCCCTGTAGGCCCCCTTGAAGTACTTTAAGGCCGCTAGAAGGTCTCCCCAGAGCCTTCTCTTCTCCAGGCTAAACAGCCCCAAGTCTCTCAGCCTGTCCTCACAGGAGAGGTGCTCCAGCCCCCTGATCATCTTTGTGGCCCTCCTCTGGACTCACTTGAGTAGGTCCATGTCTTTCTTGCACTGGGGGCCCCAGAGCTGAGTGCAGCTCGCCGGAGTGAAGGAGAACCTACTTCAATAGCTATTCTTGTTTGGATCACAGATGTCTGAGATGTCTCGTGTCTAGTGACCCTTCCTGCAAACATCCCAGCTGCTGCGAAAGCCCGTTGCTCTGCCACCCACAACTGAACGGCTTAGGCGGAGTACATGGCAGCCTCAGTCAGCTGCACAGCTTTCAGTGCCTTTATACCCAGGGTATACTTTCCCTGCAGATATCTTCACTGATGTTTCTCGGGCAAGTTGCTTTTCCAGATATAGTGATACCACACCAATAATTTCAATTAAAAACTCTGACAAATTCTCCTCTTCTCTCCCTTGCCCTCCGCTTCCTTACAAACCACCCATGAGGAAACTTGTTTGCTCAGGGATTCACAGTCAGGGAGAATAGCAGGGAGTGCCTGGAGAATTTAGTCATCTATGTTTTTATTTGAAGATAGAAGAAATAGTGGGCATAGTGAAGGAAGAAGACAAGACATAGTTGCTAGGATGGATGGAGTTTGTTTTCAAAACTTTTAAAGACTGGTTATTTTCAGAAGACTACGTGAGAATTAGACAAAATCCAAAAGCAAGGCACCCTCACTATGTCATTACAAACTGTGCAAATACATCCAGTTTTAATCTTTAATAAAAGGCAAGTGACTTTGATGTTGTCATGTACCAGATATTCTTAGAATGGGCTGTAGAGTACAAGGTAGAGCAGGTTGCTGAAAAAAACAGCAACTGTAGGAATGCAAATTGTCCTTATCACAGAACCACAGAATGGCAGGGGATGGAAGGGACCTCTGGAGATCATCTAGTCCAATCCCCCTTCTAAAGCAGGTTCACCTACAGCAGGTCACACAGGAACGCGTCCAGGAGGGTTTTTAATATCTCCAGGGAAGGAGACTCCACAACGTCCCTGAGCAGCCTGTTCCAGTGCTCTGCCACTCTTGGAGTAAAGATGTTTTTCCTCATGTTCAGGTGGAACTTCCTGTGTTCCAGTTTGTGCTCGTTGCCCCTTGTCCTGTCACTGAGCACCATTGAAAAGAGCCTGACCCCATCCTCTTAACACTCACCTTCTAGACATTTATAAGTGTTGATAAGGTCCCCTCTCAGTCTTTTCTCCAGGCTAAAAAGCCCCAGGTCCCTCATCCTTTCCTCATTAAGAGAGATACTCCAGTGCCCTGATCATCTTCGGAGCCCTCCAATTATGATGTAATGGCAGTGGATTCTTGCTACTTTACTTCTTACTATCAAAGTTTTGAATACAGTTTGATATAAAGTCAGATGCTTTAAAAAAAAAAAAAAAAAATCAATTCCTTAGGAAACTCCACAAATGCATCTGCCAAAGTTAAGGTTATTCTAAGTGGTTTACAATTTTCTGTAATACCAGTCACTGTTGTAAATGATACCAGAAAAAAAGAAATTCGCTAATAACAATGTTTTAAATCAATGTGCCTCAGTAGAAAATTACAGTGTATCATGACATCCAAAGGATGGAATTTATCTGCCAAAAGTCAATAAAGTTCACAATTCTTTATCCAGAGCATTAAAAACTGAGTTTTCTCTTCCCTTGAAAAGTCACATTCCGACCCTCTTCCATGAAAACAAGAGACAAGTATTCGCTTTTCTATGCAGAATGCAAAACTTGGTCATCACCTCAACATTTGGTCTACATGGAGTCTGTCTAAAGATTACACACACAACAGCCACTGGAGCACTTTCCACACCAGATCTAAAGATTTTCAGCCCTTCCAGTTGTGTTTTTGTAGGGTTTAGGGGAGAACTGGGGCAATATTTCTCTTCTCTGTACCTGCACAATCTCCAAAGTTACCATATTTCTGTGTATCTGTTTTACCTGCTGATACAAACAGCCACATCTCTTCAGAGATATGTTTTTGCCAAAGTTGTATGATTCAGTACAGCCCAAATATGCGTGTTCATGGATATGGTGCACACGGAGCAGCTTTCATGTTAGACAGTGACCCAAAGAGCTCCTCATTGTGCCGTTCAATGCCTTAAGGACAGTTTAAAAAATTCAATAATTGCTCTCTAGAAACATTTCTGACACACATCTCATTTTTGTCTCTGCTGTGCCAAAACAAGCAAAAAATTCCTTATGCTTTTAGGAACCAGATTCATACATTTTGGCTACCCATGAATAACCTTAATGAGTATTCACCCAGAGAGCCAAAAAAGATGATCCAGCCACAAATATTGTTTAAAGGAGAGTGCTAGCTAGGAGATACATAACATCCGAGAATTTCACATCAGTAACTGCACATTGACTCTAAAAATGAAACAGCTCAGTGTTTGTGCAAACATTTATTGTCCAAAATCATTTCGGTTCTGTCTTCTATGTCCCACCACCAGAGCTGATGACAGCAAAGAGTGCACAGCATCAAAGACTATGAAGAACCCTGTCTGCAAAGACAGAATAGGAAAGGAGCTTGAAACAACCCTCAGCTGCCAGTGCCCGCTATTCAAAGGTGCAAAGCTTTACCTTAGCACATGAACACTTGACCATGTGAGTCTGGCAGAGCTCCAGGCAGGGAAGAGAGTGACCACAACCCCTCCAGAGGTCTGTGCCACCAGAAGAAGAGGGCATTAGTTCTGTGGTTCTTGGTATCACCGTGCCAGCAGCACCCTTCCCACATTACGGGGAATCTGGTGGCATTGGCCAATGACTCCATGACCTCAAACCCGGGAAATGGCAAACTGTGCCTATGTTGATGGAGCTGTACCTCTCCCAGTTATAAGTACAGCTTTAGCGACAACAGCACTAACAAGCTGTATTTTAATTAAGTCAAATTATGCTAATGTTCCTTAATAATTATTGAGATGGGTAAATCAGGGCTCCTTCGATCGACAAGGAGGAAGCCAAGAAACTTTTATGTTTAAACATAATGAGGCTAAAAAGATCATTAGCTGGGTTTAAAAAAAACTAGCAGAAGCTTGGCCCTTTATAGTTGGTTGGTTGTGTTCTGGGTTCCTGCAAGCACTATTAAACACTAATGAGACTGTGAAGGAGGAGCTTGTGCTCACTTCCGTAGCAGTTGCAGTCAGGAGCTACACCACATTCAAAACAATTGAAACCACTATAGGCACCAACAAAGCATGCCAGGATGAAAGCCACAAAATCACTGTCATATTTGCCACATTAAATCAGTAATCAAATTAAGTCATACACAAGTCCACTGGCTCTGCTGTAAGTTTTTCTTTCTGTTGCTGCTGTTTTCTTTGCCTCTGTTAGAGCAACAACAGAGACATTGGCCTCATTCAAGCCACTGGTGGGTTTGGAGAGAAGAAAAGAAGTAGAAAATCAGTGGGAAGCAAGGATGCATGGATGGATGCCTAAACAGACATAGATTGTACAACCCAGCCACCTCTTGTTCTGCAGCATCATGAGGATACAAAAAGCAATTCTGATTAAATAAGTTTAAAAACAGAAAGAAAGGAGATCATTCCAAAAGCGTCTGGCAGACTTTCTACTCCAGAAAACACACCCCTCAAAGTCAAGGTTGCAGGACCTAGGACTTGTTGAAGTAAGAGGCAGCTGCTGATGTGATGTTACAGGGGGTGCTACAGCAGGAGAGGCACTGCAGCAGGAGAGATGTTGCAGAAACTCCTAGAGAGAGGTGCAAATGTAGAAGCTGGAAGGGAACATATTCCGGTGCCACTACAATTAAGAAAATAGGTTGCACAAAGAATTGAGATTATTTCTGTTAACAGATGATTTTGCTGAAGGGTCTTATATCTTATCAGACTGCATCTTTTAAATTGGAGGTAGAATTTGTGATTAGAAGCAAAGTTAGCACTCCCATTCATGCCAAAAAGCAAGGCTGTCTCAACTAGGAGCTAAAGTCAATCACTTGCAAACCTTTGCCACACCTTCTAACAGGTTTAGTCTGCCCTTAACGCGTACAGCAGATGGAGAGGATACAGCAGTGAGTTCCAATAAGCTTAATGCAAAAAAAAAAAAACCCCACCTTTTGTGGCAAATTCCTCCTATGAGTCAAACTGAGTATGTCCATTCAATACGGTTTTCGATAGGAAAAGTTTTTCAGGTGATGCTGTGGCCAAAGATGGAACGGCTCCTGCTTTTACTGCTCAGTCATTCCCCAAAAGTGGTACATTCAAGTCAAATCCATTGCCTTCTTCTTCACTGATGAGCTCTTGGGCCACCTAGGCAGTCACAGTAGTTTACAGAATAAGCACAGATCTCACCAAGTCTTCATGGGGCATTTTTGTGAGGGCTTGTTTTGTTTGACTTTGTTTTGAATTTTCCCTTATTTCATTTCATTAACAAAACAACATTTGGTTGAAAACTGCCACTTGAAGACTACTTCATAAAAGTACTGCATTTAAGGATGCAGCTGGGGTGCATATGCACACATGGGGTCCTTTCAACACATCATCTGCCAGCCCTAAGCCCATGGGTAGGCAGGAGGGGAAGAGCTGCTGTGGGTGCCCACCATTGCAAAGCTCCCCACAAGGCTTTCAGTGACACAACAGATCTGTCCTGGTGACAGATGTCCTCAGCTTTGGCATGTCAGAGGGAAACAACCACTTTAAACCAGAGCATGACCTCAACAGATGATAACAAAAACTTCTGCCAAAGCCTCTCCTCAAAATTTCCAGCACAAAACACAGGCTCTCATAAGAGAGAAAAAAAAAAAAAAAAAAAAAAAAAAGTTTTCTTGAAAACATAAACATTTCCATTAAAGAATTAAAGCATCAAGTGTAAGTCTCAGCAGTGGAAGCAAATGTTTTAATATGTGGTAGCTTAATCCTTGTGACCCCTTTTTTCCCTGTGAAGAGAATAGGCAATGTTTTAGATTTCATTTACCTTCCTTCAGTAAACCTAAGGCCTGCTTAAACTCAGTTCATCTTTGTCACACACCAGGATAAGTTTAAAGTAGCCTAGCTGAACTTTCTGCTTTTTAGTTTAGACATGCATAAGAAGTTCAGCCATTGCACTGGTCAGACAACTCTTCTTTCCCCAGACTGGTGCCCGAGCTAAGCACTGGCAGCGTTCTGACAGCACTAAGTGGCAACCAGTTGCTTTCAAAGGGGAAAGCCAGTTGGAGCCAGTTTGTTTGCTGGCTGTGTGAGGTCCTAATTCCCTATGTCTCATTGCCCTTTTGTGAGAGCTGGCTGCAGTTGTTCTCTTGACTTGGATGCAGGCCAGCCAAACAGCTGGGTACAAACTGAGAGGTCAGAGCACGGGTGCATCCAGCCTGATACTCTGCCTCCAGAAGCATGACAGGAGACGTCAGTCATGCATGCAAACTCGGCTGCCCTCCTTGCTCCATTCTGCTACACATGCTCCCAGCACCCTCAGGTGCTGTGTTAAGGTTGTTAGAGGATACATGTCTCTTTCTGCGTCCTTTAGTCCTTTAAGTATCTGTTTTCAGACCCATTACCAGTGAAATTGTCTAATCTGTATTTGAATATGCTGATGCCATCTGCTTTAAAGTCTCCCACAGTTTCAAATTCGGAAGTTTTCTACCCACACAGTGGAGTGCTTTTAACCAATTTGAACCAATGTCCTACCAATTTCAATGAGTGCCCCTAGTCCCAGTAGAGGAAGATTTAGTTCTTCTTTAGGCTTATCCACCTCCTTTCTGATTTTGTAGGCTTCAGGCACAGCCTTCCAGCTTCTTCCTCTCTAAGATGAAGTCTTTTTAATATCCAGAATTTCAATATCTGTTTATAAGATATGGATCTTGATTGCTGCCTTCTTTCAAGTCCTTCTTGTGGTGTGGAGACTGGAATTGCACACAGCACTTAGGGTGTGTACATACCAAGTAAAATGATGCCTGTTTCCTTGTTCTCATCAACCTTCTTATGCTGACCAATAGTTTGCTGGGGTTTTTGGCTGCTGCTGCAGCTGTGTATTGAAAGATAATTTCAGAGAGCCTCAACAGTGACTCCAAGATCTCTTTCCAAGTTCAGGATCATGTAGGCATTGGTTAAGATTGTTTTTGCCTAGGTGCATGGCCTCGTATTTATCTACTTTGAAACTCATCTACTACCTTTCTGCTTGCTCACTCAGTTTTGCAAGGTTTATTTGGAATCCCTTTTCATCAGCACATCTGATTACCTACAAGATTTTAACATCACTCTCAGACATGGAGACTTCACTCCCTTACTCAGTTCACTGATGATGTTGTTGGAAAAAATCTGTCCCTGGAAGCACTGCTGCTGATTGTTCTCCGTGACAGAAATCGAATATTAACCCCATTGAAGACCTGTCTTTTGCTGGACAGATCTTCTAGAGGAAAGGAACACTTCTCTTTCCAGATAAAATAGCACCCATTCACACTTACATTCTTCACTGGTCACCACAATACTCTCTACTCAAGGTCTATCGAGGAAAGTGTTCTGTTGAGAGTACATTTAGCACATGGACAGGCTTTTTACTTGTCTCACTTGCACCACTTCCCCAAGGCAAGCAGAAAACATACTGACTTTCCTGACACCAGGTCCCAGCCTCCCAACAGTGCCCTGCTCAGAAAGCTTCTTTATGTGACTCTCAGATCCAGAGATCCTTCTCCCTCAGTGCCCTGACAACACAGCACATCCCTGTATGTACTTCAGCACCTTGCGTAAAAATCAGATCGTTTTGTTTCTCCCACCCACCAGGCAACTCAGAGAAGAACTGGTAAGAGAATGTATCCACAGAAATATTTTCCATACATTTAAAAGTCCATGTGACAACATTTTACCCTTGTATACTCTGCCCTTCTCTTCCCTTTTCCCCATATATTTTTGCTGACATTGTGCTGTTAGTGATAAAAGTGGAATAAAAACCTTACAGAGGTGCTTTGTTTACTTCAGTAAACTAAAATGGTGTTTTATCAGTAGTGCTAGGATAGTTTAACTCAGAATTCAAACTTAAGTTTAATTAGGCACCTTAAGCAGGGACAATATATTGTGTTAAATTTCCCAAATAATATGTAAGTAAGACTTACTTGCATGGTGACTTTTCCGAGGACCATCCCAGGACAAGCCATATCACACAAGCTGGAGCAGCTGCAGCATGACCACAGCACTTGTGTATCTATCCCTTGACAGGTTGTCAATTCATAACTAAATCCTCATTTTTAACTAATCTCTGAACTCTCAGTGGCCTCGTTTGCACTGCCCTGACAGGTAGTGCAGTCTCCCAGACCAACAGGGTTGAAGAACAGCACTCTTTCCATCACAGGGATAGTTCATAGCACCTAAATCCTGAGCAGAAACACTGGGCTCCCCAGCAGTGCCTGAAAGCAAATTGCATCTGGTAATATGTGTATGATGTCCTGATGTCCTCACCTGCTTTCCAGGGCAGTCCACCTTTTGGCTGCCTTGGTTCCCTGCTAGGACAGAAAGCTTTAAAAAAAAAAAAAAAAAAAAAAGCACCGGGCTGCTCCAGCAAGAAGTCTTTTCAGATAAGTGGGCTACAGCAGAGCATGAGGAGCACAGGGAGAGTTGTTCTCCCAACTGCCACAGTTTGAGCACTGCATTTTCCACTCAACAGCACAGTACTTCTGAGAAGCAGTGAGGGGAGTTCAGACTTCTGACATTTGCAAGTGCATCCAGCAAACTGCACATCTGCAGTAAGCAAACTTCCTCCTCCTGTTTGTAAACTCAGAGTAAAGAAAAGGTCAGCCAGGTTTCAGCCTGGCCATGCAGATCTGATCTACTGCTCAAAGCACTAACAAAGAGAATTGACAGAAACCATCAGAGTAATTTTCCAATTTCCTTGGGTCTCTGCTTCATATAGCAGAGAGACAAACTAGCAACACAGTAGAAGGTCTAGGCATGTGCTCTTAAACAGCAGAATTAATAGATAACACGATTAGCAGAGACCAGTAAACATGATGTGTCCCAAAAATAATCTCTCAAGGACTCCACCAGCTAAATTTAAACTATTTAACAAGGATAGCTTGTCTACAGCAGTAGCAGATTAAACTGTACAGGCTTAAGGGCTCAACTATGCAACCTGTGTTTGCATTGAAATTTAATTCCCTTTTGACGTAGAAGGCAGAGACAAAGTCCTCTGTACCACGCAAGCTCTGCGCAGGAAGCCAGCAAGTAATCAGCATGTTGAATAGCGAAGGCAAAACACCTTCCAGCCCCAGAGCTGGTGGCCATGCCTTGGGCAACTAGCTTTAAGGTCTCTCGAGGGCAGGACACAGAGACATAGTCCTTGTCACAGTGTCAGCAGCCACTGTGCTACATCCTGTCCTCCTCAGCAAGACGGGGAAGGTCATTTTAACAAAGATTACCTCATGAATTGCCATTTACTCCCATGTGAAATAAAGTCTATGTGCATACCACATAACAGTTAGTCATGCTACGCTCACACTAGGTCAGATTTTGGTCCCAGAAACAGATGCCCAGATGCTCCAGGCATTACACACAAGGCTTCTGTGTGCAAGACAAGAGCTTGACCCCAGCCCCTCTGTTGGTATGAGAATACTAAGTACTTCAGAGTTACTAAAACTAACTCTAAGAAGGGCTCAGGGAGTTAACATGCCTCACCCAGCTTAGTTTTCAGTGGCAAGAAGGGCACTGAGGGCTCCGCACACACCTTCAAGCCAGCTTAAAGCATGCCATAACATGTTTTATGTAACAGAGGGACCTGGAAGTTTTGGTGGATAACAGGATGACCATGAGCCAACATTGTGCCCTTGTGGACAAGAAGGCAATTGGTATCCTGGGGTTGCACTAAGAAGAGTGTGGCCAGCAGATTGAGGGAGGTTATCCTGTCCCTCTGCCCTGCCCTGGTAAGGCCGCACCTGGAGTACTGTGTCCAATTCTGGGCCCCCCAGTTCAAGAAGGACAGGGAGCTACTGGAGAGAGTCCAGTGGAGGGCTACAAAGATGATTAGGGGGCTGGAGCATCTCTCCTACGAGGAAAGGCTGAGAGAACTGAGGCTCTTTAGCCTGGAGAAGACTGAGAGGGGACTTTATCAACAATGCTTATAAATATCTAAGGGGTGTGTGTCAAGAGGACGGGGCCAGGCTCTTCTCAGTGGTGCCCAGCGACAGGACAGGGGGCAAGAGCACAAGGTGGAACACAGGAAGTTCCGCTTGAACACAAGGAGGAACTTCTTTACTCTGAGGGTGGCAGAGCACTGGAACAGGCTGCCCAGAGAGTTTGTGGAGTCTCCTTCTCTGGAGATACTCAAAACCCGTCTGGACACATTCCTGTGTGACCTGCTCTAAGCTAACCTGCTTTGGCAGGTGACTTGGACCACATGATCGCCTATCATTCTGTGATTCTGTGATTCTGTTCACACGTCAAGTTACAAAACATCCTCCATCAGATGTCTGGGAAGTAGGGAAGAGGGTTATCCCATCCTACCATCAACAACCCTGCCTGACCCAAAATAGAGCCTTTCTGTCCAGGAGAGAAGTGTGGCCCCTTTCTCCCAGGCTGGAAACCTTCCCAACCCCACAGTCTGAAACCAGGACCTCAGGCTGGCTCTGGTATTCTCTACCACTTTAATTCCCCACTTGCTCTTCTGGGTCCCTGGATAACTCAGCACCATGTTGTAGGTTTTTATTCTATGGTTTCACCTAGAGCTACCTTGGCAGCTCCCACTGCCTGCAGCAGGTAGGATGGACGCACACTACCCTGAGGACTGGCTGTCTTCACACTTCATTGCCTTGCCAGTATCGGATGGCTATGTGGTATTTAACTTCCTTATCTTTCCTGAGGCCTCTTTATTTTTTTAATTGTTTGCTTTCATCTAGATAATAAATACTTCTTTTCTTCCTTTTCTTAGTTTATGCGATAGATCCAGTGCTACCAGCTGCCTGCACACCTCTGTGTACGCATTCTCCAACCCTGCACAGGTAGTCCTTGCTTAATCCTGTAAACGCCCTTTAAGATTTGTTAAGAGAGGATTATTGGCCCATTTTAACAGTAAGGAAAAACCATGGCAGAGAGTCAGGGCCCAAGACTACAACTCTGAAACAAACTCAGTCATGACGCCATGGTCACTGTATTGAAGAGGATGCTGTTGATTTCACCCAAGTGAAGAATGAATGACAGGTAACAGCTCTCCGTCTTCCCTGAACTGAACCTGCCTCAGGATCATTTTCCTCTACCCATTGTACACATAAATGGCAGGTGGGCAGCTCTCAGCACTAATTCCCCTAGCCTGGGCATTCAACTAGGCAAGGAAGCTGATTTGCTCCAGGCATGAACGCATTCAGCACAGGACCAGAATAGATTAACAAAGATCAGACTTAGTGTCAGAAAGAGAGAAGCAAGGAGGAGAAAGAAGCCTGAGTGCAGGCACCTATGAAAAATGACTGGGTTTCATCCGAAAAAAATTGTATTCATATATCACATCACCATACCTACTGTAGAAGAAGTTACTTTGATGGAAGAAGTGACTTTAACAGGAAGATTTTCAGTGGTAACATTTACTGACAAGGTGCCTATAATTACTGTATGCCCATAAAGGCTATTATTTTCAAACCAGTACCATGCAGAAGCCCAACTTTCCACGTCTTCTACAATTCCTGTCAGCTCTGAGGGGAAGTGCAGGGTGCCTCTGGGCAAGGCAAGCTTGAGATGCAGCAACGCAGAAGGGGCACAAAGAGGCTGGTCCCTTCAGGCTTTCCTTGAGAGGCAGCCCCACCTTGCACCCCTCGTTCTGATGGAAGTAAGGAGTGCTTGAGAAGGAAAGGGAGGGATGCTTCTAACTACCTCCTCTGTCCTTGCTTTTGCTCAGGTCTCCACAAATGCCACTGGTATCCTTTGAGCTCCAGGAAGACCAAAACTGCCATAAAACAAAGCCAAAACAACCAGATTAACAAAAAAAAAGAACACCACATATTTCAAAGTAAGCAAAACCTTAAAAAAATTTTAAATATCACACCCGGACTGCCAGCTTTATTGCTGAAGCTAAACACAAGTCCAACAAATAAGAGTATTTACAAAGGAGCAAATTAAACATCTGTGGATTTTCAGGACATGTCAGGGTTAGAGCATTACAAATATAAGGCACCGGGTAAGTGGCTTTGCAGCTCGTATTTTCCTTCCAGCTGCTAGGAAACACCCTCCAGTGAAAGAATAGGTGAGAGCCAGTGAAGATTATCCCTTCCCAAACTTACACAGACCTTCAGAAAAAAAACATCAACCTTCATTCTGGAGCTCTGTCTGCTTTTTCAGAGACAGAAGCTGTTGTCTATGGAAACTCTTTGGATTTGGATATTAGGACGTGCCAAAAGAGATAAAAGAGTACCTTGGCAGTTAAGATATTTTAGTCAGAATCATCTGGATGGCTCAAAATCTGTGTGACGACATTCAATGGTAAAAATAGACCTGTAATAGATTCCCCAGAAAATAAAGGGAAAAAAAAAAAAAAAAACATTAGCCTTGTGACAAACTTTTGCTTCTATTTCAATAAACACAGAATTCTGCTACAACAGTAAGAAAAAAATTATAGAAATAAATATATTGTCTTCTCCCAGGATTTTCAAAAGACAAAAGAAATACACATTTCAAAAGAAAATTTTTAAGAATCACCGTAATATAAAAAAATTAACGTGAGACCTATTTTAATCAAGATGTTACAAGAGTCAAGGAGGGCATCAGAACTCCTGTAGCCATACAGAGATCCAAAGAACGTAACAAAACTTACGGTCATGGGTTTCTTTAACCTCCAGACAACACAGGACAGGTATCCTTCCTAACTGGTATATTGTGTTTAATTATTTCAGTGTAGTTTAGCTGACTTCAGTGTGTGAAAATCCTTACCTATGTCTGATGAGACAGCTTGGGTATATCACTACTGTTTGATGGATGCAAATACACAAGCAGGAGGCTCAACCATAATCCAGACTCTGAAGTATTCACAAATAAAACCCAATACCTTTCACCTTCCTTTGTAAAAAGCAGCTATCAAACTCTTCTTTCTCAATCCTAAAGTCATCTCTGCTATAAGGCAACAAAACAGTTCCTAACAGCATTTTGAGCAGCCTGAAATGCTCCAGAATATCAAAAAATATAAAACAATTTTGGGGGTCTTTAGAAATATTAAATGTCTGAAGGTGAGAATATTTTCTTCCTCTTTGCAGCAGCTCTAAGCCCTTTAAGTAATAGAATTAGTTCTGTTCATTTAATATTTGCTATGTCCCTCCACCAACCCACATACAAGCCCATACTGACACCCACCAGCTCTTGTTTTATCAGCTCTTCTATAGTTGAGCAGGACACACCAACCACCAAGACCAGTGTGCTTTGTACAGTGGCGTAAATGACATCTCTGTCTGTAACTCAGCGTGTTTATGTGGCAGAAGTGGCTCCACACTTCTAGCCTTGCCTTGGCAGGCGGACCATTGGTTTATGGTAATGTATTACTTGAAAGACTAAAAGGGGAGGTTTTAATGAAGGACTGAGATAAACCAGCATTAAAAATACTATGATAAGATTGTTTTCACCTGTGCTAGAATTACTGCATTACCCTGGTTCAAACTGTAGGATCTATTCTGTGTAACTAGAGATACAGAAAGCCATCTAAAGAGTCTGTCACAACACTGTCTTTTCTGTGGGAAACAGGAGCAATATTTGTCCTTTGAACATGCAAATAGATCATGACATAGCCCACTGTTCCTGCATACTTGTCTCCTACAGATAGGCCAAGTTTATGCATGGATGTGAGGAAGGAAGGATAGGAAGCAGTAGGGAATATATGGAGAGATAAGTTTACATTAAGAATAGTGTACGCTACTGAGAAAGTCACTGAGCTTTTCCTTACTCATTGTGTTTGGTAATGAACTTAATTGGAATTGAAAACTAAACTTAAACACCCATAAAAATGAACCAAGCTTAAGAATTCATAAGACCAGTTGACTTAGAAGACTCATTTTAAACAGCTTGCTGAAGAGAATAAATAAATAGTTAAGTAAATAAATGCAAGATTCTTAAAAGTAGAAAATTATGTGGATATTGTTAGTTAAGAGAGTTGTTAAGAGAGTGACAAGAGATGGGGGACCTCAGCACTCTGTGTTCCTCATGACACAAGGTGATCACTATGTGCCTGAGAATAGAAAGAAGCTGAGCCACTGCATGGTATCTGACAGAGAAGACTTTACTGTGAAGAAGTACAGCAGTATCCACTGTGGGCAAAGGGCTGTCTGACTAGATTGATCACTAACTTTGGCAATAATTACAACCTTTGGGCTCCTCATCAGTTGTCCTTTGGCAAGATGTTAAGAGTGTCATATTATGTCCGCTTCTTTTGTCCTCCCTGATGGCCACATGTAGTCAGCCACGCATGTTTTCCTGAGACGTGTAACAGAGAAGAGCTGCCTGCAAAAGGGATTTGTCAAAGAGGGCTGGAGGCTGGACAAAACTCTCATTTACTTTGCTTTTCCTTGATATGCTTTATAGACTGCAGGCAAAGGCAACAAGAGAAGTCACTGTCTTAGGATACCTGAGTGCAGGCCGGTGAGTAACTACATAGCATGTATCCGTGCCAAAACCCAACTATAGATCTGGGCTTCCAGAAAACTGGGGGTTTGCCTTACTTATCCAAAAGGTACTTATTCCTACTCACGTGGAGGATGAGCTCACCTGTCCGAGGCACAACAGGTAAGAGGCCACTGCCACATAAGCCAGCTGCAGCATACATCTCTTTCCTTGAAATAGGCACATGTTATTCAAGTCACTGATGTACAGATACATTCATCTGAAAAGAATGAAATACACATTTCATTCGACAACATGCAGTTAGCCCATCGCAGAAAAAAAGAGATTACTTATCCAAAAAGCTGTGGAAGGATCTGCAGCACAAAAAACAGTACTCAAAAATTCAAACAAATCTGAGAAGCTGGGTCTTCAGCCAGAATTTTGCCCTAGTTTAATGAAAACATTTCTATAGTATTTCTCATCATGAACATTAACCTTTGCTTTCACTTCCATAAAGGTGGTGATTTTTATAAGGAAACTAATGTGTAACTAGTTATCAACTAGTAATCAAACTATAGCTGGGGACAGGAATCTGCAAACCTACCACAAAATATCAGTTAGGCATGCCATGATCTACTAGTTTACTTCATAAAGAAATTACAGTGCATTGTCGCTACCAGGGTTTTATGGCAGGTAGGTAGTGTGATTCCATGGGGATAACAGGATGCAGGGGGGAAAGCATTATTTTTTTCTTTACTGAAGATTAATATCTTTAAAAACATGACAAGATAAACAGGTTTAAGAGTCTGAGAAACTTGATAAACAACATGGGTCCACTTCAAAAGATTAATGTGCCATTTGTTTATTATGTAAATAACGCTGTCTGAAAGAGGGAAAAAACATTAAATTCAAAGGAAATATATGAGCTGAAAAAAAAATCCTGCTCTGAGTCAGTATTTATGAATCCTCCTGAAGTCTAGTGAAGCGACCCAACTGATGAACTGAGAGATTAAAATCATGGGGGTTTTTTCAGACTTGAAGAGAAAACAAGACTAAAATTTACAGTTTCATCTGTTAAGTCATGAAAAGGTTAAAACCCCAAGTTTTTAGATTCAGCTGCAATGCAGAGCCCTTCACAACCACGCGAGACCCAGCCAAAGACCATGTTAAGAATATCTGTGGAGCAGACATCTTGACACAGGCCTGCTCAACCAAGATGAATTTCAGCTGGAGCGGGAGATCAAAGAGCGTCAAGGAGCAGGTTATTGCTGTCACTTGCTTCCCTCCTGGCTTCTGAGGGCAGGGCAGTGCAGCAGCAGAGGAAGCAGGCTGCTTACAGGCTGCGTAGGAGCAGCTTCTGCACTCTGGTGCCTCCAAGATCTTGGCATCTAGCATACTGGAACAAAACAAAATCCTAGCCGCACAACTGTCTGAGCGGATAAGAGATAAATCCATGTGCTTCCCTTCTCAAAGGCCAGGTCTGGGGTCTCCAGTGACCATTCTCTGTTGGATGGTGGTACACACCAGCAGGTTTCAGGACTCCCATCCCTGCATCATGACAGCGAACAATCCTTCTATCACTCCTATGCCCAATCTGCTGCTCACCACAGTTTCTGTCCATTGCCCTCTATATTGCATGTTATTCTCTTTATTCATACCACTCCCTCTCTTTTAGTCCATCTTCCCACTCGAAAACAATTCTTGTTTATTTCTTTTCTCCAGGTGCCTATCCCACCACTTCTTTGGCTGAAGTAGGGTGGGGCTGGAAAACAGCATTTGTGATGTTAACATACCCAAGCCAAAACAAAATTTTACAACTTCCTTTGCAACAATTAATAGCCTTTATGAAGACTAAAATGCCACCCTGAAACACTGAATGTAGTGATAAGCATTAAAGGCCACCAAGGCCCATGTGAGTGCAGTCTGCCCAAGGAAAGGACTTTCCTTCTCAAGGGAGGTTCAGGTTTACCCCTATGTGCTACAGACACAGAGCAGCTTCTGGGACCAGCCCCAGCTGATGGCTGTCTGTCACCCGTGCTGGCAATACCATCAAAACTGCCACCCTCACTCCGCCTTTACTTCTTCTGGTGCCGACACAATTGGTGGAAAGTAGGATATTTATGCAGCAGCAGCTTTCCAACATCTGGACATATTTATTTTCTTTCTTGACATAGATTAGTAATGAAAAGGACCAGCTTTTAGCTACGGGTTGAGAATGTGGCGGTGAAGAATTATTTTAATTCTAGATTAATAACCAGCTGAGGTTAAATTAAGTTGCTTTATGGAATTCACATCTGGAAGGCAAAGATACCTGCTACCACAGCTAGCTTATTCCTGAGGTAATGGGGTTGCTTGTAATGGGAAAATCATTTTTCCCACCCTCAAAATTTTCCACGGAAAACATTAAGCAGTTGAAGAAAGAGTCATACATGTCCTTTCAGGCTTCAACAAAATTTTCCTATTCTTTTTTTGTTTTCATTGTCTTCTTTTTGTTTTCTTCATTATATAAAATAGCAGTCATCAAAATCCAGATATTTTCCATCTCTATTGAAAAACCATCTCGGAAAGGAAACAAGCAATCATTCTCAATACTGGATTCAAAGGTTATTGTGCTGGCTCCCTGGTTTTCTGCTTCTGTAAAGACAAACACACCTTAAGTCCACAGTGACAGCCACATGGTTTCAAGATGACTGTGCAGGGAACTGTAAGCAATAAAATAACCATAAGAGGAAGAGGAAAAAAGTTATTATTAAACATCTAGGTTCTTAGAAAACAGCAGTTATTTCTAAAAATCGTATATAGCCACTGACAAAGAAAGAAAAACTTTGTGCAGAAAATACTTCCACTAAGTTGGGACCTACAGACATGTAGGGCCCACCCAGACACCAGAGAATTCCCTTGAGATTTTGTGCAGGGATTCAACATCCATATTTAAAAATACCAGGTAATTTTCACAGCCTCCTTGACTTATTGTCCCCATTTCATAGATAGAGATCCGAGGATATTAACTGACGCCTGAGATCTGTCTTGTGTTTAGCCTACATGTCATGACAGCCACTGTAGCAAATAAATGTTTTTAAATGTAAATGTCCTTTGCATAACATTTTAACTCCCCTGGCTATGAAACGCAGTCCAAGTTAGTGTAAAAGAAGCCAGATGCATATGGATGCAAAGAAAGAAATGAGGGAAACAAACAAATATGGTTGAATAAAGACAAATACGCATAAAAATGAATTGTATTTTAAGGTTTTGAGCAACAACATTAAGATCCAGCCATTAAAATTCACAGCTCAGAAAAAAAAACCTGCATTGAATATCATGAATTTAAAATACAGAGTCAAAAATGCAAAAGCTGTGATTTTTTCAACAGCTATAATGCAGTTCTCCTATACATCACGATGAAACACGGCATGTATATGCAATATTGCATTTCATACGCATTTCCATTTCCCTGTATAAACAGTCAAGTTTAGGACTGTGACAGCAACTCTAATCAAATAGCTCGGTTTTTAAAGTCCTTGAAAAACCCTTCCTCTTATTACTCACTATTCCTTTAAGCATACATTAACTTTCTTCTTTAATGCTACATTTCCATAATTGCCATGGTCCCGTTCCTCCCCACAGCGGCTTTCCTTATTTCTGATTAAACCAGGAAATCTGGGAAACAAGAAAACCTGTAGAAACAGGTCCTCTGGGGGCTTCATCTGAGTTGCACAATTTTCTGTTTGCTTTTTTATTTTCCTTTTCCTCCTGCCTTCCAAGCCACATTTCTGTCTAAACACTCACCCTCTGCGGCCAATGTACTGAAAGCCTCAGGATCAGCAGGATTGTAGATGGAGCTGAGATACTTGTTTCCTTCTGCATCTAACACACCATTAGCTGCACTCAGTGCTGGCCCTCACCTCTCCTTCTAAGATTTTGATATTTTTCACTCCGTATCCCTGGCATGTGTCCTTAACTCTGGCCCTTTCCCTACTTTCCAAAAACCAAAAGCAGACTGGCACTTTAGTTTGTTGCTCTGCACACAGAGCAGCAAAGGAGAGGGAAATACAAAAGCATTCAGGAAACACTTTCCATCACACATAACACTTATTCATCCTTTGTATCACACAGAGAAGATCTCATCTTTTTGTTTACCTAAGTAGCCAGGGGAGAAGGATGCAAGCAGCAGCTTTTGCAAGCCAACAGGCAGGGAAGCTGGACAAAGCGTGTCAAAGCCCAGAGAGCAACCTTCCTCCTCCAGCTATGGACTCTCAGCTTTGTTCCACAGCGCCTCAAAACTGGTCATTTTTCCAAGCACTCACTGAGTGTGACCAGTCCTATTTTTGCCTTGTCCCCTCATCTTTGGACTCTGCCCAGCAGGGTTGCACACTCCAGAGCCACCCAACATGGTAAGCATCTCCCCATTATTGTTTTGGGACACATGAGGGTATTAGACTCACATTTCACATTAAAAAAGATGTACCTGCTTTCAGTAAGTACAACCCAACACGTTGGCATAATCTCTATTCATTGCAATGCACTTTTAAAGGAAACCAATGCATATTTTGAGTGAGACACAGACACTAGCATTGCACTTCTGTTCAATGCAGGAAAAAGTGCAAGTTAGCGCAGGCACACACAACAGGGGAATGTTTTCCCCACAGTTTTGACCACAGTAAGGTCTGCTCTTCAGCATCAGTCCCCGACAACAGTTTTTCTATTCATTAACCCCCTCCCCACTCCCTGTATAGCGTCCTGCTGCATCTCCTGTGCTGTCACTTTTCCCTACTCACTTTCCCCACCTGTGTTTAAAAGACAATTTTATTTTTTTAAGTGACAGCTGAAAACACCTCTCTCATACTGGATTGGTGCCCTGCCAGCCCATTATGGTGACAAGATCTGCATGGGACATAGCAGCAGACTTGAGCTATTCCTGCCTGTCCCCCAGGCCCCCAAGACTCACAGGACTGTACCCACACAGCCACAAAACTTGCTGAGTCCCATGTGCATCTCTGGTCAGGGCTCAGCTCTGCACTACCGCGGTCATGTCTTCCTAACCAGCACCATCTCTCATGCATCCCACACATCACACATCCTCCACACTCACCTCGCATGCTCTCGCACATGGGTGAGATGGGAAATCTGCCTGTATGCCCCCTGTGCTTCTCTATCACAGGCTGCACACCCTATCTACTCCCTGCACCTTAATCTGGTCACCTCTTTCACCTAAACTTACATTTTTGTTCACATGGCTCTCTTCATTACAAAAAAATCACATTTGTTCTTCAATTAAAACACTTCTCTGTCCTCCAGAACTTCTCCCCCAACCCCACACTTCTGTTGCCCCACTTCCACCCTGAATTTGCACTCTACTTCTGTATATTTGTGCCTACCTTTTGTGTTGTTTGTATCCCATCTCATAAATTCAGGTTGAAAGGTTGTAAGGACAGATTGCTGCCTAAATTATAGGCATTTCTGGGTTAATTTTATTTGGGACTAGAAAGACACATGCTTTTTATTGGATTTTTAAAAGTTGTTTTAACTCAGAGAAAATATTTAGTCATAACTCAATAACTCAATTAATAAAAAAACCCAGAAACTTAAAATGATTACTACCATAGGAGCCAAAACACAGTATCAGCAAATACAATTGCAGTGCACAAGGTAATATGATTTATGAGAGATTATAATCAAAAAGATGGATCATCAGGCTGAAAACTAACAGAGCTTTTGCAGGGAATGATAGCTACACTCTACAATACTAACCAGTTTAGTCACCCAGGAAAACTATTACCCCTAACCACTGCATTTCCACCATTATGTCCATTTACATATTTGTTGAAGAAACTATATACCAAATTACATTTATGTTCTACATTGCACCGCAATCATTTGTAAATACTATTAGTCTCTAAATATGCCTCAATCCCTCAAGGCATGGCCTAACCGGAAAGTCCCTCAGCTTCAAAAATGGATCTGAAAGCGAACCATAAACTGCAAGATAACAAGGGCTTTGTGACAAAAACTCATTTGAAATTTTAGGGTTTTAAAACAAAATAGTGTTTAGGCTTGAGAGCAAACTGCAATTCAAGAAATGACACATGCATAAATAACTGCATACAGCATCTGACAAGTTGCACATGAACACATACAGCTTCTGCATGGAATCCTAAGGAGAATTGTATTTTTCAAATCCCTATATTAAACCCAGAAATATTTTTATTATCAATATTTATGGGTAACTTTTAGGAAACGTTGCCTAGAAATACATAGGGCATAAATTGTGTACTCAAGTTGTGGAACAGTCGCACAAGGGGAGCAATTCTAGAGCAATGCCATTAATCTCAGATTTGCAAGCAAAGCACAGCAGAATTTTGCCCTGAATAATTCTTTTTCTATTTAAATAAAAAGTCTCCTTTCTTACCAAGAATTTCACATGTAATTTTGATGTGAATATAAAACTATAAAAAAAAATTTCAACATCATTTTTAGACTACTATGCCCTGTTCTGTGTCCTCCAGTTCAAGAAGGACAGGGAACTACTGGCAAGAGCCCAGCAGAGGTCTACAAAGATGATGAGGGGACTGGAGCATCTCTCCTACAAGGAAAGGCTGAGAGACCTGAGGCTTTTTAGCCCAGAGAAAAGAAGACTGAGAGGGGACCTTATCAACACTTACAAATATCTAAAGGGTGGGTGCCAAGAGGATGGGGCCAGGCTCTTTTCAGTGGTGCTCTGTGACAAGGGGCAATGGGCATAAATTGAAGCACAGGAAGTTCCACCTCAACATGAGGAAAAACTCTTTACATTAAGGGTGGCAGAGCCCTGGAACAGGCTGCCCAGGGAGGTTGTGGAGTCTCTGGATCTCACAGATCCCTGGAGATATTCAAAACCTTCCTGGATGCAGTCCTGTGCAATCTGTTGTAGATGAACCTGCTTTAGCAGGGGGATTGGACTAGATGATATCCAGAGGTCTCTTCCAACCCCTAATCATCCTGTGATCCTATGATTCTGTGATCTCTTAATACAACACAGCGCTGTAGTGTCATTTACCTTCAGGTTTCCTCAATGTTTCCAATATTAAAAAAAAAAATAATTAATGGGGTTAGATGAGAGCTTTGCCTGAAAAAATACCTCGCACCCTAAGCTTTGGTGTAAGAAAAGTCAAGCCAGAAGCAATGTATTTTCAACAAAATTCAAAAAGATTATGTTATACGTATATAGCTCATATTTGGATTATAGGGATATAAAAAAGCTGCTTTCGCATGTGGTTTCAGTTAACAAATGGAAATTCTTAGGGCTGTAAGTTAAAGCATAGATGAGACATCAGGCTCACATACACTGTGAGTTACTATATCAAATAATTTAGAGTCACCAGAAAAATGAGAAGACTCCAAATTTGACCAAGATTCTCTCTTTTTTCTTGTCTGTTGAGTCTATGCAGCTCCTTGAGGACAGGATGATACAATGCTTGGATGGTAACTTTCAGGGAATTTTGCAGAGGTTAAAAGCTGCAGCCGAACCCTTCACACCCCACTCCTGCCTAGTAATCTAGCAAGGCCTAGGATCAATGGCATTAACACCAAGGAGGGTAAGCAACCCCAGCCCATGCCCATTGCCTCCACACACCACCCATGCAGCCTCCCAAGTGACTCTTCTCCCCATGAGGCAGAACTGCAGCAGTGCTGACACCACTCCCATCTCATGCGAGTCGACCCACACAGGGTTAAAAACAAACCAAACCACGGGATGTTACTGTACTGCAACGCAACAAGAAACATCTGCCACAGGCACTTGGTGCCTTGGTCCCAGTGCAGAGACCCTGAGATGGACAAACACCACCTGAAGGCACCAGAAAGGCATCGGCAGCTTCAGGGTCAGATCCCTGGCATATTCCACGCTGGTCACAGCGCAGACAGCTCTGAGAAATGTGCTGTGCTGCAAACTGGGGGAGGTGAGCAGGAATGCATGACTTAATGGTTTATTTATGTTTATTCTAAAGAGAGCAGGTGAGTGTTTTGCCAGTTTTACAGAGCTCAATCTGAAACCTCCCCACTACACCCCATGCCTAACTGCACGTTGCTATTTTTAGCCCACTGGATGTAATTAAATGGGAGACATTGCTGGTTTAGGAGGAAAAACTGATGGATTTGAGGCATTTCACTCACGAAATCCTACTTCTGTATGGAAAATGTAGGAAGTCCTGATAACCTTCTCGGGCAGCAAGCATCAACCAGCTGCTTCTGGCTCCAACTTCCCTTGTCAGTGCTGAGACTAGAAGATCCTTCTTCTAATTGGTTTTCAGGGCCACCTTACTAATTAGTTGTCTATATTTCTTCTTTTATAGGAGACTGGTTTATACTTCTGCTTCTCTTTTTATGCTTCTTTTCTGGGGTGCACTATTTTTCACAAATTGCTGCTATAGGGGAAGAAATGTTTCTGTGACTGCAAGAGCACTTCGTTCTGGGAAATAGCCTATCAGTCTCTCTGGCTACATCACTACATTTCAGTAGGGTTTCAACAGACTGCTAGCAATGCTTTTAATTAGCTTAAAAACAAAAAGGAATGGAAACATCTCAAAGAAAACAGCAGAGGGAGAAGGACAACAATGTCCTCCTTAGAAGTCTCTGTAAAGCCCGAGACAACACAGTACATATCAATGACTGTTTGCTTCCAGAAAATCCCTGAGTCTCGGAAGTAGCTCACATGCCACGAAGTGACACCTGAGGTTATCACCCCACTCCATCTTTTATTGAAGAGTACAGGAAACAGCTAAGTAAGGCTTTTTAACTACTCCATGTACTTTGAAGCTTTACAGGATTTAAACAATCTTTTTTCCGCCTCCAGCTCTATCACCTACCCTTTGAAATGGGCTCATTTCTAGCAAAAGCCCTCAGCTGCTTCCGGGTCCATCTCACCTGGACTTTTGCGGACACACAGCCTCAAAAGATGCACAGCTCAGCAAGTGCCTCTAGCCATGATGAGGGACCACCACAACACCAATCTACACTGAGACAGTTTGTAGGGGAGCTGCTGACCTCTAAGGACGAGCTGGTAATACCCAGTCTAAGCTTCTCGCTTGATCTTGGTCTAGCTTCTTTTTTACCTTTTGAAACGCTCAAAATCATACAACCCAAGTAAGTTTCTGTAACTTCTTCATTCTTTTATGAAAATAAATCTCTATTATTCTGGTCAGGAAAAAAAAAAAATTCTGTAGTTATTAGTATGTGTTGTTTGACTGTCACAGGTATCACTGATGCATTACGAGTTAATGGAATTAAGAGGAATGGGAAATTATGATTGAAATACGTATCAGAGTTATCACCAGCCATAAATCACTAAAGGAAAACGGGACAGTCAATGTTTTCTGTGTAGAAATGTTAAGGGACTCAGAGGTGAAAGTGGCATTTCTTTACCTATCCATATCCTACTCCCATGGGTGCTGGTATCACTGAGGCCAGAGTTTGTTTTAGGAAGTTTCTGTGCCATTTACTCTTTACATCCAAATGTTTTTAGCACATTAGTGGGCAGCTTTTAGCAAGGAAATTCAGTTATCTGCAAAGGGACTGGGCATCTCCCTGAATCTTTCTTGCAGTCATGACACCATCCAGACAAAAAAAAAAAAAAAAAAAAAAAGTACAAAAAAGATGTTTCATCTGCAATATCTGAGCATGCGAAAAAGTATCAATTGTTTCATGGTGGCTGAAGAAAGAGGATGAACACGCTGCTATCAGTGCCCAGAGGTGAGACATACTACCAGGAACACTCCATGATTTTCATCTTCCAGTTTCTGATCCTGAACTTCCTGGACCTGTCTCAACGCTCCCACCACGCTAAATCCATTTGTGTCACATTAAGGGAAGAAATATTGAAGCTTCAGACTATGATCTGTAGGCAGACCTATCACCAAGAAATTATGTCCAGGAAATATGAGCTTGCAAGTTTCTCATGTTCAAAGGAAAATTTTAGCACAGTAAGTGAGGGAAGTGAAAAATTGATTTAAAAATTAATTTGGAAATTTAACATTTTCTTCAAGTCTCTCCTAAAGGAATTACAAGATGCTGCCTCTCACTGATGTGCAGGTCTTTTTCAGTAGGTTTCATCAAGGACTTGCAAAGGAGAAATATCAGAAAGAAAAGGAGTGTCTGCAAATTCAGATCCTGTGTACGTGAAAGATCATTAACCGCCACCTAGTAAAGAATACCTGTACACAGATTAATGTAAACAAGTGCCTGCTTGGTCAAGCAGCTGCCAAATGTTCTCATAGTTATTGCAGTCAGAAAAACTCCCAGGGCAAAATGTGGTTAAGGAAACATGCGAGAAAGTCTAAGGAGAAAGCAAAAGGAAAACAATGCCTGAGGTGCTGCAAATAAAGGCTTGCGGGATTGGAAAAAAGGCTGAAAACTGGAAAGGTTAAGGATCACAAATTAATTTATGCAGAAAGCAGCTCCAGAGGCTGTCATCTGAACTGACTGGCTGGCAGTGCTTTTGAAGAGGTACTTCATTCATCTGCTATAGCACTGTGGTTTCCTGGGCCAGCAGCATGGGCTTTCACATTCATCACCTGGACCACGGCACAGAGCTACCAAAAAACAGGCCACGGCCTTTGGACTTTAACAAAGCACCCAAAGATCAGGATGCTGAGGCTGGCATTGCCACACCACGTGCTCATACAAGCTGTTAAAATGTATGTCCATGCAATTTTGAAGGACAGGGTTTGCTATACAATTTTTGGATGAACAAACCCTCATGGTCTTCATGACAAGTATTAAATGACCAATTCAATAGCCATTTTTTAATCACGGCATAAAAAAACTCAGGTGGAGTCCTTCTCCATAGCAAAAAACTCAAATGTAAAGCCAGATGATGACAGGTACTTGAAAGACAGATACTTGAATGGCAAAACAAGCAAGTAAATAAATTAACTTGGGGAGTAATATTACAGTAAATCTGCAGCAGTGGCCATATGCTGTGGGTTAACATCTGGCATTCCTTCTGCCCCACAGTCAGTGAGATTGCAGGGGATGGAGTTAAGGGTGGTTTGAGCCAGTTTTCTAGATCACACCACTTTTGTCTCTGGACCTTTGAAGGTTTGGTATTCCTTGGATTTATGTTGGGGTCACATATGTATTGTTCAGGACGGAAGAATTACATGTGTCAAGGTGAGGAGCAATGGGCAACTCCTTGTGACCTATTCATTACATCAGATATGCACAGACCTCCTGATCTGTATCCATCACAGCCATAAGGCTGAAGGTTTGGACAGTCTCTTCCACTGTTTAAATTTCTGGTCCCATTAAATTTGCTGAGGGATTTTTAGAGCCTCATTTGAGCAGTTATAGAGCACAACAACTTGCACCAGAATTATTTTTGGTTGTCTATTCTCATAATTCTCAGAAAAAAGAAAAAACATAATAATAACAGGTCGTGAGATCATTGGTTTCCCTTCTTCCCCCTACGCACACAAACTGTAATTCTTAGTTAAGTTTTTTCTTAATTCAGATATGCTTTTCTCAGCTTTTACATTAAATGGAAAACTCTTCCTTCCTACCTGGGCAGAGAGAAGGAGGGTGACATTCAGGAAAGCCTAGTGTTTAATCAGAGGCAGACCTACTGACAAGGAGGTGAAAATTGTGAAAAAGACACAGATGGTGAGATGTCAGCCCAGGGATGGTGGTTTGCAGAGGTGAAACAGGGGAGACAACACAGGGCCCCAGGGTCTCCTTCTCAGTCAGGCTCAGCACATACAGCTGACACCTGTTTTCAAATGACAAAAAGCAGGTTGTATGCAAAACTCTTTTGAAAATCTAGTCCCAGAAACGTTGCTGCTGAAAACCTCTCCCTCAGCAGGAACTGGGCTTTCCTGAAAGCCTGGTCCTAGTTGCATCACTGAGCTGGATTTATGGCACAGGTCATCACTACTGCAATACACCCATAAAAACTGCCAAAACAGAAAGGCCAAAACAGACCCAGCTGGACCCTACTGAGCAGCATCCTCAAACACATACCAGTCCATTGAAGTCAAACTACTATCTGGAAGGTTTTTGTCATGGTGCTGTTTGAAAATTAATTTCAATCCTCTCCATAACCCCTAGCAAATCATTTCTACTATTTCTTTTTCAACTTATTTTCCTCTGACCCATCCCTTTCTTTCTTTCCTTCAACTCTCTGTAGTCTCCTCTTCACAAGTCTCTTATTTAGGCACTTTTGAAATATCTTCCCTGAAATTCTGTAGTCAAAATCTCAGTCAGACCAACAATAGTGTCCAGAAATTGGTTACGGTGTGTATCTGAGAGTAAGATATAGTCCAAAAGATGCTTTGCAGAACGGCATTACTAAAGCACGAAAACAGTGTCAGCACAGCAAAGATTGTCAGACATGCTGGGAAACCAACAGAGGTTTACCTGGGTAGATGTGATGGCGTGAATATTGACATCTGATTGAGCAGACTGGACACTTTATATGGACTTACATGTGTTAATGTTGTATAGCTAGCAATTTCTCTTCCAACTTCATTATCTCCATTCTCCAAAACTAAGAAATCCCTCTAAATAGAATAAAACTCTTCTCCTGGGACCCAAATCCAACATTTACCATTCCTGAAAGTATTACAGGACTTGGGACAAGTAGCAACCCTGTCAGGTCTTCGTCACAAAAAAGCTAACAGTCTATTTTTCCTCCTTTGTACAAAACACAGATTCAGATACAGCACTGCAGAGACATAACAGCAGGGCAGGATGGAAGCCACAAGTGACACTTGGTCCCACTCCTGTAAAGTACTAAAAGATAAGGATGCTGCCATAAGCATCAGCTCTCCCCATGCTTTAACATTACAGCATTACAGTTTAGATGGAATAAGAAGATATGACGGCACATCAGAACAGGCCAGCCAGAAAGAAAACATTAGATTTTCTGCAATTTTACTAGAGCTACATTAGGACAAACTACTCAGTAAAACAATTCCCATACTCAGTGGGACATGACTACAAAAGGGAACATAAGCGGCTGCAAGACTTACCCATGAGATTTGGAAAGACCTTGCCAGTGCCAGGCCAGCACAGGGCAGGAGGACTCCCTGTGCATAGGCAGGCTCCATCAGCCTTCTCCTCAGCTCTGCCCTAAAGATTTTGACAGCCACATTCAACTCCGATAGCACAGAGGCAGGATTAATATTTTACTGTCTCATGTGAAGACAAAATCTAGTCTGACTTATAAATACTTTATTAAAAAAACATGTTCTTTATGCTACTACAAAAAGACCCAACGTCTGGTGCAATTAATCCAAAAGGCCTGTCCTGAAATGACCTAAGCTGTGAGTCCCAAAACACTGCTCCAGCTGCCTAGTGGCATTGCGACCATGGTTACTGGCACAGATACAAACCAGCCTGAGACTCAGGAGAAAGCTCAGCATTTTTTGGACTTGATCTTAAGGACCTTCTCCAACCTAAATGATTCTATGATTTGAGAAGACCTTGGAGTGGAATAGAGATCTGCTCTCACCATTGTTGCTCATTCCTAGGAGGAGGGAATGCTGATATATTTCAGTTTGGTTTTGCATAGTGTGACAACCTTGGGCATCTATTGAAAGATAGTGTAACTTAAAAAAGGAACTGTTGATGGAAACAAACAAATAAAAATCAGGGAGAACAGACTGTAATGCAGGAAAAAGTATTCATGTGTCTCAAATATCCTTAAAATAACAGTTAAACATGTGCGGGTGTGATGACCTCTAAAAGCAGTAGTATAATAAATAATCTGATTGTTAACGGAATATGAAAACAGGATCCCAAGAACTAAACAAAAACATTGTGCCACTTAGGCAAAACAGCTTTTTCATAGAGACTGTAGGGAGAAACTCTCTCACATGGTCCTTACAAACAGCAGCATCCTCGCAGCTTTTATCAGCAGGTGGTGGGAAGTAGCAGGGGTATGTGCAATGGCAGAACAGAGTTTGGCAAAGGCAGCACTGACACAAAGCACAGTGGTATTTTAAGTTTTATTTCTATATTTGCCATGCAGGACTTGCCACTACAAACAAGGAATAAAAGTACGGATCACATGTTGGTAGCACCCTTGATGAAAACAGAATAAATTACAAAGATTAGTCAGCCAAGTTTAGAGGTTCTCCACAAACAACAAACAGTGGTACAACCAAGAAATGCCTGGCTTAGCTGAACAGCTGGATATGGCATTTGTTACTTCCACTACTACAGCTTGCAAAATAAAATAAACACATAGAGTCATAGAAAGATTCAAGCTGGAAAAGTCTTTGGTATGTCATTTAGTCAAAGCTGGGTCAACGTTTTGCTTTGTAACACCAAACTGCCATATTCATTATGAGAAAATTTTGTTCTCTAAAAAAAGCCAAAAAAAAAAGCCAGCTTTCTCTTAGCCCTTAATTCTTTTCATCTAGTCCCATAATTCATGACAGATTCATTACCTTTCTACCTTCTCCCAACTGAACAACATTTTTAGCTCTCCATTCTCATGCTCTTCCTTTTCTTTGTGTTCTGAAGTATGTCACAAGAAAGTGTCTCACTCATCCATCCATTCAAGAACTGTTTTCTACACCTCAGCTATCTTTTGAGCAGGAAACATTAACTCTCATCTTTCCTACTCTTTAAAACCTAGACACCATAAAGGGATGGAAAAAAAGGAAGACTACTTTCTATGGTATTGGCTGGAATCTCATGCTCAGTATAGGGCACCCCAAAAGAAAAAAACTGAAGGAGGATTGGTCTACAAGTATAAGACATTAAATAAAAGACTTTTACAAAGATAAAGGGAATATTTTTTGGTTTCCATGCCTTGATTGTTAGGACAAGGAGCAATGAACATTCCTCTTTTTTTGTCTAAGGCCCCATCCTGCAAGAGAAAGTAACTGAAACTGAAACTAATTAATGTCTGGAGGGTCTTGTCAAAAATTCAACAAATACCAGGTTTTCCTTCTTTTTCTATGTAGTTAATATCATTTGCATTCAAAAGCATGTTACTTATAATTGTACAATTCACCAAACAGGGTAGAGCCATCACTTGTAACACTGGAAAAGAAACAGTAGCTCCTTTAGAGAACTTACGTACTGAAAGGTACACAGGTTAAAGTACACATTTAGTCTACATATGTGGAAGGTAAAAATAAAGCTGTGGGAGAAGATTTACACAGATATTCGGTTAAGAATTCAGGGTGGAACAGTGCATCTGAAATAATATGTGCAAAGATGAAAATAAGATATTTAACTTAAACCAAAAAATTTTGGTGCAGAGAAAACCAGTTCCATTTGCAATGGAATCGGTGCCCAGTGTAAGGAGGTTCTGTTGGACCAAGGCTGCTGGGTGCTGCCCCAGGGCAATAAAAAGTAGAGTAGCAGGAGGAAGACCTACCTTCAAGTACAGTTTAGTGTGCCAGGGAATGAATACAAGGCCTTACAGAAAGCATGCAGTTAAGTATTTCAGGCTCCTCAAAATGAAGACAGACATTGCTCTGACAGGTGGGAGTTAAGAGGACATTTCATGGGAAATCACACAGAAGTACCTGTGGAGAGAAGCGTCGCAGCTGGTGTTACTGCTGCAGCTACTGTGATAAGAATAGGGATTAGGGAACAGATATATGCACATTTCAGTTGAATAAATCTTGGCCTTTCACTTTTCATAACTTCAGCTCCAGAACAGGTTGGATTAGAAATATGCCTCCACGGTGATCTCAGCACAGCTCACTTCATGAGTTATAGACTGGTGGAGTGCTATAAAGACAAAGTCCTACAGAATTATATAGCGGCAATGCAACAGGCCAGTGCAGACACTTCTCAAGACAAGCAGCATTGCCACAGAGCAGCAGAAGCCCTGGCCAGGCTGGGTGGGCTGGCTGGGCTCTGCTGGGAAGGTCTCACAATCCCTTGCAGGCATGGACAGACAACCCAGAGTGTGACATGGGACAGAGCCTCTTCTGCAAGCACAAAAAAAAATCAGCCCAGTAGGAAAAAAATACACAAATTTATTTAAGTGCTGAAAATGATCTTTCTTCTGTTACAATTTTTTTTTAGAGAGAGTATTTAAAGAGAGCATGGTTTTTAACTGGTGATAATAGCTCCCTGCTGATAAAAGCTATCTGTGGCATACTGAGCAGATGGCAAAAAGCAACAACAATCTGTTTCTCCTTATGTCTGCACTATAGCAGCTTAGAAAGCTGGAGCTTCTTGTACAGGTGAGTTTTCAATACCTTTTCTTCATTCTTTTCTCCCCCTCCCTCTTCCTAACACATTGCACAATGAATTCTATCACTCTAGTGAGCTATAAAATATTTCTGACCATGTATGAATGAAATTGCAAGACAAAGAAAGAACACAAAGAAGCCAAGCTATCATAAGGACAGGGAGAAAAAGAGAGGGGGAGAAAATTATGTGCACATTGAATTTGCCTGCTGTTTCTGGGCTGGAAAGTGGAGGAAGAGCCATGAACAATTTATTCCATAAATCGAGATGTCTTCCCTCTTCTCACCCCAAAGTTATTCACAGGCACAGCAGTAAGTGCAGATATACTGTAAATACATTGCAACCCACTAATTGATTGAGATTCATTCATGCCAGACTGCTACAAAACATCCAGCACACGATCATCCATGTCAGCATCTCTCTAGCAGTGATCCCTGGACTACACCTGGTTTGCCTGCAAGATGGTAAGGAAACCTGCAACAAATGGCTCTCACAAATGCACATACTCTGGCAAGAAAATAAAATGAGGGGGGCTAAGTATAAGAAATAATTAAAAACTGGTAGCATCATCCCTGTTTATCAGACAGAAAAAACACATGAGAACAACACAAAATGAAAAGAGTCCTTGGACTTCTTTAAGGCTGGGAGTTCCTTTGACTTAAAAAAACTAGCGAATAAAACCGCAAGCTCAGATAGAGAAACAGTGCTGTAAATCAAGTGTCATTCCTCCATTTCCAGGCTTGAATGTCCTCACTTTTATCAGCAGGAGGAGGCCTGCCAGCTTACAGAAGCTCTGATTCATTTGCAGAGCAAAGGAGGAAGCTTTTTTGGCCTGCTTTCTAACATCCTACAACTCGTATGTGCTGAAAAGGTACTGAGGAGCATTTATAAGCATTTGAAATATGTCCAGATAGTTATCTGAAAACAGTCACGTACATTATCATTTAACTATGCTCTTTGCAAAACGAATCAGAGCAACAGCATTCCTTAAAGGAACAGCACAAAAAGGCTGCCCTAGATTTACCAGATAAATGTCCTATATCCCAGGCTTTACAAGTTAGTACATACATACTGGAAAATAAAAAAATATTAAGAAATAGTGCCAGGAAGGAAATCGTTTAAAAGCTGTTTCATCTCTCAAAGAACTTACTAGGGTGCTTGCTGTCAGAAAAGCTCAGTTTTGCTACCCGAGTGATGAGGCAAAAGCTTGCCTTTGGGAGCAGGGAGGGGAACGGGAGTGACAGGGTGGGAAGGAGGGCATGGGGAAACCCTGGAGAGAAGGGGTCGGAGGGCCTGCATTGCCCTGTCTGAAGAACCATGCCCACTCCCCTACATTTCTCTTTGGCTTACACAAGTCAGGATGCACAACCACAACTCAGTGATGCAGGCAGCACTGCTGCCTGTAACTACACATTTCATCAGTCAGGCCCCACATAGATTACACAAGATATCCAGTAATCTGACTTACACAGGGAAGAACATCATGTGTACAACTACATTTTTGCTGTGGCCTTAACTATGAAAAGGTTTTCTCACAGTGGAGTGATAGCAACACTCCAGTACCAAACTGAAAACCTGTTTCAGTGAACTATAGTCTGTGGTAACACCCCAATATTCCCAGTGTAATTATACCGGGTAATAGTCACATGCAGAATGGGATTCATCTCCCTCTAATTTAGACACCTGAAGCACTAATCATGCTTGAGTACTTTCACAGCAAACAAAAAAAATACTCTTGTGGGCACCAACTTTAGGGAGTCACCATACCCTTTGAGCACTTGTTTTCCTCTGCTGATTATAAAGTGAGCACAGAGTGACCAGCCCAGATGCTGACATGCACATGTACAGATCATCCAGCAACTCTTGTCCATCTGATGCTCATGCTGCAGCACTTAACATAAATGTAATTTGCCTAGTCTAACGTTATGTGCTGAGTAATCCTCATCAGAAAACATACAGGTGGTGATTAACCGCAGCCAATAGCTGTCTCAGAGATACTACCTTTTTCAAATAAAGACAGGACAGATCTAACATCACTGAAGGACATGCAGTGAGTTATGAAGAGGTAGGAGTCCTGTCTTTTCAAAGACACATTTCTCAGTGTAGGTTATTACTTCCTTAGAAAACACATATGTTAAAGCTTGTCCATGGCAGGTATCTTTGCACAAAACACAGTTCTCTCTGCAATGGAAGATTTAATGACTCACATTGTGTTCATTATTGAGAGGAAAAGAATACGCAATTCATCTTGATAGGTAGCAAATAAAGGTCACTGGTGGCACACATGTTTTCCTTCGAATTTCATATAGTTGAGTCATTTCTGGTTTTTAATACATTTATCTGCTGTCTGGTTTTAGGCCTTTTGTGCAGGACACAAGGGTGAGGAGATTGGCTTGTAGTAAGAAAAATCCATCTACGTAGATTATTGAGGGCTGACAAGGGAATGGAAGGGAAGGAATTTTATTTGGCAAATTAAAATGCTTTTTAAAAAATAAGTTATTTAGTTTCTATTCAAGACTTGATTTTTAAAGAATTGCAAAAATCTTATATTATGTGGAGTATCTACCTCAGTGGATGAGGTGAAATTGTACCTACTACTTGTTTCTTCAATTCAAAGGGAAGTCCTTAAGCAAAATCCTGCTGATGTATATTTTGAAAGGTGACTCGTGACATAAGGCATTGGCTATCTTACTGGTTGATACACTGAGAAGAGACAGATTTACAGAGAAACATGTCTGGCACTTTTTGCACTCACTGCCGTTAAGGCAGGAGGGGAGGCAAAACGTCAGCAATAACATTTGAAAAATGTGACTGTGGACTAACCACAGTGGCTGAACAACTGGAGAGGCAGTTTGAGGAGGAAAATACCCACAAACTCACTGTATTATTGATGTGGACAAGTACAGATCAACTGCTGAAAAGTATGTGCACACTGTGGAAAAAAAGTCATCATCTCTCTTTCTTTGCAGCTCATTAATATGAAAACAAAAATATTGGTCAGCTTATTCAAAAAGAAAATAAAATTCTACACGCAGAAAGGAAAGGGATGGCAGAAGACAAAAAAACTCTTTTCACAACCTAATAGTTCAATGAACTCTCCATTTTTCAAGAGCAAACTGTAAACTGAAGACATCTAGGCAAGTTTCAGCCATGTTATTTATTAATCCAAATGTTTCTGAGCATGGTTTTTCAAAAGTTTCATAAATCTTCCAGTCAAATTCTTTGTACCCCTGAATGAATGATGCTTTTAAATGATTTATCTTTGTCCTTACTAAAAATCTGACCTAGTCTGCTTATCTACTTTGACGCTTCCTTAGGACTAATCAGCTGTCTCACTTCACTGTCTCAAAAGCTTCTGTTTTGTCTTCCTTTCGTGATTTTTTAAATGACTAGAAAAAGCACAAAAGCCAGGAAGGCAGATAAGACTTTAGAAGGCTATAAAAACACTGAAAGTCATCAAACTTGTTAACCAACACACTACATGCATGTGAGAAATTATTTTTTATAACTTTGTCGTAATTTTCTCAGAAACCAAAATACTAAAAGTGGAATATACATATTCATATTAATAAATATATTCTTTGTAATTAGGATCTGCCTCTATAACATTTGATCCTGAACTAGCCACTGTAGGACTGACTTGTTGTCCACCACGTGCAATGTAACTGCTTATCACAGGGTTACACTATACTTTGGATGTAGATAAAAGCACAAAGGGGCCTATTTAATTCATTGGACAACATGTTTATTCAAAACTGAAGAGCACATTAGAATCACAGACAGGTTTATGAGTCATGTCTAAAAGCCTGCTTTCATGGATCAAGATCATCAACTTGTATGTGGAGCGCTCCCTAGAAAATTTGCAGTTTAACAGCCACATTGATAAGCATACTTCCTGCTGGATGAGACAAAACAGAGTTTTCATCTAAATCATTGCACAGTTTTCCAAAGAACTTTCACAATCTCTGGTGGTTTAGAAAAATGGATCACAGCACAATTTTTTTGAAGAAATGTTCAGTATAAAAGTTAGTAACTGAACCTATAAAAAGAAGTTAATGCTCCTAATTTACAAGGCTTTCCTGAGATTATTTTTTCCCGTGAAGCAGGATCAAGGTTGTTGTCACAAGTTTTTCCAAAGGCAAACTCTTTCCACATAAAATCTCAGCTTTGCTGGCAAGGAAAAAATGGGTTTCCAGTACAGTTATAGATTATTTCATTCTAGCTGAGACACAAAATGAGGTCTCACCTACCAATATTACCACTGAATACACTACAACAGCTGTTGTCCACCTCTAGTTCTGATACACCAACTAGAAAACAAGAACAGGGCAAGCATTTTTCACTTTTCTAAAAGAAGTTGTAATTTTCTTAAAACCTTCATTATATTTTTGTATTTTGCTGACTTGACCATCAAAATAACAATTAATCATATATGGATTATAATGTGTTATTTTACAGCTAAAATCATTACTACTCAATTTATGTGAACACGAATGAAAATGGGCAAGAATGTTTCATTTAAGTACCTTCTAATATTTTAAATGGAAGGGGGAGGGAAGGGAGAATTGAGAACTTTAGCATGATCTTCATGCTGAACACAGTATGCAGTTTGTAGTTAAAATATACTTTGACAACTCGCTTAAGGTGGCTCCTAAGTATACAATGCTACATGTTTTAATGAGATACTTAGTCTGCCTCAAAACTGGAGGCATAGTCTCCAGAATTGCCTCAGAGATATAAAATCACAGGTTCCTCTAAACAAAAACAAAAAAGAAATAAAGAATAATGGGAAGTATTTCAACACCCTGTAGAGCCTGCTGAAAAAGAAATAAAATTAATGATATGTAACTGCCCTTCACATTCCCTTTTCCTCTCAATCCATGTTCCCTTCTTTAAAAATACTTAAATAAAAATGCAGAAAATCTGGAGCTGACAGTTTAGCTCATCTATAGCAGTTTTGTCCTCAAAAGCAATGAATTATTTCCCTTTCTGCCCTGACTTGGCTTGTGCCAGTGTGTGGGTGTTCAAGCAGATTCATTATCACTCATTTATCCCTTTAAAGTAATATTTCTGGTATATAAACAAAAAAGGGTAATTGTCTTGCCACTGTGTGCTACAGCTGTTGAATCTTTGACAGAGCACATATTGAATGGCTATGCCTCAAGCTTGAATGGGTGGGCTTCTGTTCACAGTTTCATCTCTCTGTATGTCGGATTAAAAGAGACAATTAACAGCCAGAAGGACTTTCAACCACTACAAGACCAAAAGAGCAAGCTCAGGAGCATTTCTTTTGTGTTCTTTTCCTTTTCATGACCTATTAAGTATACAGACATGTTCTGGAATAATAATTTTCCAGTATTTGCAAATAGTGCTACAGGTGTTGACTGCACTACTAATACGTTGCAACTTATGAAACTGCTTCTTTTCCTGCTGGAAGGAGATATTATGAAAACAGTCAAAACACCAAACCCTGTTAAACTCCATCCAAACTTAATCAAACTGCAGGAAACAGTAAACCCCAAACCACACAAAGGCTTTAATCTTGCGGTGTGCCTGTAGCAAATAGTCTCATCAACTGTAGTGGAACTCTTTGTCATCTTAAAATAAGATAGGTATGCAAGTGCTCTGCTAGATCTGAATGAAAGTACTCCTCACATCAGAAGGTGGGGTCCCAAGCTCATGCCAACTGCATTATAAAAGCTTGAAGGTCTAAAGAGCCTTCAGAGCACTGCAAGGAATATCAAGTGAACCAGGGTCAGCTCAGTGTTTGAAGACCAAATTATGCAAAATTTAATTGCTTTTACTCTGTCTTTCTTTGGAGTAGAGACAACCGAAGTCCACTCAGAAGGTGCCACTCCATAAGCCTGAAACAGAGTCCAACAGGGAGGAAGGAGAGAGCAAAAGCTTCCACCTTTGCTTCCACGTGTGTATTACATGAGGCTGTGACTCCTGAGGCTCCCTGACTACTGGAATAGTTGGTTGGGGTTTTTTTGTTGTTTTTTTTTTAAGAGATAGACATATCCTCCAGTTAGGATCATTTTTACCAAAAGACAACCACAATTCACATTCACCATCACAAGACCCCAAATCTCTCAGTTCAGATGCAGTGTCTTCACCAGCCCAAGGTTGCTCAAGCAGAGTACACAAAATCCCTTTCTTCCAGGAGTAAACATCTCAGGAGACAAGACCAGGTCACAGACCTCATCCAAGTCATCAGTGAAGCTTTGAAAGGGTAAGAAGTGACCCTAAAATCAGGTCTGAACTTTAGTTCAGAAAGTCTCAAGGGTCAGTACGTGTCAGACAGGATGTAGTTTGGACAGGTGGTGAGGCAGCCAGGGAGAGGGGAATGGTATGGGAGAGGGAAACTGGCAAAACAGGTGAAAATATTCCATTTGGAGGCTGTTGTAAAATAAATGCCATGTGATACAAATACATACTTCTAGATATACATATATATATATGTGTGTGCGTGTATGAGAAGTATCTGCATATGAATACACACACATAAACATATATAGGCCAAGCTTTTCAGAAATATGTGACTGAAAATGTGTGTCTTAAGATTTTGAAGGGAAGCTTACATTTTGCATGCTCAACAAGCACAGACAAAGGTGCAGGTACTGAAGAACCCATTTCCTGGTTTACACTCTTTCTCTGAAGCCACATTTCATCCTGGTTTGACACCAATTAGAGCCTAGTATTAGAACATGCTCCAAGGTGATGAAGGGGAAGGTACTGAGCACCTGATAGAAAGCATTCAGCGTGTACTCAGATAAGAACTGGCTTGTTTGTTTTGTATGTGCAATTTATTTCAATTACAAAAAGACCCTAGTTTAGTAAAGGACAAATATCTTGCCAAAATATATTATATGGTACACCACTCCACATTTATTCTGTCCTAGAAATTCATTTGAAGCAGAGCTGCAATTTAACATGCAGTTTGCTTTTTCTCCTGCAGATGAATTCCTGAGTCACTTTCACACTAAGTGTGAAATCCTCATGTGCCTTATTTTGGCAAGTAGATAATAGAACTTGTCCAGAAGAATGTATTTTAGATACACCAGAACAGTGACAGTGTTGCTTTATACATTTGCAGCAATGGCGTCCATTTGCTCTGTTTCTTTTGGACTCAGTTCCTAAGAGCACCATGAGGATTTCATGTTTCATAGGATCATAGAATCATAGAATCATTACGTTGCAAAAAACCCCTAATATCATCCAGTCATCTACCTAATACCACCATGCCCACTAAACCATGTCTACAAGTGCTACATCAACAGGTTTTTTGAACACCTCCAGGGGTGGTGACTCCACCACTTCCCTGACAGCCTGTTCCACTGCTTCACAACCTTTTTGGTGAAGAAATTTTTCCTGACATCCGATCTAAACCTACCCTGGCACAACTTGAGGCCATTTCATCTTGTCCTGTCACTTGTTATTTGGGAGAAGAGACCAATCCCCACGTCACTGTAACCTCCTTTCAGGTAGTTGTAGAGAGTGGTAAGGTCTCCCCTCAGCCTCCTCTTCTCCAGGCTAAACAGCCCCAGTCCCCTCAGCCACTCCTCACAAGACCTGTTCTCCAGACCCTTCACCAGCTTCGTTGCCCTTCTCTGGACACGCCTCAGCACCTCAGTGTCCTTCTTGCAGTGAGGGGCCCAAAACTGCACACAGTATTCGAGGTGCTGCCTCACCAGTGTCAAGTACAGGCGTACGATCACCTCCCTGCTCCTGCTGGTCGTACTATGATACAGGCCAGGATGCTGTTGGGCTTCTTGGCCACCTGGGCACACTGCCGGTTCATGTTCAGCCGGCTCATGTCAGCCAGCACCCCCAGGTCCTTTTCTGTCAGACAGCTTTCCAGTCACTCAACCCCAAGCCTGTAGCGCTGCATGGGGTTGTTGTGACCCAAGTGCAGCACCCTGCACTTGGCCTTGTAGAACCTCATGGCATTGGCCTCAGCCCATCCATCCAGGCTGTCCAGGTCCCTCTGCAGAGCCTTCCTGCCCTCCAGCAGATCAACACTCCCATGCAATTTAGTGTCATCTGCAAACTTACTGAGGGAGCACTCGATGCCCTCATCCAGATCATCAATAAAGATGTTAAACAAGACCAGTCCCAAAACTGAGCCCTGGGGGACATGGTTTGTGGCAGACTACCAGCTGGATTGAACTCCATTCACCACCGCTCTCTGTGCTCGGCCACCCAGCCACTTTTTTACCCAGCTTAGAGTGCACCTGTCAAGACCATGAGCCACCAGCGAACTTAGGAGAATGTTGTGGGAGATGGTGTCAAAGGCTTTACTAGAGTCCAGGTAGATGACATCCACACCCTTCCTCTCATGGACTAGGTGGATCACCTAGTCATAGAAGGAGATCAGGTTGGTTAAACAGGACCTACCCTTCATGAACGCATGCTGGCTGGGCCTGAGTCCCTGGTGGTCCTGCCCATGCCATGTGCACGCCCTCAAGATGAACCGCTCCATCATCTTCCCCAGTACTTAGGTCAGGCTGACAGACCTGTAGTTCCCCAGATCCTCCTTCCAGACCTTCTTGTAGATGACTGTCACATTGGCAAGCCTCCAGTCATCTGGGACCTCCCCTGTCGACCAGGACTTCTGATAAATGATGGTGAGTGGATTGGCAAGCTCCTGCGCCAGCTCCCTCGGTATACTGAGGTGGATCCCATCCAGCCCGGTAGACTTATGGATGTCTGGATGCCAAAGCAGGTATTTAACTGCTTCCTTCTGAATTGCAGGGGGTTTTATTCTGCTCTTGGTCCTTGTCTTCCAGCTCAGGGGGCTGATTACCTTGTGGATTGCTTGTCTGACTGTTAAAGACTGAGGCAAAGAAAGCATTAAGTACCTCAGCCTTTTCCTCATCTTTGGTGACAATGTTCTTCACCGCATCCAATAGAAGATGGAGATTCTCCTTGGCTCTCTTTTTGTTGTTGATCTATTTGTAGAAACCTTTTTTGTTGTCTCACAAGACAACGGCCAGGCTGAGTTCTAGTTGGGCTTTTGCCTCTCCAGTTTTCCCTCTGCATGACCTAACAAGACTCGTATATTCTTCTTAAGTTACCTATCTCTTTCTTCCGAGAGTGCTAAACCTTCCTTTTTTCCCTAAGTTCCAGCAAAGGCTCCTGTTCAACCAGGCCGGTCATCTTCCCCACCACTTTGTCTTCCAGCACACAAGGACAGCCTGCTCCTGTGCCCTTAAGACCTCCTTTCTGAAGAATGTCCAGCCTTCCTAGACCCCCTTGCCCTTCAAGACTGCCTCCCAAGGGACTCTCTCAACCACTGTCCTGAACAGCCCAAAATCAGCCCTCTGGAAGTCCATGGTTGTGCTTTGGCTGACTCTACTCCTAACTTGACTAAGAATAGAGAGCTCTATCACTTCATGGTCGCTCAGCCCAAGTCAGCCCTGACCACCACATCTCTCACAGGTCCTTCTCTGTTCGTAAATAGCAGGTCAAATGAGGCTCCTCTCCTGGTAGGCTCACTCACCAGCTGTGTCAGGAAGTTCTCTTCCACACACTCCAGGAACCTCCTGCACTGTTTCCTCCCTGCTGTGTTGTATTTCCAGCAGACATCTGGTGAGTTGAAGTCCTCCACAAAGACAAGGGCTAACGTTTGAGAGATTTCTGCCAGCCACTTGTAGAATGCCTCATCTGCCTCTTCCTCCTGGTTGGGTGGTCTGTAACAGACTCCCAGCAGGATATCTGCCTCATTAGCCTTCCCTCTCTTCCTTATCCATAAGCACTTGCCCTTGTCCTCACAATCGTTAATCTCTACACAGTCGAAACACTCCTTAACATACAAAGCCACCCCACCGAAACTCTTTCTTTGCCTATCCTTTCTGAAGAGCTTGTAGCCATCCATTGCAGCACTCCAGTCATAAGAGTCATCCCATCATGTGTCTGTGATGGCGACTAAGTCATAGCTATCCTGCAGCACAATGGCTTCCAGCTCCTCCTGTTTGTTGCCCATGCAGTGTGCACTGTTGTAGATGCACTTGAGCTGAGCTATCGATTTCACCCCCAACATCGGCATGCCATCTCTAGGTTCACCACTGGTGGGCCTTGTTTTGTCCTCTTCCCCCTTTGAATCTAGTTTAAAGCCTTCTCTATGACCCTGGCCAACTCAGATGCGAGAATCCTCTTCCCCTTTCTAGAAAGCTGAACTCTGTCTGTCGCCAGCAGGCCCAGTGCTCTGTAAACCTCCCCATGATCATAGAAACCAAAATTCCACCAATAACACCAGCCTCTGAGCCACATGTTAATCAGGTCTGTTTTCCTATTCCTTTCAGTATTCTTACCTGCCACTGAAGGATTGAGGAAAACACTACCTGTGCTCTTGAACCTTTAAGCAATCACTCCATATTTACATTGCTCCTGTTTTGTTATTTTTTAATTTTCCTAAAATGTTATGCTAGCCATAGGCAATAATGTACTGGCCTACATTGACAAAGATTTGCTGCAGGTTCTGCTGCTACTGCAGAAGTTTTATATTGTTGATCTAGTTATTAGAAATATTTAGTATCACCAGTTTATCAGACATATCTTGTTTTCCCTCTTCACACACACTGCAAAAGGATGAGGAAGCATCTCTACACATGATATTTCTTCTTTTCTGCTCCTCCTTAAGCAAGAACTCGGCCCAATAACTTCCCTTTCAGTTAAGCTTCTCAGAGTCTTGGATATCTACACCCCTTATGAAAAGCAAGGTAAAATCAGCATTTGGTACACTTGAAGGTGGTGGCTGATAGCCTGCCTTCACACTGCAGAGACCATTGCAGAGGTAGTATCCAGAAACCAGACTACTATTCTTTAAATGGTTCATGCAGAAAGATGTAGACCCAATGATACAAAATTGTTAAGTAACATATTTTCCGCCTTTGGAAAAGCTCATACTTATTAGTGGTAATTTTTCTCTGGCTTGAGACCATCAGATCAGAATCTGAAGAACACTGAGGAGACACAACTCGTGTTATTAATGTGCTATGGATTCTGACACATGTGCTGCAAAATAAGATAGGCAAAATTTATTGCTACAAATCTTCAGCAGCAGAAAGATCCCCACCTTAGGAAGATTTTAGTTTAGACCACACACTATCTGTATCACCCCACACTATTAAAGACTTCAGACTCTGAAGAGAAGGAAAGAGCATCTCTTCTGTGGTCTCTGTGTGCATCCTCCTGCTGCACAGCCAAGCTATCCTACCCCTCTGTAATGCTCTGCAGGGAAACCTCCCACAGCAGCATCTCCTAAAGGTGACACCCACACAGGAAAAAGACCTTAAAACATGCTTTAAATTGAGCAACATTCAGGAAAGCCATAGCCTCAGTGCATAGCCAACAGATGCCACACAGACCATCTGTTGAGAATTGAAGAGGAGGAGCGCTACCAAACAGGCACCCCTGAGCACTGGGAGCAGAGAGGTGCTGGCAGCGGAGAGGCTCACTTGCCCCACTGTGACACTGCATGCTCCGGAGGCCCATGAGCAGCATTGCTGGGGTTGGGTGCAAGAGCACAACAGCAGCTCTTTTCAGATTTATAAAAAGTAGAAAAAGAAAGAATATAAAAGTGTGACTCTTTATTTGCACACACTTGTTTCGAAATCAAAAAACACTTTCTGCAGGATAACTGTTGTCCCATGATGATGGGTGACAGAAATAGTCACTAACAGTAGGTATAACACCAAGTCCCAAGAGCTTAGAAACAAAAGTGATTTCTCTAAAAAAAAATTAAGATCTGGGAGTCAGCTGTCTGGCTGCAGAAAGAAATCCAAGCACAGGACATTTGCAGCCCTGGCCCCAAATACCAGGGACACCAAATGCAGCCCAACATGCTCCCAGGTAGTCCATGAGGTGCCAGCAGCCTGACTGCAATACTACTTACCCCACTGGAGACAGGTAGGTGTTTTCAATACAGAAATCTACCCAGTTCCAATTAGTACATTTTCACATGCAATATAGATTTCAAATATGGAGGAGGAGCACAGATTTGAAACACAAAGACAAACTTCTATGTTGTTGTCAAGACAGACTCTATTAGGAACAAGCTGAGAGACACCAATTAGTCTATAGTAAATTTATGTGTGCGTTATTCAACAAGGTTTACCCTACGAAACTTCAAAAGGCGGCAATAGATGTAACATCTACTTTCTGTTTGATCTCTCTTTAAAACACAACAAATAAAACATTTGCAAACAGATTTTAAGTCTTTAAAAAAATACCTGCAACTACACAGTACAAACTATAATCAGTGGTAACCAGTCAAGTAGCAGTAAAATCTCAGTAAATCTCAGGGATAATCCTCATTTAAATGTACAATCACTTTACATATGAGATGTCATTGCCAATGGTTCTGCAAGATGCAGTGATTGCTTTTAAGTTCCTGCTAAAGCACTGGTACACACAGATCTGTCCAGTGATGATTCTCCAGAGTTAGGAAAATGCTTTGCAACAACTGAAGCAAGATTTTAATCTTTACATTTTGACCATCATAGCGGTGATTTGGCAATATGTTCTATGCATGTACAAACACAGTATTCCTAATAGATTAAATAAAACTAGCCAATGTCTACTGCTTAGCGATAAATGTCTACTACAAGTGGTCTTAGCTCTTAGAGGAGACCAGTAAGTAATGCAACTTTAATAGAACAGGAGAAACTTCACTGGAAAAAGCCTACACCTTTATGGTCATCACCAAAAAATAAATGTCATCAACCTCAAACAACATCAAAAACTTAATTCAAAAACTGCGCTATATTTTGGTATAGGGCTTGGTAGCCATTTTACGTATTTCTGTATTCAGCAAACTTTATCCAAACCTAAATCAAGTGATTACTACTCACCAAACATACATACCCTATTCTTGAACTCTATATGCAGTAGTCACAACATTTATGAGAGAAGACATGTTTCATCACCATATTCAGAAATTTCCCTTCATGGAAAAAGGAATCACAAGTCTTTTACATATGGAACATCTTAATTTATTTTAAAAGGAATATTAAAATAAATATATAGCAGATAATATACAGCAGTGACAATCTAGTATTTCATTCAAGATTAGTTGGAGAATCTAATTATACTATGAGAAAAAGTAACTGGGACCTGACAAGATGCGTCCCAGAGTCCTGAGGGAATTGGCTGATGTAGTTGCAAAGCCACTCTCCATGATATTTGAAAAGTCATGGGAGTCAGGTGAAGTCCCCCCAGGCAACTGGAAAAAGGGAAACATTGCATCCACTTTTAAAAAGAGTAGAAAGGAGGAGCCTGGGAACTATTGACCTGTCAGCCTCACTTCTGTGCCTGGGGAGATCGTGGAACAGATCCTCCTAGAACATATGCTACAGGCACAGGGAGGACAGAGAGGTGATTCAAGACAGGCAGCATGACTTCACCAAGGGCAAGTCTTGCCTGACCAACCTAGTGGCCTTCTATGGTGGAGTGACTACATGAGTGGACAAGGGAAGAGCTATGGATATCAATGTCTGTCTCTTCTCCCAAGTAACAAGTGATAGAACAAGAGGAAATGGCCTCAAGTTGTGCCAGGGTAGGTATAGATTGGACATTAGGAAAAATTTCTTCACCAAAAGGGTTGTCAAACATTGGAACAGGCTGCCCAGGGAAGTTCTGGAGTCACTATCCCTGAAGGTGTTCAAAAATGTGTTGATGTAGTGCTTGTAGACATGGTTTAGTGGGCATGGTGGTATTCGGTAGATGGTTGCACCTTATGACCTTAGAGGTCTTTTCCAACCTAATGATTCTATGATTCTATGATTCTGTGTCATCTACCTGGACTTCTATAAGACCTTTGCCACAGTCCCCGCAACATCCTTCTCTCTAAATTGGAGCGATAGAAATTTGATGCATGGACTGTTTGGTGGATAAGGAATTGATTGGATGGTCACATCCAGAGCATAGTGATCAACAGTTTGATGTCCAGATGGAGAATGGTGATGAGTCGTGTCCCTCAGGGGTCCATACTGGGACCGGTACTGTTTAATATCTTCATCAGTGGCATAGAGGACAGGACCCTCAGCAAGTTTACAGATGGTGAGCGCTGCGGTTGACATGCCTGAGGGATGGGATGCCATCCAGAGGGACCTGGACAAACTTAAGAAGTTGTCCCATGTGAACCTGGTGAGGTTCAAACAGGCCAAGTGCAAGGTCCTGCACCTGGGTCAGTATAACCCCTGGTATCAATACAGGCTGGGGGATGTAGGGATTGAGAGCGCCTCTGCTGAGAAGGACTTGGGGGTGCTGGTGCACGAAAAGCTGGACATGAGCCAGCTGTACTCACAGCTCAGAAGGCCAACCTTATCCTGGGCTACATCAAAAGAAGTGTGGCCAGCAGGTCAAGGGAGGTGATTCTGCCTCTCTGCTCTGGTGAGATTGCATCTGGAGTGCTGTGTCCAGCTCTGGAGTCCTCAGCACAGGAAAGACATGGACCTGTTGGAGTGAGAGCAGAGGACATCCACAAAAATGATCAGGGGGCTGGAGCACCTCCCTTATGAGGACAGGCTGAGAGAGTTGGTGTTGTTCAGCCCAAAGAAGAGAAGGCTCCGGGGAGACCTTATTGTGGCCTTTCAGTACTTAAAAGGGGCTTATAAGAAAGATGGAGGCAATCTTTTTAGTAGGGCTGGTTGCGATAGGTCAAGGAGTAATGGTTTTAAACTAAAAGAGGGTGGATTCAGACTAGATATAAGGAAGAGAATTTTTACGATGGGGGTGGTCAAACACTGGAACAGGCTGCACAGAGAGGCGGTAGAAGCCCCATCCCTGAAAACATTTAAGGTCAAGTTGGATGGGGCTCTGAGCAACCAGATGTTGTTGAAGATGTCCCTGCCCACTGCAGGGGGGTTGGACTAGATGGGACCTTTAAAGGTCCTTTCCAACCCAAATTATTCTATGATTCTGTGGTTCTGCCTTGAACCCCTCTTCCACTCATGAGAACCAAAAAGGCTTTGTGAGAGCTGAGAGGCCTCTTAGTCACACTTCCTCCAACCATTTAAAGAGAACAAGCTCCTTTGTGCAACAAGGTAGTTTAAACAAGGGAATCCACTGCCCAAACCGCTGGCAGCTTGAGAGTTGAGCAAGAAAATACTGTTAAGGAAAAAATTCCCTTAAACCAAACTAAAGTTTTAGGTCTTTTTCTGGGAACCAGCTACAAATAAATGGTTTTTACAGTGGGCTGAAACACAATTGCATATATCTGTGTGCTGCCAAGAGAAACAGACGAAAGCAAAGAAAGCCTGGAAGCAACAAGAGAAACCTGAGAGCACAAGCAGGCAATCCCAATGGGCAGATGCCTGTCTGAAAGCAGAGCTGAGTTGCACAGAAAGAAACGTCACTGTGCATCTGCCACGAGCTGAGGGACACGAGGATTGCACATTGCCAGCACAGTGCCAAGGAGAAACAGCTTTGACACCTCCCACTTCTCAGGCTGGCAGAGGTGAATGGGCCTTTGTCATAGATTTCTAGGGCAGTTAATTAACATATATTGTGTAAATTCTATTTAAACTGCCACCTGCTGGAAACACAGTATCTTCCCTCCAGGGCACGAGTGGCCCAACCTATCTCTGTCCTCACATGCTGCATTTCAGCCTTAAGAAATCATCTTATCTCCAGAATTAAGTAGGAAACTGCTGTCAGGAGAGACCTTTGTTCTTGACTGTAGCTGTTGGCAATTTGGCGAGTCCAGAGGAACACAAAATCTTGCATTCCCATATGCAGACCACAAAAGTCCTCTAAGCCCACACAGAGTTGGCAATTTTACAAATCCACCACAAGAAAATAAACCAAATTTTCCTGTGGCTGCTGGTTACATTTTGTTTGTTTGGATTAGAAGTGAACATGTCAACTACTAATAATGCCATCCTTTAACAAGAAAATTTATATTAGTCAGTATCCAACTTCACACTGACACACACACACATCTGGAGCTCTTGGGAGGAAAGTAAAACTCTATTTCCCAAGGGATGATATAAGTTTTTGCAGGCTGTGATTTTTTTAAGAGGTCATGTCATATCAAACTGCTGTCTAGGAAAGCAAGTAAAAGAGAGAGAAGCAATGTTAAAAGCCAGAGATGCCATACAGCTACCTGGCTGGCCAAGCTGACAGGAAGCCTCCTGAGGAATTATTACCTTATGTTTTCAGTTGGGTTGTTTTGTGACTGTTTCCTGAAGAAAAGAGCATAGAAAAAAAATGGGGCTTACAACAACTAAAACTTTCTGCATTTATGGGCAGTGGGCACCCTGTTGTTACTGTCAGCAGGAGCTGTGTAGATCTAAAGAGCAGCCATACACAGAATAACACTACACAGACTTCCTTTCTGTCATAAGTATCATCCAAAAAAAATTATTTTAAGGTTAACAGGTGCTTAACAAACTAAAACAGTTGCATCAAGACAGCCATGAAAAATGACTCAGTAGTCATCGTCTTTCATGGTGATTATTCCACAATTTTATCTAAATATCAGCCTTGGAATGGCTCAGAGGAACATTTTTTTACTGTGAGGGTGGCTATGAGTTGTTTCCTCAGGGGCATCATTCTTTGGCGTAACAGGCCATGAATGTCAAACAATAGCAAATGGCAAAATTTTGAAACAAGCACATGGAGTGGCAAGCTGTCTTTTTGCACACAAAATAGACAGTTTACTTGCCTGAAAATGTGGTCAAAACCCCATACAGAGACATGGAGGAGCTGGCCCAAGTCTCTGCAATGCAGTAAGAGAGTGCATGAATCTTCCCACCCCCAGCACTGCTTCCCATTTGCCAGCAGTCTTTTCACCAGTCCTGTTCAACTGAAAAGCTCGAAACAGCAACAAATGGGGTACAACATCTACAAGTTTCTTCTTCCCCCTATAGCTCCCTTCCCTCCCTGCTGCTGCTGGACTTCCTGTATTTGCAGGATTTCCATGCTTACAGTCTCAAAGCCCATGTTCCTCACCAGCAATGGGAAGGGTGTACCTCATGCTGCATTTCCCCCACAGCAGGGAGCTCAGGGTGTTCCACAGGCTTTAAGGAAGCCTCTGAGGCATCCTATAGCTGCAGGATGGAACTGCCAGCTCCTGCATGGGGTGATGGAGCACCAAATCCATAGGGGCAAGGAGCTGACTCTGAGTCACTCCTGCATTCCCCACTATCACAACATGTAACATTCCCTTCCATCCTGTGTCCACCCATCCTAGGACGACACATTGTCAGACTGGGAGGGATTGCTAGAGGTCATCTCATCTCTCTGGCTGGGAGAGACCAGAAGAGGTCGTCTCATCTCTGCCTGGGAGACATTGCAAGAGGTCACCTACCTTTTCTGTTTGCCCATGGCACGATGCCGATGATACTCCTGGCAGGTTCTTGTCCAACCAGTTCCTAAAAACCTTCACCATATCCCCAGGCATTTTGTCCCACAGCATCTCCAACCCAGTGCAGGAGTCCCACTAATTCTTGCTCTATGATCTACAAACTTAGAAACCAGATTATCTATTTTCTTTTTCTTTTGATGTTTGTTGAACGAAGACTTATGTTCCCCACCCTTTCAGAAAACCCTGAACAATCTCGAGACATTTCACCTTCCCAAAGATTTTTCCCTGTGGCTACTGCTCTCTCAACCGAATGGCCAGGGGTTTTGTTCCTGAAAAATTTCAGACTCCTACTGTGTACCTAATTTTTGTCTTAGTGCAAGTGACTTTATACAGCCTTGTCTTGTTGCTGTTGAGAGTTGATCTGGGGAGTACTAGAGCCTTCTCCAAGCTCCTCTAGCAGAGCGTGAAACCAGAAACCAGGGACAAAACTCTTACTGCCTTCAGAGGAGCCAGTGACACCCAAACTGCAACAAGAGGCTACCAGTTCCCACTGCTGTGGTCATTAAGAGTCAATGCAGACCGGCTCCTCCTCCCTTCCAGCAGCTACACACCCTTGGAATGAGGCTCAAGCAGCACAAAACCAAAATCGTACTTTTACTCCTCAGGAAATGAGGAGGCATTCTCCCAGAAAAAGCAGCACTTTACTCTTCACAAAACATGAATACACACTTTTACATCCACAGTAGAAAAGCTCCACAGGCACAACTGACATAAAAAAGGCTAATTGAGGAGTGTCTGTGAAAATACAGAGTAGTCTTAATAACGACAGCAAAGATACTTAAAAAAAAAAAAAAAGGTAAATTAAAAAAGCCATAAGTAGCAAGAGTCAGAAGGGACTTTGTCTCAAGGGAGTTAGAACAAGTTAAAATGAAAGCCTCAGAGTCACACTGTCTTAATTCCTTAATTCTTCACAGGAAACGAATTTATGATATTTTCCTGAAGACAATTCATTATTCTGGGCTTATTAAAAATCAATAGTCATCAGGCAGACTTCACCGCTATGCTGCGTCCTATATGCTAATCAAATCCTTTAGTTGCATTCAGGCAGAATAATTAGACACTGCAGCATGCGCGAGTGCCTCATTGTAACTTTCTCCTGTGCCTTACAGTTCCCAGGGTGCTATAGTCTCATTTCTAGCTACATCTATCAGTCAGGCAAACCTCCAGAGCACAGTATTGTTTCCCCTGCAACAATTATAGTCTTATCTAGAGCATCTTGGTTAAAATCAGACAGCATTTAAAAAGCACATCCTTATAAAAACAGAGCTTTTGTCTTATTAAGGTTAAAAAAAAAAATAATCTGTGACCTAATCAAATACAAAATAGCCTCATACAAACTTCACCTTTCAGGGAACTTGGAGGTTAGTGCTTTGTTCTTGTGGAGGTATTGCATGAAGAGCAGCTGATTATACCGCAGACATCTGACACTCTTAACACAAAATCTGTGTAATAAACAAAACCTGATAGTTTCACTTTCTCTAGTAGGAGTAAACAATTTTAGCTCCTGGTCATCTGCCTGCCTGGATTCAGCCACACAAACAGGACCTTACAAAACACAATGCATTTTTTTATCTTGATTTCTTATATTTTTGAAAAACATTGGCCAGTCCACTTACAAGCTTCCACAGAGGCACATCAAGACCGTATTATTTAAACAGAAAATTAATAGATTGAAGCAACTTTACATTCCACCAGTGACCCCAAATTGCAGTAGCCATAGAATGACAACAAACTGAAGATTATAAGGATGAGCTAAGGCTTAATTTGCTCACCACATGTCTGCTAGCAATTGCTAATATTACTTGTAGTCTCCATCCTTATAATGGCTACACAGAGATATCATTACATCCAGATTTTTTTTCTTTTTCTTTATATATACTGCCAACAGTGTAATGGAATAAACTACCAGCTATAGAGTCTTCAAATACTCACAACTTTCAATCATCCCTCCCTCTTCGTTTTTTAATAATTTTTCTTCTTTTTTTTTTGATCCTGAAAAGTCCCAAATAGGTATCTATGTACAATCGTAAGAAAACTATTCCACTTCTCACATTCTCCAAGTACTCTACACTAATTTTAACATGATCATGTTTGAAAGAGTGAGCTGAAGTGCTGGAAAACACTTGTCTTAAGCATTCAAAAAAAACTAGCTTTTATCATTTTGATGTACTGCTTTCTTACTAGCAAGACACATGCCTGATTAATACCTAAACCTAGTTAACTCTCAGGGTGATTTTCTTCATTTTGAGTCGCTGCTAACCTTGTAAACATTGTGCTGATAGTGCTGGCTAATTCATTTCTCCCCTCTCTCTTCCAATACTTCCAACCTTTGCTCCACCACCTCTGCTAGCTTCAGTTTCAAAGGCAAGTTAATTTAAAAACTTCATTCTCAGTGAAGTGAGATATATACTGTGGAAGCTATCACGGGTTTTCTTCTTTCCAGGTAGGAGTATAAATAAACCTAGCCTTATAGTTGTGAACTCCAGATGCTGCAATATTCCAAGAAGACACTATTGCCTAAAGAAATGTTGAAAAGCAAGTTTTATTAAGCATGTTGAGTCAGGAAAAAAGCCATCAATGCACCTCCTGCAAGGAAAGACAAGACCAGAGCCAAAGAAATTGTTTTGCTGTCAGAACCTCCAGCAATACACTGAAGAGAGGAAAAGAAACCACAAGAGTTGGACATTTTACAATAAGAGTGTGATGCTGAAGAACTGACTTCTTGCAGCCCTTTTACTGTTGTATCTGCAAAAGAGTGGAGGTAATCCTATGCCAGCAAAATTCTCCCTAAGTATTCCCATCTTGGCTTTGCTGTTGGGCTTTTCCCCTGTAATCTCAGTTTAAATTTATCCTTCATTGCCACTCTAAATATATTGGCACGTAAGATTTCTGTACTAAAATTTCACTGAGCTCCTGCCCATTCTGATTTCTGAGTACCCCTGACACACATCTGTGAATATGTGAAGTTTACAAATATGAAATCAAAAGAAATCAACACTCTACCTCCACCTTCACACTTCGGTTGTGTGTTAGAAATGAACTTCTCAGAGGCAGCTGTATTTCAATGGGAAAGGAAATGTCACAAGTTGTAAACCGCAGCCTTGGAGTTTACTCAGCTCTAAGAAACCAAGAAAAGCAACAGAGAGGAGATATTGGTCTATATGTGGATATGCATACAGGGCAGCCAGGATGAAGGATCTCATTTAGCAGCTAGATATTGGAGCAGATGTTTCAGAAGCTGCCTGGGAAGGTTTCCCTTAAGGACACAGAGCAGTTTCACTGATCATTGGCCTCCAGTCTCTATCCACAGCAAAGGATCCATCCATCATATGGCTCACAACACTACAGCCAGGCCACACACCACATCACTCTAAAATTTTTAAACCCATTGATCCCTATTTTAATATATCCTTCAAGTTTAACCTAAGCAATATGTCAAAAGGTTTATGTAGATTATTTAGCAGCTCCCACTGTCACAGGCAGACTACTTAGCAGATCATGACAATCAGCCCTCCTCAAGCTGGGGAAAGGTTGTGAAACAGGAATCAAAAAGAGCTCTGTGGATTCATTGAAACCAAAACCAAAAATATGGCATTTACAGGAGCTGCCTCACAACCTGTGTACCATTTGGACAGAGGTAAGCATTGCTCCAGCTTTACTTACTTAGGAAGACTTGTGTTAGTGTGGTATTCAGTCTACTGTAATTTCATCTACAAACTTGCACAGGACATGAAAAAGGGATCAAGCAGAGGAACTGGCTCTACAGCTGGAGGGATTCTCAGCTAGCCTACTCCAAAAGCAGATTTTTATCTTAAGCTAAAAGAAGAATGAAGCAGAGCTCCATGTGAGAAAGAAAATTTTTTTAATCTGACAGAGCAAGGCTTATAGGGAAAAGGCAGTCTCCTGCTCAGTGATAGCCTTAGGGCACGTCCATCTACTCCAACAAGTGCAGACAGATCTGAATGCCTCTGTACTGTTTGCTGGAAAGACAAACACGGTCGCCAAAATGCAGCACAGCCCATTAGAAACAGCCCTGTGACGCAACTTGCTGGCTCAGATGCAGTACTATGCCAGCATGGCAGACAACTTCCAAACCAAAGCTGGCATAATACTTGATTGTCTGTGCAGATGCAATCTTGGACACCTCAGGAAAGAGCATCCTGTAGATTGATCCCATTATCTGTGACATTTTAGCTATGGGCTGCAGTTTTCTGAGACTGAGGCAGCTGTGAGCCCACAGGCTGGAGCAGGGGTCGGAGCAGAGCCCTGGGCTGTCTTTGCAGCCAAGGTCCTAAAACTGTCATCTTCGCTGTTCTCCTCAAGTGCCAGACAGTATGTGTGACACACAGTACATACTATGACCACAGAGTGGAGAATGCAAAAGCATCTTCCCTGTCACTTTTGTCTCCCCTCTTTGTGATCAAATGTGTTTATAGACACACCCCCAAGCTCACACAAAGCTAGGATCTCATCTACTCTGTATTTTACTACTTAGCTCTCAGAAATCCCCATCAGGATCCTGCAAACCATAGCAGGGCAGCAAGTAGCTCAACACATCAAATCAAAGTCACTTCAGTTGCAATGGATTTTTCTAAAGAACCAATCGAGGCTCATAGAGAGTATTCAAGCTGTCAGCATATTGCTACCAAGCACCGAGCACAAGAACTGAAAGGGCTGCAGCTCCATCATTTCAAACTGCCAATAGAGTTAAGTGGTTTGCAGCAGGTTGTGCTTGACTCGTTTCTTTCCTTTTTGATGTACATTACTTAAACAAAGGTCTTACTTTAGCCTTAACCCAAAAGAGAGAACAAGATTCAGCCCCAGTGGAATTCAGATGAATGAGGCTCTCAGTGAAGTAGTGGTCGTACCTTTTATTAAACTAAGCTGTACAGCTCAAAGAGTAGACAAGCTCCTTTTGGAATCTAAAACAGAAGTAGAAGATTGCAAATGCAAGTACAATCTGAGAGCAAATTATCATGGTTTTATTAGACATATATCAATCTGATCATCTTTGAAAGTGAAGGTAGCTTTACCTTACTGGACCAGGGGAAGTAGGCAGGTGATACGGCAGTTATCTCAGTGTCATGAACTCAAATAAAGGCTCAAGGAAAAAACAGAACTTTCCAGAGGATACAGTATTGGCTAACTTTCAGACAGCAGAGCTTTACTTCAGCAAGTTTTCTCCTCTGTGCTCATTGTCATCCTCATTCCATCTTAATTTTTGCTGCTCCCTGTTTAGAGCAGGGCTGTGCTGGGCCCTGAGCAATGCAGAGCACAACACCAGTCCTTCAACAGCGAAGGGGCACCAGCCCAGCCCCATGTTTGCATTTACTTAATACCGTAAGAAAGGGGACAGAGTAGTTTCTTGATCAGTGTAACAACTATGCTAGGTTAAAACATCAGCTTTCTCCACCAGAAAAGGCAGCATCCTAGATATTATGTTTATTTCATTGACAGTGATCCTCCCATAAGCAGAGGCAGACCTGTTTCCTGACCGCGTGACTCGGCTAAAAGTTGGTGTGATGCAATGAAGGCTGCCTACAGCTCTCCCTACTCTTTGATTCTAGTCACAGATGAGTGGAGACAGGGAAACAGGTACAAGTTACTAGTGCTGTATCTGTACGATATTGGACTCTTAGGAATGGTGAAACAGCAAGAACCACAAAGCAGCTGACCGGCTTCTTTCTGCCCAGTGTAACACCAGTCAAGTTGAGACTGCTCCAGCAAAGACAGGTTAACAAGGAAAGGCAACAGCACTATTCCACAGGCAGTACAAGCCCCTCTAAGACAGCTCTGTTTCCAGAAGGGGTGTCTCTACCTTCAGCCCTTGCTTCTTTGTTGGTTGAGTTGACCAAAGGCTAGAGATGAGTGTTCAGCTCCATGAGGAGACTGGTCCAGTTAAACTCACCGTCCCAAAAGCTCTCCTGCCAGCACTAGGGGTGAGCCCTTTCAGCTGTGCTCAGTCATAAGTCAGCCTAATATTATCGGAAGAATTTACTCTAAAATCTAGGTGCACCACAGGATTTTTTCCATATTTTGATGTTTACATACATACACACAGACCTCTCACTATTTCTACAGCTACCACACAGGGGACACACTTCCCCCCGACAAGTGACCATCTTCCTCCCCACAACACTCCTGTGGAAAGCTGAAGAGACACTATATGCTCAGACAATTTTTTAAGAGGGAAAAGTAGTTCAGCAAAGGGATATGCCTGGATATGCAGGAAGTATTACTGCACTGAAGTCCATGCAACAGAAAGCAGCACTGAGCAAAAATATCCAGGCAAGCTTTGACAGAGCTGAGGTATTAAAACTAGGCTAAATCAGCCCAAAAGCATCATGCTACCACGTCTGACTAGATTCAAACACCTAAGTGGACCTTTCAAAACTGGGCTCTCCTCTCTGCATAACACCATATCCTGTCAGAACAATTTAACCTCTGTGAAAGTAGACAGGGGTCACCCACTAATGGGGCTCAAGAAGATGGAGAAAGCACAGACAGTTGGTAATGTTGGGAAGTGAGGCCCCCAGGGAGGGTGCACACGTAGTCGCTCACATGCGCGGGCACACAGTCAAGATCAGCTGCCTGCACTTTTCCTCCGAGGTTCTTCAGGCAGAGACGTGCCTGCAGCAGTAGCCCTTGGAGATACAAAGGGCTGGCTGCTCACATGTGATTATCATGTGAAGTTTCTTTTTTTTGGTAAATAGACAGGAATTTGAATCCTATGTGAAATCTGTACCCAAAGTCATGCCCACCCTCCCACCCCTGCAGCCCTGACTCAGCCCCAGGCAAGCCCACAGCCTCTGCCCACCAGGCCAGCAAGAGGCCACCTCTCCACTCATCCCCTTATGTCAACACACAGAAGCTGGAATATTTCATAAAAGGAGGGCTAAGTCCACAAGTGATGGAAAGCACCTCTGAACTGTTTCAGTTTGCAGACTTATGCCTGCCTGGAGTGAAAAAAATACAGCTGACAGCTACTCAAGCAAGATGGGTTAATATTTGCCTGAGGTCATGCAGGCATACTTGTCTTCCCATAGATTTTCTTTTTTTTGAAACAAATAAGATATCATAGTATTGATTATTTGCTTTTTATTGGTGATTTGCTTGAGGGTTTTTTCTTTTTATTGTCATTTTTCAAGGCTATAGGTCAAAACCAAGAAGGGTAACAAAGCATGAATGAACTCAGACAGCGCAAGATAAAAAAAAAAGACAAAATGAGTGCTTTGACCCACATACAGTAATGATCAACAGAGAGCAATGTGTCCTGTATTGTTCACTGTCCTTGCTGATCACACCCATAATGATCAGCACTATACAGCCAAGGAGGGTCTGTCTTTGTTAAATGACAAAGCACATTGCAAAGCACTGGCAAGGTATGTGTTTAAAAAAGAAACAGGAAAAAACCCATCAAAACACTAAAATAGCATTTAACCGTTTATCTACAAGAAAATATGTCTGCCTCCCACATATGTGCAGGAATTTTTTAGGATGCTGCTCAGAGGAGAAGTTTCATTTTCCACATGGTCCAAGTTTCTTATGAAAATGGATATTTTCCTGTGTCAATATTTCCCAGGACACTCTGTACTTTCACTGGGCATGGAAACTCCAATCTACAATGTGTGAAGGAATTTGCTTCTGTAGTTCCCCAAGGCTGATTAAAAGTATTATGGAACTCGGAAATAAGGAACATTAAATATCAACTTTTTCTAAAAGATAGATTTGACTAGTGTAAAAACATAATCCAGAATGATTCTAACTGCAATCATCAGTGCCAGCAAAAGGCAATGCTATCACATATTCTCAGCTATTATAAGTGCTCATTCATTTATTTAACAAAACTTAGTTGAATAGGAGTGGACTGTCATCCAGGCTAGTTACAAAGCCTGGTACAGAGCAAAACCTACCTGTCTGCCTAGAAAAATTCTGACTCAGACATCCTTTTTTATTATTCAGAGAGAATAAAGATTAGGGCACATACCAATATCCACCCAGCTGATTCAGAGATCTGTGGAGCTGAAGTGATGCACAGCTACAGCTGTAGACCATTGTGTGCATCACCACAAGGCAGCCAAGGATGCTTTGCAGGGAACCTGTGATACAGTTTATGCATGATCTTATAGTTATTCCAAGCTGCCATCTGAACCATGCTGCCTCTTAACATGAGATGATTAACCCCCAGTGTAACTTGCTATGAGAAAACCCGATTCTGAGAAGAACATGATTTAAGTTTGGACAATAAACAAGCTGAGCTCCTATGAGAGAGCAGATTGTCTCTGAGTTTGACAGGAGCCTTCTGTATTTGATTGATGTAACTTCCAAAAAAGACAAGAAATTCTTTTAAGGCATTGTGGGTTAATTTATCCAAAGAGTGCTACAGGGAAATTGTATGATTCATGTATTACAACCAGCAGCAAAGCTTCACCAGTTGGTCAGATGGGATTTGTCAACAAAACTCAAATGTATCCTACAGGTAAAAATGCACTGCTGCTACGAGATAAACCTCTAAAGTGTTACACCAAGATACAGAATCTGTTAATTTACAAGGATGCTGCGTTCTAAGGAATACAGATAATAATGATTCTGTCTAAGTGGTGGAAGGATTTGATGAAAGCTGGCATGGAATGACCAAAACAACTAGCAAAAGCCAATACAATGCCCTGCAAGTTGTCTGTTCTGCTGAGGACATTTAAGTCCACTAACATCTTTAAGCAGTTGCTGAAAAAAATAAAACTGCATCTTTGAACATTCATAACACAAAACTAAGATCAGGAAATTCAAAGTTAACTTGAGACAAAATACTAGTTGTACAGACTGTACCAAGTTGCCATACTGACAAAATTAATAATTTTGCTAGAGCTGAAAGCTGGCAAAAGCTTTCTTTCAGAGCAGGGCTGTAACAAATGCTTGGAATGGGCAACTGCACTTAGCGCTGAGGGCCAATGTGGGTGGAAAATTAAGTCCTCTGCTTATCAGCAGGGTAAGCAGGACTCTGCTTGCTGTGCCCTCAGTCCTGTGAAGGCACGGCTTACAGTCACTGCATGAGAGAAGCAAGACAGTAACCAGTCAATATCAGCTGTGGTGATGCTTTTTCCTAATGGTGCTGATAATGAGCTAAGGCTGTGGGAATAGCCTTTTATGCAGACCACTGAGCACAAAGGAGAGGGTTCTGTGTCAGCTGCTAATGGGCTTTTCTGGGTTTCTAACTAGTGTAAAGGTAATAATATTAAAACCAAGACAAACACTTATATCCATCCACAGAGGTTATACCCATCCAGGCCCTTAGAGAACAGAGAAGACCAACCATATATTTGCTGTTCTTTCAGATGAGTTGGGAAACTTCTTGTGGAGCAGCGCTGCACCCAACATTTTCTCCTTCCTCACATCTACCCTCTCCTTTACACGTATATCAAGTTTAATGCACTTCCTCTATATTATCTTCAGTCCAGATGGCCATACAACACATTTTTCCTCTCCACATTAACACTAAAATCACATGTTTTAGTAACGGACTGGAACTTTAGGGCAGGCTAGCATTTTCCAAAATCAGCTCAGAGGAAAAATTTCTGCTTCAACAAGGTTAAAAGCAGAAATATAAAAGGAAAAAATCACAAACAAAAAATAAAAAGCAAACTGAAACTGTCCTGAGGTGCTCTGGGAAGGGTCATCATTTACACATCCTCAAGGGATCTACTTTGCAGCTGGTAAAGCTCATTATTTGTTGTGAAACAATGTGTAGTCTGCCTTCAGCCCAGAAAAGCTTTCTCCAATAAAGTCATCTAGGAAGACAGACTGAAAGGAAATAAAAAAAAATAAACAACTTGCAGGAGAGATAACAAGCAAAAAGTAGATTGGACCAATACAGGACTTTCTTGTAGCATTTTATGAACTGTTGTTATAAAAGTGTCTTGGAGTGCCCTGAGTGTAAACTAGTACCAGAAGTCCCTCAACAAATCCAAAGATTTCCAGTTCCAATAAGACAGAAAATAAGGGCTAAATTTATTCAGTGTTTCTCTGAAACCACCTTTTTTTTCCTCCAGGTGAGGTATGTAAAGCATCTCCTTTCACCTTTGAGAGTTTCCACTAGTTCTCAACATCCCACCTATTTTACTCCAGAAGATAGAGCTGGGTAGTTTTCTAGTAGAGTCCCGCTCTTCTCTCAACCCAAGAAAAAGACCTAATTAGGACAATACTAATTTAAAGGTTTTGGTGGACGATACAATTGCCCCTACTTAATGAATTTCTCATTTCGCCCAAAAAAGGCTAATAAATATGATGAAAGCAAAGACAAAGTGTAAGTTTTGCCCAACTCCATCTTCCTCATTTTGCAGCACCATACAGTTCAGGCACCATTTTTTAGCCCCTGTTATTTCAGATACCAGGACCCACAATGTAGAGGGACTTCAGACATGTCTATCACTCTAAACATGTGTCGGAAAAAAACTTAGTTCAATTTTGTTCTGTTACAGACAAAGGCAGTGAACCTGGTTTCCTTGAGTTTTAAAACATGAAGGGGAAAGACATTCTCAGGAGAAAGCTTTCTTTCTAAACTGACTGTAAAAAAAAGCTCCAAAATATCTGCCTGAGATATTTCGGCTGAGCCTGCAGCCCATGCTGTTGATAGGAGCATTAGAAGAGGGCAGCAACCCCCAGAGGCCCCACAGGAGAACAGATTCCATTGAGCTTGGTGTACAACGTGAAAATGCAGGAAACAACATGGGTCTCTGCCCACACTGTTGCAATCCCCTGCTGTCCAGCCCATGGTGCTGAGCGTGGTGCGGTGCCCCATGGCCATGCCAGCCCTGGTGCATATGGGCAGCGCCTCACAGAGCCATCATCTTGCATCAGGCGGTGGTGCTGGAGCGCTGAGCAGGTGCAGTGCCAGAGAGACCTTCCTCACAGCCCTCCTCCCCCTGATATGCCAGGAATTGTCCCTTCACACCACACTGCACTTGCTTTGCTCTCCTTCTCCAGGAGCTGTGCAGCCAATGCCATCACCCCACTTGTCACTTAGCCATCTGTGTGCAACTACTCCACCAAGCCCAAAGCAGCCTCTAAATGTGAGGCTTATACGGACAAAGTAATGTGTTAGGTTTCTTGCAAATATCATCTTATTTACACTATTGGACCAGCCCCAGTGCCAGGGCACATGGAGTAACTGAGAAACCGTTGATGCTGGAAGCGGGTCAAACCCACTAAAGAGTAGTGCTGCAGGACTGTGGTTTCTAACCACAAAGCCAAGGACAGGACTGGCCCGTGTGTCTTGGAGGTGTTTCCTTGTGTGCACAGCACCAACTTGCCTGTCACTTACCACTTCATTCACAGGTGGATACAGACGTGGACAATTATCCCTTGGATGGGAGGGATCCCAGCCACAGGCAGTGACCAGTCTGGCACAGCCTGCTGACCAAGCTGTTCTTGGGCTGTCCTCGAAGAGATTGTGGATGTCCCCCACAAAATGCAGAGAGCAGGCACAGCCCTAGAGAAGGAAGAGGGAGAGCGAGAAAGCTAAATCATTAGTGAATGTGGGTATAATTAGCAGTTCTATTCTGTTCCATTCTTCTTATTGCATTAGTTCTTTCTATATGCGATATTACAATGCAAAGTCAGAAAAAGCAAAATTCTCCAGACTTTGGTCTTTGTTCCATGCCTATTCTAGAAAGCTCATCTTGCCTTGGCTGGTGGTAGTTTGCACTTACCTGTTATCATTTATTGTTTAGTGAACCGTTTTATCTGCATTACTCCTGTTTTATTTTCCCTTCTGAAAGGGCATTCATGTGTTTTTCATACAGCAGTAACTCTAACTGATCTTATCACTTATCTTATTAAAAAAAAACCTTAAGTAAAATCTGAAACTCGTTCTTCTCAAGTGTGCCAAGTCTTGAATGGTCAGGAAGATACCGTCATTCACTAGAACATAAACATTTATGCTGCTAGCACTGTCATCTCATGGTCATGAGTGTGAAGAACTACAATTATCTTAACTTTGCACCGGAGGAGCTGAAACCCCAAAGTTCCAGTGGCACCATCTTTCTCAAATAATAGACTAATAAATGTCATCAGACCACATTGCAGTGTTAGTTATCTGAAATAACAAGCAAACAAACCTACTCATTGTTCAAACATCTATTTAATGAAAATTCTTCTATTAAATTTACCACAGCTATAAACCAGAACAGTAATTAGTAGTGTGGCATAGACAATTAGGACTTGGATCATAATTAAAATAAATACTGTTTATTAATAAATAAACTGACAACTGGACAGGTCTTTGATGCAATAACAGCCTAATTTGACCATTTGTTTCTTGTTTAAAACAAAAAATCTGAACTTAATGTCACATGGGCAGGAATACAAAGAAAAAGGGTTGGTGCTTGGTTTTCCCCTTTCCCTGAGATTGAAGAAAAATTTTAAAAACACAAATAGATAGTAATTTTTCTGCATCTCTCTCTCCACCTCCTCTTCAAGGCGAATCAGCTCTCTCTAGCAATAGTCATAATATGGCTCTGGGTTTTTTTAATGATGGTACCAGACTGTATTCGCTTCAGTTGCATTCAATAGAAACTCCTTCACAAAGACTCATCTGAAACAGAAAGGGATGTGGAAATGTCATATAATTCAGAAGAAGTAAATCTTACAAAGAAGAAAAATTACTTGCCTTACCTATAGTGGAAGCAACTGCATGAGGGAATGACACAGTTCCTCTTCTGCAATGACCTCAGAGCAAGGTTTTCTTAGCAAGGAACGCTTCCCCAGTTTCCTTGTCCAGCTTTATGAACCAGTCAGGGCTTTTTAGCTAACTCCCTCTTATGTGATGCAGTGGTGGCTGCGACCTGCATCCTAGGTTTCTCTGCCCAAGCCCTTTGCAGAGTTCTGGCATCAGGACTGTGTAGTAAAGACAGACATATTGCCTGGTGCTACAAAACCCAAATGCTAACCCTGTTTTAAACCCAGTGACATTGCCTGTGCCTTTGTGACTCCCTAAACAGGAAGACATCAAACACAAAAGGCTTGAGGCATTCTGTGGTTTTCCCACACTGGTGACATGGGACGACTCAAGAGAAGGTAGATCAAGTTTAGGAGAAAGGCCTGAAAGCAGATATGCAAATGGACACAAAAACTAACAGGGTCTTGGTCTGAACTGAAAAACTCGAGCAATTAATGAAAGCAATTTTTTAAAAAGAGTAACCTACTCAATTGCATTCAGTCACACCAACAGTGACATCCACAGTATCTTTGGGATGAACATGAAAATTTGGGTCTCCAAACAGTCTGACAAGGAGGTACACCTCAGTTGGTTTGTTTGGTTTCAGAGTTACCTCACTAAATAATTTGAGAAATCCAGCCTTCTTTTTTCTTTTTTTTTTTTAATATTATTCCTCCCCTTAATTTTCTTTCAAGATGTAACACAGCATGGTGTTGGACATACAGTGACAACCAACAAGACACCACACTGAAATCCAGGTGACCACAGCTAAAGGCTTTGGGAAAGGCATTTTTGCCTAACTTCGGACTCAGCTTTGCATCAGTAATACAGCAACACTAGTCCCAGTTTTCACTGGGCTGTGACAAGAATATGACCCGTTGAGTATCCGTCCAAACACCGCACATGAAGACACACATACATGGAGACCAATGTCCCACTACATCATTCGAATTAGAGGCATGTTTTACAGACAGTGATTAAACTCTGACCTGAGACTGCAAGATGGCTGTTGGGTTTTTCATTTGGCCACTTCAACCTTCTGCAAGCAGGTCCTGCGCGTGGAGACTAATGATTACACACAGGTAGGCTGTGAGAGATGAGGGTTAAAGGTTTGTGAGTTTTTATGTAAAACACATATCCCCTAAGAAATCAACCGAGGACTTGCAACAGCTGAGAATGATGAGAGGTGCAGGTATTCATCAGCTCCAGTCTGAAGGAACTGAAAGGTCTCCAGTAGGATTTGTTGTTCATTAAGAACACTCAGTCACAGGCTGCCGATTTCAATGAGACAGTAATATTTGTAATGAAGAGCAAAAGTCCAAGGAGCAGTAGACAAAACTGCGTTAATTAGTCACAGAGTTTAACAAGGAGGATATGATCTGGAAAAACAAACAAACAAACAAAAAAACCAGGCAATAATAAGTAAAGGCCAAAAATTGAAGAGTGTAAGAGTCACCTCAGGCCATTTTACAGAGTCCACAGACAAACGGAAACTAATGCCACACAAGGAAACTGATAAATATTGGCAATAGATTTATGAGTAATCTTTCACATTAAGGTCTCCAGACACTAATGTTAATACACTGGTGAAAGCGGTAGTCACCGGTTTTCTTCCAAAGACCTTACAACTGACCTATTTTCCTTATGAAAACAACTATGTGAAAGCTAGTTTATTAATTTAGGATACCCACACTTTTTTATATAAGGAAGCATCATCCAAAGTTGGACTCCTAGGATACAAACAGAGTATTTCACTCTGTCAGGTAATGAAGGGGAAAAAAAAAAAAAATAAAGAAAAGAAAAATAAGAACATTTGAAAAACTACGAAGACTTTTTAAAGTAGGCTTGGCAACGTTTGCATGTATCAGCTGCAGTAGTGTCCTAGGTTACAGTGTAAAATGTGCCAAAAGGAAAAAAAAGTATTCTATTACCATCTTCAGGAGCTGTTGAGACCAGGTGGGGCGGTGCTCCCTGCCTCCCCCCTCTGGACTATCTCCTGTTAATGGGCACAACAATGCCTTATTGCCTGACCCATCGGTAACTCGCTCCTGGGCTATCTCCTGTTAATGGTCCATCAAGGAACTGCCTCACGACTCCCCATCCCATTGTGAGATGCTCCACCCGGGGAGAAGGAGCCAAGCAGTCCATGCTAAATAAAAACTGAGATCTCGAACACCCTAGCAGCCTTCTTCCACTGGATTCCCAGAGGAGGTTTTCCCCCCACTGGAGTTCCAGAGGACAAGAGCTACCTACCTACTACTGGACCTTCCGAGGAAGACCAGACCCTTTTACAAGATCGCTGCTTCAACAGAACTACATCCATTGCTTCAGGAGGACTGCAGCTAGCATCTTATCGGACTGCTACTGCCACCCTAATAGGGTGTCAGGTTGTATTTCTGACTCTGTCAGTGTAAACCAGTGGGTTGTTTGTTTTTCCCTGCCTTGTGTTATATATATTTATTAGTAAAGAACTGTTATTCCTATTCTCCATATCTTTGCCTGAAGGCCCGTTAATTTCAAAATTATAATAATTTGGAGGGAAGGGGGTTGCATTTTCCATTTCAAGGGAGGATCCTGCCTTCCTCCGCAGACACGTGTCTTTCAAACCAAGACAAGTAAGATCTTGACCTGCCAGCCACAAAGTTGACAGTGACTGCTTAGTGTTACCATACTGCTGTTTCTGGTGCCTGTTCCCCAACATTAAGAAAAAAAGCAAATAAGGCTTTTAAGAAGACAAGCATAGTGAGAAAATTCAATTAATTTTCAGCAACATTACAGACAATTCTTTGGACCCAATGCCACTTACCCTCAAAAGAATTTAAGCACCCATTCCTGAAAACGTTTTTCACAACAGTGTGGGACTGCATGAAAAGGGAGTCATAGCCAAGTAAAAGAGGAAGTTCTAGTGCTTCCATGATTTGCAATTAGACTAAATTAAAATCTCATGTCCTTTTAGCTTTAACCCATCAGTAACACATGTATTCTAAATGTTGAGTTTATTTCAGCCCACGGGCCTCTTCCTAAAGCACTTAGCTAGAAAGAGTTACTGATGCAGCATAAAAGGAGACACAGGGTTACCCTAAGTGGGAACCTTTACTGAGATTCCACACGTTGCTTAACAGGAGGAAAATCCTAGTGAAGCTCTCCCACAACACTCTTCACTGTAATAGAAGGACTAGATTTGATTGAGCAAATACAGTAATACTGACAGAATATGATTTTACCAACAGCAAAAGGCAGCAACTTTATTTTGCTCTATTATTCTGCATATGTATATGCATAACTCCCTGAAGTGGTTCAAAAATCAACATCACACATAAAAACAGGCAACAGATGGTATCAGATGGAGATGGCAGAGGAAAGCACATTAAAGAAACAACTGACTTCAGCAAATATTTTTAAAAAAGAGTTATTTTTATGTCCACAAACATGTATATATGTATTTAATTATCTAATTAGTAGTATCATGTATTCTTATTTAGGAAAAATACCTTGGGCTCTCAGCTTGAACTTCTTGCCCTAAATTTTATTGGTAGAGTTATTCCACCCTAATAAAAAGACGTCCTTCTGCTGCCATATTTTATAGACCCTGCAAACAGTCTTCTTCATTCATTACACTCTACTTCCATATTCATGTGCCCTGAACAGAAATCTGGATTGTGTTCTCAGTCAGCTGGCTCACGGCTGTGACCATTGCTCTATCCCTGGATCCCCTCCTACTGCTCCACCCTGTGGGAAGCACAGCACAGTGCGCAGCACAGAGCAGAAATGATCAAAGGTATCCTCTTCTATTTACCTTACACATTGAGAAAATAAAGCAGGGAGGGTTGGCAGATCCTTTCTCAGGAGGGGTAGAACACCCTAGCATAGGCAGCATGGATGTAACCATGTTTCTGCTGACTGCCTCTCTGATTTCTTCAGCGATGTGTTCTATTTGTCACAAAAGCTTGTATGCCAAGCACTTTCTTACTTCAGTAAACTCTGCCATAGTGAGCCACACAAATACCTTAAGCATATTGCTTTGACTCTGAAATTATCATTGTTTTTACCGACTCACGTAGCTTGAAAATGTAGGAATGAAGGATATTCATCCAGGCCCAGAAATGCTTCTATAGCCATGGTCTTTGACATCTACTACTTTAGATTTTACATCTACCTTTTCTTACTTTCTACATGCTAGAAATTTGGTGTTGGGCCACTGTATCATAAGTAATAATTCTAAAAATTGGGAAAAAACCCTGCTAAGTAAGAAATGTGGAACAGATGGCTAGGAATGTCTGGACCATTGCTTTTCATTATTTGGCTATGAAGTTTAATTTACAAAAGTCAAAAACAGAGCAGGCAGATGAGCAAAATGAAGTTCAATCTTGAAGACGCAGAAGAAGATCACAGCCAATTTTTAAACCAAGGGATCAGTCTCTTCTCACTGGAAGCACAAGTCCAAGAAAGGTCAATGCAGTTTATCATTTAAGTGTGCTTTTGTACTTTTTGCATTACCATGTTCCCTCTTACTAGCTTTTGCAAGCAATGCTTTCTTCCCTGAGAAAGGCATCATCCTTTTCTATCCTGGCAAATCACAATCAGGCATTGGTTATTGGTACCTCCAGGACCCTCTCAAAAACAGCAACGTCACACACCCAGGGCATGAAAATTAGTGACAAAAATTTGGTGATACCAATGTTCCCTTGGTATCACTGGCCATCACTAACACATCAAGCTTATCCTCCACTCTCTTCTATAAAGAGGGAAAATGGTCAAACAGACTCAAAATCTTAACTATCAAGACACAAAAGGTCTAGGCAATATCTAAAAGGCCATAGTTGACTGCTTTTTTTTCCCTAAGGACACATAGCTTTTCCAGTACAAACATTAAACACAGGGCAAGGACAAACTTTCCCCAGAATTAGTCCAAGTCGGTGACATGAACTTTCCAGGTTTTTAACAATCTTCACAACCTTGTGGCCTCTGCTCCATGGTGATCTCTTTGATATCTTTTTCAGGTTCAGCACAGGGTAGTGCACATTTCAGTAGCTCCCCATGGCACACTTTACCCTTGATAAGGCAATTACCATAGACACAAGCAGAAGATACCCAAGAACCTGTGCTCCTTACTGCTGTATAAAGACCTATAAAGAATAAATATACTGTGTTTCACTTCAGGAATTAGTATAACACATGCATTACTGACAAAGCTCAAAAACGCTGCTCTAAGGCAATGTTTATTTCCCAACTGGAGATACAGCTGCAGCATCTGTAGGTGTACTCAAACTATCATCAGTTGAGTTAGCAGCAAAGACACATACTTCCCTAAATTTCAATACTGTGTAATCTGACAGGTTCCAGGGGAGGGCTGTCTCTAGCTTGGAGTACAGTTTTGCAGCTATTAATATCCAGATTAGTTAAAATAAAGCTGTCTCACATACAACTGTACATTCTGCAATCACTCCTTCACTCATGGACAGAATTTATCACAAACAGCTAAAAAGCAGGCTTAGCAACAAACCCCTAAATTTTTATGGGCATCTCTGCCTACACAGGCAAGCACATCTGGCTTCAGCATCGACCTGGAGGACAGCCAAGACCTGGTCACACACCACGTGAGGACACGTGACTGTAGTGTGGCTTCTCCCAGAGCCCCCCGTGCTGCACCACACAATGTGGAAGCTCACATCCACTAGCACAGATACAGCCTCCGGTGCTCCTTATTTCTGAACACAACAGTTTTGTCTCAGTACTGGAGCTACCCTCCACTCCCCAGGATGCTACAGGGAAAACACAGCCCAGATTTCCCATGTGTGGCTGAAGAGGATCCTGGCACAGGAACGGGGCTCTTCTCCACAGGACAAGGGTGCGAGTTACTGCTCATTTGTTACAGCAGGGGTTTGTTTGGGCAAATTATGAAATATGTCTTGTGTCTCAGTTTCCCCACCTGTAAAATTCATGTATCTACCTGAAAGAAGCACAGTGTTAAATATAAGCAGCACTTTGGAGTTTAAATCTCTAGTTAGGTGTTTGTTAAATACAAAAAACAGGTAACAGTGCACACAGAACAATTACCATCACAGTATCATCACACCTGTGCATTATTTTGGTGTGCCTTCTGTGGATTTTAATGTGGGGTTTTTTTTCTTTTAAGTGCAGGTACACAGAAATACACTTTGTGTTCAGCTATTGCATGTGGACACTTACAAGTATCAAGGAGTAGGGATTTATTTGAATTAATCAACAACAAAATATGAATCTTTTCACGTCACTGTCTCTGGCAACAAAACTAGATTGAGAGATTGGCAGTTTCTTCTGTCCACTTGTCCCTGATCCCCAAGTTGTGTTTATGCAACCAATTTGAGATGCGTAGTGTAAGCACAGCCTGTGAAACTAGCTAGGTTAAATTAAAAAAAAAAAAAAAAACAAACACAAAAAAACACGCAAAGGAAAGAAATGAGAAAGGTTGATTCAGATCGACTCGTCAACCTGGTTAAATGAGCGTCTTTTTAAACATGATCGCGTAGCTGGAGCACCCGAGCTCCCACGCAAGTTTGGCACTGATGACGTGGAAACGCTGAGCTACATCCTAACCTACGTTAGAGAAGCAGGCTGGGTAAACAATTACAAAAGGCTCCTGGGCTGGTGACAAACTTATCCACTAATTTCATAATATTTTTTTCAATTTCAGTTTGATGAGACCCTCCAATGTGTCTGTGCTGCATGGGTAGGTCCACATGTTGACATGTCTCTCTGCCACCCAGCAGCCCCAGCATACCTCCACGCAGAGTTGCCTCACTGTTAAGCCCAAGAGCGAGGAGCTGCACAAGCCGAGTGAACTCTCCTGCTTGGAGGGAAGACACCAAAGCCACACCAGAACAATTAAGTACATCATGCTGCACATTAGCTGTAAAGCTGCATGCAGGCACATTACCAAATAATCATCTCTTTCAGGCATTTTGGCATTCTCTCCCACTGCTGCTAGGCAGATGACGACAAACCACTCATGTCACCAGCAGGCACAGTTGCTGCCCAGGGCTGCTGGTCTCCAGGTGGCTGGATCCAAGAACAGCAGAACAGTTGAAAAAGAGACTTGTCTTTGCAATCCACATTTTGGACATGCAAGGGTACCAGGCAGGTTTGTACATCAATCCCCAAGAGCATCCTGTGTCTCTCCAGCTGGGGAGGTGAGCTGTTGCCCCACACCTGCACCCAAATGCAGGGGCATAGCATGGTCCTAATTCCACTGCGAGCACACCACCAAGAACAGGCAATTTGGGCCATGCCTACATTGCACATATAGAACTGTAAGTGTGTTAGAGAGAGGAACAAATGCTGCAATCCAGACGAAGCTCTCAGTGAGGAAGCAGAGGGTGTCTGAGCTCCCACCCAGCAAAGCCCTGACAAACTAAGTCAAGACTATGCTCACTGTTCTCGTCTCAGAAGCTGCTCAATAATGCGTTTAATAAGCAGGTCTTGTCACAGTGTAATAGTTTACAAGCTGTTGGACCAATGTACCCTATGAAGACCATTGGTCAGGCATTAGTCAGACAAGAAGAGCCCTTCCCCGGCAAGAGAGGAGGCACTTTCAGGTTGCAATGTTATGCCAGTTTTCAACAATAACACACCTTCCAGAAACAACCTCCTGCTGGCCAAATCTGCCTCTGACACAGGTGAAATTTCACTGCATGAAATTAAACTATGAAGACACACCACTGAGACGTCACAAGAACTGGTTAAAGCTGGCACAGAGTTATACAAACTTTACAAGTGAAAGCAGTAAACAGATATTTCTAACATTGCCCCAGTTTTCTTTATTTTCATACACCTATTTTGAAAGATATGTCAAAACTAACAGAAGAGGAGAAAAATAAGCGAGATGCATTTTCTGCAAGTGTTAAACTTTAAGCTAAAACACAGCTTAAATGCTCAGGAGGTCACATAAAGATAATCTGGCTTACTGTCAGATCTCAAGCCTTTTCTCTCTAGCCCCTTTGTCACTTGAAAAACTGTGTTGACCCACCAACCCTGATAAAATCAACAACTTGAAAAGCAAAGCTTATATCTGGTGTTAATTGGGACGTTTCTGTTTACTGAAAAGACACCAAGACTTTGAGTTTGTATTTCTACCTAGTATAATTTATCTTTTGTCTGGACTATATCTGAACTGCATTTCCATCTTATTTGAACATGAATAATAATTCCCTATATTAAACTATGTTATGTTGAATGCTTACTGAACGCATGCAGTGTTTTCCTATTTCATGTGTACTTACTAATAAAATAAGAACATAGTTCACATTAAAATATCCATAACACTAATAATTGACCTTCATGATGGGAAAGGCACCAATACATTCTCCTCAGATGCTAGAAACTGAGTAGATAACATACAAGGTGTCATCTATAAATATTTATTTGTGAGGGAGAAATTGTTTGCTTAAATTAGCTGCTGCAGATGACATCAGACTCCCTTATCTCATTTTGTCTTATCAGGAGAAGGAAGACAAAAATCGTTTTGAACGCAAGTTTTTTCTAGCTTCCTAGACTAGCAAAAAGAAAAAAAACATCTTCCAGCTAGTAGGAAGTAATATTTGAATAACCATCTGCCCTAGGATTTATGTTTTACAGAGGTGTACAGGAAATGACATATCATGAATACTGCATCTGCTTAGGGAATGCATTCTCAGTGTTTCAAAACTACTCACCAAATAGGACAACACATTGCATTAGACTTCAGTAAGAAGTGGCACAGTCTCCCATGCAAATCACTGAGCTGCAGCTATAGCACCATGAATCTCATTCTAGTTTGCTACTTATTTATTGCGTGGCCTTCAGCAAATCATTTTACATCTCTCCTTTTATTCCTGCTCACACATTTCTTCATACTCACTTTAGAGGTGGGAGGGTAGGTGGGTAAAGGGCTTGAAACATAACGGTAGATAATCTTTCTACCAGGAGCAAGGCTTTACTTCCCCTTTTAAAAGAAAAAAGCTGTCAAAGCATAGCCCTCATACAATGGGAACTGCTGCCAAGCACTCCAACATTAACTTAGAACAACAATATGCATTGCAATTCTGCGTTTTGGTACTGTGTTTATTCACAGTGTTCCTCTTTCCTACAGGTTTAGGTGTGCTCCTTAAGAACACACACCCATCTTGGGCATAGGATCTCGGTATAAAGTGAATATAATAAGCTTGACCCGGGTAATACAAGTTGTCCTGAAAACACCAGAAGCACAAGTCTTGCATAAAAAACCCCTACCTCCTACCAGATTGCAAAGCTTCTTTTCTGAAGCACGGAAGCCTTAAAGTTGTTTTAAAATTAAAAAAAAAACAAGGACAGATTTTTCCTCTAATTAATACTTTGAAACAGCTTTATTGTTTCATTTCAAAACTCTCCCCTTGACAATCTTTAGCCAAGAAGCCAGATTGAGACAGACATCCAGCAAGCAGTATTTAAGCACAAAGAGTTAAAACACATGCAGTCATGACAATTGCCAGTAAAGCGGCGTATCTGTGCCTGAAAAATAGATGTGTTGCCATCCACATGATAGCACAGTAAGCTTTGGTGTTCACAGAAAAAAAAAAAATTTCCCTGGCAACAAAATGGATTTTAATGCAAATTATAATTTTTTTTATGTCCAAGTTTAAAAATTATCTGAAAACCATTTAGAACTCATTTAATTTAATAAGGAAACAAATAAACCATCTCTTCACTTCTGTATTTTAGTCACACTTGCAGACCCAAAACAGCAGCAGCAAAGCCATGTGTAAGATTGTTAATAAGTTGGACATGTGTTTTCCACTTGATCTGAATTTAGAGAAGAACACATCATTTTCTCTTTTTATGTCAGAGTACATTTTGTCCATATCATTGCCGTGCCAACACAAACACATTCTTAAGTATCACTTAAGAGGGAAATTACATGCAGCTTTAATTTCCATGCACCTTTCAATAGCACAACTAAAACCAGAAAACACCACAGCAGCAGGATCACAGGCCACACTAACCAAGAAAGAGCTGCTAGCCCCCAGCTATTCATAAAAAAAATAGCGCTTGAGCACTGGGAAACAAAAACACCTACATCCAAATGCAGATACTACCACAATATCATAAAATGGCCATTGCTGGAAATATCAGCACAATTTTTCATAGGACAGAAGTAAATAAATGACTTAATCTTACTGTTTCTCCTCTTGCAATCTTTTATTTTCTAAGTCAACACAACAAAAAGTCCCCATATCTTACCTTCACACTTGGATACTTAGGGGACTTGGTGTCAAAGGCAGAATCTATGAAGTCTGAAAGCAATCAGGCTTTCAAGGGAGTGAATAAAATATTTTCAGGGTCAAATATTCAGCAGGCTCAGGGCTATCTGCCCTTCTCCTTAGCTAATCACCATGCACAGCTTGGGGCAATAAACTGTGCTACAGATAAGGAGAAAAGTGGGTGGATGTAGGAGTTGGATTGCCCTTGCTGGCTTCTATCAGGGATGCTTTCAATGGCTGGTGCATCTAGTGGTCCAGGTTCACGTTGCCTCTGAGAATACAATATTTGCATGTACGTGCCCTCTCTAGCACTGCAGAGGTGCTTACTTACCCATCTTTACTCACCTATTGCCTCTTCTCTGTGCCCTCCCCAAAGCACTTCCATGTGACACTGGAAGTATCTAGTTGTGGTTCAGAGGAGTAGATCAAATCATCCTGCTGAGGCCAATGGCTGTAATGTGACTGCAGCTGACAGTGGAGAGGCAACCTTAGAGGCAGAAAACACTAAGGTATGTTTTCCCAAAAAAGCCATTGGTGGGACTAACACAGGTTGGAAGCTCATGTTGTTCTTCAGTGGCTGGAGTTCATCAAGGTTATGTTATTATTTCTTCCAACAGCAACATTCTGGGGATACATGACTTAGTGGTACCATCTTCTCCTAATACCAAAAGCTAAGGAAAAAATCAAATCTCCAGTTGAATACAGTAGCTTGGGCAAGTGCAAGACCCAGCCCCAGCTGCTGTTCTTTCCCTCCGGTCTGGTGCACAACAGGCACAGGCAGGGTGCAGCTGGGGTAGGTCAAAACAGAAAACTTGGCTGAGTCAAGATCCAAAAACAGGAGAGGTGTCATGAGTCTAAAGTATCATTTAGGGCATAGTAATCACCTTGGTAGTATGATGGTCTCTGACGCCAGGGTCAGCTTCACATCCTTTGGGCTTCCCCATGTTATTCTCTCATTATCTTATGAAAATCTTGATTAAAAGTTATTACTGATGTGCCACAACATACGTGGTAGAGACTGGTATGTGGCACAATAGACTGATGTGTTGTGCTGGACTCTGAGCAAGAAAAAGCCACTGCTGCCACTGCCTCCATGCAGAAGTACAGGCTTCCTCACAGAAGTGAACATAATCCCCTGCACCAAGGCTTGCTCTCACCACCGTGACCTGTAGCATCAATGAAACATCAACAATTTCACCATAAAGTGCATCTGCAAGGACTCACAAAGAAGCAAGGCGTTATCTGGGGGCTGCACTGATTCAGCCGTACCTGCAGCCTTTACAGATTCTGCCTTTGACACCAGGTCCCATAAATATCTAATTAGTTTTCCCACCTTGGCACAAGTACTTGATCTAGAGTGACATCTCCATTCTAGCACCTCTTCCACTTTCCAGCAGAATGGTTTAGAAAATTACAGTATGCATGATAAATCCAGCTCTTCTATTACACATAAAAAAAAAAAAAAAACACAATTCTAAAAGGACTTTCATGCTAACTGTTGTGTGATTCAAGTACTTGGTGTACCAAACCACATTTACTCAAGAGCAATACTCCTCCTGGTAGAAAAATAATAACTACTTACTTAAGACTTGTTTTCTTTGCTTTTCTCCTCATGCAATGTCCTGACCAGTGATATGCAAAATCTGTTCCTGCAAAAGTAGAGTCTATGACCCATATATACGGTTTAAAGACACCTCCTTTAAATTACTGCCTTCTCCAGGCATGTTTCAAAATATATCTAGTAACAAGGTATAACTTGTAAAGTTCACTGAATAGCTTCTTAGAGAGTGGTTCTGAAATTCCAGGATATTTGGAGTCTCTTCAGAAACTCTCCCAGCTCTGTGTAGATTCAATAGGGTCTTATTTTCCCAGTTATATCTAGTTTTTGGGATTTTACATCTGAGATTTTACTTCAACAGCTGAAATAAAGCTGCTTGTGTTAAAGGAGGGGAAAAGCACTTCAAAATTCCTTCTAGTCTGAATGTACAGGGAAGTCAGGCGAGAAATGCCAGTGTGAACTTGTTCACTGTGAAATTCTGTTCACTAGCATGAATAGGCTAAATTTGACTAATATCAGTGTATTAGTCAAAAGCACAAAAAGTATGCTACCTGTGTATTTTGGAAACAGCATCTGTTAATCCTATGAGGATCCTTTAACCCTTGTAAATTTAATTTATTGTAAATGAGCAATTTACAGTATGTTTGAGTTCATGTTTTCATAAAGCAAAAATATTAAATCATTTTGTTCTAATGTTAGTATCCATTATCATGTAGTACTTGTTAACCACTCACTGAATAAATGTGTAGCTGTAAGCTTAAAATGAGAGATTAAAATAGCTCTCAAATTTATTTAAGAATAGCAGGCAGCTCTCCAATCGTAAAGTTTGATCTACTTAGAGTAGCATGCTCTTTCTTACAGGATTAGCTTTCTTTTAAATCAGAGCCCCTTTTAAAGCAATCAAAGAGCTCGAATTTAATCAGAGTTCCTCCTCTGCAGTGGTGGTGGAAAACAGTCCATCAGAGTCCTGCTTTATGGGAATATAAAATAGTCTGGGCTAGCTCTCCACCATATGAAACCCCATTTGGGCTGAAATGAAACTCTGCAAATAAGCAGAAAACATTCCAGTCCTATTAAATGCAAGCTCCTGTCCCATTATTGCCAGACAGTACTGGAACTTTCTGTATTTCACATGCAGAAATGGCGTTTTTCTACAGGCAGATCTGGTGCAGCACTTCTGAAACGTACTTACTTCTTGCAGTCTATAGGAAAACACTTCAACAAGCACTTGAAAGTCTGAAAGGCAGGTGACTGTAATGACTTCAACTGTGATTAGCTATTTACATAATTAACTTTACTGATCATAATCCACTTATGCAAACAGTGTCCTAGGCATCATAGTTGCTCCAGGATGATTCCAGATTTCTCCTTCAATGTGCGTGTTGAAGGGCCAAGTGTACATTTCTGTTTCCATGGCAAGATCAAACTCTGGGCTGTTTGTTACTGCAAGGTTCACTGAGACCATAATCACAAAAATAACTTCAGGTCTGCCCTCCCAGGTCCCATCCACAGTATTGCATGTGGTCCTGGTGCTCCATTTGGGACATGATTACAGTGCAAGGTGGTTGCCCAAGTGAGGCATCCTGCAACACCACTGCCCAAAGCTGCCAGCAGAGCTAATATGCCAGCCACCCATCACAGTAATTTATATTTGATAACTACTTAGCTAGCTGTCCCACTAACTTGGGTATTTGCATGGACTGCACTGTTTCACTCAGGACAGCTGACAAAGTCCTGCTCACGTAGATGTAAAAAGAAAATTAAAGCATCCTAATGACATCAAACCTCAAAGTTGTTTCCCAGTCTTATCTCTTCCAAATGCTGAAAAAGACAAGATCATAAAATAGCATCAGAGAATCATAGAACAGCTTGAATTGGAAGCGACATTCAAAGGTCGTCCAGTCCAATGCCCCTGCGGTAAGTAGGGACAACTTCAACTACATCTGGCTGCTCAGAACCCCATCCAACCTGACCTTAAATGTTTCCAGGGATGGGGCATGTCTTTGGGCAACCTGCTCTAGTGTTTCATCACCCTCGTTGTAAAAAATTTCTTCCTTATATCTAGCCTAAATGTATCCTTTTTTAGTTTAAAACCATTACCCCTTGTCCTATTGCTACAGCTCCTGCTGTAAAGTCTGTCCCCATCTTTCTTACAAGCCCACTTTAAGTATTGAAAGGCCACAAGAAAGTCTCCCTGCAGCCTTCTCTTCTCTGGGCTGAATAACTCCAACTCTCTCAGACTGTCCTCACAGGGGAGGTGCTCCAGACCTCTGACCATTTTTGTGGGTGTCCACTGCACTCACTCCAACAGGTCCATGTCTTTCTTGTACTGAGGACTCCAGAGCTGAATGCAGTATGCAGGTGAGGTCTCACCGGAGCAGAGGGGCAGAATCCCCTCCCTCAACCTGCTGTCAGGACAAGATTGGTCTTCTGGGCTGCAAGCACACATTGCTGGCTCATGCCTTGCTTTTCATTCATAAGGACTCCCAAGTCCTTCTCAGTGGGGGTGCTCTCAATCCCTTCATCCCCCAGCCTGTGTTGATAACAGGGGTTGCCCTGAGCCAGGTGTAGGACCTTGCACTTGGCCTGGTTGAACCTCATCAGGTTCACAGGGGACAACTTCTTGAGCTTGTCCAAGTCCCTCTGGATGGCGTCCCATCCCTCAGGCATGTCAACTGGACCACTCAGCTTGGTGTCATCTGCAAACTTGCTGAGGGTAGACATAGTCCCACTGTCTATGTCACTGATGAAGACAGTAAAGGGCATTGGTCCCAGAACGGACCCCTGAGGGATCACTTGTCACAGATTTCCATCTGGACACCGAGCAATTGACCACTACCCTTGGGATGTGACCATCCAACCAATTCCTCACCCACCAAACAGTCCACCCATCAAATCCATATCTCTCCGACTTACAGAGAAGGATGTTTTGGGAGACAATGTCAAAGGCCTTACAGAAGCTGAGGCAGATGACATCCATAGCTCTTCCCTTGTCCACTTATGTAGTCACTCCACCATAGAAGACCACTAAGTTGGTCAGGCAGGACTTGCCCTTGGTGAAGTCATGCTGCCTGTCTCAAATCACCTCCCTGTCCTCCCTGTACCTTAGCATAGATTCTAGGAGGATCTGTTCCACGATCTTCCCAGGCACAGAAGTGAGGCTGACAGGTCAATAGTTCCCAGGCTCCTCCTTTCTACCCTTTTTAAAAAATGTGTGCAACGTTTCCCTTTTTCCAGTCACCAGGGACTTCACCTGACTGCCATGACTTTTCAGACATCATGGAGAGTGGCTTTGCAACTACATCAGCCAATTCCCTCAGCATGCATCTCATCAGATTTAGGTCTATTGAGGTTCTTCAGATGGTTTTGAATCCGATCCTCCTTTACAGTGGAAGGGACTTTGCTCTCTCAGTCCCCATCTTGCAGTTCACCCACTCAGGAGGTGTGGGAAGAGATGTTGCCAGTGAAGACTGATGCAAAAATGTTGTTGAGTACCTCAGCCTTCTCCTCATCCATTGTTACTAGTTTGCCAGTCTTGTTCATCAGGTCATACACTTTCTTTGACCTTCGTGTTCTGGGCAACATACCTGTAGAAGCCTTTATTATTCTTTGCATCCCATGCCAAGTTCAGCTCCAGTTGCGACTTGATCTTCCTGACCCCAGCCCTACACAACCAGGCAGTGTCCCTATCTATACTCTTCCCAGGGTACCTGTCCCTGCTTCCACTGCCTGTGCATTTCCTTCTTGCCCTTTAGTTTGACCAGCAGGTCTCGACTCAGCCATATTGGTCTCTAGCCTTGCTTTCCTGGTTTCTTACACCTGGGAGTCGAGAGCTTTTGCGCTCTATGGAAAGTGTCCTTAAAGATCTGCCAGCTCTGTTCTGCTCTCTTGTTCCTGAGGGCAGTTTCTCAGGGGGTCCTGTTGACTAACTCCTTGAAGAGCTCCTAAAATTCAGTGTCTTGACTGTACTCTTTTGCCTGACTCATATCCCTCAGGACTGTGAACTCCACCAGTGTACGATCACTGCAGCTCAGGCTTCCTTCAATCCTGACATCACCAATTAACTCACTTTCTTTGGTGACCATCAGGTCACCAAACATCCCCTCTGGTAGCGCTGGCTTAAGAAGTTCTCCTGCATGCACTCCAGCAGTCTCCTGGATTGCCTACAGCTCACTGTGTCACTTTTCCAGCAGATGTTGGGGTGGCTGATGTCTCCCAGCAGGATAAGAGCCTGCAAATTTCGTCCACAGGCTCCCCTTGATCAGGTGGCCTGTAGTAGACCCCATCCACAAGGTTCCCTTTGTTGCCTCATTCTCTAATCCTTACCCACAAGCTTTCAACCTGCTTGTGGCTATTCTTCAGAGAGAGTTCTTCATACTCTATTCATTTCTTGATGTAGAGGGCAATGCTTCCACTCCTCCTTCTTCACCTGTCCCTTCTGAACAGCCTGTAGTCATCAACAGCTGCACTCCAGTCATGGGATTCATCCCACCAAGTTTCAGTAATGGCAACCAGGTCACGGCTTTCTAGCAGAACAGTGGCTTCCAACTCCTCCTGTTCTTTTGAAGATTACAACAGGGGGGTGATTTGGCTCTCTGGGCATGTTCTGTACCTGCCAAGGAGAAGTCCGTCGGGACCTAGTGAAGATGGAAGGACCCAAGTCAGTGGCTGGCACCCTCCACAACAGGCTGGAGAGGGTGGCTCAGCACTTCTTACCCCCCTGTTTTTTCTCTGAGTTCTCACAGCTCTTTGGTGAGGGCCATGGTCCATGCTTATCTTTCCAAGATCACTGTTTTTGGTGCACAAGGCTTGGTCACAGCCTTGGCTACAGTGACCATGAGATGGTGGAGTTCAGGATCTTGTGTGGTAGGAACAGAATACCAAGCAGGATCACAACCTTGGACTTCAGCAGGGCCAACTTTGGCCTTTTAAAGCAATTGCTGGGGGAAATCCCATGGAACAGGGTACTAGAAGGTAAAGGGCCCAAGATGGTTTATATTCAAGGACCACTTTTTCCAAGCTCAAGATCAGAGCATCCCGGTGGGTAAGAAATCAAGAAAGGGAGCCGGGAGACCCACATGGTTAAACAGTGAACTGATGGGCAAACTCAAGTGGAAGAAGAGTCTATAGATCATGGAAGGAGGGGATGGCCACTTGGGAGGACTATAAGATATAGGGAGGCAACTAGGAAGGCTAAGGCCTCCTTAGAGTTAAACCTTACAAGGGAGGTCAAGAAGAACAGAAAGGGCTTCTTCAAATACATTGCAGACAAAACTAACACTAGAGGCAATGTAGGCCCACTGTTGAATGAGGCGGTGCCTTGGTGACAGAGCATACAAAGAAGGTGGAGTTACTGAACACCTTCATTGCCTCTGTCTATACTGCTGGAGACTGTCCTCAGGAGTTCCAGACACCTGAGGCCCCAGAGGAAGCCAAGGTAAAGGAATAGTTTGACTTGGTTGACGAAGACTTGGTTAGGGACAAATTAAGCAATCTGGACATACATAAATCCACGGGCTCTGATGGGATGCACCCGCGGGTGCTGAGGGAGCTGGTAGAAGTCATCGCTAGGCCACTCTCCATTATCTTTGGTAAGTCATGGGGAACAGGAGAGGTGTCTGAGGACTGAAGGAAGGCAAATGTCACTCCAGTCTTCAAAAAGGGCAAGAAGGAGGTCCCAGGTAACTGCAGACCAGTCAGCCTCATCTCCATCTCTGGAAAGGTGATGGAACAACTTATCCTTGGTGCTGTCTCTAGGCATATCAAGGATAAGAGGGTTATTAGGAGCAGTCAATATGGCTTCACCAAGGGGGAATCATGTTTGACCAACCTGACAGCCTTCTATGAAGAAATAACCAGCTGGATAGATGACGGTAGTGTGGTGGATGTGGTTTATCTTGATTTCAGTAAAGCCTCTGACATCCTCTCCCACAGCATCCTCACAGCTAAACTGAGGAAGTGTGGTCTGGATGATCGGATAGTGAGGTGGATTGTGAATTGGTTGAAGGAAAGAAGTCAGAGAGTTGTGGTCAATGGGACAGGGTCTAGTTGGAGGCCTGTATCTAGTGGAGCCCCTCAGGGGTCAGTACTGGGACCAGTACTATTCAATACATTCATCAATGACCTGGATGAGGGAATAGAGTGCACTGTCAGCAAGTTTGTTGATGACACAAAACTGGGAGGAGTGGCTGACACACCAGAAGGCTGGTCTATCATTCAGAGAGACCTGGACAGGCTGGAGAGCCGGGCAGGGAGAAATTTATTGAAATACAGCAAGGGCAAGTGTAGAGTCTTGCCTCTGGGAAAGAACAACCCCATGAACCAGTATAGGTTGGGGACTGAGCTGTTAGAGAGTAGCATAGGGGAAAGGGACCTTGCGGTCCTGGTGGACAGCAGGGTGGCCATGAGCCAGTAAGGTGCCCTCGTGGCCAAGAAGGCCAGTGGCCTCCTGGGGTGTATTAGAAGGGGTGTGGTCAGGAGATCGAGAGAGGTTCTCCTCCCCTTCTACTCTGCCCTGGTGAGACCCCATCTGGAATAGTGTGTCCAGTTCTGGGCCCCTCGGTTCAAGAAGGACAGAGAACTGCCTGAAAGAATCAAGCGCAGAGCCACAAAGATGGTTGAGGGGGTGGAACATCTCCCTTGTGATGAAAGGCTGAGAGAGCTGGGGCTCTTTAGCTTGGAGAAGAGGAGACTGAGGGGTGACCTCATTAATGTTTACAAATACATAAAGGGCAAGTGTCAGGAGGATGGAGTCGGGCTCTTCTCAGTGATGTCCAATGATAGGACAAGGGGTAAAGGGTGCAAACTGAAGCACAGGAGTTTCCACATTAACATAAGGAAAACCTTTTTCACTGTGAGGGTGACAGAGCACTGGAACAGGCTGCCCAGAGAGGTTGTGGAGTCTCCTTCTCTGGAGACATCCAAAACCTGTCTGGACACGATGCTGTGTGACCTACTCTAGATGGTCCTGCTCTGGCAAGGGGTTAGACTAGATGATCTTTCGAGGTCCCTTCCAACTCCTAACATTCTTTGATTATGTGTTCCCTTTCAGGTCAGTGGTGGTGAGGAAGGAAATTATGTCTTTGGTATGTAACAAGACCCCTCTCCCTTCCCTCTGGCCAGGAAGAGCACAGAGGACAGCCTTTCTCTATCTGCACTGCAGCTTTGCTTGGAGGCAGCATGAAAAAACCTCTCAGACATCGTCTGGGGGAGTTTTGCTCAGGGCTGTATTGGCAGCAGATGTGGGGTGAGGAGAGGTTTCCCATGGGTCACCCTCTTGGAAGGCAACATAAAAAGGATCAGCAACATATTGTGGCTAAGATATTGCAGCGTGTTTTGCCCTGGATGGAGCAGATACACAGTATCTGTGGAATATTAGTCTCTCCTGATTCTGCTGAAGGATCACCCTAAAGTATCCTGAGGACTTAAATACCTTATTCCCACTACAGTGTTTTGGTTTGAAATAGGGCACATGGACAACAGTTCACAGGGTGCATCAGGCATGGAGGAGGTCTTAAAGGTTTGTTGCAGCTCTCAGATCATTGACATCCCTCTCTGACTCTTCAGATGCCATGTGTCATTTAAGCCTTAAGGCATTAAAGAAAACAAGAAAGTGAGAGCAAAGATTCTGGGGCTTGTTTAGTTTGATACTCTCATAGTGAACAGTAGGAAAGAAGTAACTCCATTCAGTATCTAGTTGCATTGATGAGAAACAGAAACTGCTTAACTATTTTACATGGCTGTTCTTCCACTTCTTGAAGAATCGTAGTCCTAACATCTATTGCAGTAATGGCTAACACTGCCTCATGAGCAAGCCTGCCAGCTCCAAGAGAAAAGAACAACAACACATTATCTTTTAAAACCATCAAGGAAAGCAAGAGTCTCTTACGTTTACTTGAATAGAGGCAAACACTTCTATTTAACATAGATCTAGTCTTACAGTCCAACTGAGAATGCCTTCCTGTTTAACACTACATGCTATTCAGGACACAGAGCTCCTTAAATTTTAACAAAAAGGCTTTTCATGGATTTTTTTCTTTGACTGAAAAGTCCCTGCTAGGGGGCATAAAGGTTTGGGGGGTGGACAATATGCTCAATGCAAAAGAAAATGCTAAACATGTGAGAGTAAGAGATAGACAAGTTTTCAATTTGTCTCACAAAATTCTCAACATGATGCCCATTTAACCTCCAAAATGTTTATGGAGATTTCTCTTTTCACAGTCCCCATGCTTTTCTACAGCTCTTTTACAGTTGGCACTGATTTTACTTGTGAGTTTAATACTGAGCTCCTCCCTACATGCACAAACACACTCTCAAATGAGTAAAGAGTACATTTCTTCAAAGGCAAAACATGCCACTGGGGGATGAACTGACCTAATACAACTAACAGCACAAACTGCTGCACTTTCCTCCAGTCTGGGGTCTTGTTGCACCTCTCAATACCCAGCTAAATTTAATACCTTGGCAGAAACATAATCTATCAAAACCAGCCAAAGGTTTTTTGCTTCGTGAGTTCAATTGATGCATGGGAGGATGTTCAGAAAGAGCTAGGTCTGTACAGGTTACAGTGAGGCTTGGAGGGACAAGGCAGGGAAGATCTTCCACCCTTTCTAGGATGAAGCAGTTGCTTAGGCTGTCTGTCTGGTAGAACTGCACTGTCCCCGTGTGGATACAGTTTTAAGTAGCTTTGTGTCATACATTGCAGTAACTTATTTCTCTCATTATCTCATTATGTCTCACAGGAACATGTCTGCCAGCACTAGGTACCTTCACAGCACTATAGCTGAATCTATGCAAGATATTGGAACAGAAGACATATATAACACACTAACCATGCTCTTACAATTACGAAAATACAACCTGTGTGTGAACAAGCCTTTACTTGCTGGGATTGCAAAGAGAAAGTTATTATTACAATTGCACAATCATTCCTAGATGTGTCACTGAAAATGAACACCAAAGCTCCTTTGAAGACTGCTTTGAGGTCATCTGAGAGGCTTTGTACACTTACTACCTTGTACACTCAGATGTGCCAAAGCTAACTGCATGAATGCACACACATCTTGCCTGTGGCATTAGGAGGAATTCCTTGCCTTCCCTTCTGGTGAGGATGCTACCTTCTCCTATTTTTAACTATCTATTTTTTCCTCTCCTTTATTCAAAAACTAGCATACTTTGGTTAGATGCTTGGCAATTCATGTACACAGAATTTAATTTTGGTGCAAGATATTTGTCACAGAAGCCCCAAAATACACATTTTTTATACCAAGAATGTCCAAAACTCAGTTACTCCTCATTGTGTTGCATCTAGGATAGCATCATCCTCTGTTCTGCACAAAAGCCATGGAGCAGTCCTGCTCCACAAATGCAGTGAAAAGAGAAAGAGAATAGGGCTCTGTTCTGAGTCAACACAATCTGTCATGAGGTGTTATTTTAATTTCTGTATCTGGAATATTAAAGAGGAAGGAGACAGAAATGTGTGTTTCTTGTGGCTTTGTTACTTCAAATACTCCATGCCATGTCATCTCCAGATTTGCTTGTTTCTGGCACACTGACATTTCACAACCTACAGTGAACAGGAAATCACCAAGAATTATTCTGTTTACTTTTAGATGTGGAACACACATTGCTCATAATTGAATGGCAGCATCATAAAAACATGTGGTAGTTACAGAGTTTGACTTCGCTGTATGAAAATTGACCTCAATCTTTTTAATCCCAGCTGTACGCTACCAATTGCATGTAACTAGTCTGGTTTTGTGCTCTCAGCAAAACATGTAGTCGGGATGTGTTACAACATGACTGGGGACAGGAGGAGGAGAGTGCAGAGAATTGTATTTCCCAAAGTTTTCAAGCCAGGATTAGTACCCATTTCTCCTGAGATAAAATACAGCTCAAAAGTGGTGCATTTTAAGGTGCAGAATGAAAATGGAGAAATTAAGAACAAAGCACCGCAGATACTGAAAAATTAACAGAAAGTGCATGTATGATTTGAAGACTGACTCCTGCATTGCAAAGTCTCTGTGTTAACCCTGTTGCTAACTGGATAGCTGTTACTCAAACTGATAGTAGTTGGTACTGTGACGGTCTATTTCCTCTGTTCTTCTAAATGAAGCACAGCTGAAGTTGGAATTACATGCAACGTTGTCTTTATATTCCGGAGGATGTGGCTGCTTTGTATCTTCCCTCATTGTGCAGAAGAAATCCACATCTGAGAAGTCATTCTGGAGGTTTGTAATTGCAACCAGATGTTCACAAATTGGGATCTGATCTTTCTTGTTTTCATAATACACAGTACTTTAGGCATTCCCTAGGATTAAACTTCTGACATTCACAGCCAAGAGCCCAGGCGTCTAAAAAGTTAATTAAAGCTGGACTCAAGCTTAGATCTGCAAAAGTGTGAAATTCATACACACCAGCAAGTACCGAAGTGCCAAATTTGGGTTCTAAACTGTCTCATCTCTGCTTGGGATTTTCAACCATAAACCTGGAGTTAATCACCTAACCCAGTTCACCCCAGTTTCCTACACAAGACAACAGATCTACTAGGTGATGAACCCTAGTGAATAGAATGCTTGGTTCAAGTTCCTATTTCAAATCAAGTGGAACAAGGATTTGAATGCAGGCTGCATATATCAGTGCACCATCTATCAGGAGACCAACATACCTTCACCTGTGTTCTTGCCTGCACCAGTCTCAGATACACAGATGCTGCCTGTCTGCTCAGGGTCTTGGTGCCATAGGCATGGGAACAGTGAGTTTGGGAATCCTGCACCAAAGCCTTATCTTCTTCTGGCATTGTGAGCAGATACTCCAAGGGAGGTCATGTCTTGCTAAGTTGGCCCATTGGCAGAAAATTTAACACCTGTAAAATTAAGGAGAAGTTAATAGTGTTGTTTCTGAGAAAGTAATTGTTGACTAAATATGAGACCTTTACATTCGGCTCCCAAATCCTCTGGCTTGGACACAAAAGAGTACAGATGCTGAATAGGTGCACTGCATGTGTATTGAAACAGGGTTAAGAAATTCTCACTAAAACCTAGCATCACTGTCTTGAAACAGCACATCCTAATTCAGTTGCTGCACTGGCCTTGCTGAATCAGAGCAACACTGTGCTAAAGAGCCACCCTTCTTTTACAAAGTGAAGGTTGCATTCCTTTGAAAACTACTTAAAAGACAGCTAATACGGTATGGGTTGTTTTTTTTACACTCATTGTTGCCTCCAATTGAATTACAGCAAAATTCCAACCAAGAGTGTTTTAGGTCACTTAAAGAATTTGTAAAAGTGCAACTTAACAGAGTTCGTGGCAAGGTTCACTCTATTACTTGCTACATGGAGGAAATGTACAAGGGAAAATTGAGTTAGAATCAATTTATAATGATTTGCACAGAGATTGGAGATGTGAAAAGGTAGGAGATACCCCCCCATTGAGTCACAAGGTTCAGAATGGACCCTTTGTTTTTCAAACTCTTTCTCAGAGAGGAGTCTAGGTGCAGCTAGATCAACTGCTAGTCCCAGACTTGGTTAACAGTTTATGTCTGAAGGATTATACATGTTTAGGGCTAAAGGATTATAAGTGTTCACTCCATCCTTTATATCATTTAGCTAAGATTTCAAAGTTTCAGCATGCTTATTCCCAATTCACTCACCTTTCTTCTGGACATTCAGTGGTAGTTCGCTCTGAAGTTCGAATCCTAGGTTTCCTGAAACAGATTCTCAGGTATCAGATTTTATAAAAATAAATAATTTAATAGAGTGGTACTGCAGCAGAGTCAGTTCATGCAGGGGGTCTCCAGAGAGATGCCCCCAGGAAAGGGGTCCCAAAAAGGAAGGAAGAACCAAGTGAACAAATAAGTCTCTGGGTAATTATACCCTTACAGACTATTCACCTGTCCTTCACACAACAGTTCAAGTCCAATAGTAACACTGGGTCTGAAAAATTATTCTGGTCTGACATCTTCTGACTCCTCGTTGAATTACTTCACTGCCTCCACCAGGCCATTATCTTGTCTAGTTGTACCTGCTGTTGATGGCAGGATCCCCGACGCCTCCTTATATTCTGATTTGCACAGGTTCTGGAGGCCCTGTTTTGACTAAGTAGACACATGTCCAGTAAATTTAAGTGGAAATTTACAGCTTGTGGCCTAAGGCTTCAGCAAATCTGGCTGCTCATGCTAAGTAAGTAAAGGTAAGCAGCCAGTATACTAAATCACAAAACATTATAACTCCAAGTGATTAATTCCATTTAAAATTTACTTATTTGAACTAAGTGATTAATGTCTCCTAACACTGAGAGGCGTTCGTGCTCAAGGGAAGTGTTGCCTGGTGTGCAGTCCAGTTGCCAGCAAAGCAGAATTGAAATTGGGCTCATCCACTAATCTGTCATTGATAACATATCTCATTGCTGGAGATCACCACCATGCAGCCTAGAAGAGAGAGCTCAAAGAAGGCTCATTTAAACTGTCATATCATGTTTATGGGATAAAGTCTTCGGCTCATAGTCAAACAGCATACAATGGGAAAGGTGTGCATGAGACTCCTTATACCTACAACTGTCTTTGTTCACCCAGCTCCTTTCCTAGAGGAGTTCCTGGCCCAGCTGCGGCTCAGGCCTTTATCTCCTTTGGAGCCTGTACCAAACTGCAGCTGGTTTGATTAAGTGCATACATCAGACTCAACACTGCTGATTCAGATGGTAACTTAAGATGCATTAGGCAGTGGTTTAATTCACCACATTTTGCTAGTGACTTTTGGTGTGATCCCAGGTGACTTCCTTAAAACTTCCTTTCCTACAGCTCCTTTTTTATAAACTTGGATGTTGTCATTTGCCAGTATATACGGATGACTGCTAACTCTCCACCCTTCCCTGAGCACACATACGCAGGCAGACGAGCACTGAAATACTACTGTAGTGGAGGCTATTGGGGAGCTTAGATAAAGTCAATATAAGCAAGAAGAAAGAGAATATGCCTCCTGTCTTTCACATAATGCATGTCCCTGCAGAACTATGGAAAGCACTGGCAAAAAAAGTGTTTCTTTGCTTTAAATTCTTTAATTACTTTAAATATATGCAACCTGACAATAATTTGCTGCTAATGGAATTATTTTTAGTTGGTGTGATGGTAGCAATATTGGACTATTAATCAAGTGTCAGGACTAGCTATTGTTCTGTGCATAACATGAGGATAGGCCTCACGAGGGTCTACGATATAAGACTGCTGGTACCCACAGCTGTTTAAGTATTGGGGTCTTTCTGAAGAGCAAACTAATAAGAATTCACTAAAACAACTTGTTTAAACTAGATTTGCAGGGTGAAAAAACCTCACATTTTTTGCAACACAGAAAAAAATACTTCTATATAGAACTCCTACTTCATTGCATTCCCTGGGAACTTGGACTTCATGGCTGAAGGGTTTCAAGAGAAACAAGTGTAGGAGTAACTAAAGAAAAATATTTTTAAAACACTTCAAAAGATCTTTTGTTCCAAAAATTGAATGGGAAGGTGTCCAAAATCAATTTCCTAGATGTGCAGAGTGGAGTCAGCAAGAGAGAATAAAAGGGTCCTAGTGAGGTTGTAAGTCCAAATCTGAAGTGGCACAGTCTCTGCAATAGCAGCAGCGCATAGCTTGAGGCTCCTCCGGCAGTTGGCACACCCAGGGGGGATGGAGGTGCTGGGGGGTGCCGGGGACCCCGTGCTGCTGGATGAAAAGGAGTCACAGAAAGCTACAGCAGGGCTCACTTACTGAGAGATTCCTTGGCTTCAGGATAGATTCATGTGAGCCTCCTTTCCTACTGGGGCATCACTGATAAGCAGACATTGGGGCAAATGATCTGCTCTGTGCATTTAAACAACTGCCTCAGCCCCTCTCCCTGCTACTTTGTTTCATCACTTCCTTCTTTAGTCATGTCCAGTAAGTAAAAAGCAGTTAGTGTTAAGAAGAAACCTGTAACACTGCCAGAGGGTTTTTGCATCTGTCCTTCTACCTCCTCCCAGCAGGTCACACTGGAAACTGTGTTTTCATGTGGCAGTTTTCATCTCATCTTCACAACTGACTTTGACTTGAAGATTTAACTTAAAAAAGAAAAAAGTGCTATACCCTGCTGACACAAGCAGAGGAAATAAAAATAAGAACAAAACCGTCAAGGGACCATTTTAGTTATACAAGCATACAGGCTGAAGCACAGCCAGGAGAATAAATGAGCAGACAGGACAAAACATGGGAAGGTTAAAACAAAATAGTGAAACCATGTGAGAAAGAGTCATTTAAGAATTCTAGAACCTGTTTGCAAAAAGAAGGATAAGAAGAAAGATCCTAGAAGAACACCATGAGCAGTTAATTTCTTTCTGAGAGATGTGTTGTGTTCGAAAGTCACCTCTTCTTTGCCTTTAAATTCAGCCTTCATGTTGTTTCTGCAGCATCCAATATTAATTAAAAAAAAAAAAAAAAAGTGTGTGACAGAAGAACACAGGAGGAAAAGGAGGGCAAATTTTGAATACAAATTTTTAAATCCTTCTCAGAAGTTGTTTAACAGCCTTCACTTGCATCAACATCAATCTTCTTGCAGGAGAAATCACTGTGTTTGCTTCATCTCTAAGTCCTAATTGCTGTAAAAGGATTTTAAAAAGTCTTCCTTTTGAAGTGTGCATTTACATTTCAGAAAAGACTAACTCCTGTACATAGCCCAAATAAAACAGCTAGTCTCTCAAGAAGATAATCACATAAATTCTGTTCAATTTCTTGGCAACACCTAGGAGACCCAGTAACAAACGAGCATGAAACTGCTACTGCTAGACAAGTACAGAGCCTGAAAACAGTCTCTTTTCCTCACAACTTGAGTATGCATTGCAGACATTGCTCAGTATGTTTCATTCTATTTTACCCAAGCACCTGGAAGAAAAGGTTAAATTGCGGATGCTGGAGCCTCTGCTGTTTGTCAGTGCATTCCCTCCAGAGCAGGGGGCTCTGGCTGTCCAGAGCATCCTTCATGCCTGATCTTTGCCTCTCAGCCAAACAGTACAGTGCTATTTTCAAGCTCTTCTGTGTTACTTGCACACAGGATAAGACAATCCCTCTGGAGTGCAGTGCAGCAGTTCCTGTGCCCTCAGACCGGCCAGTCCCTGTGACACTGGAGTTCGCTGCCTGCACAGTGGGGCAGTGAGAAGAGTGAAGCTAGTTTGCAAGACAGGGCATTATTCTACAAGATCTTTTCTTTTTCTTTCTAATCATGTTTTATCTCCTCTGGTCCTTTCTTCTTCTGCAGAACAGCTATAGAGTAGTGTATTTTCCACGTGTTTCTGAATTCAAGTAATCAATTTTCTTGTCTCTGCACTTCTGTTTTTGTTGCTGCTAGAAGTAGAAAGGCCAAAATGCCATGAGAAATATTACTCTCACAACATTTCAAGCATTGCTAAAACAAAAATGTATTTACATTTTGGAAAATTCTTGCCCTTTTAAGAGCTCTAGTCCAATTTTTGGGGCCTAAGTTATGTGAATTAGTTTGGGATATTTTTGTGCATTCTCTTCTCTTAATACTAACATGGAACACAACTCCCTTTGCCATGTTTGCCTAGTCAATACAAGTACAAAACTGAGCAAAATTGAATGAGAATGCCTGGGTTTTCTACTGGTTTCAAATTGGTCTTAAAGTAAGACAGCTGCTGAAAGAAAATGAGAAGCCAGATACATAGGGATAAGTCCATACTGCTTAATGTCTCCGTGCCATGTTTAACCTTGAAGGTCCAAAGACGATATAAAAGTTAGATATTTATGCTTATGAAAGCTTTTACGAAGTAACTTTTATACTTACAGTTACAATATAAAAGTTAGGTGAAGTAAGTGAAGGAGACTGTCACAGGGAGAGGAGAGAATAAGAGTTCTGGTCACAGTTCTGCTCTGACCCACTGCAAATCTGTTCCTTTCCTATAAAATTTGCTGAAGGTGCTATTAAAGACCAATATATTATTCATTATCTACCCCTGACCTCCTGCCATGTCCCCTTTAACAGAAAGCTTTCCGCAAAGGAGCAATTTAATTTTCTAAAACTTATATTTTTGTTACACTCCCTAAAATGAAGCATGTTCGTTTAGGCACATTGATGAAAAGTCTGGGTCTGCTTGTTAAGCTGAAATTAGACATTTCAAGTCTCCACAAATACAACTATTTCAAGGTTTGGCAATGACTTTCAGTGAATAGGAAGGGGTTTCCTAAACACCAAAAATGTACAAGTAGTTACTTTAAACTTCTATGAAGTCAGAAGTTGTAAGAAAAGACACTGCTAGCAGATGAATAACTGTTTAGTTCCCTCATCTGTAGTTACCAGCATGATTCAAACATAATGTGACCATGTCTGATATCCCAAAATGTAATAACCGAAAATCTTTCTGAAAGATCACATTTATTCAGTTTTAAAGCCTGCAAGTGTCTGTGATAGGAAAATCCTTGAAAGCGTAAGTGGGGTATAGATGCAGATAGATTAGGTACCCTAGTGTGCAGCCTGTCACCTGTGCCATTGAGGTGACATGTGTGCACTTCTCAGGGACACAGCCACCCCAGCGCTGATGAGCCTTGCCACATGCCTGGTCTTGGCAGGGAGGAATGTCTGGGGCTGCACACAGAGACATCCTGGGAGGAAATAGGGACCAGATGAGTGGTGCAGAAGAAACCAGGAAGCCCTTTGAATGATAAAGTTAATTGCAGTGATGATGACCACACAAATAGGCCACCTGCTCCTCAGGTGCACTTCAGCAGCAGGGGGATTCCAAGGAAAGGAAAGGAGGAGCTGAAGGAGGCTCTCCTCCTCCTTCCCTGGTGACTGCTTTCCAGGTCTGCCCTGAAGGCAGAAAAGTGGCACCATGGTGGGCAAATCTGGACCCTGACTGCAGGGACACCTCTAAGGTGTCTCTGAGGAGAGGCTGAGGAAATGGGAAGATACTTAACATCTAGGCTTAGAAAAAAATTGTGGGTTACATTTTATTTTATCTGTTTTCAGCCCTGTAAGTAAAGCCTGACTTCATATCTCACTGAAAAAGAATTTTTTGCTTTCTTTTCTAGTCTGAAACACTTTCTTGGTGTTGCAGGGAGAACAGAAAAAGCCAACAGTGGGCTGTGTCCATAGGGAGCAGATGGAGGACACAGCAAGGGAAAACACAGACTACTCGGCGGGAGCTGCATGCAGGAGATGCATTGTGGGAGGCTTATAGCCAGAGGAAGCTTACTTGCCAGCCTGCCATGGACCAGCATGCTGCAGTCCATGTACTGCAAGAGGCTGAATTATTCCCTACAAGGAGTAATTGGCCTAGAGAGATTTTAAGGCCCTCAGAGAGCCCCAGTGCCCACAGCCACCCTCATCTCCTCGCATCAAAGAGAACTGTAAGCCCAGTGGACTTAGCTCTGAACACATATTAGGGAGAACTGAGCCCAAGCATTCCTCACACACACACGCTTCTCTAGACACACTCTCTGTAGTACCGGGTTCTGAAGAAGTGAAAGATTATAGCTGGCAGTCAGGAAGGGAAACCTAGGTTAAAAGCGACTCAGGGTGGCTTTTCACTGATTCTACAGAAGACCCTAGAAGAAGTTGATCATGCTTAAACACCAGAGGTGATCCTCAGAGCTATGAGCCGTTTCTGAAGCCCACATGATTGTCTACTTACTCCCTGTAGATCTATCACCTCTCTCAGGAGGCTCCAGCCTAAAGCAAAGAGAATTATTTCTATTGCATGTCTATTCACCTAGGGTATAAGCTCTAAACCTCTCCCAGTGCTGTGCAACAGTTGGGGCAGCGGGGAAAGTGAAAAATTAAAAAAAAAAAGACTGTAAAGCCTGTTCTGTTTTACAGAAAATCTGTCTTTCTCTAAATTTGAATCTTGGACAAGGTCAGATCAGTACTTCCAGGCTAAGCTGATCAAAAAGTATAGATAATTGAATATGAAACAGATTTTCTTTTATGATAAGATCAAATATACAGCGCAATTTTTTTCCCAAGAAGCACTCACAAGAAGTGAGCTCAGACCTGCAGATGCTTGTGGATATCTTATGTGATTTAGCACCAGAAATTTAAGCCGAACTGTAGCAGCAGGATGCAAAGCTGATAGTCCTGCTCTATCTGCCAGACTGACTCATAGAGACATGGAAGTCAATTGGCCTCCATTTACCAGGAGCCTGGAAGATCTGATGTGTGCTGGAGTTTGGAGAGGTACTATGCAAACAGACCTGAGGAGGCCACTGACTTTGGGAGGAGATGGACCAGGAGATCCTCCAGCTCAAGGAGAAAGAACTCAAGTTTTTTCTCGACTAAATGGAAACAGTTACATTAATCACTGTAATCCAGTAAAAATAATCCAATAGATGTGTAATTCCATTTTTTGGTAAAAGTACGGAATATGATTCCAGAAGAGCTATTTCTCCTAATGGCCACATAATGGTATCTCAGGTGTTACCTCATCACTTGCCCCGAAGGCACATGGCAGCACATGTGCCACAGTGCAGCCATCAGCCAGCCTGTCCGTAGTGTTCAGCACAGAGAGATATTGCCAAACAGGAGCAAGCACAGCAGAGGGACACTAAAATGCTCAGGACACATGCCGTGCAAGGAGAGGCTGTCCAGCCTGGAGAAGGCAAGGCTTCAGAGGGACCTTAGTGCTGTCACCAGCTACCTAATAGAATGTGCAGAAATGGTCAAGTCAGACTCTTCTCATGTATGCTCGGTGGAAGGACAAGAGGCAAAGACACAAGCCAGAACATGGGAAACTCTGACTTGATATAAAGGAAAAAAATTGTGGCCTGAGTATTGTCAAACACCGAAACAGGTGCTGTTAATCTCTGTCTGTGAAGATACTCAAAACACAACCAGGTATACCATGAACAACTTGCTTCAACTGGATCTGCTTTGAGCAGGATTTTGGATTAGAAAGCCCCAGAGATACCTTCTGACCTGCTCAGCTATGACCTGATTCTGCAATTCTGAACATAACCACCTTTTCCACTAAGGTAATAAAATCACTGATATCCTTAAAGCAAATCGTTCAACCATCATTTGCTTCATTCCACTGGTGTTTAAACTACTTTCCATCATCCTTTGTTTTGTTTAGCCTTGAGGGTCTTTAGAATAAGAGTAATGAGGCATTATTTCCAGTTATACTGCACTTTCTAAGATTTTTTAATTTATCTCCGCTATGATTGTGTGCAATTTTGTTCATTCCAGTACTTTCTGTACATTTCCTCTCTTATTTGTGGGTTCTTTAATTTTCCATTCCGTCAGACAGACATCTCCACTCCCAAATGCAGGATAAGCTTAAAATCACACATGTGTACATGCATCAGTAAAGAAACAGAAAATCAGCTTCCATGGATAGGAAGGGTGACAAGTATTGATCTCAGGTTTCATTGTTGCATACAATGGACTTGGAATAAAGCACTTGGGGTGGGAGGGGTTTTTTCTTTTTTAACTGCATTGTGTTGTATTTGAGGGCTGATTCCACTTTATGATTGCAGAGCTTCATAGGACACTGGTGTGTTCAGTGGAGTAAAACTTCTCCACTCTGCTACAACTCTACTAAGGATAAAGTATGTTTGAGAACTCAATACCCATAGTCATGTTATTAATTCAGGTTCAAAAATGGTGATTTAATTGCTGCACACTTTCCTTCCTCTTTACACTTTCCCCACACTGCCCTTCTCAGTCTTCCTGAAGAGTGGTATTACTGACCCCAAGAGTAGGTAAGCCAAATTTGTCCATTGCTGATTTGGGACCTATAAGGCTTACTTGCTTTTCTCCAGCCACTTTGGAACATAAAGTTTTCCCATTTCTATAACTTTGCATCTGTTCTTCATTTCTATAGCTTTACATCTGTTGCTTTGGTCTAAGACCCCCGGAAAACCTCACTCTGCCAACGTAAAACAATAAACATTTTTGCTTTTGTCTTCCCTGTTTCCACCTTCCCCCAAGTCCCGCCTCCTTCAGCAACCATTTTTAGCCACATTCCACTGACTGGATTTTCTGTACAAAGTGATTTTCACTAATTTGCTACTTAGTAGATAAGTATTAAAACAATTTGTCCATTTTCATCAGTGGTGTAACATCGTTGCTTTTAGTTGAAGTGACACCAGGATTTAATATGGGCTATTAATTTTGCAGAAAGCTGTTCATATATAAGCAGGTATGCTGTGCAATTGCAGAGGGTTGATGACTACTCCAGCTTCTAGCGCAGATACCAGTTGTTATGAGGAGCTCTGCAGTGTCTTGTCATGAGAAGTATTAATTCCCTCCCATCTCCTTTTGGAAGCTATTTTTTTGTCCAATGGGCTTATTTGCTTTACCTTCTGACTGTATTTAACATTCATTTTAAATTTTCATAGAAAAGTTTGTGTTTGTAGCACATGGTACTTCTAATGACATGTGTTATCACTGTTGACTCTATGTTCAGGAAAAGGATGTATCAAGCTTGTCCATGTAATAAACCTGAGCTCACTTTCACAAAAACTTTTTAATAAAGGGTTTTGTGTGCAGTGCACAAAGGCTAACCTAAAACCTGGAGCACCCAGATTTCCATGCAACATTTTTTCTCGCAGATGATTGGTGGCCTTCTCATGTTAAGTGAAAATTTGGACATTTTTCTTCAAATGAAATATAACGTGAATGACAGACTGAAGTTCAGTGTTCCTAAGGTCTTAGCATTTGATACAAAAATTAATTTTGTGATATGCCTATTGGTTTTTGCTATTTTAAGGGTCTGGAAGATTTTAATGTTAAGTCTTGAAGTCTGTAGAAAGAAGACTTGAGAGGAGAGGAAGGCTAGCAGACAGATAGGAGATATTTCAAGTTTCAGTCATCTGCAAGAGCGATAGGGGAGACTGCAGACTATTCATAATAGGTGGATATTTTAATGAAAATTACTATTAGTTTTAACCAATTACATGACACCTATGTTAGTATTAAGTTCCAATGAAAATACATTGTTCAGATGCACGATCAAACCTCCTGTAGCCATTATTTTATAACTGTATCGCTTATTGATAGGTCACGTTGTCTTCTCATCCCAAAAGGCTACAAAGCCAGATTGTTTGAAAATCCTAACAACTCTGTGACTCAGAGGAGATCACGAAGCAGTAGTATAATTATATCAACAGGGGACATGGACAACTACTGGTACTCTGCATGCATTTATCACACCACCCTTACCAGGCACAAGGAATCAAGAAATTTGTAGCAGCAAATTACAATTTGTCCTTTTGGAACACAAATTCTGTAAAAAAAAACACTTCTGAATGACCAGTCTGCATAATCAAAGGATAAGGTCATGTTTTCATCCCACTGTGCCCTAGCTTTGTACAAAGAGAGCAAGGGACAGCAATACTAAGAACTCTAATTCTATAAATAACACAAGAGCAAGCTTTCTCAGCAGTGTGGCTGATCTGACTATGAAGACTATCCTTTGCTATATATAGCAAAGGAAAGAATATGTTTAAAAGATCAGAGGAAGAATAAAAATAAGCTAAGTACATTCAAGCATATTTTTGAAATGCAGGTTTGAAGTTCAGTACTAACTGAGTCCATGGACAACAGGAGATACCACCTTCAGTCCTGTAGAGAAAATCCCTCCTGAGGCAAGTCTCCAGGGACCCAGCTGCAGGCAATGGTGGTCAAGGCATCTGTTGAGGGCAGCAGACTGCATGGTCAGCAAAAAGGCATGAGTGAGCCTTGGCCTTGCTCTCCATAGCATCTGCACCAGACAAGACAAGGACAATATTGCTCGAAGGAGAGACTGAGGCCCTCCAGTCCCACCTCAGGACCAGTGGCAGGGTACAGACATATTGCACGTCTGGGCCCAGATCTGCAAATGAAAGAGTAATCCAAGCCCATCAACAAGAACGGGATTTTTAGTAGTAGTTCTATTACATGGTAACTTGAATAGGTCCTGGTGCAGACACAGGTGAGGGTTTACCTTCATAGGTCTCTCAGGGGCAGGTCACAAAAGCAGCTTTGAGACCATCAAGAAGGAGGTCCTGCCCTCCCTGCCAATTTAACCTTTCTCCTAAAGAACTGCTCAGGGGCAAGTCCATCACCAGCTTCAGCAGAGCCATGGGAAGCAGTGCATGGCCACCCGCAGATGGCTGGACATGCTGGCAGGGCTATTAGCAGCATCACCTTTCATTAACACCACCCATGTAAAATGGGAGTAGAAAAGGAAGAGGGAAAAGGAGAAAGTTTCAACAGATCCAGTTCATATGATAATCAGAGAGTAGAAAAATAGGATTGAAAAGGATATTTTTAGATATAAACAAAAAAATCATAGGAAGGGAAGAAATATTTTCTATCAGATGTGTATTTTAGATGGATGGTTTTACAAAAGCCAGCTTCCTAAGCAATATCCAGAGGGTTCTGGGGCATGTATCTGAAATCAAAATCAGACACAAACCAGAGGCACACAGATGAAACCTGGCCAAACCTCCAGGGAGATTAGCAAGTTCCCAAGTGTGTTTTTAAGTGAAGGATCATCATGCTTGCTTTATATACACCAATTAATCTCACATGAAGAGTAGCACTGAGCAGTTATTCTAGTGTAAAACCAGCATGAGATCAAACTGACAGAATAAATTATTTTTTAATGTCTCTCACTTCTTATACAGGATATACAGATGAAAAGCCCAGACCCTTGGCTAGAAAAGCCCCACATGCTGGAGCCATACTGGAGCGTACAGGGGATCAGAGAGGCACTATTAAGAGCTTTCCTTCAGTGATGTTTAATGATTGAGTCTTTGGAGACAAGGAAACATTGGACATAATTTCATGTTTTCTCTGTGGGACAATGGTTGAGGTCTGTTCGTAGCATCACATGGGACTTTAGCAGCAGGAAATGGATGGGAGAGGGGTGTGGACAAATGTGGAGGAGAGGGAGGGGGCTGCAACACTCGCCAGCAGTACACAGGAGCCAGAAGTTGGGCAATCGTTTAGATTAATCAGTGAATTCAGTGTTTGTGTTTATGGTATTAGCTCTATTCCTGCTGCACATCTTCCTCCTTTCCCCTAAGACTTCAAGTGTGCATCAGCACTGTAGTATCCCCCGTTGAAAAGCTAGTAAGCCGTGCAAACCTTGCTCTTTGGTGAGCCAGGATGCCACAGAGGCTCATCAGGATCAGCTCAAACCCCTGGCAGGCACACAGGGTGCCACATCATCACATCTGAGCCAGCAGAGACCCTGCCACAGCCCCTTCTGGGTACCTTTCCCCTCCACCTTCCTTCTCTCCTGACATTTTTTTCTACTTTTCAGCAGACCCTGAGATCACAACATGTTGCGGTATTTTCCTGGGCACCACCCAAACTACGAAGACTGACTGGACGAGGACAACGTCGTGCACATAGCAGAGCTAAGCACCACAACCTGAACACCTGGCCTTGGTGGGCAACCCAATCCACCTGCCTGCCAGAGCCAGCGTAAGCAAGCAGCACCTGCCATCCTGGAAGCACCAGAAGAGTGAGATTTCTCCCTGTTCACACTTGTCTCCCTTCTCTCAAAAGTAGGAGCAGGGATGGCAGTGTGTAGTGGCACTGACAGCAGGACTGGTACCTTCTTTCCCATTCCAAAATACCAGCAGACAGACCACACGCTGCACTCAGCAGCCCTGCCCAAGGGAGAGACATTCACAGGTTCTGATTAAGTTGTTTTGGGCACCACCTGGTTCCCATTCCGGCATGCCATATTTTTCTCTTTTCACTCTTTTTTTCCTCTGTAAAATAATCAGCACATTTCAAAAGGCTGCCACGAATTTTGAAGTGTGCTTGCCACAGCAGACTAAATTGGTCTCTATAATCAAAACCCTAAATCATGCTACCTGTTTCTCACAGCAAGAGGAATAGTCATGCCGTCTCCTCTGAAGTCTGTAGGCCCAGTTAGTCCACCAAAAATCAACACAGGAGTGTCAAGCAGCACTACTTTTTCTAGTATCAGGAGAATCCAGTGGCACCCCATCAGGACAACACTGCACAGGAGGGGAGGACAGAGTTGCCCGTGAGTTAGGTGGAGGATCCCACAGCAGCCACTGCCAAGAGAAATAGGGTCAGTTGGGTAAAACCTCTCCATCCACCAGCCAGCTGGAGCCAGGCAAGGGGTAGGCTGGACACAGAAACGTTAACAAAAGGACCTGCATAGCCGCAGCGAGCTCACACAGCAGCATATGGTTATGTTTTGCTTTTCAGCCATTTGATCAGCTGAAAAGTCCTTCTGTCCCCGGGGAGATTGTTGAATTCATGTGCAGCTCCAAGAGCGGACCCCAGTGGCAGGAGGCAGGGTAGGAATCCATCGTCTTCCTGCAGGAGGCTGCAGGGGACACCAGGACTGGAGTGCACAGTTATGGCATGCAGGGCAGCCCAGGGACTCAGGAGCCGCAGAAAGGCTAGAGGAGAGGCAGCTGCAGGCAGGGCCATCAGCAGAGGCTGATTTTACAAATTGAAACAACAACAATAACGGCATAGGCGTGACAAGCCTCATTACAGCTGGTTTGGGATTCAGCTGGCTTTATGTTATTTTGATTAGCCTGACGTTCAGCTGGTGGGATGCTTGTATGGGCACATGTGGGTGGGAGGATAAACACAGCTGAGCAAATCTGGTCCCTCATCTTGTTTCTGCACAAGCAAATGGGCTTATCCTCAGCTCAGATGAGAGCTGTAGCTGTCCTCCCTCCCACATCCAAAAAGGTGCAGCTGTATTTAATGGCAATGTATCACAGGAACATTTATGGCAATTTTGCTGATGGTTATTGCTACAGACAAAGCACAAATGCTCTCAATGCTGCCGCAAGCTGTTGAAACTCATACAGCTGTGAAGAAGAAAAAAAAGGGTACTGAATCACTTGAGAGAAGAAGGGAAAAGGAGGGACATTCTGACAGAGAAAATATGACAGTTTAAATAAGATTCTTCCCTGTCAGGCCGATACCCCTCCAGAAAGCCTCCTTTCAACCAGCTCTTTACTGCAGAAGTTAGACAGACTTCATTCAAAGCCCATATTTTTATTCCTATGGTGTGTTAATGGCAACTGGTTGTAAACACAAACTGCATCTGAAAGAACAGCTGGCTTTAGGGGACTGGGGAAGGGATAAAGAGGGAAAATACTAAGTCATCAGAAGGTGGGAAAGTAAATGTATGAATGGGTTGAGAAAGAAAAAACACCATCAACCTCCCAAGTTAAATTATTTTGGGGTTCTCCAGTTCTTCAGGTATATACTGTACCTGGTATCCCTGCCCCCACTTTAAATGGATGGTTTGACTTTTTCCAATTCCATAACCTTTTAAAAAAGACATATCTTTCCTGCAACTTACATAGAAATATAACAGATTATCCTAAATTTACAACAATATAAGCTCTGTCCTCCATCTTCCCCTATAGCTTCTGAGTACTGAAATTTTTTCATGATGAATGGTGAAATAAATTATAGCAGCCACAAACCTTTCTAGGGGTTAATAAATAAGCATGTCACTGATGGCTGTAAAAGCACAGGCAAGACTTCGTGCCTCATGGCAGATCCAAGACTGTAAACTGAGGCCTACAGTTTGCTAATTGCCCCCAACTGTACCTCAGTGCCCTGTGAAATCTTCATAACCACTGGATTCCTCTCTAGAGCACCGAACACATCAGAGGTGCTGAAGGATGGTAACCCCCAGATTACCTCTAGCCTCTTTTGGGGGCTGCCTCCTTTGCCAGAGGTTCCTCCTACTCTTCCATTTCTGCCATCTACGGGGCGGGGGGGGGGGGGGTGTAAATACTTCCTAGTTCACTTTGTATATGTCAACGGACTTCAAATCACACCAGCTACCTAGACTGATTTGAGGGACAGGTAACAACTCCCCCAGGAGAGAGGCAGCAAGCCTTTCACTGGCACAACAGTTTTAGGAATATTCATAGATTTATTTACATCTATTAACACTCAGAGTTTGATGTGAGAGACTACTTTATCTCCATTCTGCTATCTGTCCCACTGCCAGCAACATTGTCATTAATTAGAATGCAATGAGGATAATGTACTTAAGCTATAGCAAAGCAGAAGGTGGAAAGCCAAGATGCTTTGTGCCCATCTGTGCGCTGGAAGGGAACCAAGGGATTTCAAAAGGGTGGATAAAACAACTGATATAGATGTTCAAAAGGAAGAGGAAAATTGTTTACCTGACACTGTTTGCCTCAAGCTTGCCCAAAAAAAAGAAAAACCACAGAATCATAGAATCACAAATCACAGAAAGGTTTGGGTTGGAAAGATCCTTAAAGATCATCTGATTCCAACCCCCCTGCCATGAGTGGGGACACCTTCCACTAGATCAGGTTGCTCATCCCAGACATGAATACTTCCAGGGACAGGGCATCTACAACTCCTCTGGGCAAGCTGTTCCAGTGTCTCAGCGCCCTCATAGGAAAGAATTTCTTCCCAATACATCTAATCTAAATTTACCCTCTTACAGATTGAACCCATTACCCTCATGCTATCCCTATAGTCCCTGATCAAGAGTCCCTCACCATCTTTCCTGTAAGTCCCTTTGAAGTACTGGAAGGCCACTCTAAGGTCTCCCCAGAGCCTTCTCTTCTGCAGGCTGAATAGCCCCAGCTCTCTCAGCCTGTCCTCACAGGGAAGGTGCTCCACCCCCCTGATCATCTTCATGGCCCTCCTCTGGATCTGCTCGAGCAGTTCCATGTTTTTCTTGTGATGGGGGCCCCAGAGCTGGACACAGCACTGCAGGTAGGGTCTCACCAGAGCAGAGTAGAGGGTCAGAATCACCTCTGTTGACCTGCTGTCCATGTGCATTTTGATGCTGCCCAGGATATGATTTGCCTTCTCACCTGTGAGAGCACACTGCTGGCTTATATTCAGTTTTTCGTCTACCAGCACGTCCAAGTCCTTCTCCGCAGGGCTGCTCTCAATCCACTCATCGCCCAGCCTGTATCTGTGCTTGGGATTGCCCTGACCCAGGTGCAAGACCTTGCACTCGGCCTTGTTGAACTTCATGAGGTTTGTACAGGCCCACCTCTCCAGCCTGTCAAGGTCCCTCTGGATGGCCTCCCTTCCCTCCAGCGTGCCAACCACAACACACAGCTTGGTGTCATTGGCAAACTTGCTGAGAGTTCACTCAATCCCACTGTCCATGTCACCGATGAAGATGTTAAACAACACTGGTCCTAATACCAACACTTGAGGAACAGCACTCATCACTCATCTCCACTCAGACATCAAGCTGTCAACTGTGACTCTTTGAGTGCAACTCTCCAGGCAATTCCTTACCCACTGAGTAGTCCATCAACCAAATCCACATCTGTCCAAAAAAATTGCCCACATTCATGCAAATAAGACATGTATGGAGTCTATTGGTATGAATTTACTTAAGCAAAGAGTGCAATGCATCCAATATAAATTATCTAGCCTTTTGATTCTGCCATGCTACATAAGGTATGTGTTACGTACCACCATGCAAATAAGTAACTCTTAATTATTGGACATTTAGTAGAAGTAACTAATTAAATATATCATTCCCTGTATATTGTTCAGACATTTGGAAATGAGCTCATAATGGAAAATCCCACTTTTGATATATTCTTTTACGTAAAATACGCAAAAACTCTTTGGAGAAGACATAATTTGTCATATAACCAGCACCAAAAATAGGTGCTGATCCATCAACAACCTTATCTTGCAGAGAATAGTGTTTAAAGTGAGTTAAAACTTGTAAACTTACACAACAAAAAACAACTGTTTAAGGGTTCAAAGACTGTTTGAATTAATTAAAGCATGCCTCAGTATTAAACCTGATATTCCAGCAAATGAGAGCCTTCTCTTTGCCACATAAAGAGGTTTTTCTGCATGGAGTGGGATTTCATCTGTCTCATATCAGTGTTGCTTTTGAAACTCATTCTGAGGCAGGGAAAGGATTAGGGTCAGAGCATGACTCCTGGTTGACTACAGGTCCGACTAGCACAATATACAACGCAGAACATCTCTGAATCCCTTCTCCCATCATAGAATCATAGAATCATAGAATGATTTGGGTTGGAAGGAAATTCTAAAGGTCACTTAGTCCAATGCCCCTGCAGTGAGCAGGACAATTGGCTGCTCAGCACCATGTCCAGCCTGACCTTGAATGTTTCCAGGGATGGGGCATCTACCATATCTTTGGGCAGCCTGTTCCAATGTTTCACCACCCCCATCGTAAAAATTCTCTTCCTTATATCTAGTCTGAATCTACCCTCTCTTGTTTTGAAAGCATTACCCCTTGTCCTATCACAACTGGCCCTACTAAAGAGATAGTGCCCATCTTTCTTACAAGCCCCGTTTAAGTATTGAAAGTCCACAAGAAGGTCTCCCTGCAGCCTTCTCTTCTCCGGGCTGAATAACCCCAGCTCTCTCAGACTGTCCTCACAGGGGAGGTGCTCCAGGCCTCTGTTCATCTTTGTGGCCCTCCTCTGCACTCGCTCAAGCAGGTCCATGTCTTTTTTGTGCTGAGGACTCCAGAGCTGGATGCAGCACTGCAGGTGGGGTCTCACCAGAGCAGAGTAGAGGGGCAGAATCACTTCCCTCAGCCTGTTGGCTACACTTCTTTTGATGCAGCCCAGGACAACGTTGGTCTTCTGGGCTGCAAGTGTACATTGCTGGCTCATGTCCAGCTTTTCTTCCACCAGCACCCCCAAGTCCTTCCCAGCAGAGGCACTCTCAATCCCTACATCCCCCAGCCTGTATTGATACCAGGGGTTGTCCTGACCCAGGTGCAGGACCTTGCACTTGGCCTGGTTGAACGTCATTAGGTTCACACTGGACAACTTCTCAAGTTTGTCCAGGTCCCTCTGGATAGCATCCCATCCCTCAGGTGTGTCAACTGCACCGCTCAGCTTTGTGTCATCTGCAAACTTTCTGAGGGTACATGTAGTCTCACCATCTATGTCACTGATGAAGTTATTAAACAGTACTGATCCCAGTATGGACCCCTGAGGGACACCACATGTCATCAGTCTCCATCTGGACATTGAGCCATTGACCACTGCCCTCTGGATGTGAACATCCAACCAATTCTTATCCACCAAACAGTCCATGCATCAAATTTGTATCGCTTGAATTTAGAGAGAAGGATGTTGTGGGGATTGTGTCAAAGGCCTTACAGAACTCCAGGTGGATGACATCCGTAGCTCTTCTCTTGTCTGCTGATGTAGTCACTCCATGACAGAAGGCCATTAGGTTGGTCAGGCAGGACTTGCACTTGGTGAAGCCATGCTGGCTGTCTCAAATCACCTCCCTGTCCTCCATGTGCCTATAGCACAGCTTCTAGGAGAATCTGCTTCATGATCTTCCCAGGCACAGAGGTGAGGCTGACAGGTCAGTAGTTCCATTTCAAAACCAACTTCGTGTTGCCATCAGGACAACTGCACAATCAACTCAATCTTAGGTTTGGCACTGTTGTTTCCCATCTGGCGGGCTGGTCCAGAAATGGCTACAACAGTAGGGCTTCCCTGCCAAATCCACAGAGACTAGCTAGCTGTCCATGGGTTGGAAGTGGCCGAGGATGATTGTGTGCAAAAACACATCTAATTTGACCACGATTCAGGAAGTTTCCAACAGCAATTCTCTCATCTGTTCCTCTGCCCATATACAAAGGGAAGGGCAGCGATTTCAGTTACTCACGATGTTATGATGAGCATCAGTGAGTGTAACCATTCTTTAAGGGATATTACACCCCAGCAGCATCAACTGTGTAGTCCTGCTGGATACAAGCTAGCTGCCCAAAGTCCATTTGGTCAGCAAGCATGGGAGATAGAAGAAACCAGTTGTTTTCATATACAACAGATTGACATAATCTATCTATGAAAATTAAAAAACAAATAGCAGCATTGTTAGGATTATCTAGTACACGAGGTACAAAACAGAGAAGCAATAGAGTAAATGCAGAAACTTGCTGACCAGGCAAGGCAAACCAAAGGACCAACTGGATATATTTAGCATTCCAGCAGGAAAAAATGAAATAATCTGTATCCTACTTTACTGTTTGCTGATTTATTCTGGTTTACTAATCTACTGCCCTGTACAAAACTCTGCCTCAGGAATTCAATATCTGTGGGACTCTGGTGAATCTTTATTAAGCATAAAGCTGGTGTAAGGAAGACTAAATTGGATCTCCTCTTCAATCTATTCTTGATTATAGGGAGGGCCTCTGTGCTTTCTTTTCACCATATCTTGAAGCATTTAAGTGGGGGCTTGCAAGCCAAACCCAATGGCTGATAACCTAAGGTTGGGAGATGGAGCAATGAAGTGTTTATAAGAAGATACAAGCCAGCAGATATCTACCGTAATAGCGAAATTGTGCCAGATGTAATTTTATAGCAGGATTAACGGTGCATGCACAAAGCAGACAAATTCTATGGGCAGCAGCTTGCTGGGGTGAGGGAACAGGCATTTTTTCATGCCAGAGTGCTGGCCACCCAGTGAAGGAACTGGAGAGCAAGTTAAGAGGGAGCATGGGCCCCAGTGAGGAGTATCACCTCCCCCAGCCCAGCACTCCAACTGCAGCAGCACACACAGGTCTGCAGATCTTCTCCCCAGATGAAGGTGGCCAGCTTACACACACTGGGACAGCAAAATCTAATCTTCCCTGAGCCACTGAAGAGCCCAGCATCAGCTGTGGTTTAAATAAAAGGACTATCTGGGGGAATGCAGAAAATAATTGGGAAACCACAGGTGTCCCCAGAGCAGTGGAGGAGCACAACCACCACAAAAGGGCCTGATGATGGTTAGTGGTAGTTGGACAGAGCTTTATTCTTATTGTCCTTACCAAAGATGGGTCAGATGTTTCCAGCCAGATCATCTCTGATATTCCTTCAATCACAATAATTGTTTGTATCCTGCCATTATAAACAAAGTTTTAAAGGATCTCTGACTTTAATTTTCTCAATAACATTTCACTTCCAGATGTACTGCCAAAACCACTAACACAAAACCAAAAGAATATAAATAATGAAACTACGTATTCCATGTCTGAATTAAGAGTATGCTATTTTTCCATCTGTATTTAGAAACAGAGCATTTTCTACATTATATTTATTTGGAAAAAAAAAATGTAAATACTCTTGTCATTACTAAAAATAAGGGAAAAAAAAAATAATTATTATTTTATGCTTGACATAAAAATACCTGCTTCTGGACTGAACAGAAGAACCTTAATTCCATCAAGCTGTTATCAGAGGCTATGCCATAAGTGAATGTCTTGACTGAATTACAGCTTTTCTGTTCCTTTCCATCATTTATTTCATCAAAGATTCTTCTAAAAAGAAAATCATGCCTTCATCCAAAAATAAATCTATCTGAAAACAACTCCAGAAACCTCCACAAAAAATGATTAAATAATGAGGTCCAGAAGAAGCTGCCAAGCATAAGAAAGCTCAAATGGAACATGAATTTTGATTGTTATGATCCCTACTACCAGCTCACCAAGGGCCTGGAGAGATTCGGGTTCTGAGATCAGGACAAAGTGCAACCACACAATAGGGACAAAACTTTACAAAAGCCAAGATGCAAAATTTCCTTCATCTGGAAAAACTCACAGAGGACTTCCAGGGAGAGCTTCCCAGTCACCTTGGAAAATCCTTGCAATCTGTATTTTCATGAATACTTGAAGAGTTGGCTTGACAGCCCCCGTAAACGTAATCCTAAAGGCCAAATCTGACTTTCTTTTGCACAAGAGAAAAATCTGGGTTATTCTAGTGATGTCAACCAGCAGTCCTCGAGGTGATGCCTGTGATGAAGCACAGGCAGTCTCCCCTGCAACCTAAGAAAGTACACCTCAGAGCAGTGGCAACGGACCATTGAGGACATTAAACTTGTTGACTGCCATCATTTGATTCATTACTGAACCGTCAATACAGGTTCAGGCACTGGTCCCCAAATAAGCATATCGCTGCTTCTTTTATTTCCATTTTGCAAGCAAGATCAAAATCTGACCCTGCTTCTATTTAATTTCAAATCACTGTACAGACCATGAGTGTACGTGGTTTTTGTCACAGGCAATCCCTCTGAAACCTGGTAAGTAACTAGAAATCCACTGTCTTTTCACAGAGGTCAATACAAATCAATTTTTCAAAGCCTTCATACAGGAAAAGATACAAAATTAAGATAGATCAAAATAATATCAGTATCAGCATGAGAAAGTTGTTATGCAGTGTCACTGCCCCTTTACTATCAGCTGCTGTAGGAGATGGGTTGGTCACCTTCTGCCGGTGGCAGATGATAGCACTGCTTCCATCTCCTCCCTAGGCAGAAGACATGCCCTCCAACAATCTAAGCTACCTCCTGGGACAAGGTATGTTTGTGGATGCACAATACTGTCAGACACAGTCAGCAGTTACCCAATTTTATTATAGTAATATATTAATACCCATTTTCATATGCCTTTGACCGGGGAGTTTCAAGACAGTGCTCAGAGAAAACCACTTAATGGAGTCATTCAAGACTAACCAGAAATCACTGGAAACATTAAGGGCAATTTATTTTTGCAAGATTATCTAGGTTAATTCTGCAGCCCTAAGATGTTCAGAGGCAATTTGGACTAACTCAAAATGCTGGACACTTCTGCAAAACAATCAGTAAAAAAAGTTCTGCTTTCGCTAGGCACTCCTTACCACTACACAGGAAAAGATTGTGACATTCAAATACTACATTGCTCATCCCATATCAGAACTGTCTTTCAGAATATCAAAAGGCTACAAAGCTCTTCAGAGTTTGGAGGAGCGGGGGGCATTTGAACATGAGAGTGTTAATCCACCTTCAGGCAATATAGTTTGGTCAAAGGTATCAAAGCAATACTCTCCTTTTATTTTTTTTTTAATGTGATCCCAAGTTGTCAAGTTGTATGCCAAGTTTCAACATGATACCATTTCACACAGCTGAGGTAACATGCAGTACCATGTAAATCACCTTGCTTTGTAGAAACTAAAGGAAAAAAATACAGTGTAAAAGTAGGTATTCTGTAGGTCCAGGGTAGGTATCTCATATATGAGGTAGGTAGAAGGATATGAATGACACATCCTTGCTTTGGTACATGAAGATGTAGAACATGTCTTTACACTCTCTCAAAATTAAATCTGGCAATTATTGGAGAAATTAAGGAACTGACAGTGTTGCTCTGAAATAGCAGAAACAAGTGAACTACCAGAAAGCTGTGGTGGCTATGGTGTTAAAACATCTATGAAATCCTTGCATTATAAAGTTAAATTTGGTGTATATGGGGCATTTTTTCATTGCAGGAGAATTTCACTTTTTACAATTTAAGAAAATATTAAGAAAGGGGAAAGTAGAAACATCATAAATAATATGAAATACGAATAATATGAAAATTTTCTCCCTGTTTAATCAGCTGGGTGCCTGCAATAAGATAGTCCCTGGGGTTTAGAAAATTATAGGTGACTGGTAAGATGAAATCCATAATGCTTGTCTACCTCTAAACGCATTCTCTGGGTGTTATTTTCTCATGCCTTACAAACTATGACTATTGCTGTCCCAGCACATTTCAGCTAAAGATTTCTGCTTTATAAAACCTTATTTCATAGAGATGCTAGAACTGAGTAGATGGCAAAAAAACCCACACAATTTGTAGCCCACTGAAGCTTAGCATTCTAAAAAAGGATAACATAAGGCATTTCAGTCTTATTCTAGTAAGACACTATGATTTTCAAGTTGCAAGGTAGTTTTTTATCAGTTTCATGGAAATTCTGAAGTATTTTGTTTAGTAATACCCCAGACTGAAAGTAATTATTTTTAAAGCCAGGTGTCCTGAGATGCAGAAACTAACCAGATCCATGTAGAAGTGCATCATTACAACAGTCAGGGACATTATAGTCATCTATGTGACCTGGCAAGGAAAGACAGAGTAGTAGATGGGTCCTGTTTGACAGCACAGATGAGCTGCTAGTCTCTGGTTAGAAACATGATGTGTACCACACGTGTCCTGACCCCATCCAAACTGGACTCAAGTCCAGTGCCATCGAGGCCCAATGTCACAGCTGTGTACAGATCTCATATGCTGTTTAGGACCTCAACATCAAAATAAAAGGGAAAGTAGATTTTGCAGGGCTCCTGACTATGTAGAGGAGTCAGGGTAGTTACCATTTTTCAGAATTTCTCAAGTCATCTATCTAACAGACCAATATTCTCTATATTTTAGTGATGTTCTGAAGAATGGAAGGAAACCTGCTGCTACTTCACTGGCTGTGACGTCTTTGGTGTTCCACTGAAATGGAGCAGTGTAAGTTGGAGGGGACCTCTAGAGGTTGTCATTTCTATGCCCTGCTCAAAGCAGGACCAACTTCAGAGCCAGACCAAGATTCTCAGGGCCACCTCCATTCAAGTTTGGAAAGTCTTGTAATATTTCAAGTCCAAGTTACCATATGTGGAGGTGTAGTGAAAAAGGGTGAGACACAAATGGAAAACACTGAACTTACTGAAGCTATTACCCTGTTGCTGTTAACTTCTGACAGTATGCACAACTGTTAGGATAAAGACAGAGAGAAGCCCAAAACAGTCGGCTATGAAAATCACGTTCTTGTGCTTCCTACTGGGAGCCCTCTGCCCTACCATGGCTGCCATCTCCCCTTTCCACCTTCTAAACACCCTCTCTGCACCACCACGGGCTGTGGACAGCCAGGACTGTGGTATCCTGTGAGTGTTATCGACAAGCCCTTTACCTCTATACTTTCTCCCTGATCTAGGAGAAAGATACAGCTAAGAGAGACCTCAACTGGCAGCTTCTCCACTTCCCTTTACACACGCATGGTGCACTGTCCAATACCTTTGTATTTTGATGGTCTCTATCAATAGCCTTACAACACAGTTATATTTTTTTTCGGTCCTTTAAACTATAGGGCACAACTATCACTGTTACAGCAGGAGCAGTCAGTTATTGGACAGAAAACCTTGTCAACCTGGTGAAAAAAAGGCTAATAAGGAAAAAAAATCCAGCTGGATTTGCCTAAACTCAGCCAGTAAAGAACACACTAACACCAACATAATTTCAGAGTCGAGTTTGTGTCTAAAACGGGATGCAAGTCAAAGCGTTTACTCAAAAATAAACAGAATCAACTGCATGCTTGAGATATTCCAGAAGGTTTTTCATCCAGTCTAATGTTAAAAAAAAAAAAAAAAAAAAAAAACAAACAAACAACAGATAGCTAGCATAAGTCAATACAGCTTCACTGCTATAATAAAAACTATATTGACTTCTGCCACTTGAGGATCTGCTCCACTAGTCAATTAAAAGGTGTGAGCAACAGAGTGGCAAAACAACTGGTACAAATGTGTGTAAAAGAACAAAGCTTTCAAAAAACCAAGGCTGTTGACAGTAAAAAATTATCATGGCAACTAAGTACGATTTAAATTAATTAGGGCCTCTCCCTTCAGAAGATGCAGATAACAAGCTTCTACAGCAATGATACAGCAGCAGCATGTGGAAGCAATGTCTTATTTGTGCTCACTTTGTCTGCTCTGCTCTGATAATCAGTGAACACGATACAACCACACAGGTCCTAATGAAATTAAGTGGATTATTTTTCTATGTAGCACTGTCTGTGAAGTCGGACTGGGCAATCTGATATGTCACTCAGGACTGGAGAAACTACTGTCAAAACTTTGTACAGGCCTTGGAGCTCCACCATGTTTTTAATTTCCAGGGACAGACACCCAGCTAGCACAAACTGATCCCACAGAGCTCTGCTGACTGATACCCACTGCGAGTTTACTGAAAAGAAATAATGTCCTTTAACTTTGCAACATGGAGGCTGAAACAAAACAGAGGCTGAAATAAAAACTGCAAATTGAAATTAGCCCCTGGAGGTGGGTTCAAAGGTTTCTTTGTTATTTTAATGAAACCAGTCTACATAAGAACTACACAACTGAGAGGATAACAAAAAAAGCTGGCAACTGACATCTGTGCAAACTCTTGCCTGTTCCTCCTGAGTGCAGAGGGAGGCTGGAAAGCCTCAGTACTCAGTATGTGACCAACTTCTTGTTTACCTCAGCACCCACCAAAGGGGAGACAGGACTCTGCGCTAGAGTGTCCTTCACTCTGACCCACCTCATGCAACCAGGGAAAATGGTGCAGCACAGTTTTCTGGGGGTGAGACAGCAGCATTTTTAGCAGCAATAAGACTTCAGGCTCCCTTACTGCAGGCTGACTGTACTTCTGCCTGCAGCAGCAGACCCATGTCTGCAGACAAGGCAGCAAGTCATCGTACAATGGAACTATACCAGGTGAAGCTCAACTGTTGCAGCTCCATTCCTGCTCTCAGCATGTTCATTTGATCCAGCAACTGCAATGATACAGGTGGGGATTTGAGCTCAAGCTGCTGGGAAAACTCACCCACCTCTTTCCCAAATGCCCTGTGGCCCTACCCTCAGAAAAACACCAGCTGGCACATGCCCTACCATAGGGTTTCACTTCCAGCTGCATGACAGGAGGGCAAGAGTAGGAGAGTCATTAGACTGGAAACCACAGACGTAGCCCGTCATGTGGCCTATCTCATGTCACCAAGGGCAGGAACATCACTCCACCTGCCTGGGCTGGGGTGCAGGCAAGGCCACAACATTTTACCCTTGAGGCAATAACATGAGGTAGTGTAGCGACAGAGTTGGCTCCTGCTGCCTTAGACTTCACAAGAAATCACTTGGCAAACAGAAAAAGGAAAATCTGAAGTGTTTTACTTTTTTGCAAGTATTTTCAGACTCAAAGATTTTGCAAGACTGACTAGAATTAAACCCAATGGCCCATGTGCCCCTCATCAAATCCAAATGTCATAATTAAGTCCTCTATTTATTCGCAATACTGTAGTATACCAAGGTCACGTCCAGGATCTGTAACACCTAGCAAGACGGCACAACTAACGTGAGTACACAATTAGTTGTCATAAATAAACTGCGGCTAGCAGGCCTCATCAACATGCATCTTCCGCTGCAGCAAAGAGAAGAGGCAGCTGTGTGACATCTTTCAGTACTTAGCTGATAACACCATGGACGGAAAGAGGAAAAAAATCAACTGATGAAATTTTCCCTCTTTAGGTTTGCAACTACACTCAGTAACTTCATGTATTACATATGTTCTGCTCCAAAAAGAAACAATTAATTGCATCCCCAAGTCCTCAAGTTTAGCCATTAAATCATTGAGTTGGGAAACAGAAGTGTTGGTTTCTGTTCAAGTACTTTCATTACATGGGTTTGGGCATCATCCACCACCTAAAATCAGCAAAGGAAAACCTTTCTCATTACTGAAGCATAGCTAGTGCATCCTAATTTTGGTGGTAATAATGAATGGCAATTAGTCGGTTACTGGTGCATGGGGAAGTTACAACACATGAGGGTCATGAATGATGCTTAGCAAAGCCTCATACTGTTCATTGCTGCATCAATTTAAGGCCTAATTAATGGTCCATTTAATAATCAAATTAACTTGCTTATGTCCTACCCTCAGGAAATGCCTTAAATAAACAGTGCTGAAGGAAGGACTCATTGCTAACCCTATTAGCTCATGACTGACTGATAATAACATGACAAGTCATAAATCAGGATTGGTTCAAGAACAGCAGTATAGAAGGCCTAATGAAAATGCATTTCCATAACCTACAGGAAGACAAGAAACTTTCAGCAAATAGCAAGCTCCTGAGGGAAAAAATAATTGTGACATGAATTAATATGTTAGTGTCCTGTAAATGAATGAAGCTCTCAGCAGCAGTTTACAAGGAGAGGTGACATACTCCAGTGAAAGCCTGGAACACTGCAGAGGTAGCAGCATCAAGCACAGCTGAATGAGAGCAAAGGAACCTACAACTCCCGTTAGGAAACAGTGAAAACAAATTTGTTGTTTTAAGAGATATGTGTATGTTTCCAGAAAACTGCAAACAGGCCTAAGTAACCGTTGAATAATGAATAAGTGCATGTTTGCTCTGAAAAGCAATTACACTTCAATAAATCCTTCTCACTCAGCTGACTTTCTGCATGTACTCACATTAAGTCCTGATTATATTATTGTCAAAAAATCACTGCTTTATTGGAGTAGTGTTAGGAAGCCAAAATGCTGGCAGTCGGTTGAAAATGGTGATGTCAGTAAAGACCTAATTCTGCAGTTCGAGTATATATTAAGTATTCTTGAGTGGTTTCAGTGACTTCCAGGTATCGATAAGAGTTGGTAGAATAAGCTTTGCTATTCAAATTTTTGTTTTAAAAATGGCAAAGAAAGTCAAAGAGCTCAAACAAGTTGCTGTCAGCCACAGAGTAACCTTAGCAGCAGAGCCCAGATGAGCACTCTGGAATGTCTCACCATTGTCCTATGTGCTTATTCATACCATATTCCTCTGGTTTTCTTTCTTAATTCTTTAACAATTCCCAAGATACAGCAGTTTTTAAATTCCTCTTAAGCCTATGACTTAAGCCTCAAGTAGCAAAACAACTAAAAATTGCTTAACCACCATTAAACAGAGTCATCGTGAAAAAAACTCATCACTGACACAAAAGTGTCAGTGACCAGGGGGGCTTTGTGACCAGGGGGCACTAGAGACTGCTGAAACTTAGCCAGGAAACCCATCCATATGAACTAACAAGCAGTCAGAATCAGTACAGCACAGACAAATAGAGAGGACAACAACAAACTCTTTTTGCCAGAAATAATTTTAAAAATCAACCAGCATTCACTTACAATGTAAAAGCACCAGCAGGGGCCACCACACTAGCTGAGGAGACAAACCTCAGGCACTGCAAAAAGAAAATCTGGATTTGCTTCTCAAAGGCTGTTAAGCTCTTGCCAGACCAGTCAAATGCATATCAGGTTTAAAACATGACTCCTGCCGTAGTACAGTGGCTAAAAGTACAAACAAAAGAGGCCTTGCTACATGTGGCGTGAGGTTAGGACAACGGTCACTCCAAACCCTCTAGTGCAACTGTTACCAAGATCAATAAGACCATGTTTGTTGCTCAGGTATCTTCTGCGTTAAAAACATTGAAAGACTAGTAAGTGGAGATGGAGTAGATGGTTTGGAATCAAAAAGAGGCTGAAATTAAATTTCACTCCATTGCAGTCTGAAGGTTTATAAATTAGTTTTCTCCTAAAAGAGAGGTAAGAGTAAAAAGCTGACTGAAGCAGGGCAGCTTTCTTGGGCTCATTGATGTCAGATGAGTTGGGAAATGACCCTTATCTCCTCAAGGAGCGTTCCCTCAACTCTTCAGAGCAAGGGGGCACGAGCTCTTCTTTATGCTTTTTAATTTAGAAATATCTTGTGAAGCTAAACATGTGATGGAACAGTTCAGAGATGTAGAGGAAATTGCTTGCTCCTCAGTGCATGCATAGGGCCCAGAGATGTTGAATTACCTTTCCCCTACCTCATTTTGGCACGTGAAGAAGGAAGTCAGTATCTGCAAGGATGCAAGCTCTCCTCAGGGGCAACATGCATTCAGCCAAGCTCAAGCTCGCCATTGCACAAACATGACTATATTCCCAGGGCCAGCCCAGTCCTAGAAGCAGAAGAGATGCCTTGGTGGAAATGTGCCCAGTACTCTTCACATAGCCTCTCATGATGCCCTGCCAGCCCAATTTGCACAGCCTGCCCTATGTACCCATCACCAGGGACTTTCAAAACCACATTGCATGCAGCATGGCTTATTAGGTATGAAATGTCTTTGATGTACATCTGTGTCTCTAAGTTCTAGTTTCTCCCTCCCATTAAATTCTCCTTTCTTGTCTGTGTAGATATTAAACAATTGGGAGCACTTAGATACTAGATCACTCTGAATTCAGAAAAAATGCCATTTTCTTTTCTTTCTTTCTTTTTAAATCTCTTGACCAGCTAGTAACAGGATATCTTGATGGAGGTTAAGCTAAAGTCAGCTTGAAAGCAACTAGCATTAATTTTAGCAAGGTTGCACCCAGCTTTTCAGTTTTAAGTCTCTGTGAAACACTGTGGGGTTCCTGGGGGAAAACTCAGCTTGTGTACTTCAGGACTTGAAATAAGCCTTTCTATGGGACATGTTTATAGAATTTGCTGTCACTTATTATAAAGTTCACTGAATCTTCCCAGGGTTTTAAGATAGCCAGAAAAGTTAAATATCAAACTGTATTTGTGTTGTTAGATTTTTTTTGTTTTCAGGCGGTAGGGGCCACAGCAATTTTGGGGAGGAATACCTTGTGGTGGCACATCCATCTTTGCTCCACATTCCTGTAAAGAGCCAGTGATGGGAGGCTCAGGCAGAGCAGAGATGTGTAGTAAAGACAGGCAAAGCTCTTCTGCAGCCACATAGCTCAGAGTGCACTGACATGCATATGTCCAAGTGCTTGGGGAGAAGCAGGTCATGGGTCCTGGCTGGGGAGCTCCACTACCACTCGTGCCCAAAACTGAAGCAAGGAGAGTCAGTGGAAGCACTGCAATCCCCCTTGGAGCCAGAGCAGTAGCCATGGAGTGCATTTGCTGTGACGGCACACTCTTTTTCCCTTCTTTGTTTTTCCTGAAGGCAGTAATGGATGTCGTTGTGTTGTATTAATGATAACAGAAAAAAATGCTGGCATAGCAGAGGTACCTGACATAGCCTCTGTGACACCATTAACCCGGAAGAGCAGGTCTTGAGCACCAGCAATGTTTTACAGCCTGTGCTGACACACCAAAGACAGATCTACTTTTTTTGTAAACTGTAGCTACACATCTCATTTTGTCACAGATAATCCCAGGCTGCTTGCTCAAGGGCAACAGTGAAGAATGAGACCTCTCCCTCAAGTGGCGCAGTGTAACAGTTCTTCGTGCATCCACATTTATCTAATATACAACTAATAAATAGTAAAGACCTCATTCTTTAATGTTCATATCTGGAATTATTTCAATATTTGGCATTAGAGAGCAGTGTATGATTCTTGGGGCATTTTGAGCCTTACTAAGCTAAAAAGAAATAGTCATGACTTTAGCTCAGTTTCAGTCCTACATCTGCAAAAACCCTTACGCAAAACAGTCATCAGAGCCAAGTCCCACTCCTATAAGAATTTATTCCCTAAAATAATGATGGTCCTTTGAAGCCAGAGCTGGGAGCTTGTAAATCTCAGTGCAGAAATCACCCTGCTGCAAAAGGTTTCAGATTATTGGTGCTCTGCTGAAACACGCACTCAGGGGTGCAAATACCTGCCCCAGAGGCTGCTTCAGTTGCCTGGCACAGTGTAGTGAAGGGTAAGTAAAGAGTGGTAGGACTAGGCAGGCTTCCCCAACCTTTCCCTTTTTATAATCTCTTTGTATTTAAAAATTAATCACATATAGGTGTATGTGATTATGGCATTTATATTCAAGGCATTTATATTCAAGGAAAAAAAAAACTGCTGGATTTATTCTACGCTTTCAAAGTAGTGCACACAACATTTTCTAGACATGAAAGCTTAATAACGCCTTAATTCAAGCCAGCTGACTGCTGGAAATTTGACTGTTTATAGAGAATTAACAACACATGATAATTTGCTTCTTCCAAAGTTCATCACTTTGAACATGGAGATGAACTGGATGTTTTCTAGTCATACAAATAATGAAAAGCTTTAAAGGATTTTTAAAACCAGGATGATTTAAAGAAAGACAAATGGTACCCATTTTAAGTTTGCTGGGTACAATCCTACCCTCCCACATTAAAAAAAGGCTTCCTTTCCCTTGATCTAAAACAGAATTGTGGCTGATGACAGCAAATACGAGTATGAAAAACATGACTGTGCTACTGACTCCAGGAGAAGGAGTCTCTGATAGATTATGGGATTTCCTGTGGTGGGTCTTTGATCAGAAAAAAAAAAAAAAAGTGATTTAAAAAAATCTGTCATCAAGTGAATGGTACTGCTATGATATATTGTAATAAAATTCAAATTTAAAAGGGCTTAATAATAGGGAGAACTGAAAACAGAAATACAGGAAACAAATATGCAGAATTCTGTGATGTGGGAGTTAAGAACAGTACTAAGCAAAAATGAATCTAAGCTGTGATATCTGAACCTGACTACCATCTTTCCCAAAATCTGGGGGTGTTATATATTTCGGGGTGGTCTGTATTTACCACCTTGTGTTAAAGTTGATTCTAGTATTACATTTCCTTTCTCTTTTGTTTGATAGATAAATAGGCTAACTCTTCATCAACAAAAGACAAAAGAGGAAAGGATGAAGGTATTTTCTGGAGTGCTAAGGGTAGAAAATGTCTTTAGTCCCTTCTTACCATGGAGAAACTTCCATCCCTCAGCAACCACCTTTTGCATTGTGCGATACATATGAATTAGCTACTCTAAGAAATGTAATAAAAATGTAAATGCCCAGGTGTTTGGGTTTTCTTAATTGTAAGAAACTGTAAGCCATTTATTTCCACATATTATTTTCTTTTCATGTTACACACCCTCCACTCAGGTGGAGCCAGCTACAGCCTCTATTGTACAGAATCATCATCTGAAAGCCGAGATACCCCGATTCACCCCAGCAGAGGGTTTGGCCCCCTCCAACCTGACCTTGAACATTTCCAGGGATGGGGCATCTACCACTTCTCTAGGCAGCCTGTTCCAGTGTCTCACCAGCCTCATTGTAAAAAATTTCTTCCTTATATCTAGCCTGAATCTACCTTCCTTTAGTTAAAAAACATTACTCCTTGTCCTATTGCAGCAGGCCCTGGTAAATACCCTGTCCCCATCTTTCTTACAAGCCCACTTTAAATATGGAAAGGCCATAAGAAGTTCTCCCCAGAGCCTTCTCTTCTCCAAGCTGAACAACGCCAACTCTCTCAGCCTGTCCTCATAGGGGAGGTGCTCCAGATTTATGCTGGGGAAACATTGCATCTCTTAACTGATAGGACTATAATGCTGTGCAGATAATGCAAAGCCACCAAAGAGCTGGGGTGATGTGAATCCCGTTTTTTGATAGTTTGTATTACAAAAGAAAAAAGTCTTTTCTCAAGAAGGTGCTCGTTGCAGTCAGCAAAGTGCATGTAACAAGAAGATAATTTTAACTACAGTTACAGCCATTAGACAAAACAGAGAAATTGTAATTGTAATGCATGCTTTCTTTATGAGCAGTAAATGTGGGGTTTCCTTATAAGCAGTATACAGGCATATACACAGTTTTGGCATATACATATTGCTTGTACAATATTTTCAGATTTCAGACATACATTTTGTGAAAGCCAGTCTTACTTGATCATAAAAGGAACTGTTCCTATTCCCACTGTGCCACAATGACAAAATTCCTAATAACTTCAAAAGGAAGCAAGAACAGATCAAGAAACTAGGTGACTTTTTACCCCCAGTTTTAGCTCCTCAGATCTAATATTTATGTATGAAGATCAGCATCATAAAATAATAATACCTTTAGCTTCTGACTAACAATGAGTTTGAGAAAGTGAAAAGAAAATAGAACACAAGAAACCCCTATCATCTGCTCAGAGGGATGGGGAGTGGAATAGCACTGCACCCCAGTGCAGACTGCATGGTGAGTCCGGCTGGCAGCAAGTATCCTGCGCTGGTGTCCGGCTGAAATGATGCAAACTGAAGGGATGCAGCTGCTTCCACACACTGTCTCCTGAAGGGTCTCGCATTCAGGTGCCTGAGATCTGGAAAGACTGAATAAAAGTATTGCTTATAAAAGCCAAATAATTAAGTCTTAAAGAAACTGGGGTACCCATGTATTCTAGGGGTCTTTTATTCCCTTTTTGTTTTGGTTTTTTTTTAGGATGATAATTTTGGCTTAGATTATAGAAAAAAAATAAAGATCAAAAACACTCTAAGATTTTCTGTCAAGCTATCCAGAGAAAACACATTTTTTTATTAGTGTTGTGCATATTCTTTTTTACAGAGATGGGCCTAGTGTTTGGAGGGGCAATCAGGGGCTTAGTAAAATTAAACCAGAGCCAAAGCAGTCAACATTAGGAAAAATTTTTTCACTGAAAGGGTTGCAGGCGTTGGAATAGGCTGCCCAGGGAGGCGGTTGAGTCATCATCCCTTAATGTGTCATCATCCCCAAAGCTCATTGAGATGTGGTGCTTGGAGATATGGTTTAGGGGTTTACTTACTAGAGTAGGGTTGATGGTTGGACTTGATGATCTCAAAAGTCTTTTCCAACATGAATGATTCTATGATTCTATAACACCCTGCACTTTCATTTCAACTCCATTGAAGATAGCAAGTCTGGCCTTGTGGGAAACTTAAGATCCTTAAGATACAGTACGGGTGCCACTTGAGTTCATGGTGCTACTATGCACTTAGCATGTCTGCTAATGGGTTTGTTGAGTGAGTAGCAGGCGGGTTTTGAGCCAGGGTTTAGCAGCGAGTGTAAAGGCCCTGCCTGGGGTGTACACATGAGGCACAGTCTTGCAGAGGGAGCCACATGCTTGGCTCTCCAGAGGGACACGCAGGAGGGGCCATTGGTCCCCTAACCTGTTTGGGACCAGCCTGTGCAGCAACCTCATAAAAGAACAAGCCCCATATACTTTCTCCTGCCAAGGTTAACCTAGGGCAGATATCGGGGGAAAGGGAGCAAGTTACAGAGACGTGTTGCCTCCAACTCTTCGTGTGGGAGCAAGCAAAGATAGGACACCACCACCCTCCTTACATCCCAAGGAGTAGTAATATACTGAAGAAGATACATTGTAACAGGAAAAATTGCTAATGAGTTAGGTCCTGCACAGAGAGTCAAAGGGAAATAACAACTTCCAGTGTCGTCCTCTCCTCCTTTGAGATCTCTAAGGATCGACACTATGTCCTGCATGGACTGTATGCACCTATACATGTATTTATCTAGTCTGCTTCCACTCTAATTCGCAATAAATATGTTGATGGCACCCTCCACAATTACACCCAGAAACCAACCCAGCTCCCTGGCAGTTAAACTTGCATTCAGGCAGTAAATAACAACTCCTAGAATCAGTCCAAACACAGTCTTACCTTTCTTTTTTTTTTAGAAATCAGTTTGAATGCCACCCCAAATATCACTTTTCTTGCATCTTTATGCCAGAGACAAGCTTAGTCCAATCCCACTGACATCAAATTGCACCAAGAACAAACACAGCCCTTTAAAATGCTACTACCTTTATTCTCTCTTTTGAAGAAGGAAAAGCCTGCCTTTAGGCTAAAAAGTTTATATAGCTGAATTTAGTCCCAGACTTCAAACAGCTGAAAGGAGCTGCTGTAAGGGATTGTAATGAAACAGCTTCAGAGCTCTGAGTGTAGTGGGCAGCAGAGCAAGGGCTGCTAAAGTGAAGTCAGAGTCTAGTGTTTCATATGACATTGTTCCTAGCTTCAAAGCCATATGCCAAATTGCTGTGCTCAGAACCACTATTAAACAAAGCACAGTTTTGAAAATACAACTTTCCGTATAAGTACACTTAATGAAACAGTATTTTAACAAATGTTTTCCTTAACCACTGTGTGGTCTGTTGGGACACAGTTCCCCAGAGAGCCACATAGATGGCACAGACCCACCTTCACTCTTGGATTTGCGAATTCATGGCTACTAGCGCAAAATAATATTGCACAGGCCAATTGCTAACCTACTGCTTGCCCCTCCTGTCCTTCAGGGCATGCAACATGCCATCTTTCTTTATGTACCATTTAGATACCACACACCCATTTGATGTGTCCAGCCCTGCTCACAAGTTTACTACTCTTGCAGTAGGGACAGGGGGAGAGATATTGTCAGACAGATCCTAACCACCTCCACCCCAGGTTACTGCTGTGCAACAGCCTGAACTTTTCTGAGTGCTAGCTGGAGCACAGTGAGCATGTCTCACCCTGCAGTCCCTGCAATAACATCTTGCAGTGGGGCAGGAAAGACAGCTGAAGACAATACGCTCTTAAGCCTCTTCAACAGCAGGTGCCTGCATGCTGGCCACAGGGTATTTTCTGAACCCCTTTAGGAGTTTGGTTTTGATTGGCCAAGAGTGGAAACAGGATGTATAACTTCCAAAACCCACACAAAAAATCTTTTCCAATCCCATTTGATGCCTGGCTTTGAACCAGCACTCTTACCTCCTTGTACATCCATATGTTCACCATAATAAACTCTCCCACGTCGGCTGGGAGCAGAATGTCACAGCATAAAAGTTAATGCTGATGGGAAGTTATCTCCTCCTGCAGTTGCCTTGGGTAACTAGGAAAAAAATGAGCTAGCAATGTGTTTCTGCCTCTAATACCTATGAGTCCAACCAGAGAGGATAAACAGCCAGAATTTTCCAGTAAAACAAACAGTACTGACACTTAAATATCATCATTAAAGTTAGGGATGACTAATTAAAAGAGCAGAAAGATATTGGCTATAAGTTTGCGAGTGGTATGTTTAATCAAATGGCAACATTTTGTGCTTTAATTCTCCTGGCTAGCAAGAATTTATAACACCATCTGCTTGGCCAAAATGCTGAAAACTGTGAGCATGTGCAATGGACCTTTTAAAAATGAACCATGATTAATAGTTATTGATTGAAAGTCTGACTTTAATGTGGGGGTTTTTTAACATATTTGTTTCCTCAAACACCAAGTAGCTCACACATTTTATCAGCAAACAAGTTCTCTGCTCACTTCAGGATGAATGCCTGGCAATGGGAAAGGAGGGGAGAGGCAGCAGAAGTTCTCTTGTGGCTCCTAGAAACCTGGGACGCACAATTGTTCTTGTCCCAGTGCAACACAGCCTTTGCACAACCACACAGCCAAGATCTTGCTATGAAAATAAGTTATTTTAAACGAAGGCTACTTAGCAGATCGATAGTTCCAGACAAAAGCTGGATCAAGCATTATAGCTGCAAAATCAACAGCCCTTCTCATTATGGTTTTGCTCAATCAAAATCAAAGTGTTCTGTTCATTTCCGGTTTGAGGGGTAAAATTCTCCGTTATGAAGATCAATACCTAGAGAGGGCAGAAGGCCCTCTGCAACCCTCTCTGGAATATCCTCCTATTGTCTCCAGTGGCAGCTGGATCAGTAAAGTTTTTAACCACTCAGAAGTCAGATTCTTCATCCTGGCTGAAAATCTTGTGGATGGTGGCCTATGGGATATCAGGTCTTATTCTTGCTATCAGCAATTTGGCTTACAGTTGAATCCAAAATTCTACCTTGATTATTCTATGTAGACAAGCAACAAAAATTATGATGGGGTGGAAGCAGAATACACGATTTTAATGAACCAAATATAATGTCTGAGGCAGCACAATGGAAATGATAGAAACTGAATATGGTGCGTCATATTCCAAATTATGAGCATTTCTGAATGAATCAGTTGTTTTGTAAGTAATAATACAACCTCTTTATTACAAGATTAGAGCTGTGAGCAACTCAGCACCTCTGCATTTTCTGTTATTTCCTCAGTTTATACTACAGCAGAGTGGTGATGATGCAATTAGTACCCAAGAAAACACATTAGATTAGGAAAAATCACATGGCAAGAACTAACTGCAAGTTAACAGGCTGTTTGCAAACTTGACATCCAGAGCATTCAGCCTACTAGCTCTTTTCTGTCCTAATGGAAATTAATTTATAAACATTTATTTTCACATTCCAAGTTGGAGCACATAAACCCTGTCCTAAGCTTTGGTTCCAAAACCTCAACTGCTTCATGATCATGGCCAGACTGTAGGTTTTATCACTTCTGCACCCTGCTTGTCCCACATAGCTATCAGATAAACAGGTTGAGACAGACCCCTCTGCAGACAGCATTGGCAGCAAGCAGGGGAGGCCTCATCTCTCTCTACAAGGTTTTTCATATTTATAACTTTCACTGCCAAAAGCCTTTATGGTAGATACACCAGCCTCTGGCAGGTGAGCCAACCTGGAGAGCTGCATGCTGCAGCTGGACAGCTGTCTCACAGAAGTACCTTTATGGCACTGTGTCCCCATGGTCCCAACCCTCTGCTGTGTTCCCAGCCAGGTCTTTCCATTTCTGATTCTCCTCACCAAATTCCCCGTTTTATCGTGCTCAGCTTCTCACTCTTACACTCAGGGTCCACTCCAGCACCTTCCCATTCACACTCCTGTCCTGTCCTCCTTCTCTTTGCACATCTGAGAATCCTGCAGCCCTGCTTTGTGCCTTGCTTTTATGTTGAATCAAATCCTTAACACCACCACCAGAACCTTCCTTCAGTCAAATCTTTTTGCCCATTGCCTCCAGGCTGGAAAGAAGGACCTCATCTAGGTAATCTTCTTCACATGTTTTTAAAGTTTGCTCAGAAGTGAAATGCTTGATCCAAAGTGCTACCCAAACAACTCAGACCCAATTACCTCCCATCAGTTTTCTGAAGACAAATGCTTTAGTCAAAGATTTTTACAGACTTGCATTGTTCATGCATCACTCTTATGAGTGGAGTGCTGCAATGGATGGCTACAAGCTCTTCAGAAGGGATAGGCAAGGAAGGAGAGCTGGTGGGGTTGCTTTGTACGTTAGGAAGGGTTTTGTTTGTGTAGAGATTAACAATTGTGAAGATAAGGCTGAGTGTTTACGGGTAAGGACGAGGGGGCTGGCCAATGAGGCAGATATCCTGCTAGGAGTCTGTTACAGACCACCCAATCAAGAGGAAGCAGCAGATGAGGCATTTCACAAGTGGCTGGCAGAAGTCTCTCAAACGTTCGCCCTTGTCTTTGTGGAGGACTTCAACTCACCAGATATCTGCTGGAAATACAACACAGCAGGGAGGAAACAGTGCAGGAGGTTCCTGGAGTGTGTGGAAGAGAACTTCCTGACACAGCTGGTGAGTGAGCCTACCAGGAGAGGAGCCTCACTTGACCTGCTATTTATGAACAGAGAAGGACTGGTGGGAGATGTGGTGGTTGGAGGCTGTCTTGGGCTGAGCGACCATGAAGTGATAGAGCTCTCTATTCTTAGTCAAGTTAGGAGTAGAGTCAGCCAAAGCACAACCATGGACTTCCAGAGGGCTGACTTTGGGCTGTTCAGGACAGTGGTTGAGAGAGTCCCTTGGGAGGCAGTCTTGAAGGTCAAGGGGGTCTAGAAAGGCTGGACATTCTTCAGAAAGGAGGTTTTAAGGGCACAGGAGCAGGCTGTCCTTGTGTGCTGGAAGACAAAGTGGTGGGGAAGATGACCGGCCTGGTTGAACAGGGAGCTTTTCCTGGAACTTAGGGAAAAAATTAAGGTTTACCACTCTTGGAAGAAAGGGACAGGTAACTTAAGAAGAATACAGGGGTCTTGTTAGGTCATGCAGAGGGAAAACTGGAGAGGCAAAAGCCCAACTAGAACTTGGGCTGGCCACTGTTGTGAAAGATAACAAGAAAGGTTTCTACAAACAGATCAACAACAAAAGGAGAACCAAAGAGATTCTCCATCCTCTATTGGATGCAGTGAGGAACATTGTCACCAAAGACGAGGAAATGGCTGAGGTACTTAATACCTTCTTTGCCTCAGTCTTTAACAGTCAGACAAGCAGTCTGCAAGGTAATCAGCCCCCTGTGCTGGAAGACAAGGACCAAGAGCAGAACAAAACCCCTTGTAATTCAGGAGGAAGCAGTTAAATACCTGCTTTGCCACCTGGACATCCACAAGTCTATGGGGCCGGATGAGATCCACCCGAGAGTACTGAGGGAGCTGGCAGAGGAGCTGGCCAATCCACTCCATCATTTATCAGAAGTCCTGGTCGACAGGGCAGTCCCAGATGACTGGAGGTTTGCCAATGTGACACCCATCTACAAGAAGGTCCGGAAGGAGGATCTGGGGAACTACAGCTGTGACAGCCTGATCTCAGTACCAGGGAAGATGATGGAGCGGTTCATCCTGAGGGCGCGCACATGGCATGGGCAGGACAACCAGGGACTCAGGCCCAGCCAGCATGGGTTCATGAAGGTCATATCATGCTTAATCAACCTAATCTCCTCCTAAGACCAGGTGACTCGCTTGGTCAATGAGAGGAAGGCTGTGGATGTCATCTACCTGCACTTTAGTAAAGCCTTTGACAGCATCTCCCACAGCATTCTCCTAGGAAAGCTGGTGGCTCATGGTATCGACAGGTGCACTCTAAGCTGGGTAAAAAAGTGGCTGGGTGGCCGAGCACAGAGAGCGGTGGTGAATGGAGTTCAATCCAGCTGGCAATCTGTCACAAACCGTGTCCCCCAGGGCTCAGTATTAGGACTGGTCTTGTTTAATATCTTTATCAACAATCTGGATGAGGGCATCGAGTGCTCCCTCAGTAAATTTGCAGATGACACTAAATTGCGTGGGAGTGTTGATCTGCTGGAGGGCAGGAAGGCTCTGCAGAGGGACCTGGACAGCCTGGATCGATGGGCTGAGGCCAATGCCATGAGGGTCTACAAGGCCAAGTGCAGGGTCCTGCGCTTGGGTCACAACAACCCCATGCAGCGCTACAGGCTTGGGGTTGAGTGACTGGAAAGCTGTCTGACAGAAAAGGATCTGGGGGTGCTGGTTGACATGAGCCGGCTGAATATGAGCCAGCAGTGTGCCCAAGTTGACAAGAAGGCCAACAGCACCCTGGCCTGTATCAGAAATAGTGTGGCCAGCAGGAGCAGGGAGGTGACCGTGCCCCTGTACTCGGCACTGGTGAGGCCGCACCTCGAATGCTGTGTGCAACTTTGGGCCCCTCACTGCAAGGACATTGAGGTGCTGGAGCGTGTCCAGAGAAGGGCAACGAAGCTGGTGAAGGGTCTGGAGAACAGGTCTTGCGAGGAGCGGCTGAGGGAACTGGGGTTGTTTAGCCTGGAGAAGAGGAGGCTGAGGGGAGACCTTATTGCTCTCAACAGCTACCTGAAAGGAGGTTGTAGTGAGGTTGGGGTCAGTCTCTTCTCCCAAGTAACAAGTGATAGGACAAGCGGAAATGGCCTCAAGTTGTGCCAGGAGAGATTTAGAGTGGGTATTAGGAAAAATTTCCTTACCAGAAGGATAATCAAACATTGGAACAGGCTGCCCAGGGAAGTGGTGGAGTCATCGTCCCTGGAGGTTCAGAAAATGGGTAGATGTGGCAATTCGGGACATGGTTTAGTGGGCAGGGTGGCATTAGGTCAACAGTTGGACTAGATGATCTCAGAAGTCTCTTCCAGCCTAATAGTTCTATGATTCTACATTTCTTCATTATTGGGATGGGAGAAACAAAATGAGAAATTCCGCCTTCACTTGGCCCTAATTTCTGGTGGCTCAGATGAAAAGGCTTAGCCATCTCCTAATATATTTTTTTTAACAAAACTCATCTTTGAGTTCCATTTTTAGAACTGTACGCCTGTCTTTATCTTTGTTCTTATCTTTTAGAAAAGATGGACTATAAGCCAGGTCAGATATTAATATCTTTATGAATAAATAACAGCCCTCACTTCCTCTCAGACTCATTAGAACTTAAATCCTGGAAACAAGTAAATTGTTTCTAGTGCCTCTTTTTTTTTTACAGGGTCCCTAATATGTGAAAGAGGGATGTTAATTCATTAATCCCCTACTTATCCCCAAAAGAAAAAATCCAAATCCAGCCTTGATTGATTTGATAAAAACCTATCCTTATAACTAAAAATTCAAGTAATTCATCCAAACAGAATTATAAAGTTGCACATACAGACGACAGTTTGCTTTGAATTCCTGGAAGTCTGGGTCCTCCATCTCTACCTAAAATTTCTTTAGCAATGCCATTGCACCTCCCTAAACCCTAAGCATCATTAGCTTGACAAAGAGAGATTATAGGCTTGAACAATTTTGGAGGAAAATGCTACTCTCTAACAGGAGAAGTTGCAGCTCATCGTTAACAAAAATTGCTCAGCATTGGCTATAATTTCAAAGAAATAGTATATGAGACCACTGCAAAAAAAACCCAAAAAAAACCAGACCACTTGGTCTAAGCAGAATCTCGCACACTTTACTGGTTGTAGTAAAACTTTCCCACAAAAAAGGGCCTTCCCTCAATGGGCTTTAGCCCATCAACAGAAACCGACCATGGGGCAACTCTCACCTGTAACAGGCTGGTCATTAGGATAGTCTTAGAGACCATCAAATTATGGGCTTCAGAGACTGCAAAGCTCTGCATCTCAGAGAGCAGGCCCTTAGCTATACAGCATAAAAACTTTCAACACACACAGACACACATATGTATGCACACAGGTGCAAATTTGTCCCTCATTCTTGGACCAAAAACTTCTCACTCCTCTACCAAGTAGATTAGATGTCCCTTGGTTTCTGAGAGACAGGTGAGAAGTGTTAACCCAAGGGAAGATCAGGACTCAGATATGACATGCACAATCTCAAAACTTTTAAGACCATAAAAAAAACCACAATCTTTTTGCTTACAGCATTCTTTGGATGAAGAGAGCAGACTTATGTGTATGAAGTATAAACCAGCTGCATGTACTAGCCTGGGGATTAAGAAGAACCGTGTCAGCTGGAGAAGGGAAAAAGTAAGTGTGGATTTCTATAATCTTTTGGTTTCTCAGGCATTTTTGAGGCTTTACTCATCCAGACTGTGGTGTGAGCTCCACTACGCAGCACATGGAGAAGGAGAGATACTCCCATTTTCAAGAAACAGTGTCCAGCTGTCCAATGACTAAGAATATATCCCTGATATATTTCTACAGACTTCCTTTATAGCTTTGGGCAAGTCATTTGATTTCTCAGTGTAATTTCTGATAAATCTTTTAGAGTGGTTTGGGTATTTTTTTCACACACTTATTTCAATAGCATAAATATGTATGCAATAGGAATCCTATCATTTCATTGAGTGCCTACAACATTAATCCTTATTTATCATCTACGAAATGTGCATTTTTTCCATGATGCTAAGCATTTGCAAGTCCTCCTGACCCCAGCTCAGCACTGCCAAGACAAGCCTTAAACACAATTAGAAAAATCTGACATCACGCTAGAAGTTCAAAAGCAATGCAAAAGGCTAATTAGCACTTTAGAAGTGACTTCAAAGCTTGTTTGTCACAGAAAGCCAGGATAACAAAAGGCTGGTTTTCACCAAATTATGCTAAGAATCAAAAGCAAAACAGAATCAGCACAGCACAGGAAGTAGACCTAAAATGCTGCTCTCAAGACATGAGCTAGTTACACTGCACAGCGCTAAACTTTGTCATGAGTACTAGGTCAAAGTAAAGATTTATCTTATTTAGTAACCCATTTTGAGCAATGTTAGATGCTTAAAAAGCTGTGCAGTTACAGGGTGATTTTCCCTCCTGCTTTGGGCTAGCCTGGGGTCTCTAAACCCAGGGAGACCTCTTTCAGGGCTCCTAACTGCCTGAGCAGTTTTGCAAACCTGAATTTGATTCATGAATACTTGAAATTATTCTGAAAATCTCAGAGGCTTTGGGCAGCCTTTGCAGGATATATTTTCTAGGTATCCTTAACAAGGGTGTCAAAATGAGAAGCACAGGCATAGTGGTATAGTAAGAGCTGAGACAGCTGGAGACCTTCAGTAGACGAGGGCTACTGAAAAGGTACCAGTTACGGGTGAGCTTATTAAAAAAAAAATCACAAACTGACAGTTTTTCCAAGCTTTGGCAACTTGTTATGTCTGGAAAAAAGCCTTCTTTTTGTTCCAAAATAACATTCAATTGGGGGGTGATGGTTTTTTCTGATGGTTAAAAGTCTCTTCATTTTCTAAAATCAGACTTTTTTTTTCCTCAGCACTATAAATCCCAAGTGCAAGATAGAGAAAATTGTCTATAATTAACTGTCATTGCAAAGACAAAAGCCTTTTCCGTTTAAACGGAATTCAATAAGGAAATAACAGTGTTAAGAAAATTACCCTTCTTCAAAAATCTCATGGAAAACCTGGTATTTAAAATACAACAGTGGAAGAAAAATAAGACAGCAAGGATGAAGAGGCAGGAAAATGGCTATCAGACTTCTCCAGCACTGTATGCGTTCTCAAATGAAGGCATCTTTTAATAACTGCTTTGCATTTTTGGCTTGCATGCACAAAGCTTGTGTGGATCACTGTTGAACAGAGTGTTGACCAATATATAACTGTAAGACTGATAAGTTTATTTCTAAAGACAGCATGTCTGCCTACACTGTGTTCCAGTCTGAGATCTCCTGTATGTCTCAGCTTGGACTAAACCAGAACTAATTCTGTTTTAGTGCTTTAACTTTTCAGTTAAGTCTCCTCTAACTAACAGCACTATCTGAAACAGCAGCACGTTTTTCCAGACAGTGCCAGCTCCTAGCAGTGATAAGGCCTGATGTATATAGTTCGTACCAAGGAACTGTGTGCAGAGAGGCCCTGGCTTGTACTTGTTTTTATGGTGACCAAGGTCACTGTTAAATCTTGTGCTCCCTGTTGGGGTGCGGGAGTGAAAAGGGTCGCAAGCACGTAAAAGGTCACAGCTGCAGGGAGGAGCGAACTGGACAGGTGACCCAAACCTGACCAACAGAGTGTTCCATCCCATAGACATCATATTCAGTATAAAGCTGAGAGATCACGAGGGTCTCGCTCTCTTCTTCGATGGCCGACATCTGAGGAGGACTCTGTCTGTTCTTCTGTCACCAATCCTGATCCGTGCATCCCTGAATCCAGTGCCTGAGTCCAGCTCCTGCATCCCGTCCCTGTCTGCTGCTGAGTCCAGCCTGGGATCTTTTATTTTATTGTTATTGTTTAATTAAAGATTTTTTAGTTTTCTTTTCCAAACTGTAAAGTCTATCTTCCTTATTCCCTCTCCTTTTCCCTTTTGGGAGGGGAGAGGGGTGAATAGAGAGCGTCTGTCATTTGTTAGGCTGGTCCAGCCTCAAGCTGTGACACTGTATTGATTCGATCAGTATGCAGTAATGTAGTTTTCTTCATATGTGCATTCAGTGGCCAAAATTTTGTCCTTATTTATATTTTGAGTTAAGTAAACCTTCTGAGTTTTAAGCTTGCAGCTACAAAACGTGAAACGTCAATTTGTTAAAACATGTATTCTGCAGGTCTTCTAAGTCCTATATCTTTCATTTACTAAAACCACTCTGTCATTCTGACCGGAAGAATACTTGGTTTTAAATTCCAAAACTACATTTTTCAGAAGATGTTGGGGGGAAAGTATAAACAACTTTTTTCCCCTAACATTTATTCACAGAAGTTTGATAGCATATGTCTTTATTCACAACGTACTACTGTAAGTTAATAGTATTTCAAAATAAAAAAGTAATCCAGCAAGAATTTACTTAATCTTTTCAGTTTAAAAATGTTCTGGTTTAATGAAGAGTTTGTTGGCATTTTAAAGAAAAAATTTTGTACATCTTTATCTGTCTCCTCCAAGTTCACATGAACTGACTTCTATTTGGGAGGAAATGATCTGCTCAGCCCTAATTCATTGTCCCATTTCACAGAATCACAGAATGTTAGGAGTTGGAAGAGACCTCGAAAGATCATGTAGTCCAACCCCTCTGCCAGAGCAGGACCACCTAGAGTAGATCACACAGGAACGCATCCAGACGGGTTTTGAATGTCTCCAGAGAAGGAGACTCCACAGCCTCTCTGGGCAGCCTGTTCCAGTGCTCTGTCACCCTCACAGTGAAAAAGTTTTTCCTTATGTTAATGTAGAACCTCCTGTGCTCCAGCTTGCACCCGTTGGCCCTTGTCCTGTCCTTGGACATCACCGAGAAAAGCCTGGCTCCATCCTCCTGACACTCGTCCTTTACATATTTATAAACATTAATGAGGTCACCCCTCAGTCTCCTCTTCTCCAAGCTAAAGAGCCCCAGCTCCCTCAGCCTTTCATCACAAGGGAGATGTTCCACCCCCTTAACCATCTCTGTGGCTCTGCGCTGGACTCTTTCAGGCAGTTCCCTGTCCTTCTTGAACTGAGGGGCCCAGAACTGGACACACTATTCCCGATGCGGCCTCACCAGGGCAGAGTAGAGGGGGAAGAGAACCTCTCTCGACCTCCTGACCGCACCCCTTCTAATACACCTCAGGATGCCACTGGCCTTCTTGGCCACGAGGGCACCTTGCTGGCTCATGGCCACCCTGCTGCCCACCAGGACTCCCAGGTCCCTTTCCCCTACGCTACTCTCTAACAGCTCAGTCCCCAAGCTATACTGATACATGGGGTTGTTCTTTCCCAGAGGCAAGACTCTACACTTGCCCTTGTTATATTTCAATTGTGTTGTATTTCAATTGTTTTATTCCATTTTCTACTTAGAAATAAGGCCTGTTATTTCAGAGAACTATCCAGGTTTGCTTCAGTGCTTACCAGCCATCTCTAACCGTATTCAATGTAGTTTTGCCATAAAGCATTAGTTTTAAACTAATGACCTAAAGATATGTTTACACTAGATGATAGCTACCATCCACAGCCAGCACGCAGGCACTGGAGGTTCCCTGAATGTCAACATGGCGAAAGCTGTGTTTTCTGTTCCTGGAGTAATCTGTGTGTTGGGGGACAAACCACCAGACACAATCTTTATTGAGATAGTCAAAATCTCAGATTTTTTTCTAGGCAGCTGTGAGATAGCAAATCTGTTCCCTGGAGAGGATTTAGGGGATGAACATCAGAGGATGAAGCTGGTGGCATTATCCTCACCTGCCCAGGACAGCACTCACATTAAAGTCTGGACACAGACAGGGCTTCCCTTTTACTTCTGACTAAGAAAACTGTGTATTTTCTTCACAAGCAGTCTGTACATGGAGACTGATCAAAACTACCATGTAAATATAGCCTGAGAGGGAGCAACTATTGAAAAATATTTCTACCCATGAAATATGAGCTTTTGTTCAAAGCAGACTACTTCCAGTTTTTACAGATTAAATGATCTCAAAATCTATCACAAACCTTTTTGACCTTTTGCTTCCCACAGGTGACTAAATACTATAGGACTTAAGTGAGCATGTACAGCTAATCTGCTTTCAAATATGTGGTATTACCCTGGGCATTATGAGAGACATGTAGCCCATTTGGTTCCTAAAATATTTAGGATAGATTATGAATAGTATTTCCTTGTAGTCAGTAAAAATACATCAGCCATCATTCTGATTTATTCAGTCAGAAAACAGATGAAAGCTTAATTATTGTTGTACTGAAAATTGTTTATGAAATTAATTTTTCTGAAAACTACGTGTCTTATTGAGCAAAAGCATAAAGAAGAAAATTTGGTACAGTCCTAATCATCACCAGTCAAATGGAGATGTATTTTGCTCTTTGCTGTAGTCTAAATACTGAAGAGATGGATAATGATAGCTGTGGAGCAGTCTCTACATTAGCATATCTATAGATATTATATAAACAGAAAAAAATGCATTTCAGTTATTACTTTCCATGTATTATGAGAGACACAATAGGATGCAACGTAGAAATATAGTATACAGAGATCACTGTAGATGGAAGGTAGTCATCTCTTCTACAGAACACACAAGATAACAGCTACTCTGCCTGCTCAAATCAGCATGGGTTTGGTTTTGAAAGGTAGATAAACAGAGGAGAACCACTTGCCCTTTGAGTTGAACCAAAGAACACGTGGTAATCAGGCTCCATGGGTGAGAGCTGGGGAGCAACTCTGTGTTGAGTGACATTTGTTTTGTCTACAGTCACTTAAAATGTAGTTGCCCAGTGTAACAGGTTTATCTTGGTTTGCCCCACAGTTAGTGAAAAGGGATATGGACATCCACAGGCCTGTTCAGTCTATGTATCTTAAGGAGAATGAATTAATATACAGAATTGGGTTTGTGTACTGGCAACAAAAGGAACCTAAGATTACCTGCATGGGCTAAAACTCTAACTTTCTGTTTATTTCTGCTTGTTGTGCCTTCATCTCTGTGATTCCCTTGCCACTTGGTGCCTCCAGAATCACAGGGCACACGTTCTTCTGGAGTACTTAGGGCCTGCCAGGCATCAATTTACGCCCTGTCAGTACATTCAGGCATGCTGTGCATAGGACACGCATACTACATAGATTTCCAGCACCAGAATGGCTTTCAGAGGCTTTGGACCCTGTGCCGCTCCTGCAGCAATGAAGACACTCCCATTGGCTTCATTTGTTGGAGAATGAGTCCAGATGAGAAGGAAAGCTTGAGAGCTGTCCTACCCCCTAACGAAGGGGAATATATACCTGTAAAAGTACGCATTACATTTTTATAACTACTTTATCAAATTTACTTTAAAGTACTAGGATTATAAGGATACTTCAAAAAACTTATTCACCTGCTCATCACAATCCTTCTGAATTCCAGGGATGTGAGGACTGCATACGATTTAGTGAAGATTGCAAGTTTGAAAAACATCAAAGTGGCAGAATCCTTTTCTTTTGCAGAGAAATACTATTGATTCTGTAAGGGAGAAAAATACAAACTATTAACATGAGCCATCAGTAGTTTAAAAACTAAGTCCTGCTTTTGAAAGTTCAAAATGAGAAAGCAATGATTCAGACACCTTCAAATGAGATCTTAATGTATCCCAAAACAGATGGTTCACAGTTAATGTTTCCTATGTTTAAAATAATTGATTCAGTATCAAAAAACAATAACTTACAACAGCTGCTGAAAACAAATACTAGTTATAGCAGGAAGATATAACCATTCACTGTGCCCCAAAGTCATTAATAAGCAAACATGCACATAGAGAGATGACAGCAACAGTCACAATAAATGGTACCATGTTTTGTGCATGTGTTTTCAAACTAAACAGACTTCACCATCTGTGGTTAATAATTATGGGATCATTGCCATTAATTTATTCAAGACTTTCTATCTGGTTTTAATAAATTAATGAGATGTTAGAAAAATCCTTGTATGAATGGAAAGAATGCATCACCACTGTTTATACAGCAATCCCCATATTCTATCAGCTGTCACTTCTCTTCTCAGAAGGCATCACAGATGGCTACTAGTGCACCTTGTTCTTAGTTACCTTACTAATCCTGCTCTAGAAAACCACACATGCTTGTGCAACTAAATCCTTAGGCTCCCCAGTTTGGCTTTTCCAGTCAGACTGCTCTGGCTGAAGTCCTCCATACTGGATGTCTCTTTCACACAATCTTTCTGTAATTTTTTAGAAAAAAAGGGGTACGTTTGCTTGAGAAGTCAGGGAAAAAGAAATCGCTTGAAAACTGTCAATCCTTCTTAGAACTCACCTAGGATCAGAGACAAATGAAATAGGGACAAAGAAGGGAAGAACAACATTAGCCATTTAAAATGTCTTTGCAATTCCCACAAAAATCTGTCCAGACTAGTGCAGCTTACAGACCAGAGGCTTGCTGCATATGCTTCAGCTGCTCAGAGCTCCAGGTGGTCACCCGGAGCAGAAGCTTTTGACAACAGGGTATTTCCTCTGCTGGCCAGTGAATCGGGCTCTCAAGCATTAGGCAGGTGAGGGTGGGTACTAAGCATCACATATGTGAGTCACCAACAGACCACCTTGCTGATCTCTGCATGGCCTGGAAGAAGAAGAATTTGGACCAACCGATAGGAGCGGCAAGAGCCCCATCAGATGAGAGGCAGGAGACCTGACTGGGTCAGGGACTTTGCCAGGACTATTCCTTGTCTTGCTTGTTAGACACCTCCAAAAGCCGAGTAAATAAGGCTGTTCCTAGAAAAAGGAACCTCATCTGCTCTTTAGCTTCAGTGAGGCTTCAGAGCAGCTTGACTCTCAGTAGTGGAGAAGGCAGAAGGCCTGGGCCAGAAGCAGGGTACGTCGTCTTGTAATTAGAGATGATGTTGTTATGCATATGCTAGATAAGGCTGCTCAAAACACTGTCATTTTGGCATTCCTTACATTAGAAATACCTAACCTTGCAACACTAATATCTCCTAATATCTTCTTTCTACATAGTTTCTGTGTCATTACACTATTATACATACATAAAACAGAAAATCAGTGAATTTGTGAATATTTAAGCAGTAATGGCTGAGGTCATTGACATTCCCTGGAGAGCAGATGATGAGGTAAGAGAGTCAGTGGCTCAAGGAGAAGTTGGGAACTATCAGCAAAGCATTAATTACCTGAGAAATACCATGGGACAAGGTTGTCATTTCTCTAGCAGGTATGCCTGTGAACTTTAACTTTGTGGGTTTGGTTGCAATTAGTAAAGCACGGACAGAGGAGAATAAGCTTTGTGCTACAAGAGCACAGAGGCCTTCACTACTAAACAAAAGCAGCAGAAAGGATTAGACCTTCTTGTTTGAAAATTATTAGCGTGTTATTCAGTCAGATCACCCCTGAGCAGAACTGAACATCCCCACTGAAGCAGCAGTTTGAAAAGTTTTTCTCTGGCTGGATTAATTTGGTATAATCCCTTGAATCTGTTAAATTAATACCAGCTGTCAGACATTTTTCAATGTGTTCTGCTCTCACTTGCTCTTTTTGTGCCTGACTCTAAACATTGTACCAGCTAGAGTACTGCTTACATCAAATATTTTTACTTGGTACCTTAAATTAGTCTGAGGCAAAAGATGGCAAATCAATATCTTGTTTAACGTCATGGGGTTGATTTCTATAATCTGTCAAGGAAAACAGAAGTCCTTTTTTTCAAGTTAGTGACAGAGAGCAATTGACTCAAATTCTTGGACTGTCTTAATGACTAATTATTGTAATAGTAATAAATGCAACATATGTGCTAGATCTAGAAGGAAATGTATTTTATACAGTGCTCAAAATGATCCCATCTGCACCAGTATGCCATAACACTTCCTAGAATGTCATGACTAGAAATTTGGTTTTACACATATACATATACACACAAAGCAAATGGTGGCTATGCTATCATTTCTAGATTTCTAGAAATTCTGTACACAGCCATCATTTAGAACAAAACAAAAATAAGCAAATACAAAAAAAAAAAATCTTAAAAAGGGTGAAGAAGATGAGTGGAAAGGGTACACGGTTCCTGAGAACCATTTTAATTGTGGTCTTTGGAGGTAAAAATCTGGATGCTGCCAATGTCAGTAGGAGTTTTACCTTTGAAGGTTAAGGATCTAGGTACCAATCAAGACAGGTGAAGGTCATACATGTCAGGAGACATGTGTAAGACACTCCCCCCACCACACTCCTATATGGACAGTTTACTGCCTTATTGAAACAAAGACCAATTTAATGTTTTACCGAAACAAAGCACCACACATAGCTAAGTAGATCTTATATTCTGTGGATAAAAACAACAATAATATCTTTACCCTTGAATAAGAGGAAATACAGCAATCTTAACCAAGTCCCTGGCAGCCCTTATCTCAGAGACGACCATGCAATGTTATGATGCCTGCCTAGCTCTGTGACAAGGGCTTTCTGCAGCCTGCACTGACAAGTGTGCTTTGCTTGTGTACCGCTGCAAGGAAGGGTTGTGACCTTCCTTGGTTCATATCACCATTGAAAAGATAGCGCTGCTCAAAATGAAAGCTTTGCATGAGCCCCTGTGCTCACAGCAGGCAGCAGGCTGAGTCCTCAGGCCTGGCTATGTTTTATCCAAGCAGCAGAAGGAACACTCCCATAGCAAATTACGCTCTCTCCGTTAGTTACACACAGCAGAAACCCCAGGCAGTTTCATTGGCCAGCTGTTTTCTGCTACTGCGACATCAGGTAAGTCTTTCAATCAAGAGCAGACAGACTTTCCTGCAAGTTTGATCATATCCAGATGAAAAAACAAGGAGACATTTTAGCTCACATCCTTTAAGACGTATGTAGAGTCTAAATCGTTTTAGAGGGTAATACAAAACCACGTGTTTTCTGTGTAATTTCACCATCCACCGGAGTGACTGATAGAGTTACACTGAAGGGAAATATTTACATACTCCAAAGGCTGAGTTAAGTGTATTACTCAAGGCTGAACTTCTTCAAATTAGCATGAGGCATGACCAAATACTGAATGCTGCAACCAAGTTAACACATAGTAAATTAGTTTACTGGGCAGGAATCAGCATACACCCAAACATGCATTTGCATGTACAAAATAATGAAGTGTGTATCAATAGCTTCACAGTTAGTCAAAGAAGCTGGCAAGAAAGAGAAAAGACTGAAAACGGAGCAATGTTTTAGGAGTAAAGAAACACAGTGATGATACAAAAACTTTTGAGAATTGAGTGTGACTTTGTAACAGAAAATAAACACCTGGCTACATTCAGCTACACAAGTCAGAACAGCTCTGATACCACAAGGATAAATAGATAGGACCTAATAATAATTGAAATCCAAAGGAAAATATTGATTATGGAAAATGCTAACACAGGGGGCAAAGGAAAGACGGGAATAAGGGTATAAAAATGAAAATTACCTCAAATAAAGTGGAAACAGAACTGAAAGGCTTTGTGCATTATTGATTAAAAGCAACCAGACAAACTCAAAACTTTAAGCCTCTCCCTATGAAAGCTCAGCTTTAGTAGCAAATATTTTCCATAAACTTCTCTAAACAGTGGAGGCAGAATATGAGTGAATAATAGGAAATTAACATCCATATCGAAAGACTGGGAAGATAGAGTGAACTAGGCAAAACAACCTATGTTAGTCAAACCTCAATGACATTTAAGGTTTTAGAGGAAATTAGGAAAGGCAGCCTTATGAAAAACAGAGTGAAACAGAAACTGGAGAACATAAGTGCAAGGAAAGCCAGGCCAATGTATGATTTTTCCTTAGGAAGAAAAAGACGCTTCTGAAAAAGCAAGCAAAGGAAACAAACTTTGATAAACACCAGCTAGCATCTTGTGGAAGATTGCTTGCTGAATCAAAGAGAATGTTGCAAGAACTGTTAAGAAGGCATGCAAGCAGCTACAGTAGAGCTGACAGTGAACAATAGTGTAAGGAGAACTGTCACTCTGGAAGGACAGTCCCTCCACATTTGTCTTAGGGCATCCATTTTATTTCATGTTCTCATTAACGAACTTGGGTAAAGGATATAGGAGACCACTGGTTAAATCTATGAATTCAAACCAAGGAGTAGGAAGAGAAATGCAGCAGAATACACTTCAAGAAGCAGGAGGTCTCAGAGCCTGATTAATCAAAGCACTGAGCCTCCCACACCAAAACTGTGCCCTCCAGCTCATCAATTCCTTGACCTCCCAGCGATGGGATGCCCTCCTCTTTTGTGAAGCAGCAAAATATCACAAAGAGGGTTCCTAGCCAAACAGACGAAATCAAGGAGGATAGAGATACGTTAACCAAACATGGGAAGAGAAGGGTAGACGTGGAAACTGTCAGCACAGTCTTGCAAAGGCAAACCTCTGCATACCTCTTTGAGTTCTCTGGGAGGATCAGCAAGTGTGTGGAGGAAGAAGTATGGTTGGCAGATAATCTCTCTGGATTTCTAACACTTTCAGCAAAGTCATCCACTTCTAAGGAAACTCAGCAGCCATAGCATCAGAGGCAAACAGTTAGTTTATGCTATGGAGGGAGGTGACAGGCAGTGTTCTACAAGAGTGTGCAGCGGGACTTGTGCTTCTCAACAAATTCAGAGTCATCTGGAAAGAACAATGTGGTGACAAAGTTTGCTGATGCTTATTTATTAAGGGTAGTTGAAAAGGGCAATCTTCAACAATTTCAGAGGACCTCATGAGACTGAATGATTCGATAATAACACATAGATCAAATTCAGGGCAGATAATCATAAAGTCAGCCTCAAAGGCAAAAAAAAAAAAAAAAAAAAATTCAAATGTCAGATGATGGTTTCCAAGCTGACCATTACCACTCAAGAGCCCAATTTTGAGGTTATGATAAATAGTTCCATAAATACATCAACTCAGTGCTCAGTAGCAGTCAAAAGAGAAAAATGAATATTTTCAATAGAATATGAATTACTGGAAAAGGAACAGAGAATAAAACCAAGAACATCATTATGTCCCTGTACAAATCCAGGGTTTATCCACAACTTGAATATTATGTGCAGTTCCACTACTCTCATCTTCAGCAGGACATAATAAAAGGGTTGAGAGAAGGGACAACAAAGATGCTCAGAGATTCTCCCACTAAGAAACAAGAACTTCACTGATTATTGTTTCAGACCCCTCAGTCTGAAAAAGAAAAAACAGAGGAAGAAAACTGTAAAGGTCCACAAAAGCATGACACCCTGCAGGGACAGGGGCACAGTATCCAGCAGGCAACTTGGAAAAAGCAGTGGGGGATGGCTGTCCAGGAAGGGCGTTGTAGCATCAATCTTAGAAGGAGTAATTTGGCCAACCAGAATCTGCAGGAAGAGATAATATCTCATTAAATCAAACACTAAATTTGGGGAAAAGATGACAAATTTCTGGGCATGCCGTCCTTCTTCAGGTTGTTTGACATCTACCAGACCATACATCTGGCAAGAAATTGTCTCTTTCAAGGCCAGTATTGAAATGTCTTAAACCTTTCCATTTTCCTGATTACTTGATTGTTTTTTTGTTCACAGAGCGCAACACTTGTCAGTTGTACTGTCCTCACAGTGTCCGTGTGCTGGCTGAAGCCCAGACGATTTAGCTGAGGTGGGAACTTGAGCACTGAGAAAGATGCCTTTGCTGATAGAGGATGAGTTCTTTAGGACAGCTTCCTACCTCCTCCGTACAATGATTTCTGTCTTTTCAGTGAGTTGGCTCGTCACTCCGTACACCACAATACATGGAATCACAGAAAGAAAACAGTGCAGTTATTAACAGACAAAACTAAAGATATAAATGCCCCTTTGTAGCACAGTTTATCTTTTAGTCTGCTCTCAATAAGGCATGAAAGCCCTCTGCTGAACCACTTTTACATACCTCAGGCAAACACAAAAGCTACCCACTCCCACGAGTCCTGCAGCCTCATCCAAAAACACAGCTTCGAACATATACAAGCTGCAAATGTGCTGGTCCTTCAAACTGAGATTCACTACACTTTTAACTGTATTTTTTCCTAGGGCATAACATACACATAGAAAGGATCCCCCTGCACACCCTTCTCCAGCTCATTGCATAAGGAACTGGAGCTTGTGGCTCAACATTTTATACCTTTGCAGCACTTACATGAACATAGACACCAATCTGTGCAGGAAAACCTTAGCCACTTCTTGATGAGTCTCAGATAATCACTTAGAGATTTTTAACTAAAAAAAAAAAAAAATCAGAAAGGGTGCTTCCTACTGTAACAGGTGTGATTAGTAGGGTAAAGACAGCAGGGTAGCTGTATGTTCTCTTTTTTCTTGTTGGCAAGACATACATGTAAGTGATATTATTCCGCAGTGTCTGTGCATCTCTTCATGCCACTCTGTTACAGGCTAATAAGGAAGCAATGCAGGAATCCATGAGAAAGTACTGTAGCTGAGCTCTCATCTGAGCCATATGCTATGATGATATCTTCTCTGATTTACAGTCCAGTGCATTCAATTCTTATTACATGCAGTCTGGAAGCAGTCTGCATTTTCCCTCCTCTGTAGTAGTCAAGTGGAAGAAGAGCTTTTTATCTTATCCTGTCTCCCCTGGCCCTCCCGGAAGAGAAATCTTTGACAGAACAATACAGTATCTGTCAAATGCAAGGCTACCAAGTAGGAGTTATTTGTCCTCATGCTCATTATTACATTATTGGAAATTAAATGCATTTGTCATCTGTTACTTCAATGACCTACAGAGCATGTCAGTAGAGCTCTGCCCCCATTGCATCACCTGTGATCACCCTTGTCTTTTTCAGAAAGAGCAGCTGCAGCAAGACACCCTGATAGAATTAGTGGAATTGACAAGACGCACACCAGGGACAAGGTCATTAAAATGCTGCAGAATTAATTTCAGTCTGGAAATTATCCATGACCTAAATGCCTTTTATAGATTACCAATTCTAATGACTTTTTGCCTAATGGCACAGTAAAGGCAGTTTTGCATCATTTTTAATTAATTGTTGAAAGCAAACAAACATCCAAACGTCTGATAGCATAGCCTCAATTCTGTAAACCAAGGTATGTGTTTAATTTTACCCACATGAGTAGCTCTTTTAACTTCATACATACAAAAAGCCCAGGAAACCAACTACATTCATCTGTGCTTGCAAAATCAGAGCCAAGGATCATCACCAACCACCTCTCCTCACAAAGAAAAATATGTCCTTTGTTTTCATTCCAGAGCACTTGTGGTGGAGACTGGTTAATTTCTTTGTTGTGAGGTCAGGGTCGGGGAGCAGGAGTTGGGAAGGAATGTGTGGAAAGAAGGAGAAAAGAATAAAGTAAACATTTCACAACAATCTCCAATGAAAGTTACCACAAGACATGCCAGCGCTGCCAGATGGATTGGGTAAATATGAATTTCAATGGATTTTCCTGAGATGTGGTCCTAGCTTGAAAAGCAACTCCATAAGAGTGTTTGTTTATGATTTGGGTTTATTGCACCTCAACAGCTTCAGTCGAGATACGCTCCATTTAATAGAAAGACCACAAAGCAAAAAAAATCCCTTTCTTAACTAAAAATTACTTCCCAGGGGGCATTAGAATGACACAAGATAGAAATGTATCATATCCTGCCTTAGAACTATTCCTGAAGTTTTATTACTTTTCTTCCTTTCACATGCTAATTTGAAATTTAGTGTAACTCTACAAGGTTAGGCAACTGCTATGCACAATTACAGGAATGACTATGTATCAGCAAGGTGCAGTGATTCTTATGCGTCTCATATACAAGCAGCTACACAGCACTGGCCCAAGACGTGTGAAACTTCAAGCAAGTAAAGTGTGCACTGCAGTTAAGCAGAAATCAATCATTATACAGTGGGATTTAGAAAATGCATGCCTGGCCAGGGTTGCCAGGGACTGCAGCCCAGCAGAACGCATATGGACTAAAGTATTACCTGAACCAGAATCAACCACAGTAAGTTTCTGAGAACAAATATTTACTAGTTACTTCTGAAGAGCTGATGTATCCTTCAAACCTGCAAGCCTTTATTCTGGGTTCTTACCACTAATTAAATATGCCAAAACTAGGTCCTTTCAGGAGAACAAATATAAGCATAGGCTTATAAAAGAAGCCACAGACCTACTGCTTTAGACCTTATTAGCAAAAAGGAATACTTTGGCGGCCTGGGAAGGTATTTCACGAAAATACCCACTGCAAGTTCAGTGTTGGGCTGCATACAGTTATTGGCCTCTGCTCAGTTGAAACTGCTTTTGCAACCAATTTGCACAGTAAAGCAATGTTGGCCACACCAAAGTCCTCAGATATCCCTGAATACAGTCTCCTGCCCATTCAGCTCAGGCTGCAACTGCGGCACGAGAGTCTCACGTGTCACTCTGTCGCTTTCAGGAGGAGCTCGTTAGCCAAGCACCAGGGCCAAGTCTTTTTTATCTACCGTCTGCCCCGGACAAGAGGCTCCCACACAGTGTTTTCCGCCTTTGCTCCATGTTCCCATTCTGTTTCTCTCTTCCATAGACAACAGAGGTAAGCAGACCTTCACTGTGAATAGTTCAAGGCAGCCAGGCATGGAAATGTACAGAAGAAAAGAGACCAAAACCCTCAAGGAGCTCCCTGCAAATTCAGCACAGACAGAATTACAGCCCCCAGCCCTCCACTTGGGCAATGTGCTTCCAGCTCACACTCAAACTGGGGGAAAAATCTGTTAATAAGGTTGAAAAGCTGATATGTGCAAGGTAGAGAATGCCAGAACTAGTTGCATTTGCAATGTAGGTGGAACACAAATGATTTCTTCCTAGCCAAGACATGTCTGATGTTTTGGAATTTCTTCTCAGCTTGATTTCCGGGAAAAAAGCTGACATTCTGAGAATTACTACTGCCTTAGTAACTGTTTTTTTCAGAACATTTCAGAACAATTTAGAAAATTGTTATTTTCAGAACATTTTGTTCTGATTTTGCTTTTCATTTTATGAATTCTTTCATATACACTAAACCTTTCGGGTGAAAAATTATTTTGCGTTTTAAAAAAATATAACAAAAATAGATTAAAATTAAAAAAGGAACCATTCTGGACAATTCTGAAGTTTTTACCGGAACTATCTCATTCAATGGTGCTGTTAAACAAGCCCTTTCCCCACAAACATTTTTGCTCAATCAGCATTTCTGATTCTCCTCATGGACGACATACACTCATGTCTAATTTACTGCCCACTATTCAAACTGCACTCAAACAACATAATTGATACTCTCCGCTAGGCTTTGCTGTGGGTTTTCTCATCCACACTGCCCCTTCCCAGCTCCCCAGAAGCCTCCTGGACCCTTCTGCCTGACCTTGTCCAGCTGTGACTCCCTTTTCTCTACCACACTCAAAATATTCTTGCTCCAGTTACATCTTTTCCTTTAGCACCATTTTATAGCCACTGTTTCACTTCTCTCTGCTCATCACAAAGGTATTTTAATTTCCCAGTCCAGGCTAACTGTTACTCACTGAGTTTGCTATCCCCAGAATTCATGTCTCTTCCCATCCGACATTCCCTGCCTTCAACTCACAGGCAGCCATGGGCAAAACCTTCTCCATGCTTCACCAACCCCCTTCAAAAATAAATGCATATAGGAGTCAGCTTGAGGCAGACTCCTGACACCCATCATTTCTGCCCATGCAGTTAAAGTCTTTCAAAGTAATAAGAAAGTAAAAAGCCTTCTGATGGAAAGCATTAAGAAACCTCAATAAATAATGCATTTTTTTTGCTGCTGAAGGAGGAAACAGGCTTTCTATAAATTAGCCTGAGTCCCCTGCTTAGAGAGCGTTTTCCCATCTTTTATGTCTCTCCCCACACCTGCCTGTTGCCCTCTTCCCACTCCTTTAGTGTCTCCTGTTCCTTTCCACATTTTAGGCAAACAACAAGTCTCATCAAAACAGGTCAAGGTCTGACTGACTGTCCTCTTCTATGGAGCAGGAACTCATTGTGCCATTGCAAGGGCAAGCTCAGGTATTCAAGAAGCCATGACAAATGGTGTCAGCACGTCTATTTATTATTAATCCATGGATTATATGAATACAATTTATAATTCAGCCCAGCAAGACAAAGATTTCCTTCTCATTTAAAGTGAGTCTATAAAGCATATAAGCATCATAGGCAGAGGTTATTGGTGATACAGAACCCAGAGATGCACTATTTAAAGCAATGGCCCTGGGTAGGTCTAAGACTCCATATTTCAAAACCTGCCTACAGGTTCAGCATCTGGAAATCACGCTGCTGTTGTAGAAAGGGGAATTCCTCCAGGGAGGGGACATGTGCCTGGGAGGAGCAGACAGGCCTCTTGCACTGGTATCCACCAACGCCAGCATATTCTGGGCTTACTGGTCTTGCCCAAGGGAAAGGAGATCGATCTCTCCTGATGCATAGCACAAGCAAGGTAGCATTACTGTCCTTCCACAGGGATATATTATTTCTTTTAAATGACAAGCAGGAAGGCATCTGGGGGGGAACACATAAAGAGCTTTGTACATTTGCTACCAAGTCACCTAACATCCTGTGACAAGATGTTAGATGGGTTTTAGTATGACAGTTAATGACAGAAGCAACCCATGAGGAGCACAAAGTAACCAAGGTGGATATGAGCTGCAGCTCACATTGGAGGCACTCAGTTTCCCATGGCTGACATTGCTCAAACTACAACAATGTCTGAAGTGCCTCCAAGGGTCCCTTTCCGCCAGGCACCAAAAAAGCCCAGAGCCAAATACTCCTGGCAGTCCACAGAGATGGAGGCTGGGATACAGAAACAGAAACCCGGAGAAGTGAAACATTGCCTGGCGCAACAGGACACCAGCAGACTTGCAGCCTGTCTGTATCACAAGTCACTCAAGGAGGAGCTTACCTGCCTCTGCCAAAATGTGATGGCACCACACAACAATTAGGAGGAAGTTCTGCAGTCTAGCAAGGGCTAGACTGCTGTCAGCCATCCTTGTCTGCAAACACAGCAGCACACACAGCGCAGCACAGCTGGTGACCTGGCGCTAGCTAGGAGACAAGTTTGCACCAGCAGCTTCAAGACTTGCTGTTATATTCATTAAAAGGTGTCCTTGAGGGTGATAGATAAGAAAAATAACTCTGGGTTATTAATTGTTATCTGATTTAATTAAAGAGCTGCATAGTTGTGTGCTGATAAATATGCAGACAGTGCTAAGCATCCACAGATGTTGCTCGTTCCCATACCTTTTTTCCCACCTTAGGAGGGTATTAGAAGCACATTTGAACCAAACAGTTCATCATCTCTAAAATGGAAAAGACCTACTTTTCTTTGTGAACTATGTCGACAGTTGCGCAATAAAAGTGTGCCAAGGAATTCTGAGACCCTGATATATATACCAAAAACTTGAAACTCAGAAAGACTGTGTTCACCTGGAATTAGGCTTGAAAACAATTTGTAGTGTACAGTTGTGCAGTAAGGGCCAGAAGTTGTTGTGAATTTAAGGGCTTGGATATGCTGAAATGTTTAAGACGAAAAAGTAGCTAAGACAGCATAAGTAGTGTGTTACAAGAAAAAATAAACACATCAGTGTGAAGACTCAGCAGGGTGCAAGCTTTAAAGCATTCTCAACACTGTATTGAGCCCAGTATGCACCAGAACCAGGGCAAAATAAGAGTTAAGCACAAGCAGTATTTACAAAACAGGGTAACGTTTCGGAAAACACCATTTCCGATGCTTCATTTTCACTACTAAGCTTGAGGGCTTGCAGGTCAGTGTTGTCCTTTATGGAGGACCAGTCTCCAGGAGAGCAGGACTCAGATCCTCCATACAGAAAGAAGCCTGTTGCTAGCACTGACTCCTGTACATCCTCCACCATCCTGCTCCCTGTCCTGCCAAGCACATCACTACAGTCAGTCACAGATCATGGATGCTAGGAGGCTTGAGCAGGGCCAGAGTGGGTCAAACCATCTGCTGGCAGCCCACAACAACAGACTGAACTAAGCAACTGATGAGGAAGCTGTGGAAAATCAAAGGCTGAATAATATCTAGGAAACATAGAAGTAGTCTTGATCCATTCTACTTGCTGACAGCAAGCTCCCACCTGCATTTTCTCCCTCAGCCCTGTGCTGTCCTTCTGTCCTCTGCCTTCCCACAACATACTTTTGCTAATCACCCTGTCTGCACAAATTGCAAGGGGCTCTGACCAATTTGAAGGAAAAATAAAGCATATCAAAATAGTTAAATTGTCTTTGCTTTGTTTAATGTTTTTTAACTACTTCATTGCATAATATTAAAAAGTCTGCGTTTGAGCCCATTAGCCCAAAACAGCAGAAAACAAACAAACGATGAGCTTTGTCAGGATAAGATGCGCACTAAAGACCATTTAATTTCCATCAACCATGCAATTTCCAAACAACACGCTATTTGTATGCATTTGGTGTGCTTCCTTCTGGCTCAGTCAGTTTCAGATCACATTGGTGATTTATGAGATGATACACTTACGGGACATGCTAACGTGAAAGCACTTGGAAGAGTCTCAGCTGCAGAGCTACACCAACAATCTCTTTTCTCACAAAAAAGAATTGCGACAGGAATTGCATGTTAAACAGATTATCTGAAAGTCAGGGAGACATTTTACAAGCTGGGCCAAGCAAACAGCTTACAGTCACCAGAAGACTCGGTTCTACTTTCTTCTCAGAAAAAATCAAATAGGTTTGGAGGTTTTTTCCCCCAATTTAATGAGCTGAATCAGCTCACTGGGGGATCAAGAACATCTGAGCCCATTCAAGGGGGACTGGAGCATGGAGGACCACATAGCCAGCAGGCAATGGCCCCAGAAGTGTCTCTGCCAGTATCATGAAACTTCACCCCAGTTTGTGTCTTAACCCCGTGTTAACCGAGATAAAGATGGCCAGTGACTGGATGAAAGGTTAAGAGGATTTCTTCGTAACAGCATCATCTGGCTGATCCAGAAGGATGCTTAATCATGCAGCACCAGAAATTCCCAGGCAGAAAGATCAGCACAAAGCTAGGATTTTCCTGGGCAGTATTCAACATAGGTAACTTCATAACAACTGCCACCACAAAGTAGAGGCATAGAGCAATAGGTAAGATGCTTGCTGCCTCTCAGCAAAATATCATTTTTGAGAAATAATGATGAGGGTACAAAACTAAGTTTTGTACAGTAAGTTTTTGAAGGTGTCTGTGATGTGTATAATTACCAGTTTCAGACTGCAAGTTGTTACGGCCTTTTGTAACACACTGTTTAAATCATTGCCATTTTCCTATTTTCAGGTATAGAAGGCCTGGAATAAAGCCAGCAGGAATCACAGTGACTCAAACTGTCGTTGAATGTACAAAACAGGGCCTGTCTGAGGAAAAATTACACGATGAATTCTCAAATTAACATAACAGAAACAAGGTCACTTTGTAACTGCAGCTGAATTTATCTTTGTAGTTGCGTAAGGTGGAACTCTTCTTCTGCAGTTCAACAGTTGCAGAAACTAGGACTGATCAGTCTTTGAAAAGGATCCCATGGCAACATATTAAACTTTTCAAATACAAAATTATCCTTTTATAGGCATATGAGACTTGACCTTAGCTCCTCATGATCCACGTGTGCTTTGCCACTGAACGTTACAAGTCACATAAAAAGCCTATTTGGACACTATATTCCCTTTCATGAATGGCAAGAGCGTCACTTGCTAACAGGAGTCTGCAGCATATACGTGTTCACATGAACTTGCAAACTTTGAAAACTAGTGTAGAAAAAAGCCCTGATTTGAGTAAAAGCTCTCAAGATTCACTCCTGTCTGCAGGTAGTAAACAAGCTTCAGCATAGATCATATTTTACGAAGAACCCATGTGGTTCCTAGAATCCACCTACACAAAAAAGGAAAAAAAGAGCTCCCCCTCTCCCATCACCCCAAGAAGAGACAGAGGCAAAGAGGTAACCTAAAGTTTCCTGTGGAAATTTACTTATTTGTATAAACCTAGCAGAGAAAAAATTCATTTCTGTGCTCCTACTCCCACATTTTCTGCCTCCTGAGCAAGTGACAACCCTCCAGCCAGGATTTCTGGCTGTTTATATCCACGCCGTGATACCTTTAGAGACCAGATAGCTTTCACCATGCTTACTGTAACAACCAAACAGACGTCCATAACTAAACAAATACACACGCGACCAGGCAGGACTAGAGGGCTCATCAGCACGTGTCACTGCCTCACGTGAGCTGGCCTAACACTGTGCTTCAGACTCATTTCAGACTCCTGCGTCCCATTCCTGCCATCCCTTTCAATTCTATACTTGGGTTGGAAATTAAAGTCAGTTTCCTTTGTAGACAAATTTGTTTCAAGCATGAAAGTAGCAGAGCAAGAAATGAACTCAAACATCCTAAAGAGCACCCTCCAGGATTATCCAATTTAAATTTAAAAAATAAAATAAAATAAAATAAAAATGAGCTGTTTTGATTCAGGAAGATAACTACTAATCTTTAAACTCTTTTGGTTGTTCTGTGGGTTTGGTCCCACAACCAGATTTCAATATCCTTTCAATCATCTCTGCTCATGAAAACACACATAGTATAACACAAGACTATCCAAAAGGGTGTAAACTGACAGCAAAATGCACAGACATTCCCAGGAGTTACTACAGCTGAATTTGAAAACTTGCAAACACTTGCACCCTTTTACTCTTCACTCTCTAAAGCATCTCCAAATAATTTTCACACATAGAGTCACTAGTCTCCCTCCTTTTTATTTGCCTTCACACTCTACTACAATTTTGCTACCTATTGATGCTGGCTTTCATACAAAGCAAACTATTTCAAGAACCTCAGACCCTTAAATAGTGGCAGGATGCCCAGAGCATAAAAATCAGTGCCTCCTTCTAAAGCCCGGTAGTGCTAATCACAAACTGATTGTGATTATAGAGTCAAAAAATATCATATAATCAACTCAGCTCAGAAAACTGAAGTTGTTGTTCTGAATCCAAACCTCACCCAATCTACTCATAAGAACAATTTCATGTTTGGACTAGGTCCACCTGAGCACTCTGCCTCCCCCAGCAGCCAAAAGTAGTACAGGTGCAAGAAGAATGGCACCATAGTGATAATTCCTCAGCACATTACTTCAGCTTCCAAAATTTTGTACTTACAGGTTTTCCTGAATCAGTGTTTGTGTATTCAATCTATTTCCATTGATTTGCCCAAGGCATTCTTGAACCATTTTGGCTCAGCTATTACTTGCTTTCCTTCAATTCACCATCAGGTTGCTTTCCTATTGCTAATACAGAAATCAGAGGGCAAAGCTGGATTTCTATGGCTTCATTTACACTGAATAGAAAAAAAAGAATCATGAGGAAGCACAGTGGAGACACAGCCAACCGGCACGGATGTGAACCAAACTGCCATAGTTATGCTGGCTACCTTGTTTCACGTTCTTTGAACTTTTAGGACTTTGGCATCTTGCTGCTTCACTTTCATGTGGTTAAGAAACCTGGCAGGAGAAGAGACACAATGACTCTTATTTTGCTGTGAGACTTGGTTGGGTTTTGTGGTTCCAGGTGAAACCTGAACAAAAGGGAAAAAGCCGAAATCAGGCACTCCATGCACTTGAGTCATCACTGCTAACTTTTATCCTAACCAATCTCAAAACAAGATTATTCAGACCAGGTAGAAGAGGATGAGAACTCCCCTGCTTCAGTCTGTGCTTGGAAGAAACGAGTGGAGAAGGGGAGCAATACAGACTTCCACAGCTCTGACCCTGGATCCCTGTGTTGCTGCAAACTGCTGTAGTCACCTCATTTAATATCATTGCAGTTCAGATGAGTACATGTTGGTAAACAAAGCAGCAACTGAAGGGCAGCATCCTGTTTACATTTCACTGCAGCATGATTCATTTACGGTTCTTTAGCAGTGCAGAGGCTGTAATCATGCAAAAGGTCAGTAGTTTCTGCTAGGGCTTTTGCATTTAGTCACATAGTGTTTAGGTTAAAAAAAAATCCAGTGTTGATATAATCCTGCTGAACAGTCTTCGTCTTTCCTGGAAATCAAGAGTTTGACGTAGATGGAACTTCTTTAATTTAAGGTATGGAAAACACTCCCCATGTTTCAAAAGATAGTTGATTGTCTTTGAGTACAACAAATGTAATCTGCCTACAAGCCATACCTTCTGGTGGATGCTGGCAATACGCCATCTTTCACAGATCCCCAAAACCAGCATTGCCAGACTTGCAAGGTGAAGGAACAAGAAATCATCCTAAGCATTGATGGCCTCTGTTAAATGAAACTGGGGGAAGCTCTGTCATTTTTTGGAGAAATAATTACTGATGAGAAAATTATCTAAAGCACTTTCCCTACTATCATCCAGCTGATGGCCTGCAGGATCAGCCATTTAACTTTAGCATTAAGATACTGAACACAATATCTGGCAGAGTAGGAGCTAATTAGTTTCTGATGAGCTATGATTTCTTCATGCTTAGCATTTGCCTGAAATCTCATCTTCCACCCCAATCACTAAGCTCTACCTTTTGCATGCATTAGGTACAGCTTCTCGTGGTGTGGCTTCACTGTGAAGATAACACCACACGTGCGGGCAGTGTTTGTCCCCGATCTCTGCAGGAACACACTTTATGAAATCCATGCACAAGCTCCCAAATAAGCTATTGATTTAGAAGTTGACACCAACTCTTAAATATAGCAAATCCTCCCAAGGTGTATCATTTTCAAACACTAAACTTACCTTGCCTGTAGCAGAATACATATGAGGAACAACCTTTCCCAGCTGTTGGAAGAGTTTGACCTTACAGTGCTGCATGATTTATATTACAATCAAATAAACACGGCCTCCAAGAAGGTTAGAGCTACTTACTGCTTTCCAAATACTCCCTCACATATGCACTTTCAAGCCAAAAATGTCCTTAAATCAGTAACTACTTCAACAAGCCCTCTAGGAACCAGGATGTAATTATTATGGCACCAGCTCCTGATTAAGGACTTGTTTGAAAAAGAGCTCATTAATTTACATGAACATTTGACTGACTGTGATGGAAGGGAGCTGGCAAAGAGTTATTCAGAGCTCTGGTTCCCCTACACGGTGTTCAGAACATTAAATACATGTCTATTAGAAGAATTGCCACCTGTTTGTTTTTCATCTCTTCTATACCTTAACCCCTAAAAATGCAGATATCTTGCTTTCTTTCTGGCCTAATTAATACTAACAGGTCTGTACAAGTCTATCCAGATTGTAAAGACGCTCTCAAAAAATAAAGTGATTCAGGAAAATCTGACCTGTTTCCAAAAAGTGCACGATAGGAGAGACGGAGGACAGCATGGCTGGGGAAATAACTTCCTGTCTGTTTTCCACTCCATTCCATGGCTATATAAAATAGAGCCATCTTACAGCAATATGAAAATTAACACTGTACAACTGTTAATGTTATATTAAGGACTGCTCATAAAAGTGTGAAAATTACTCAAATTTGTGTTTTAATAAGCAGAAAGATTTAATCACAATTTTACCTGCACTGTGAAAAGGGAGGTTTATAAACTTTATAAGCCAGGGGTATGCAACTGAATTATCACAGGACAGGTGGCCAGAGTTACACTGTAAACTAAAAGGAAGGCATCTAAAACTACTGCACTACTTAAGCAAGACAAAGGCCAGTGGAACAGTAACAATGGAAATAATAAATACGCAGGCCAATTTACCTGGCAAAGTTCCCCAGCATCAGCTAACGGCTTCACAAACCCATGGCAAAGATGGAGTCCCATCTGCAGAGAGGCCCAGGTGCCAGCAGAAAAGTCTCCGTCTCCAGTTCCACCGCCAACTCCAGCATACTCATAAGCGGTTGCTTTGGCTCCAGTTTCCCATGCCCACATATAGCTGGTGGGAAGTACCTACAACCTCCCTTTGAAGATGATACATACCTTGGAGCTGACTCTGATTTGATGGAGTATTCTATGAAAAATGGGAAAAAGTTGTGTGGGAATGTCAGGAAAGCTGACTTTCTTCATTCCCTGGCACAGCAGAAATGCAGAGATAGTGTGGTTGTCATCCCAGTTACTTTTGCACTTCCTCCATTTGTATGATGCTCAATATTTCAAGTCAGACATTGGTGCTGCTTTCAAGCGAGTGGCACATCTTGCACACAAAATCCTTTATTTTCTTAATTCCAGGGAATTATGCCCTGAATAAATGGTTGCAAGCTGTATGAGGGCAATAGCTCTCCCCTTTCCCCTCTTTGAAGAGTGTTTGATATTACCTGGTCTTTAGGCACTACCACTAACACACAAGCTTTTCACCTGCTGCTGATTCCAACAATTCATAAGGTTTTTCCCCAAACTCCAGAAGGTTTTTGCTTTGTTTTGCTTTCCTAAATATCCACTTGCTTGTTTGTCTTGGGAAAAACATTCCTGTGTTTGCACAGGAACTTTCAAGAACGTCAAGGAATCCAAGAGACTTCCACCTTTTTCTCCATAATCTTAAAGTGATTGTGTCTGCAGCTAGCACAAGTTTTCTGGACATGGGTTACACAGTTCTTTCCAAGGGACATTTCTTCCCCTTTCCCCATCCCTAAGGATTAATTCTCGCAGTCCTGACAACAGACTGCTATCCGACACCTAGAGCATGGAGAGCAGTTTCACCTGCAAAAGGACCACCTCTGAGGTGGACAAATGCCAGGTATTCAGGCCTTTGAAGACTTTTCCTAAAATCCTTACTTGAAGACAAAAAAAAAACTTGTTCCTCTGCCTTCCTATCCATTTCACTTCCAGTTTGCTTCCCTTACTTTGTTCATTGTGCTTTTACACTGGTGAAGAACAGAAAGGATCGATAGCAGTGAACATGGACAGCTCTCTGCTGTCAGCGGTTATTTAGCACCTAGCAGGCACCAAATGCTTGGCAAGGCAGCCACGTTCATGTAACCCCGTATTAGGGTCGAACCCTTTCCCAGCACTGTTGCGGTTCTGGCAGAGCAACAGCCAAAACCGACACACTACAATGTCCAGGGTGGCTTTGCAAGCTTCTGCATGCTATAATAGTTGGGGCATGCACATGCTTTCACACTGTCCCTACTGCAGCAAGAAGAGGAAAAATCTCCAAGTGGCAGGACGGGCTGGGAGTTCTGAACGTCACCTCCCTCCACCAAGGACACAGCTCGGTAGAGCAGAGGTCAGTGCAAGGGTATAATGTGTTTCAGCACCCTGTAGCATGGGTCACACTGGCTGTACAACAGCATGGCACGGTGCTGTGGAGCCCATGGGGCCACACACAGCCCCATTGAAGCCCCTTTAATTGTCTGCACCCACACCATAATGGCACACAGCTCCAAGCAGCTGACACCACCTCAGATTGTAGCCCAGATGGCACAGCCCTGGAGGTGATCCCCCCAGCAGAAGCTGGGAGCTGCAGGTAACCCAGGGTCACATTACCTCAGCAGGCAAGGGTAATGTCGATGAATTTGAACCCACTGGCCCTCCTTGGAGATATTCAAAAGCCCTCTGGACGTGGCCCTGGCCAACCAGCTCTAGGCTGCCCTGCTTGAATATGGAGGTTGGGCAAGATGACCTCCAGAGGTCCCTGCCAGCCTCCACCATTCTGTCATTCTGTGAAAACTTAAGATATGTCAGTTCCTGCTGAAGACAGTTGCTTAACTCTGGTTCAGCTATATATAAAATTCATAAAAATTACAATGTGGCCTGCTCCACTCAGTGCTCTTTTTGAGGATTGTAGAATCGGGATACAATAGGAGATCTTAAAACTCATGAAATGCAAATCAGCATACTTAGGTGAACACTGCCAGATGGTGTTAGGTCCAAGAAAATCTTGTCTTTCTATATAAACATGTTTTTGGTAAGAGCCCAGTAGAAACGGAAATATTTTCTTGAGGAATAGAACAGAAAAATGGTTTCATCAAGCTGGCTTTGCATGGTTGCAAATCAAATACTATTCTGGTGCATGGGAGCTTTGCAGTTCATAAAACCTGCCTGTAGGAACACTAGAGAGATCTAGAAAGAAAAGTGAAAATCACTCGAATCAATATGAACATGCTTAAAGTCAATAAGTCGTGGAGTTACTTTCATTGCTTAATAAACAGGGAAGAAAATGTAGCTTTAACACCTGCAGGTAATGAGTTATAGCAATAATTATTTTAAAAAAATAATTACTTTGCCCCTACCCCTTTATTTTATTGATGTGAACCAGCATTGACGGTTAGGAAAAAATGTAATAAATAATGTCAGCACAAAGCTACATATTACAGAAGTTTATTTATATTCCATTTAGGTAAGATCTGATACATGAAAGCCAAGAGCTGCTGATTGCTGCTTTTGTTTCCTAAATGTAAACTCATGCACATTATAAGGTCTATAAAATCTAAAAACAAACATGATGAGTTCATTGAACTACATGTTCATTTTAACCCCGGAATATATTAATCTGCATGTACAAACACTGTGTGAGAAGAGCTCTCTGTTTCTCAATTACACACTGTGGTATTTAGACATATGGTAAATAACGTTTGGAAAGACTGCCTCTGATTTCCCTGCATAGTAAGCCAATTCACTGCTCAAACATTAATGTAAATCACATACTTCAGGAAAAAGAGAATTGGCTTTTCTTGAAAAGTCCTGAAAAGCGGAACCATTTGTCCTGTGCTCAGCGGGCGCGGTTGGCAGTGGTGATCCTGAAAGTGACTCCCAGAGACAGCCTCATGACCTACAATGCTCCTCATGCCCGGGGAGAGCATGTCAGACGGACAGACCAGCCTCCTTACTTTGCAGAAAGCCACTTGACGTGTTCAAAAGTTATCATGTGCTTTAGTATATCCTGAAAAATTATAGTGGCCAGCACTATATGAGAAGTATCCACTGAAGAGATATTTCTAGAAAGATTAAACAGGCAGTGCAGGAAGGAGACAGCATAATTACTCCTATTCTGCTCTTCCAGGTTCTCACTCAGACTTAATCAATCCATACCTGCCACACTTTGAAATAACCTGTGAGCACTCAAGCCTCAGCAGAGAATTTATATTTTGCTTCACCAAGGCAGGGTTTTAATCAGTAACAAACATAGACACTAACTTGTTATGACTCTTGGGATGTACCCCAGCCCGGAGGGAGGATAAGGACATATTCTGCTTACACAAGGCAGCACATGCTGCAATCAGGTGCTCCCCTGAACCTCCTCATGTTTCTTCAAACCAGGTGCCTTCAGCAAATGCTAGCTCTCTGCCTGCTGCAGCAACCCATGTATCTTTGGATATCTGGGCCTTCGCGCCTACAACAACAGTTTTAAACTTCTGAGCAGTGTGTCCTTTAAAAGGGAAGGCAGAAAAAATGAAACATCCGATGGAAAATGAGGTGGTTCAAAAAGAAACTAAGGACTGAAACAGGATCTGTTCTTGAAGTCCTCATACAGCTTAAAAGTGTATACGAATATGCACAAGCACACACAGATATACACAATAGCTTTAAAGAGTTGCTGCCCTTGCAGCCTGATCCCTCACATTTTGGTCTGTTTTGTGTATTCTGCTTTTACCTGTAGAGTGAGATAAGCTACAAAATGTTGTTTTCTAGAAAAAGGATGATTTGCACCTCTCTAGCAGGCAATGAAAATAATCTTATGGGACTGGAGCTTTTAGGCTTCTTTCTGCTGTACAGCTCTGACTCGAGCACTGCCTCACAGTGATGCTCTCTGCTTACAGCAGCGTGGTGCACTGTGCACTCCCCAACTTGTGCAGCATCGCTGTAATCACCAACATGTGAAAGATGTATTCTGCTCTGCTTCTGGCATAATCAGGAGTAATCATTAGATTTGTAACGATGTATGATATTGCTGCTGAGTGAAGGGAGAATGGAAATGCCCAAGCTCTTCTTACAGGGCAAAAAAGCAATTGAAGTGGTGAAAGATGAGGACAGACAGCTTCTTTTTTAAATGACTGTTTGCAGGTGTGTTTTGGGTTTTTTTTTAAAGGAATGAAAATCTAGGCCCTGATTTAAACTGTGAACAAAATGAAGGTTTGCATGACAGGTACAGCAAAAACTCTTCAGCATCACCTTAACTCAAGTTGGGGAACGGGCAGATGGGGGAATAATCCCTCCACTACAGAAATAACAAGAATGAGACCTGTGGATTAATTTCTCCCTTCTTGGATGGGCACCTCCTGCTGTTTTCTGAAGAGCAGGACACAGCAGCAGGCAACTTTATTTCACTTGGACCAATCCCAGGATAAAAGCCAGCCTCTCCTCCTTCAGTCACAGGCTCCGTGAATCCCCAGTATCTTACCATAAAAGAGCTTTTTACTGTGTAAGTGCATGACCTCCATTATGCATGTAGCCTTTGATTTTTATTTATAAAAATCCTTAAGCAGCTTCCTAGTCCCACATATTTCTGTTACCTACAGAGGGTAGAAGTGTCCACAACTGCAAACAAACATGTGACCAAGGAACTAGAAGGCATTTAACCCAGGATGCAAACACCTGCAGCATCTCTTACCCAATTAGTGTGACAACAGAAGAAAGAAATGAGAAGTATTGTCTTCCTCCCTGAGCAAGCAAGACAGAGTATCACCTCACACCCCAGAGACAGGCTAGTATGTTAATACATCTTATTCCCTAATTCCCTTAGGTCTGGATAGTTAAAAAAAAAAAAAAAAAATTGCTTTAATTAAGTCTAAACTCCAGTCATGAAGTCTTGTTTTCAGCCATAGTGAGTATCTGTTACTCCCACTGATGAACTGGAACAGGGCTGCTCTCCATGTCTGAAAAATAAGGCAATTACTTGTCAAAATAAAGGTGTTTCATGCTAGCCACCCAGACTTGCAGATTTTGTCCAAAAGACACAAAAACTTGTTATAAGTGCTCACGGCTCATTTCGAACAAGCGTGCATCAACATCAGAACTGCAGTGCAGGAGAGAGATAAAAACTTCTTAATAAAAATCCGGTGGAAAAGAAAACTCCTTAAGCAATCTGCAAGATGCAGACAGTAAAAAGCCATCTCACCCCAACTCTGACAAGAAACAGTCTAGCTGCAAATACATTGCAGTCTCTGCAAATACAAACAGCATATCTCAACTATATCTTTTCTGACCTCTAGTGTCAGGTTTTTGTGATGAACAGAAATCAGAATAAACTTTTTTCTAATGTCCATTTTAACTGTTTTTTTTAAGCAAGGGAACACCTGTCCTATTGCGAACACTGGTAGAGACACGTCTGAAAAAAGGTCAAGTTTTGATTTAAAAAGATCAGCCTTCCCAGCTCTGCTCACCACCTCTCCACACCAGGTCCTCACTTCCCAATACTGCAAAGTTTCAGACAACATCACTGCAGCACAGGAATGCAAACAGCAATCTTCAAATAGGAGATTTGCTTCAGGGGAGAATTGTGGCAGAACAGAGAACACAACTGATTTTGCTCCCAGCTTTTCTTTAAACAAATGCTCGTGTATGCACAGAATTTGTGTAGCTAAAAACGTAACAGAACTCACTTTCCTTCCTTTGTTTAGAATACACCTGTACGTGCTTAAGAACATCTCTAGCCAAACTCCAACCTACAACAGGCATCTATTTCAATTGTTTCATGAGCATAGTCATAAACTGTACCAAAGTAGAACAGTGAACATATAATTCTGTGGATTCTATTATACTGTGAACAGTATAACTGTCACTGCATGTAGCGGCTGGTATAGTAAAAAAAAAAAACCCTGGACTACTTAGTTACACCAGTTTAGAAAAACAAAACCAGATTCACTAATTATAGTTGCACAAAATCTCTAAGTAGAGCAAGAGCAGAGACCAGAGCCAGCCGAAGATCTCCAGCACCCTCTTCTGGCTCCTGGAGCCCACAGGCACGACCGCAGCTAGAAGCGTCCCTTCTGCTCAAGTGACATTGCACCTAGATGCATACTAGCAGGATGCCAGTGCCCTCAGCTGCATTATAGTGAACAATACAGGACACCCTGTTGTTTTGAAAATTTCAGGAAGAAATTTCAATTGTTGTGATACTGTTCCTCTGAGTCTCAGTATCCATTATTTGTGTTACTGTACTTCTTAGAAGCCTTAGATCAAGGGACAGAAGCCTAATGTACCAGACACTGGAAAAAACTGCTTACAAGGCACCGATGGGAGAGCGGACACAATTTACATGCAATACGGTCCAAGAGCCAGGCAGACATCAGAGTAGCCTGAGTTGTCAAGGTTCCTCATTTGGCTTCATTTCACTTTGGAAGGCTGGGGGGGGGGCGGGCAGTGTGTGTGTGAAACATCATCTCTAGGAAGGAAGATAGCAATGACATTTCACTGACCTCCAGAGACAGCATCGAAGAAAGTACCAGGACAGCCTTTTCAAACCTGGCCGCATGGATGACACAATCCAGCATCGTTGGCCAAAGGCAGATGTCATCCTCTCAAAGTCAAGTGAAAAGTGACACGTTGGGTGTGAGTGTCTACGCTGCAGGGGGCTCAAAAGCATGTTTATTTAATATAATCAGGGGCAGGAAATGCATGGAAGGAGCTGGAGAAAGTCAAAAATGGGAGAAGAGCCTGTGCAGCATCACCCTGATACAGGTGGGGCAGCATAGTGCGGAGACGACACTGCTGACTCGAGAGCTGGGCAGAGAAGAAGAGCCCCAGTGAAGAATCTCGAGATACATGGACAGAATGGGTTATATCTTAGACAGGTGAAGATCCACAACAACTAGAGGCAGTTTTGAGAACCCACAGATTGTGAAAGATTGAGAAAGACATAGGATAACAAGTTAATAATTAGGAATGGAAACAAAGAGTGAAATGGTCAGAAGATTTTGTTTAAGAGTAAGAAAATAGAAAACAGACCATTGATTGGGAAGTTTGTTCTCTTGGCTAAGCAATACTGCTCTGCACTACATGGAGCTGTTCGCTTTTCTTCCTGTCACGTCAGTACTATAGGCCATCGATGGCAACACATCTGAGGTCTGGGTGAACATTGAGCAGCTTCTTCCTCTTGGGGATCAGATACTTCAAAAACAATTATCAGCATCTCACCTCTCTTCTCTCTGGCCACACCATGGTCTTTTCTCCCTGGAGTCACTGGAGTTCCCCCAAAGCCCAGACTTTCACTACTTTGCATACAGCTAAGGCACAGAAAGCACCCTTGAGGGAAGACCATGCAGAGGCCCTGGCCAAGCAGCTGGAGGGGAAGGTCACCTGGCCTGGCCAAGGACTGACGTCACCCTAGGACCTTGCCAAAGTAAGCCAAAGATAAAATGACTTGTCTATCCCTACATGGTCAAGCTTTCTTGCATGAAGGGTAGGACAATACCATCCAGGTGCCAGTCACAAATGAGCTTTGCAGGAAGACCAGGCTCATGCTGAAGAAATTCCAGGGAATAAGAACTTCCTCAAGAGCAGAGACAACCAGACACCCAGGCAGCAAGGCCCAGAGACCCCTCCCTGCACTCCAAGTCAAGCTGCTATTCCCCACACCATTAATGACCAGGAAAACCATTTGTAAGCATAACCATTAACCACATATATTGATACATAACGGTGACAGCAGCCAACATATTGCTGCTGCTGGGCACTCCTAACATCTGCAAACATTATGAAATGCCCTTTCTTGGTCCACATACACTCCCCTCACAGCACTCCCTGTACGTCCTGTGGAGCAAGGCTTGCCCTGCTCACCATCTACCTCGCCACACCAGGTCCTACACCTCACCTCCCAATAAAGACAAGAGCACTGTTTGTCCCCTGTCGCCCTGCAGCTCTGTCAAGATTGCCACTGTTTCAAAGGTAATCAAAAAGGTTTCTTCTTTGCTTTCTGTGTATTAGTTAATGAAGTCTGTCTGTCCTGGTTTGGCAAATCCTAAGAGTTACCTTACATAGGAGAGATGGATTTTTATCATTTTTTCTTAAAAAAATAACAGTGAAACAGTTGCAAAACTAGGCTCCTCTACTCAGCTTCCGTGCATCCCCCACCCACACACCTCCTTCAGACACTGCTTAGCAACACACTGCTCAGGCAAAACTACTTCACCCATATTTCCTCGTCTTGCTTCTGTGTCTACTCTTTGACAGGGGTTAAACACCATTAAAACACTCGGACACCAGCTTGCAGGTCTTTGTTGACTGCGCCAGATACTGGCTGTGCTACAGAGCCCTCCAGCTCTGCCTGAAGCTGTAAGCTACAGCTTTCCACTAGTCCTCTTCCTCCTTGCAGATTCTTCTCCCCAAGATGTGTTTCTGAGCCCCCCAAACCCTGCTGAGCACCCCACCTACATGCCACCCGTTGCTCCTTCAGCCAGTGCAGCACCAAGACCTCACTAGCTGCCCTTACAGCTCTCTTCCAGAGGCCAGTTTGCTCCCCCAGCCCCACCAGGCAGCTCAGGCCCACCTGGGAGGTAATGAGAGCTACTGATAAGCAGCTGCAGGACAGCTGAAGCCCCTGTATTCAGCAGACCCAAGCTGCCCATCCTTCATTTTACTCAGCTGTTTCTGTGAAACACTGAGCTATTCCACCACCCAGCCCCACAAGCCATGCCTCTGCAAAGTCCTTTTCACCGTTTGTTCTTATTTTCTTTAGAAATTGTTTTCCACTCTTTATTAGAGCAGTTTCTGCTCCAACCTTACCTCTCCACCCTTGCTCCTTGAAGTCAGCTCTAGCTGTAATTGCTACCTGCCATTAGGCATCCAGGGAAAGAAACCAGTGAGTGGGTCCTAGCTTCTGGGCCCATACTTTTGCTACTGACTCGCTGTTTCTGCACCACAAAATCTGCCAAAAATTCAAAAGTGAGGCCATCTGTCTTTCAGAAGTCTTAATAGCAGCCAGACACCAAAAAAAAAAAAAAAAAAAAATTAAAAGCAGATTTAATCTAAACTGTAGCTGCACAGTTTTGACCACTGTATGAGTTAAGACAGGCTGCGCCTAATTCTTTTGATTTCACTTTGATCAAGTACCAGCCTCACCTCCTTGGAGAGCTCTTTTTTTCCCCACTCCTGCCCTACTCTAGCAATAATGCACCCTTTAGGTAAGGGGACTTCTACACCTGGGATTACTTGGAGCATGCCCTTATCCTCACCCACAGGACTATGCCTGCTCCTAAAATCCCTTCAGGATTTTACAGAAGCTCCAGCTTTTCTCTAATCCCTTTTTTCAGTCTTAATTTTCCCATTCATACAACAGGAAACTATTCAAGCATCAGGACCGCCTTTGGAAGTAGCAAGAGAAAGGTATTCAAAGAAAATTAAGGTCAAACACTTTCCAGATGAGAAATACAGAACCTGACTGCAGGCCAGGAAGCACAAGCCTGTACAACTGTAAAGCCCTTGCAGGCATGCAATACCTGTTAGGCTTTAAGTGCATAAGTACATACCATTCACCTGGCAGGACATCTGCCTTACTCGATATTTTGGTTTTACCTACTTAACACATTGTGCACAAAATACAGAACTACTCCACTCCTCTTAAGTGTGCCTCTGATACCCTTGTACTGAGTCCTTCATCAACATTAATTTACATTCATATCCTTGTGGTTAGCCCACAGTATGATCCAAGTAAATAAATTAGCAAGATTAAGATAAAAACTTTCAAAAACATCCACTAAAATCAACATCTTGCTTGCTTATTGTTAAACCTGGCAGATCCTGACCAGCTTTATGTTCTCTCAACATAAAGTGAAAAAATCTAAAAAATAGAGTCAAGGAATAAGAGAACTACATCAAACCTCTATATGAACCACTTAAGATTTTTACTTTCTTACTATGCAACTGCATAATTTGAGATAACCATATGCACAAATGTTGGCTATAATCTTCTAACATGAGACTAGCCACTAAGAGACAGGAAGGAACACTTCACTGGCATCAGTAAAAAGGGCTCTTGCTTTCAGCTACATGATCTGGATGGAGACATTTTGCAGACCTTTCTTTTCAAGATTATAAGCTTGTCCCCCCTCCTGTTTGCTCCCATTTATTCTTGCCACTGAAATTTCTTTTCCCTCTTTTGCCATTGGGTTTTCCCATTTTAGCTGCCTTCAGCATAGCTGCTGGGCTCTGGCACCCTGCAGCTGCATCCCCAGTGACCTGATCAGCCAGGGAAAATGGTCGCACAAAGTAAAGTATTCAGCAGTTAAGCGACTGAGAACAGATCCTTGCAGTGGAAGCAAAAGGTATCCATAGCCACAGCCAGGATCACCAGTTCCACATGCAACAATGTGTTCATTTTTCAGCAGGTTCATCAAACAAAATACTAAAAATGAAATTATTCTAATTTATAGTTTAACTGGAACATTAAGATATGTCCATATTGCATTTTCAGAATGACTAATTCATTAACCTCAACTAAGAAAATGTTTTTATCCTGTACAAAGATTATTTGTGCATGCCCACTTTGGAGGTGGACAATGAAAAAAATCAGAGCAGAGAAAAATGCTCACTAGGACTTTGTAAAATATCTGTGTACTTTACATTCATACTCGAGCTTCCCTTTTAGAACAGCTTTCCAATGCAAACAGAAGTATTTCTTAGCTTTTGGTAGTGAAGTGTTTACAGATTAGCATAAACAGTAGCTTGATGCAGTAGCCTGCTTACAGTACATCTCAATTCCTTACAGACCAGCTGCTTTCAAACATGATCCTTTCAAACAGTATACCTTGTTACCTAAAGCAATGTTACAGGAAAAAAAAGTGAACCTGGTAACTGATGAAGGGGCCTTTCAGCCTGGCTATAATTTAAATTCTGTATATTCTGAGCAGAAATGATGACACAGAAATGGGAGGAGTGGCTGACACATTCAGAGAGACCTGGACAAGCTGGAGAGCTGGGCAGGGAGAAATTTAATGAAATACAACAAGGGCACGTGTAGAGTCTTGCCTCTGGGAAAGAACAGCCCCATGTATCAGTATAGCTTGGGGACTGAGCTGTTAGAGAGCAGCATAGGGGAAAGGGACCTGGGGGTCCTGGTGGGCAGTAGGGTGGCCATGAGCCAGCAAGGTGCCCTCGTGGCCAAGAAGGCCAATGGCATCCTGGGGGGTATTAGAAGGGGTGTGGTCAGCAGGTCGAGAGAGGTTCTCCTCCCCCTCTACTCTGCCCTGGTGAGGCCGCATCGGGAATAGTGTGTCCAGTTCTGGGCCCCTCAGTTCAAGAAGGACAGGGAACTGCCTGAAAGAGTCCAGCGCAGAGCCACAGAGATGGTTAAGGGGGTGGAACATCTCCCTTGTGACGAAAGGCTGAGGGAGCTGGGGCTCTTTAGCTTGGAGAAGAGGAGACTGAGGGGTGACCTCATTAATGTTTATAAATACGTAAAGGGCGAGTGTCAGGAGGATGGAGCCGGGCTCTTTCCGGTGTCAGCCAATGACAGGACAAGGGGCAATGTGTGCAAGCTGGAGCACAGGAGGTTCCACATTAACATAAGGAAAAACTTTTTCACTGAGGGTGACAGAGCACTGGAACAGGCTGCCCAGAGAGGCTGTGGAGTCTCCTTCTCTGGAGACATTCAAATCCCGCCTGGACGCTTTCCTGTGTGACCTATTCTGATCCTGCTCTGGCAGGTGGATTGGACTATGTGATCTTTCGAGGTCCCTTCCAACCCCTAACATTCTGTGATTCTGTGATTCTGTTAAAGAACATGATATTCATGACAAGAGCCACCAATAACACCAACAGGTACAAACGGCAAGTGTAGAAAATAAGTTATTTCTAACAATTCTACAGTGTTGTGGTGGTTTGGCCCTGGCCAGATGCCAGGTACCCACCAAACCCACTCTATCACTCTCACCCCCTCAGCTGGACAGGGGAGAGAAAATATAACAACGGGCACGTGGGTCAGATAAAGACAGTTTAATGAAGCAAAAGCCGCGAGCGGAAGCAAAAGCAAAACAAAAGATCTTATTCTCCACTTCCCATCAGCAGGCGATGTCCAGCCACTTCCTGGGAAGTAGGGCTCTGGTACGCGTAGCGGTTGCTCTGGACGACAAACGCGAAATGAATGTCCCCCCCTTCTTCCTGTTTTCCCCAGCTTATATTGCTGAGCAGACGTCATGTGGGATGGAATATCCCTTTGGTCAGTCTGGGTCAGCTGTCCTGGCTATATCCCCCCCCAAGTTTTTACCCACCCCCAGCCTACTGGGGAAATGTTGGGGAAGCAGCCTTGGTGCTGTGTGAGCCCTGCTCAGCAGTAGTCAAAACACTGGTGTGTTATCTAGCTACCACTGCACAGCACGGTGAGGGCTGCATCTCAGGCAGACCCATTACAAGTGTCCTCCTGTATTATATTGAAATTGTTGAAGACATATGCCAGATGACTTAAAGCTCAACCATTTTTCATCTGACCATGATGCATTCACTTGAGCTCAGATAGGATACTCCATAACTTACTAAAGATGGTTCCACTTCAACAATCTTGCAACAGGAAGCAATGGGAGATGGAAAATGCAAAGATTAGAATAGCACAGACCTCCCAGGCATGAAGCTATCACACAGAAGAAAGAATAAGAATCAAAAGGAAGCCCTGTACCAAAGCCACCGTACTAGAATAAGCAGGTTCAGAGCTGCACATCATGTACTGCTATGGGCTATACTGAGTAAGAGATTAGAGGAAAAGCTACACCACCTTCCTTGACTCAACTGTGAGACAGTGGATACTGTCTGGCTTCAGAGCAAGACAGGAGCTGTCTGTTGGTACCTGATGGAAAGAGACTTGTTTCAGAGCCTATAGGCTTAGATGACAACTTAGGACAGCACATAGCCAGTCTGTTAATCTAGCAAAATGCAAGACCTCAGACCATCAGGCTTCTCCAGGTTCTTCTTTCAAGCATTTGGAATTTCTTGCATGTTCTCAAGTCTGACTGCTTCCTGGCAGAGTGGAAGGAGTTTGCTCTCCTTTGCTTCCGTAGCCGAAAGTCTGTAGTGCCTTGCTTACACCACCAGAACTAGTTATCTCCCCACACCTCCTAAAGTGAACTCAAGCTCTCTTATAATGACCCAAGGTCCATCAGTCTGATGTGCAGATGCTTCTCTGGACATCAGTAATCTTACCAGTTACAAAAATACTCCCGTCCACTCCAAAGTTGTATCTTTGACCTGGGTAGGACAGAAAAGTAAATGAACATTTGCCCTGCAAGTATGGAACGTCTTTTCTCTATAACAATCATGGTATTGCCAGGGGAATAAACAGTTGCATACTAAGAGGATGTCCACGAAAGATGTATACAGAGTGAAGCCTAAATAGTAAGTATACTCTCAGGTGTCTTTATAAGGATTTAAGAAATCCACAATAGAGCCTGTAAGACCTCACATCTCCATCAGATGATCAGATCTGCACAAGAGACTGCAATGGAAGTGGGCTTTGGTAGGCACTGAATTCAGTAACAGAGCAGTATGTTCTACTGACCAATGGTCAAAAGTACAATTTTTTCTTTAGTCTGACTGAAAGTCTTTCCTAGATGGCAACTAAAAGATAGACCCCAGAAGCTGCTTACAAACTGCTGAGGAACTGCAAACCTCCAGAGACAGAAGAGTTTTCAATATACACCTACGCCTCATGCAGAGCCAGACTGTCTCACAAATCACTGCCAGTGCTGGTTTAGCAAATGCATTGCCAGCTACCTCTAGGGAAGGCTGAAGAGAGATCCAGGGAACAAAACAAACCTCTTTCAGTTTGCAGTAAAGCTCACTGATGACTACGAATAACAGCGTGAGGACAGCTGACCAGCTAGTCAGCACATTTATCACCCTAATGAGCTAATAATTCTTGGTGCACAACAGCAAAAATCCCTCATCAGACCAAAAGTTCCCTGCAGCTGAAAAAAGTGCCTCAGCCACTGCTTAGCAGCAAACAGAAAACAGTGAAAAAACAAAGACATCCGTGACTAAAGTCTCTTTCCATTTTCTAGCAGTCAGTAGTTTAAATGTATTTACTGAAGAACAGGTATTCTTTAAAGAAGAAAAATTAAAGTTGAGGTCCTGATTGTAAAGCAGATTTTTTACCCCAACAGGCAATTGCATAGGAGAACAAAAATCAATTTCCTTCACACTTGGTAATGTTTCTCAAAAACTGGGAAGACAAGCGGCAAAAATCTACTTCAGAATCTTGATTGGGTCCAGTATGCATCAATGGAAAACTTTACTGTAATTAACACTCTTTTCAGAAATGATAAGTAGCTTCGCTTAACAGTTAAGAGAGAAAAAGGCCCTGTACAAGTCAGAGAGGAGGGCCTCTGGTCATTCCAGATGAGGTAAAGGAGCTCCAGCTCCCTACTATTAACACAGGTACCTTCCATACCAGCAGCAGACACAGAGGGCACATCCCTCATCACCAATAGATCAGAAAATCAGTGAGCGACTCATGACTCATCCTCCCTTCTAAAGAAGGATGGAAAGGTAAACCAGGAAGATATGGTTCTCTGCCAATAAAAAACAGGAGGAAGAGGAGAAATGGCAGTGACTGCAAATCACTACATCAGTGCCATGTCTGCATGCAGCAATCAGTGATTACTGTCACTGAAGTCAAGCTCTTTCAGCCCAGCTCTGACAAACTATCTCCAGCAGATATTTTTAATATCCAAAGCTTACTAGAACCTACTAAGGGAACAGACAAGCTTAATGTTAAGACCTAAATAGGGCAAATCAGGGGGTCGTAGCAGAGATTCCCTCAGGCTAAATTAAGGTGAAGTGAAATAACACCAAACGATTAATTTTTTTATTTGTGGTAGAAGCAATCTGAACTTGGAAGGCGTAACAGTAGGTAGCGTGGTTTCTATTGAAACATTTATATGAAGAAAAGGAAAGAAAGGAAAGGGACGAGAAAACAGAGAGAGAGATAGGAGAGAGATCAACACCCTTGGATCCTGTAATGATGATGACGGATGCGGCAGTCCTCCGATGGTGGTCGCACGTGAGGCTCCCAGGATTTGTGCCTTTTGTAGTCTAGTCCTTGCCTCTCAATAGCACCAGTCACACCCCTCGAGGGCTTCTGTAACTTTGTTCTTCTGCGCAGGGGCCCTTGTGGGGGTGGTCACAAACGGTCTTTTGGTTGGTTGCAAGCCCCTTCCTTAAATTAACTTTTATGACCTTTGTCCATTTATGGTGGGTTTTGCTTGGCATATCAGAACACAGAACTGTGCATCCTCCAGCACACCTTCTGCATGCTGTGCTAGCCGACTTCTCCTTTGCAGTTTATCATTGCTGTGCAGAACTGATTTTGCCACAATGTTTGAGACATTAGCATACATGAACTCTCTCAGTCTCTCACACTGAGTCCGCCAACTTCTTAAGCCTTTAAGGCAGACTTCCTTGCTGGTGTTTAATCTGTTCTAGTAAGCTTTGAGTATTAATGCATGTCTACCGGAGATAGTCTGCCAGTGCTGGGCTGAAAGAGCTTGAGTTTGATGACAGTCATCACTGACTGCTGCATGCAGAAAAACAAGAAGGGATGTATCCTGGGAATGGATCATGGTTTATGTATGACAGAAGAGAAAGTGCCATGAACTACCAAAATTGCCCTGGGAAAGGAGCAAAGTCGAAGATGGAAAAAGTTGCATTGTTACATACTAGAGAATCAGATTTCATTCTGCTTTATATGCTCAAGAACTGAACAAAAGGGAGGGGGACAGTATAAAAGACTTTCATACATTTTGTGGAAGTAAAATATGAAAACCAAACTTTGTTTTAAGTGACATTTCCCAGGAAAACAAAAATCAAAAACTCAACTGCAAACAGAGTTCCTCAGTGAGTAGCTAAAGAAAGCGTTTCTTAAGGTGGCAAAAAAGAGGACCAAAGCAGTACTCAGCTTTGCCATAAGTAAATATAATATAAGGCAATCCAGTTCCGCAGTGGAAACATCGAAGCTTCCCCACATCCATACTGTGGTGAAGGGCAAACTGAAATATGAGAGCAGGCAGATAACCATTTCAGCTAGGGACTACGCAGACCTCTGAGATGTCTCTGAACTAGCAAAACTGACCACCGTCTAGGAGAAGAACTGAATCAACAAGTACCAGCTGGTTAAGGTTATGTGTCTGAGCAACATCAAATCACAGTATCAAACATGCCAGACTTCAGAGATGCAAACACAGTGTAATAGGAGTACAGAGTAAATATGTCATGTTTATAGAGCCAGGACGGACAACACAGCACTTACAAGACAAGAAGCCACACACCTACAGCAAAGAAGTTGCAAAAGCTGTAAAGGTGTTTCATTCTATAAAGCAAAACCACTGCTCAATTCCTGTTACTTCCTTCGCTCACAGCTCATTATAACCAGTTTCAGGATATAAACTAGCGAAACAGAAGTACCAAGTATAACTATTATTTCTACTTTCTCAAAAGAGAATTTTCTCAATTACAACCTGTAAATTTCCTAAGTCTATACACTTAGTATAACACAATTCTTCTTTAATTATAGTATCTTCCCAAAGGGTTAATTAGAGAGGTGAGACTTGTTACCTAACTGTATAAAGAGGGCAAAAGTCTATGTCCCACCTTGACAAATACCAAGGCAAAAAAGTTTTCACTTAGTAATAAAAATAGTGTATTCACATATGCTAAGTAGTGAGGACAGGTAGAAGATCATGTTGATAGGATGTGAAAACCAAAAAGGGAATAGACTACACCAAGGTGTCAAAGCTAGTAAAAAAACCTGCAGGACAGGGAAAGGAGAAAGGTCTGTAAGGCATACAAGGTAGGAAAGACTTCATTACTGATAGGGCATTTTTGTCTTTAAAAAAAGGCATTTTTATCCTCTTAAATTTAGACAGGAAAACTAACTACATCAACATTTTTATGTCTGTTCCAAGACACAAAATGAATAGAATAGAATATTTCTCTTGAATAGAAATCTTTATTTAAACTAATAAAAATAAAAGTAAAAAAAAATACCACCTTTGGCTCAAAACTGATAGATGCAACCTTATTAAAAAAAGTCTTTTCCTAAAGAAGTTAAATACGGACAAAAAACACGCTTTTGTAAATATCTTTGCTTCAGAGTTCTAAATTGCAAAGTACTTACTATAAGAAATAGTACAATTCAAAAACATTGTGGAGGAGGAATGTCCATATATATATATACGGCAGTTTGCACGGGAGTGCATGCAGGGGGGCATCTCTTTGAAGAAGGGGCTTTCCATGATCCGAGCAGAGAGGCTTGAAGCTCACAGAACTCATCAGCCGGACAGCATTCTGCAACTGTCTGCATAGATCAAGGCATTCATCCTACCTGACCCTCAAGGCAGAATGGTGGGCAACCATCTGAGAGCAAAGGCTGCAGCTCCAACTGGGGAGTCTGCACCATCTACTCCAGCTGTGGCTGATGGCTCCACCCAGACGGAGCTGCTGGAGAGGCTGAAGTGCAGACCTCAGACTGGAGGAACTGCCCAGGCCTTTCTCCCGGGGCAGGGACAGGCAGCAGACCTGCCTGCAATAGGTGAGCCCAGGCGGAGGACCTCCTGCAGCAGGTGGCTGAGCTGCAGGAGGCAGTGAGCAGACTGCGTAGCATCAGGCAGGCTGAGAAGGAGTTAGTGAGCTGGTGCCAACTGCAGTCTGCAGTGGACCCACAGCCCACAGCTAGACAGTCCACATCAAAGCTGTATTTTGACCTAGGTAGGACAGAAAAGTAAATCAGCCTTTGCCCTGCAGCATGGAACATCACTTCTCTGTAACAATCATGCTATTGCCATTGGAATAGATCGCTGCATACTAAGAGAATGTCCACAAAAGATGTATACCGAATGAAGCCTGAGTAGTAAGCATTCTCTGATATCTGTAAGGATTCAAGAAGCCGGAGGTGCCCTTGCAGAACCAGCCAGGAAGAGGCGACCTCGCAGAATAAGCCAGCGGGAGGAAGAGACTTCCCCTGAAGCCTGAGACACCCTTGCAGAACAGCTTCACGGCTCTGCAGACTGCATTAGCCCTAAAACCAGCCTGCTTTGCAGTATAGCCTGCTCCAGGGAGGGAACAAGCCCTGCGAAGGTGGAGCTGTGCTCCCTCCTCGGAGATAGAGGGTGGAGCGGTGTTCTCCCTTCAGAAACTTTAGTTGGGGCGATCTATAAGTGGTGCCTCAGTTGGAGCAGCTACCCAACCTCCCCTCTCCAAACAAACAAACCCTGCAGAAGAGGGGTGTACACTGGACTTGAGGAGAGCCACTCCCTTGTCTATAGTGGACAGAAACCCCTTCAAGCCCCCAAAATGTTGTAGACTGCACCCACCTAATTAGCAAGGAAAGCGAGGCAGGGATAACATGAACATGACTCATGAATATTAACAGAAAGGGACAATAAAAATGCCAATAATCAAGACACAGGTGCGCACCCGCCACCAGAGACCAGACGAGACCTGTGAGACATCACTGGATCCCCCAAGTGGTGCTATTTCTTTTTCTTTCTTGTTTTCACTTTTTTTTTTTTCCTCTCTCTCTCCATATTATTAGATAGAATTAGGGAAAGGTATATCTTTATCCAACCTGTCAAATATTACTATTATCCTATGTGTGAAATATTATTTTAACCAAGCTGTGAAACTACTAATAAAGTGCGTTATTACTGCCAATCTACTGACCAAAGAGGGTTATTAACTCGCTACCTTTGCAGAGCAAAAGGTCTCTGTCGTGCAGAGGAAAAGCCCTTTTAAAAGGGAGGGTACGAAAGATTCACCTACCCTGAAACCCAAGTGGGATGGGACAAGTGGGTCCAGGGGAGGGCCACAAAGATGATCAGGAGGCTGGAGCACCTCTCCTGTGAGGACAGGCTGAGAGAGTTGGGGTTGTTCAGCCTGGAGAAGAGAAGGCCCTGGGGAGACCTTCTAGTGGCCTTCCAGTACTTAAAGGGGGCCTAGAGGGAAGGTGGGGAGGGACTCTTGATCAGCGAGTGTAGTGATAGGATGAGGGGTAATGGTTTCAAAGTGAAAGAGGGGAGATTTAGGTTAGGTATTGGGAAGAAACTCTTTCCTGTGAGGGTGGTGAGGCACTGGCACAGGTTGCCCAGAGAAGCTGTGGCTGCCTCCTCCCTCGCAGTGTTCAAGGCCAGGCTGGATGGGGCTTTGAGCAACGTGGTCTGGTGGGAAACCCTGCCCATGGCAGGGGGGTTGGAATGAGATGGTCTTTAAGGTCCCTTCTGACCCAAACCATTCTATAGTACGATTCTATGATATTAGCTACGTTACAAATACATGCAACATCACTGAGAGCAGTTGTGCTTATGAATTAATGATACGTAGTTTGTACAACCCTGTGGAAGATACTTAAAGAACTAAAATGAATCAAAACTATAAATAATACAATACTTGGTTTTTAAATGTGTGATCATAAAGAAGTGTGACACAGAGTAAGCAAAACTGGTGTTATGGCATAGACATACTTCTGCTGCTACAAAAGAAATATCTGCTGATGAAAATATTTTTAGCTCACTCTGAATTGCAGTCACTGCTGCCAGAGTTCATTTACTATAAATGTAAACAAAACTTACCAGGTTTAAAAACAATACCCTTGATGCTATGAACTGAGACAATGCTCTGGAAATCAGTTTATTTTCAATGCAGTGGACAAATCCAGCCTATGTAATTATTTTTCTGCATGTGAATAGTAAAATCAAAGTGCTTATTTTCCCCACAAGAAATGTGTTCACTCTGAGAATACTGGGTCTTGCAATGCCCCATAAAGCTTTCAATTCAAAGGTTAGTTCTATAAATTTGGAAGTGTAACATCAGGGTCTTTTGCCATTAATAACAATGACTACACTACAAATGGCTGAAGAGCAGTTATGTGTGGAAGAAGTAGAACAGTACAACAGCTCAATTCAGGAAAGGAGTTCTAGTGCACTTTACTCATTTTAGCCAATGTGCTACATTGTCCTTTTTGCGTACAGAGTGGACTCAAGGATTTCCATTGTAAGAAAGAAATTACTTGACAAGCAAAACACTGTGTCAAGCTGCCCTTTTTATCCTTATAGACTTGGACATTTTAAGACAGAAGCTTTGCAAGACATTGCACAATTCTTCATTTTTATTATTAAATGTCAAAGTCTGATTTGTTACATTGTCACATTGCTAGTCAGAAATGCTTCAGTGAAGAAGAAAGTCAATGCTGGGTCAAGCCACGCCCTCATCCTACAACGTTCGTTTACAAAGAAATTATAACAGTTTTCAACACACCCAACACAACTTCCCCTGCTCTTGTCACAAAAAAGTCCCATCATTCTTACTCTAGTGGGTATGTTATTACACAAATTAGAAAATCTTTTGGACAACATCCCCAAATTTTCATGAGATCACAACAGGCTTCTACAGGTGTTAGAGAAGTCTTCACACATCATCATCATCTGATGTATCACTGCTGCTCGTCTCAGAATCCTCGTTCTCCAGAGCAGGTTTGAAAGTGCTGTTTTTCCAGGGGCCAAATTTAAAATTACAGAAGAGGCCATTTTTCAAAATGCCATTTCTCCGAAGGCCATTTTTTTGTAACTGAAATGAGAAAATCAGATGTATTTAGAAAAAGAAAAAGCTAAGCACAACAATCTGTTGCATTTCAATGTTCTCTACATCATCATCTCTGGGCTAAACTAGATTCATAGCACTATCTTTTCACATACACACACAAAGGAAAACTCCCCTAACAGCCTTCACTTCTGGGGCAGCCACCTGTATCCAAGCACCTCCAATCATGCTAAGCTCCTGCAGTCAACAAGAGCTTACCCTCTGCTCACCCACTTCCTCAGACATCTTGCCCCCATGACCCCTCCTCCCACACAGTCTCTCCTGCAATGCAGTCCCTTTTTCCACAGTGCTGCAAACATCTGTGCTAAGCAGGGCAGAGTCTGCAATAAGGAAGGGGCCCAGAAGTGGAGAAGGAGCAGGAAAGAATGGGTATGATGCAGTCGGAAAATCAAAGACACTGGAGACAAAGGAAAGAACTGATTCTACAAAAAGACAGGAATTACTGCATTTCCAGACATAGTGCAGAAGCTGGGCAACAAACCAAGCACTTAAATGTTTAATATTCCAAATGCTCTATTTAACATGTGTGTGGGTAGACTTCTGAAAATACCAAATGTTCAGATTTGACTTCACACAAGTTTCTCCCTTCCAGGACCTCCTCATTGACCCCATCAGGTACACAAAACACTCCTAATTTAAAAAACTCAAGTCTAGATTGCCTTTTCAGACTTAGTTACTAGTGAATTAAATGTGTCTCACTCTCCAACAGAGAAAATTCAGATTTTAGAGAACTAAGAAAAATGCATAAAAACCTTGAAAGAAAATTCCCTTTCCCCAGGCTAAGCTGAGAAGCTAGAAAGCCTGTGCAATTCTACTACCAGCAGTGCTGAAAGCACTCAGAAGCACACCCTTACCTTTCCCTTGATATTTTGAGAAGAGGCCTTACCTACAATAAGGACTGGTCTCCAATCTTTTTAAAGCAACTGTTCTTCCAAAGGCACAATACTGAAATGGTACTGGAACAGCAACATTCCCAGCCATCAAATTACTGCAGACCCTTCTCAAAAGGTAGGCATCTAGGGTAGTCAACTACAACTTTGTAATGGAACGTTAACTTAGTGTTACCTGTTCACTAATCACTCGGAACTCCCTCATCTCATCCTCTGTTAGCGGAGCACATGTTTCGTCATTTTCACTGTCCTCCCGCCAGCCCATCTCCTTTAACAACCTTTAAATTAAAAAGGACAACATTAAGGAATTTGCTACACACACACACAAGACATTTCAAGCTCTGCCTATATACGTGTGTAAAGACCTGTAACAAATGGATTAATCAGTGCATAACTATTTTTAAACAAACTCTTAGTTAAAAGTAGATTAAAAGCCTTACAAAAGATACACAAATCATAGAAGTTGAGATGTCCTTCACAGATGACCCCATTTTACACTACATGTGGTAAAAACTGAACCTTCATTTTAAGGCAAGACATCTGTGTCAGGTGGAAAAGAATGTATTTCCTCTGCATAACTGCTCCGGTGGAGCAGCAGTGTACCCCCTTGAAAACAGTATGAAGAGACAAAGACTCACGCTGAAGGAATCTGCAGGTTTTCCTGGATAACACAGCAGCCATGAGGAGTACTGGTACTGTCCCTCCACGGGAACAAATTCAGGATGCAATGGCCTCATATAGTTACTTTTTTCTAGCACACACTAATGTCAGAGCCAGGACAGGCTTCTTTGCAATTGAGTCTCACTGAACTGCAGACACTGGTATTTCAGCACAGAAAGCCTAGAACTAGGAGTGAGTATTCGGATGAGGGGAGGAAAAGAAGTAACAGACAGATTCCTCTCGTGACCAAGCCTGAGATCTCTGAAGATGCAATAATCAACATGTTTTAGCTACTCCCAAAAGTGGGACAGCAGTATGTGACTGATAAAGCACTGTCAAACCGGAGAAAGTGCCCAGGCCTTTCTCCCGGGGCAGGGACAGGCAGCAGACCTGCCTGCAATAGGTGAGCCCAGGCGGAGGACCTCCTGCAGCAGGTGGCATCAGGGAGGATTAGAAGGAGTTAGATAATGCAGTCTGCAGTGGACCCACAGCCCACGGCTAGACAGTCAGAAAGTCCCCCCAGCGGCACACACAGAAGAGAGTGAGGTCAATAATGCTCAAGAATGGAAGGCTGCAACAGCAAGGACCAGAAGGAGGAAGAGACTTCCCCTGAAGCCTGAGACATCCTTGCAGAACAGCTTCACGGCTCTACAGATTGAAGAGGAAAAACCCATCACATCGGGAGAGATGCTGGAGCCGAGCGAAGCAGCCTGATCCATTCCACATAGAAGAACCACAGCAACTAAGAAAAGATGACGACAGCAGATACAGGAGGTGACTCTCTTCTGAGAAGGACGAACACACGCACCCGTCTCCTGACCTGACACACTCTTTAGGGAGGTGCGCTGCTTACCAGGGGCTTGTGTCAGGAACGTCACCAAGAGACTACCAACCCTCATACAGCCCACTGGCTATTATCCACTGCTGTTGTTCCATGTGGGCACCAGTGACACAGCCAGCAGCAGCCTGGGGAGTATCAAGACGGATTTCAGAGCCCTGGGAGCAGCAGCAAAGGACTTGGGAGTGCGGGTAGTTTTTTCATCAGTCCTCATGGTCAAAGGGAAGGGGTTGGAAAAGGACAGTCAAATCTGGCAGGGCAACAACTGCTACGGGATCGGTGCCACAGCCAGGGCTTCGGCTACTTAGACCACAGCACTTGCTTTGAGAATACTGATCTACTGGGAGCTGATGGGGTCCATCTGTCAGAGAAAGGGAAGAGCATTTTGGTTATAGGCTTGCCAAGCTGGGGAAGAGGGCTTTAAACTAAAGTTGCCACAGGAGGGGAACCTCAAGCCATCTCACTCCTACCAGTCTGATGCCAGTGCCAGTAATAGATGCCCAGAGCCTGGACAGGGATCACAGGTCAGCAGGAGAGCACCCGGAGGGCAGCACAAGGAAATTCCAGACAGTGAGTCAGCTTCACTGGGGGCTCAGCTTAAATGCCTCTATGCAAATGCACGTAGCATGGGGAATAGACACAAAGAGTTAGAGACGTACACATGCCTGCAGGGCTGTGATCTTGCAAGGCACAAGAAATCCAGGAGGTTCCTGGAATGCATTGATGATAGCTTCCTTCTCGAAGTGACAGAGCAACCAATAAGGAGAGGTGCTATGCTGGACCTTGTTCTCACCAACAAGGAGGGGCTGGTGGTGAATGTGAAGCTCAAGGGCAGCCTTGGCTGCAGTGACCATGAGATGGTGGAGTTCAAGATCCTTAGGGCAGTGAGGAGGGTACACAGAAAGCTCAGTGCCTTGCACTTCAGGAGAGCAGACTTTGGCCTCTTCAGGGAACTGCTTGGCAGAGTACCATGGGATAAAGCCCTGGAGGGAAGAGGGGCCCAAGAAAGCTGGTCAACGTTCAAGGATCGCCTCCTCCAAGCTCAGCAGCAACGCATCCCAACAAAGAGGAAGTCAGGCAAAAATGCCAGGAGGCCTGTGTGGATGAACAAGGAGCTCCTGGACAAACTGAAACAGAAAAAGGAAGTACCGAAGGGAACTGGCACATGAAGCAGCTAAGCCACTATCCATCATATTTGTGAAGCCATAGCAGTCTGGCAAAGTTCCAAGTAAGTGGAAGAGGAAAACATAATCCCCACTTTTAAAAAATAAAAAAAAGGAAGAGCCAGGGAACTACAGTCCAGTCAGTCTCATCTCTGTGCCCAGCAAGATCACCGAACGGACCCTCCTGGAGACTATGTTAGGGCACACGGAAAATGAGGTGGTGATTGGTGGCGGCCAGCATGCCTTCACTAGGGGCAAATTGTGCCTGACAAATTTGGTGGCCTATGACAGGGCTACAGGGCTGATGCATAAGGGAAGAGCAACCAACACCATCTACCTGGCCTTGTGCAGAGCATTTCACACTGTCCCACATGACATCCTTGTCCGTAAACTGGAGAGACATGGATTTGACTAACATTGTCTAAAGTTAGCAGGACCACTGTCCCTTTAAAGTGACTCTAGGCTTCTAGAATGTTTAAAAGTGTGAACTATGTAAAAATATTAAACTTCAGACTAGCAAACTTGACACCAACATGATGGCTGCATGTTGGAAACTTCCCCAGAGGAAGGGAAGTCCAAGATATATTTTGTATGAGATACGTCCATACTGTTACCAGGTATGCACAAGTATCCTGTGAGTTAAGCTGGTCACTTCACGTTCAATTTACCACAAAAAGGCTTACCATAACCATCCGCCTACATGCATACAGAGGTCACAGCCAAAGGGCTGAGACAGTATGAAGACACAGCCTCTCTAGGATACCACAAAGGAAAGACACTTGCCCAGAAACCCTATGAAGGCCATTCAAAGTCATTTGAATTGAAAAACAAAAGCTAGATTCAACTCCTATCTTCTAGTCAAAAAATCATTATCAGCAGCTTTAGTGGCAAAAGATTTCTGTCTCCACAGCCAATGGTAGAAAAAAAGGAACAGAGCAGGGTACACTTCACTTCTCGTACTTGCGAGGGCTAAGAGGTCTTTGACATTTCCTCTGCAGGTACTATAAAAGGGAAAGTTCTCTAGTCCAATGTATACGCAAAATCTCTCACTAAAATAAAAATAAATTTAAAAAAATCTAACCTATCACTACAATTTTGTAGTTGCCAGAAATAGTCAGAATCTGACAAAGCTCATGACAAGTTCATCTCCAGACTGATTTGTGATTTCCCAGCAGCACCATTTTCATCTCTACCAGCTGCTACTGCCGTCACTTTTATGAGATACTAGAATTGTTTCAATCCTTTCTGAACTTACCTTCTCCCTCCCCAGTGCACTCTCTTGTGACATCACTGACAGTGTCAACTAGTCAGCCACAGAAATAATTAACTACTCTAACAATGACAAAAAACTCACTGGAGTTCTACATCAGACGCAGCATTTAAAGTACTATTAATCCAAATAGCAAATACATGCATTGTTCCTCCTAGACATGCAGACCAAAATGAGAGGGATGAAGTCACTATGCAGTTTGCTTTACTTCTTTATAAGGAAATATAGCAAGTTTTTAGTAAAGCAAGCTTCAGTCAGTACACAATACTGGCTAAGTCTACTAGGAACAAAGCATATTCCATGTTAAATTAGTACACATCTAAAAGTTAAACTTGGACAGCAGTCAGTAACCATTTTACGTGTTCTCAGTTTTCAGATTCTGACTTCTGAACTGGTAAGAATTTATGACATGCTTATTTACCAAAAAGTAACACTCTTTATATGATATAAAGTACATACCTATGCTCTGCCTCAAGTGAGCTTGAAAGAACACCTGCATGAGGGAAAGCTGGAGACTGAATGATCTGTTGAGATGTAATTGAAGCATTGCCATTCTCCTGTGGAATGTCCTTCTCAAAGTTTCGGTTTATATCTCTCTCATCATGAGGACTGTTGCTGTTATGCAAATTAAAGGCCTCATCATCCTATAAAAAATAATTATACATTACAAAGTTTAAAAGTAAATTCCATTCACAAGTAAATGTCTTCAAGTGTTGAACTTACAAACAAGGCTCCTTATTAAACATCAGGGCCATTTGTGTCAGGAGAAGTTTGATAGTGTAAGAGTTTTCAAATTTACTTAGTATAAGGGGCAGGTCACAGGCACTGTACCTCAAACAGTAAATTCATCTGCCACAAGTTCAGAAAAACTGGATAATGCTCTTTAAACTCAGATGACAACTTCCCTTACACACATGCACTCATCGCAGATTCTCAGGCTGCTGTTAACAGCAACTGTAACTTACTAGCCATGAAGTAAGAATTAGAAAGTTTATTTAGAAAGCAGACCATTCAGGTTGACTCAAGTATTAAAAGCTCTTTAATCTTTTGAAACAGAGATGTTTCTTGTTATTCTACTCATTCAGCAAACTCTAATTCATATTTAGTAATAAGCCAAACAGCCTCAAAAGTCTTACCAACTGTAAAAACAGACAAGTACAATCGTTATCTAGTTAACACCCTTTTGACAACAAAATACCTAAACTGGGCATACAAAAGCATTATCTGCACCAGGAGGCAATCAATCAATCAGCCAGTTCTGCACTTGTAAGAAACCCTTCTTCAGAGTGCAAGATCAAAACCATCATCATCATTTCCCTCCCACTTACAGTGTTGTCTGCTTCCAGAAAATTAAGAATGCTCAGCAAGAATTTCTTAAGAACAAGTATCCCAGGTAAACACACATTCAGTTGTTAAATCACATGCATCTCAGATTATCAAACAAAATTCATAAAAATATTGAACAATATATATAGGGCAAAATAGTTTCTTCCAAGCATGATTCAGCTGCTGATTATGATTTCAGAGATGAAATCCATTACTGCAGCCCTTAAAAATCCATCAATGGGATCATGTTATAGAAGACTGTTGTGCAGTTACCTTCCCATCCACTCAGCTGCACACCATGTCTTCTACTGATGATCATTAAAACAAACATTGGAAGTAGGACAACTATTAGTTACATGATCTAACATCTTTTCATATCTGTTAGTGAAACAGCAACAGCACGGAAAAGGAAGCATGCACTTACCAACAACTACTCCAGGCCATGTGCCACACACACCTATCCAAGGACACTGCAACTCCCACTACTAAAAGTCTTTTTTTTTTTTTTAATACTCTTGCCTCTGAAAAGCACTTGAGTACAACAGGACAACCAAACATGTTCGATGTGCATATCAAAGATATTACAAACTCAAGACAATTTCAGGAACAGAAACCCGCAACACGTTCATGTACTATTTTCAAAATTCTGAAGCTCATGGCAGTGTTTTCCAATACCTTTTCAATCTTAAATCAAAATCTTTGTGTTTTTCTTAAACACACACAAACAACTTTACCCCCAACAACCATCTCTGGGTGCTCAGCCACAGAACACCTTATGGAAAGACACAGACCTTTCTTAACTCATGCATACAGCTAAGTTGTACAGCCCCATTACAGCAAATTTTATTTTGCCTGAAATAGGAACAGGGTCACAAAAGTCAAACTTATTTTTATAAGCAACGCACTGGCATGGTTTATTTTTTCATGTCTCTGAATCCAAATAAACCTTCCTCAAAACCACTCATTTATCTGGCTGATTTTTAATTTGTGATTTTTTTGTTTTGTTTTGTTAAAATATATTATATTAAGCCACTCATTTACAGTGAACAGTTTTGTAACCACCTCATCCTGAATAATACAATCCTTAGCACTGACAGAAATATTCTTTGGTGCCAGACAAGTACTACATACATAAACCAATCCAGACTGAAAGAAACCTGACACATACTATACACAGTCAGTACAGGCCTCCAAGTTCTCAATTAGGAAGTAAAAACAGGTTCTTTATATATGCATAAACTGAACTATTACTCCCATGACTAGACCAAGAATAGAGAACTTCTGGCTATTCAAACACTAATTCGAAAGGAAATGGTATGAGAAGCAGGACCAAGTTTTTCCATTGATTGTTTCATAGGATAACTAGCAGCCAAGGTATGAAACACTGCCTCCACAAGTACATGGTGTCAAATGGGATCCACTCAAGAGTACTGAGTGATCTGACAGAAGTGCTCACCAAGCCACTCCATCATGTACCAGTAGTCCTGGCTAACCAGGAAGGTCCCAGTTGAGCGGAGGTTAGCAAATGGGATGCCCAGCTACAAGAAGGGCCAGAAGAAGAATCTGGGGAACTAGAGGCCTGTCAGCCTGACCTCGGTGCAGGGAAGGTTATGCAGCAGATCATCTTGGGTGCCATCACGCAGCATGCATAGGACAACCAGGTGATCAGGCCCAGTCAGCATGGGCTTATGAAAGGCAGGTCCTGCCTGACTATCCTGAACTCCTCCTATGACAAGGTGACCTGCCTAGTGGATGAGGGAAAGAAAGTCTGTGGATGTTGTTCACCTAGACTCTAGTAAAGCCTTTGACCCAGTCTCCCACAGCATTCTCCTGGAGAAACCGACCACTTATGACTTGGACGAGCATACTCTTTGCTGGGTAAAAAAACGGCTGGATGGCTGGGCCTAAACAGTGGTGGGGAATGCAGTTAAATCCAGTTGGCAGATAGTCATGAGTGGTGTTTGCCAGGGCTCAGTACTGGGGCCAGTTCTGTTCAACATCTTTATCAATGATATGGATGAGGAGATCGAGGGCTCCCTCAGTGAGTTTGCAGACGACATCATGTTGGGTGGGAGTGTTGATCTGCTCAAGGGCAGAGGGATCTGGACAGGCTGGATTGATGGGCTGAGGCCAATGCCATGAGGGTCTACAAGGCCAAGTGCAGGGTCCTGCACTTGGGTCACAACAACCCCATGCAGCGCTACAGGCTTGGGGAGGAGTGGCTGGAAAGCTGCCCGGCGGGAAAGGACCTGGGGGTGCTGGTCGACATGAGCCGGCTGGACATGAGCCAGCAGTGTGCCCAGGTGGCCAAGAAGGCCAACAGCATCCTGACCTGTATCAGACATAGTGTGACCAGCAGGAGCAGGGAGGTGATCGTGCCCCTGTACTTGGACTGGTGAGGCTGCACCTCGAATGCTGTGTGCAGCTTTGGGCCCCTCACTGCAAGAAGGATGTTGAGGTGCTGGAGCGTGTCCAGAGAAGGGCAACGAAGCTGGTGAAGGGCCTGGAGAACAGGTCTTGTGAGGAGCGGCTGAGGGAACTGGGGCTGTTTAGCCTGGAGAAGAGGAGGCTGAGGGGAGACCTTATCGCTCTCTACAACTACCTGAAAGGAGGTTGCAGTGAGGTGGGGGTTGGTCTCTTCTCCCAAGTAACAAGTGACAGGACAAGAGGAAATGGCCTCAAGTTGTGCCAGGGTAGGTTTAGAGTGGGTATGAGGAAGAATTTCTTCACTGAAAGGGTTGTCAGTCATTGGGACAGGCTGCCCAGGGAAGTGGCTGAGTGACCATGCCTGGAGGCATGTAGATGTGGTGCTCAGAGACAAGGTTTAGTGATGGACTTGGCAGTGTTAGGTTCACATTTGGACTCAATCTTAAAGGTCCTTTCCAACCTGAACAATTATATGACTCTATGATTAAGTTAGTGTACTAACCTTAATTTATTCTTTTTATTGTTGCTAAAGACATAGATGTACCTGAGTTATTAATATATATGAACAGGTACTGCAGAAAGAAAAGAAGAAACTACTAAGAAGCACTGGAGGAAGAGTAGTACTTGACACAACTTTTAAAAATCCATCAAAACATAATTCCTTTCCTTCATTTAGAGATCCAAGACCATGACTTAACAGCTGTTTACTGAAAGACAAAAAGTAGCTTACAGTCCATCTGAAAACTACTAGTGCCAGATCTACAATAGGTATGAACAAAAGTACCTTCTCTTGCCCAGTATGATTATCATCTTCATGTTCCTCTTCCACTCTATGTTGTTTCAAGGCTTTCAAAAATTCACTCTTCTTATCAGTCCGCATTCTTGTCAATTTTGTTAAACGAGGCTGACCAACTTTGTCAACAGGGGATGAAGAATTCGACCGATTATACTAACGTAGGGAGTTAGAAAAAGAAATATAAGTTTATTCATTCAGAAAACTTTGAATGAAAGACAAAAAGACTCTCTGGCACCTGTAGTTTCAGGTTTCACATATATCCATGGTCAACAGCAGAGGGAAGATGTTTGTATTTCAGTATATATAGTTCTTACATGTAAATCCAGAGATGCAGATTTATGGAGCACTGCTAATAAACCGTGGACCTTCTGAAGTCTATCATACCATTAGCAGTTTTGAAGTTTAAACCTATCAGGTTATACTTCATAATGCATCATTTTACTCCAAATCAAACCTACAAAGCAAATCGTGCAGCACTTAAAGGCCAGTGACGAGCCTTCTATATTTCTCACACATTAACTTCCAAAAACACTTATTTAACACAATTCTGCATAAAATGGACTGATCCCCTCATCTAACCAAATTAAACATTTCACAGATTTGATAGAAACTACAGACATTGCTTTACCTCTTTCACTGAATTCTGTGATACAGTAAATGCCTTGGCAGTTGATTTGAAAGGACTGAAATTGCCAACACCACAGGCAGATTCATGAGGAAATGGATTTCCAAGTTTATTTTCTTTTGCTTGGCTTTTCCACTGTGTAGACTAAACAGAAATTTAAAGAGTCATTAACTACAATAGGATTATTTTCAGGAATCTTCAGAAAAATGATTCAGCAAAAGCAAATCGTAACTACAACATAATTTAGTGCAAACAACTGTTTTCTTATGGAAAAGAGACCATTTATGAGCAATTCATCCACTTACAAATACTGTTTACACTTTTTATATAAAGACTAAAATTTCAAACCAATTAAGACCCTCATATTTGAGGTACTAAGAATCAAAATATGAGTCTTCAACAGCCAAAAGTATTGTTTTTAATGTAGAATGTTAGAGACTTAAGAACTACTCCATCCTATGCTCTCAGGAGCACAGAAAAATGCCTGAAACAAAAATCAAGAGATGAACACAGAAAGCTGCATTTGGAAAGGAACTAGAATGACACTAACAGGTTGCAACATCATGTCTATCAATAATCGGGATAAATTCTGAAGGTATTTTTATGCCAACTACATCTCTCCACTAGGTATCTATTTTTATGTTAAAATCATATATACAAAAGGCATTACTGTTCTTTAAGTTAAAAACATCCTTTTCGCTCTCCTTGGACAGCTCCTGCAGTCCTCAAAAAAGGTAAATGAGAAACAAAGGGAGACCTAATTACAGCGTAGTTTAAAAAGAAAAATTAGAAAAGTTGTTTCCATTCAATTCAGGGGTGTATTGTGCTTCACAAGAGGTGAAAGCATAATACTCTAGGAACACTACTCCCAAGGGTGAAATAAGCACATTCAGAATTACAGTTTGGGTTTTTTTAGCACGTTGTTCATGCCACCAGTATCCAAGACTCACCTTCGCAGGTGGAGTGACAGGTTTAGGGACCAATCCTTTATAAACACTTGGGCCACTTCCAACCCTTACTGGCTGTGAATGAAGACTTCCAACTACTGGGAATCCAGATATCTGCAGTTCTTTTGTATTGCCCTTTTTAATGACCAGCATTCTTTGAGATCTAGATTTAGGATTCAAAGGGTACTCTGGAAAAAAAAAAAAAAGAAATGCATATACACATACATGTGCATGTGTATACAATCTTATGTTTCTACTTCATAAGGTACTGGATAGCCATATGGTCCAGAGAAAACAGGCATAAATCAGGAACTCAGTCCGGTATTAGTTCTGCAAATTACACAACATACAAACCTAGATAAACGTAGGTCCTGTTCCATTTTCTACAACCGCTACTTGTAAAGTATTTCACATGGCAATGAAGGAATTTTACTTTTGGAAAGTAAAGATATTCTTCATAGAAGCCAGCTACAACTGTTCTTGTTTGCAGATCTAAAATCCAAATACTGCTAGTTGTTGATCTTCAAAAGAGATTATGGTTTTCATATCAAAATTATCTACGAGATACGATACATGATGATATACGATCTACGAGATATGATATGATCTGATCTGATCTACGAGATATGATATGATCTGATCTACGAGATATGATATGATCTACAATCCTTCAGATCAAACTGAGCCACATCATCCAACAGCCACACTCAGAGTGTTGCAAAGGTTGTAAAACACTCAAATTGCTATGTAATTTTTCCCAACTTGGTTAGGAAAGAATTTAATTACTGTTGCTCTTTTATTTAAAGCAAATTATAATTCCAGACTTTCACATGAAAGCTGCTAAACACACAAAACTGGAAAGCAATCCAATTGTTCAGGCTGCTGCAAAAGTTCTTAGCAGTTAGATATTCATATTGAGGGGTTGGCCTACATCTAGTGTAACCTAAATGTGCAAAACATACTGGGGAAGTATGAGAAAAAGAACCAGCAAATTAAAGTACTATTTAAAATGAACAGTAAGTTTCAGATCTCAGTATTAGCAACAGATTAAGCAGCATGTTTTCCATTTAAAGCTATTTCTTCATAAAGAGAAAGGTTCTTAAATTGACTAAGTTTATTACTTTAAAACCTGTGCAGTCTAAAGCTGCCACCTTTTGTAAGGGCGAACAATTACCTGCATAAAGCCCATAGAATTGTAAAGTGGTAGCCAAATTTAATCAGGTAGAGATGAGAAAATAATCCCAGACTACAGTTCAGTTCAAGGCCCACTCTCAGGATCAGATTTGTTAGAAGTAATTTGTAAACACAATGAACAGCTTAAGACATTCACTTCCAGGGAGAAACCTTAATCATCTGCAAGCTTATGTTCTCTTCCCAGCCCTCCTAGGTTTCTCTCCAAATTCTTCCAACAGCCCCAATCAGTCAGAAGCATTCTTCTACCAAGTCTTCAGCTAGCAATCACATCGCTAGTTTGTGTGGTGACACACCTTCATTGTATCTCCTCTTGAAAATAAAGGTGAAGATAAATTCTTCACATCTTTACCAAGAAGATGTATACTTGTTCTGGGAAACTATTCTACTTGTGGCTGCATCTACAGACCAACGGATTAATGTTCAAATAGAAGTGTTACACCTCTAACAAAAAGAGATTTACATTGTAACAATATTGAAGTTCCCTCAATTTCAATATATACCTTTATAATTTAAATCTATACCTTTGTAACTCTAAAAAAAAAATCCTATGTTTGCAATAAAACAACTTCAGATCTCTGCTACATTTTTACATTTAGAAACACCAAAAATACTCACCCCACACACCTGCAGCTGAAGATTTACTCCGGTTTGGTTCCCTCTCATATTCAGGGTTCAAAGACGGCTGAAAAAGTTTTATCATTATTTAAAAAATAAGTCTTGAATTCTGGAACCAATGAAATAAAGAATCACAGTAATATTCACAGTATGACCTCTGCTGTCAAAGATTTTTAAATGGAAACAGACCAGACACTTCCCCCTGCAACCCAAAATGTCAATGCTCTCTTGCTGTGCTTCAAAAAAACACCTGAAGCAGCAATCTATACCATTACATGAACTGTCCAGACAAAGCAAAAAACAGCAATGTACAGTTCTTCAAATAGGAAGCAATCCTACATTTCCAGGTTGAAGCATGGAATCTTAAAGGGCCACTGGCAGAAAGATCACTTTGTTAGTACTTCACATTTCCAATAACTACATAGATTTTAATACATATACATTCCACAGTAAACTGGAATCCAATTGTAGTTTCACTTAACACTTAAGTATCAATAATAACCAGGTAATGATAAAAACTGCATATAAAAGGAGAAACAAGTTGGTGGACAAACACCTTCTTACCTATGGGCTGTGACTAACACCCTTACCTAAGGGTGATCCCTCATATGATGATGTGAAACTGGTGAAGTCTCGTGAAGTACCTTGTAATGGACAAAATGGCACTTACAGAAACAATGAAACCTTGTTCATTATGATTACAATTAACTTACAAAATCCTCAGCCTCAAACTGCTTGGGTACTTCTTTGTCCTCCTTTTTCCTAGTTTCATTATCAGGTACATTGTTTTCATGCATTCCTTGGCCTCTTCCACAGTGGAAAGTGCTGGTACGAGCGCGGGAACCTCCACCATGGTATCCCCCACGATGGTTTGTATTTTCTGTACCACTTCTGCCTTGTGAACGCCAACCATTCTTCTCTTTTCTCCCCAAATGCCCTTAGATTTTTAAATTTTAAAGAAATGTAATTACAAACGATTTTAAAAGAACAAAATTGTTAGAGAAGACAGCTGCTCTATACTCTGGGACGCAATAGCATAGTAAACTTAAGTTTTCATTCACATAAGCAGCAGGAAAGAATCTTGCAAAGAGTGCCAGAGAAAGAGGATAGTAGGCCAACATTAAGACAAGTCAATCTCCTTTACTGGCTGCTCGTTTACATGTTGTTGGCTAGAATATTAACTCTACACTCTTATTCTTCTTAAGAGAGAAATACACCTGGTATCACACTACTTTAACCAACCCTTAGTCATCACATCCTCTCCCAGAAGATCTGTCTTTCCATTATCTCTATTTTACCACAGAATAAGAATTTAGCATAGCAGAGCTATTATCATCAGATTTTCTTTTCTAGCTAGTGCTACTAAGCAATGATGTAAACTTATTCAAAGTGTTCCATGAAAGCTAAATTATACCTCCATTAGACCAACCAATGTTAGGATCAAATCCATCTGAAGAGTTGTGTCTTCTGCGATTTGCTTCATGACGATTCTCTGTCCACGGAGAGTTTTCAGAATGTTTTTCAAAGTTCAGTGACGACTGTAAAGAAGCATAAGTGGTAGACCTGAGATATCTGATTAATAACAAAACTGAATTATCAGAACTGTAACATGCACATTACTCACAGTACATACAATTTGTTTTTAAAACGACTTTGAATGACAGACAATATGGAGGTCCTCAAGTATTCGTACATTCAGAGCTATGTCACCATCTCCCATGCTAGCAAAGTGGAAGCTCTGTGTTCTGCTCCAGGACACTGAAACAGTACTGAGGACCATGCTGGTGACACAACATAAAAAACCCAAGTGTCTATTTTGTTGTGGCAGCAGAACAGAGAACAACTGACATGTGTTGCAGCAGAGGAAAAATAAAAAAAGGTAATAAAAGGAGAAGAGATCACAGTTTGGTAGGCAGAAAAGAAGTCTGGGATCTTAATTTGGGTGGTCAGAGACTACATGCATGCATTCCATAGAAAGCAAGGAGCCATTTTCACCAGAGGCGGTGGTACCCAAAAAAGGCCCAATTTATTCATCTTGTCAATGTAACTTACTAAGGCAAATGCAACTTGTTATGAAATACAAACAAAACCTAGAGTCAAAAGCGTACAGATTCACAAACATACTTCAAATTATCAGCTTGTAAGTCGGCATTGTAGAAATTTTAAGTAAATAAACCTTTAACATATCAGTAGGAAGTTCTTTATAAACTAAACCTTATAGTGAGAACAGCACTCAGAAATCAAAATTACATCCTGACTAGAACTCATACCTAAGGAGATTAAACCAAAAAAAGACCATGTCTTACAGCAGCTGTCTTCCCTACTACTTCTATCTGGCTTTACTATTTTTACACCAAAACATTTCTTTCACTGTTACACCATAAAAATTCAAGAATAAGTTTTTGTTCTGCAAAAGTGGTGCTTGGCCTTACTGTTGTTCACACCACACATCTCCCAGTGAGGAACAGCAAAGTGCTGTGTCTCCCAGCACCTCCCTGCCCCTCAGCCAGCCTTTCATGCAGATGAAGCAAAGCCCCTTTCCCTCCCATCAGACTTATTGTGCGCATATATGTCCATTGTATTGCACGTGTACAAAAGGTCAAACACATCCCAGGGCTGTGAGAGCTACAAATGCATAATGCACAGCTGCGTGGAAATGTACTGTGTCAGCAGACTAAGCTTAATGATTCCAGCGCGCATCAACTTTACTGCACCCGAAGTATCAACCTCGTTGCCTGAAGCTCACTCCCTCTCCAGACTAACATTCAGGAAAAAAAGTAATGGTGTATGTCTGAAAATGAACGGCTCAAGTTTATTTCAATAACTATTCACTAACGTCTAATCAAGCTATATTAATATTTAAAGTACTCCACTGATCAAAGGGAGCAGGGGAAAAAAAAAAGGAAAACACAGTAATAGGTTTAACTACTTTGGAAAACACGTTGAAGAAAACTATTTCCTTCTTTGCACCTCCCCCACCCCTGCAAGAGACCACTGCATGGAAAAAAAAAAAAAGGACACCCAAGTTCTACTGAAAATGGCCCAGCAGAGTTCAAGCTGCGGTTCAAAACTAACTGCTTAAAATTCAAACTCAAGTAAGCATCAGGTATGTTTGAAAGACAAACCATGTGTTTCCAAACCATACAGAAGTCAAATGGAAAGGGTTTGCCCTCTCAATTTGAGACTTGGGAAATGAATTACTTCCTTGACAAAGCTGGAGAAGAAAAAAAACCCAGAAAACCATAAGAAATTATCAATAGATTTAAGTAGTTCAAAAATTATCATAATGAATATCAATATTTAAGAAATTAATCCTTATAAACAAATTTTGAATAAGCTGCCAAAAATCTCATAAAGTTACAGATCTGTTGACCATAGATGAAATTTTAGAAAATAGCTTCATGTGTTCATTTACATACAACACCTTCTAACATTGCTTTTGGAGTTTAGCTTTCATTTTTTTTTCTATGAACTTTGAAGAACCATATTTTCACAAAGTGTAACTTACAGCATTTTATATATAGTGTTTGAGTTGTACATGATATAATGAACCTAGTCGCTAAATTCTGTGCAAAGATCATGCAGTTTGCATTTTCCCCACATGATGGAGACATCAGTCTATCAAGTCTCTTGTCGCAGAGATGACAGTAAACTTTGTAATCAACAGGAAATCTATTGGCAATTTCTGGAAGTTGAAGAATTATCTGACTAGGTTCAGCCAGCCAAGAAAGAAAGAAATACAGATTCTTTTGAAGTCAAAGAAGTCTTACCGCTTAACATGAAGTGAAAGTAAGCTCGCAAAAACTTAGTTTACCAGTCTGTCTCCTATCTCCCCATACACGTTTTACAGCCATCCTTTCTGAAAAGGATTTTGCCCATATCCCAAGGTGGCTTCGCTATTCACAACACCTTCCCATTTCCGTGTGCCCAACCGCAACACTGCACTGACACAAATACAGTAGTTCCAGACCCTAACGAAAGCTACTGAGCAATGGATACCCAGCTATTCAGGTGAACTTTGCTATGTAAGTGACAGGAAGATGACAAAAGCTTATCCTTAAGAGGAAATCATCAGCAACAGGTGAGATGGATTTCAGTCAAGATGTAATCTGTATCAATCACATTATGAAAGCTGATTCACAAACCCAGTTTCCCGGCATAAGCTTTTTATAATGCTAGCCTTCACCTAGGTAAGGAAAAGACTTGGCTACCCAGGATCAAGGCGGGAAAACCAAGCTCCTAAAGATGCAATTCCCAGAACTGCCTCTTGACAGAAATAAAAACTGAACAGGCAGAGTTCAGTTTATCCTTCTCAAGTCTACCTGTTGTTGATACCATAGCCTCACCCCAGCTCCACTGCATGAAACATGTGACACCTTGCTTTCCTCACCCCATCCTTACTCTTCCATCACCACACCTTTTATCTGCTCTTCTCTTCAGCTGCTTTGTTCATATATGGGAAGCAGAAATAGAAGTCTATTGTAGGAAATGGAGGGGATGGAGGCCACAACATTTGAGACCTGTCTTGTAGAGGAATGACAGGACAAGCCTTATTCTGTAAACTAAGAATTACTACACATCGAACCAAAACTGTTTTGCAAGTTTTTAATATCCAAATGTGCTGGACATCACAGAACGCTGACCACTGAGGGACCATTGATGTAATGCAAGGAAGTAAGTTGCATTTCAAACAATGAAGCACAAAGACTACAATGGAGAAAGCATACAACCACAGAGCTTTTGGAAGAGATGAGAGAAATTCTGTTTAAACTCCTTGAGGCAAAGAATGTTGGAAGAGAACACGTTCCACAACATACGCTTGCAGTGAAAAATCCCACAATTCAGGAATGAGGTGACAAATACAACCCATACCTCAGAAACATCTGAGTGGTACTAGAGTAGTTCTGGAACCTAAGTTTATCCTGCTGTACTGACACTTTGGGCATGCAGGTAAAGCTCTTCCAGCAGATTCTTGAAATATGCAGTGAAGATTGTTCTGTAACTGTGACACCGTATTAAACTAAGCTCCGATTACTTTTTCAATTGAAAATGTATTAAACTGGAAAAAGCAGATCAAAAGAGTTGAATATATCAGAAATCAAGTACAATGAAAACAAATGGATCGCGGGAACCATCCTGGACAGATAGGCGTGATGTTCCCAGAACAGCAACTGACAGTTGTTTGTAAGACTATACTAAACAAAAAAGCTACCTAGGTCAGTGTAGAAGATAAACAGAGCAACATGAATAAGGACATTCAACAATCTGACTTAAAAAATGCATGTGTGTATGTGTGTGTAGACATATATAAGCAAAACAATGGGAACACAACTAATACTGACTGCTAACTGTGCCTTTAACAATGCACGAGCTTATTTTCATAAGTTTATAAAGGCTAAACATTTTCCATGATCATGAAAGACAGCAAGAATCTTAAATAAACACATTGAAAGTAAGGCAATGCCACTCTCATAGCTGCAGAAATGGATATTGCATGCAAAAGATTATAATGAAGACGACACATCTACAAATAGGGAAATACATGACAGGAGTTTGAATACCCGGTGCTGTCTCTGCTTCTGCATTCACACAAATTAAGAAAGCGTAGAAGGATAGGCCAGAAAAAAAACCAAACACCTACGAGATAGACATGCTTATGACTTCCTAGAATATTTACAAATCCTAACAATTCAGAGACTGCTATTTCCTGTTTCCAAGCTAACTGTGCCATTGTCTAAATTAACAGTCTAGATGAAACAGCCGGAGGAAGATACACAGCTATTCAAAAATGCCACACTCCACCAGTAGTAACAAGCATCCCACCAGCAACTGAAAAGTCATTTCAAAAAGTCTATTTCACACGCTTTTTTTTTTTTTTTTTTTTTTTTTAATCACTTGGATGATAGACTAACACCTTTGTGAAATTTATAGGATACAGAGCAAAAACAGAAGCAAGAACATCAAGCACATGCCTCTATCTTGGTAATTCTAGCACAAAATACTATAACTAATTTTAAACTCCTGATGAAGACAACCTCAATCCATCAACATCTCTGATAACGTGGCTAGGCACAATGCTTCTTTCCAGAAACACTCAGCTGCTCAAGCAAAAAACTCTACTGGAGGTATAAGCTTGACGACGACAGTACAACTACTTAAATCACCACAAGACTTGCTAGATATGTTATCATCCTATTCACAAAGAGATTTGCATTTTTACTATGATTGAGGTTATGACATTTAGACTTCTCTAATAATGAGAGTTCCTGTCGAAAAGAACAATGAAGAACATACCTTTGTTGATGATGGTGGAGTAGGAAAATTAAGCCAGGCTGGAGCAAAGTCATGCTGCGCCATTTAGGTCCAGTCTCTCCGAATCAATGAAACAAGGCTTCAGCACCTCATGGCAAGTCCCTGTAATTGGAAAAACAGGAAATGAGTACTCTTCAGATACTTATGTTACAAGAGGATTACACTTGTGGTGTTTTGATAATTATTTCCCTTCTGTTTTCTGGTATTAATTTCTCACACAGATCTGGTTTAGAATCTATCCTCATCTTGTTTATAGCATCACATTTGTGCTTTTATTATCAAAGTGTCACACTAATCAAATACAACACAGGTATCACGAAAATACAACTGTAACACTCCTTCCTCTTATACAACTGTATACTGTACACTTATACAACTGTAACATATTTCCTCTTATAAATGGGATGAAGCATCTTGTGTAAGGTCTGATCCAGAAAGCTGTGGCAAAATTAGCTTTTTGAAGTACTTTCTGGCACCATCTAGAATGTATTACGGGAGCTATTTCACTAGCTTCCTTGAAGAAGCTGATTTTTTTATTTAGTCTCTAAAAGTTAGTCTCAGAAGCTGTATTTTTACTTATGAAAAAACTAGATGCTCAGGCCCACCACAAACCCCATATTATCTCTAGATGCAATAAAACAGAGTTTACTTGTCCAGAAACAGTGTCAAAATCCAGTAAAATTCTATAGTTTGAAAATGGGTAAGAGAAAGTAATGGCCTAAGACTAAAACCCAGTAATACTTTTTCTACCCCACGCTCTCCTCACAGGTAGGAAAACATCTCTCAATAAGCAAGAGAATGCAAGATAATGTGAACTATATTACCTGAACCTGAACTATGCTCAGAAAGGAAAGAAATGGATGAAACATTGCCTGAACTGTAAAACGGTATCTGAATCATGCTGTGCAGCTAGACACTGCAAAATTGCCAATGATTCAAAAATATTTTAAGTATAATATACACACTATTAGAAATTCAGCTAGTGAAAACATAATAAACACCTACACACATTTCATAGTGACACCCAAATAAAAGTGTATTTCACATCTCTGCACAACAGAGTGCAGATCTGTTAGTCAGTGAGCATAGACATAGTTCGCTTTAATCTAAGGCTGCTGTAACACAAGTAAGTATTACTAACAGCCATGGAATCTGAACTTGATAACTAATAATTATTATTGTATTCTGGCCTGAACCAGGCTACTGCAGATTCCCAGTGACAGACGAGAATGTTCCAGCTTCTAAAAGAAAGGCTAACATATTAAACTGCACTTAGTTGAGCTTTGAGTTCTTTTTTTATGCTGTGAGCTCATGCTTCAGTTTAAGTACCTCCTATACCAGAGTTAAACTGTAAGGTAACACGCAAAAAATCCACTATCATTAAACACAGACAAGTTTAGAGGTACGCCTAGCCCAAATAACTTGTTATAAGTCACTCTGTTGAAGTCATCCAACACTGTTTTCTAAGTTAACCTCAACAAAAATTCCAGAGAATTTTTCTAAAGAATCCAACTACATGAGTCTAATAAAAAACAAATCAAGGAAGTTCTAAAGTCACAGAACCATCACAAAAACAGCTTCCCTTTCTAATAGGAACCACATTCACTTTTACTGATTAATCATGTTCAGCAACAACCAGAAAACAGTATGGTTACAGATGAACCAATACAAGAGACACTAAATTAAGAAACAGCAAATTAAATGTGAGCAGACTGCAGCAAGATTTTTTTTTTCCCTTCCATCAGATACAGTTCTCATCTCCAAGCAGAAGAATCATGAAATCTTTAGAAAGGATCAAGACAGGTATCAATACTGGAAGATCAGCACAACAACAACAACAACAATCTTCAGATCAAGGCACTTAAAGAGTCTGAAAAACAAAGGGAGAGATTTGGTTTATATCAAATAAGAACTAACAAAAGACCCAAGAAGTATTGCCAAGTTATTGGTGAACTGACTATTAGGTATGGGACAAAGGCACCAACAATATGATTGCATAATAAATTCATCTAACTATTTTTAGAAAACTAGTCAAGCTTCCTAACAGTATTATTTATCCAACTGCCATGAAAAGAATTTATTCTTAACTCACTAACAGCCCTACCTTTTACTTTCTGCACATAAATCAAGGGCTCAGCAAGACCTGGTGATCACCAAGTATCAGAGGACTGAAAAGGTGTTTTTAACACAGCTTTGTCCACAGCGCACTGATACTGGGTGTCTATTTCTTCCCACAAAAATTATTCTAGAAGCAGATTCAAGTCTTCCTTATGTTCTCAGTTCTTCAACTAAAAGCTCTAAAAAGGTTTTTGATAGTGCTGCTCTGTCAGATGAGTCAATCCCTCTCCTACAAAGCAGTATAGTGAACTGGTAAAGACAGAGGCCTGAGACAAACCAACAACACTCAGAGTGCGGAGTCAGCAGCAACATATCTGTAAATTTGAATAAGCCCAGAAAAGAAAAACTGTTTTAGGCTTACTCTTCCAGCTAGTTTTGATGAAGGAACAGGAGCAACAGAATCACAAATGTTTAGAACACTACTTAACCAATTTCACAGGTTTACAGCTAAAGACTACCAAGAAAAGCAACTATTGAAGATAGTGACTTCCACACCACCAAAGTCAAGAAAACACCTTCTCTCATCTGATTGTACGTATTATTGGTTTGGCAACTACACATGGGAAAATAGAGTATTTTCATTATTAACCTTACTAACTTCTAATAGGCACAAACTCCCTAGCCATAATTAAACTGGTGAAACAAACATCAGATCAGGAAAGGACAAATATTAACATCTTTTTTTAAAACTGTATTTTAGAGTACATAGCCTACCCAGCTTTAAGTTGCCAGTTCCATGTTTTACAAGGCTGCATAAATACTCTTACAGATGCTAGCTTTCTGACGTTGCCAATAAATTTGTCCTAGAATGTATTTTACAATAAAGACATTATAATTACAAGCATAAGCTCTGTTTTGATGATCTGGCAAATATTCAGTAGCTTTAGGACACTCTTTATTCTCAGGAAAATATTTTTGGTAAATTGAAAACAGATCACAAAAAATGAGACTGGGATGTCAAAAGGACCACCCTGCTGCCACAGGCAGGATTTACTATGCTTAAACCTTCCATGAACAGCTTGGTCACCAAACACCAGTTTGTTCCTTGCTCGCTTTCCAACTTAAGTTACACCAACATTATTATTCTAGACTATTATATTCTAGACTATTATATACTATTCTAGACTAACATATTATTCTGCAACATGTCCCATCACTAGAAAGGTTCCTCCTACCAGATCTGCCCTAAGTCTTTTTACCTGCTATTCGGGTCCTTCACCTAACTTACCCCAGCAGTCAGAGACGTTTCTGCATTCTGCTCCCAAAGCACTTGCTGCCTCCACTCAGACTCATAGTATCTACAAAACTAAGAAGTATACACTTCATTTCACGATTGAAGTTATTAATAAAAATACTGAGGAAACTTCTTCAGAAATTTACTTGATACATCCTTCCAGCCCGAGATCAAACGAGCTGCCGTTACAAAGACTGAGAAGCCACTACGGCAAATACTAACACTGATCAGCAATTTACTTTAGAACACTTCTGCCCTTCAGAAACATAGGACTTGAATAGCGTGAAAGTCAGTAGTACACATTTACAAGCAACTCCTTTAATTGTACTGACAGACAAGAAGAACCCACTTGTCTGCTAGCAAGCTGTCTCTTACATACACATCACACAACAATCAGCTGTTGTTCACTAATACTGATAAAACAGCTGTTGTACTCCCAGCATTAATACAGCTATCAGAAATATGCTTATTGAACTAAACACCACAGATCCAAACACGACCCCACTGCTTTCAGAAACTCTCTTAGAAACAAAAGAGTAGGCCCAAAATTTATCACTGAATGTTTAAGTCACCACCACCTAGCAGCACAAACTGAAAATATATCTGCTATTCTTTAACCAAAGTGTCATAAAAGCTAAGTTGGCTCGAGTTGTCCATTACTGAAGCAGAGCTGCACAATTCTAGAAAGGTAAGAAAAAGATACTGAAATACTGCTATCCTCATACTATTAACACTCAAATGCATTTAGATTTCTTTAATCAGACTGGTCAAAATATTCAGTCTCATCTCAGCAATAGCCTGTGGTGTCTGACTCAAGCACTGAGTAGTGACTTTGGAAAAGTCTTCCATAGCCCATAAATTTAGATAAAATTTACATTTTGCTGTGTTGTGAATAGAATAGTTTACAGAAAATAAAAACCCATGTTCTTATATTTTACTTCTTGTGGGGCATCTGAGAGAAGTCTGTAAAGCATTTTATTTCAGATAACATGGAATAATTATCCAATGTTCAATCATATAAAGGTTAATTCAAGAGTTCTGTGAAGTATGTTCTTCAATAATAAGGCAGTGAATGCTAAAGAATAATGAACAGCTAGTTCCAAATGATGTACAGTGAGGAGATTTGTCATAAATATAACTCAGTCATCCACTTTGAGCCACATCAGCAGCTGAAATAAGAACAGTGCACCAAGTATGCTTAACCAACATGCAAAAAAGATTGGGCTGGGATTATTTTATGCTTGAGTCAATAATGTCCTTTTCTGTTAAAGCAGCTGGAAACACTACTTCTTAAACAAACTTATGCTATCAGAAGAGCATTTGGTAAAATTTAATACACTGCCTCTGTTTTAGAAAAAGTAGTAACATGCTGAGAAAAGGCAAGCAGAAAGCCACTGCATGAATCAGGAGTCAAGACTTCTGTAAAAAGGCTAAGATGACATCTACAGTCAACTGCCAAAACTCGGCAAAAACAACAAAAAATGGAACTAAAACAACTATCATTAGTTCAGCTTGTACTTACCAAATGAAGAAATCAAATATTAAACAGTATAGTCAATTTTCCCTGCATCATTACATTTTTCTTTTTCAAACCACCACAGAAAAATATACAAGTAAAAGCACACTTAAAATAACAGCACAGAAATTTAAAATTTTACTTGGTGCAATAATGAACTATTTCAGTGATCAGAGACAAGACAGGTCTACAAAAGCTATTAAGGTCCACAAAATGAGGACTTTAGATATATTTAAACGCTGGTTACAAACATCTGATGGAGTAAACTCCATCAAGAAAAGAGACATCTTAATCCAAAACACCGTAAGAATCACAGGAAGATTTAAGCTGGACACACATAGTAGATTTAGGCTGGACACACAGTCCTGAAGATCAGAAGAACAAGGTTTTGGAACAACTGTAAGACTTAAAACAAATACTTGAACCTTTCAAGTCCCACTATGTTTTTAAGCTGGACACTAATAACTGTAACTAAAGAGTTTAATGTGTAGCACAATGCATGTAAGCAAGCATAACATTGTAATAATTAATCCACTTTTTCCCATCTTAGGTGGTAACCTATGAGAATACTGTTTCCCCAGCAAGTTCCACCCCCCCCCCCGCCTCACCCCCCACTTGAAACCAATATAGTGTTTAGAAAATAAACTTTCTAAGCAGGAAGATCACCCACTACAACAAAAGTGCAAATCAAATTCTTTTTTTCCCCTACAATAACAGAGACAGAATTCAATGTGGTACAAAAGCAGAAAACACCTTGTATCCACAAATTTTCAGATTAACATGCTTTCAGATTACTTAGCAAACTGCTTCTTTGAGCTTCATTCTTACATTGTAATTTTCACCTTATCCGCAACCTTTAATTCACTGTTACTGGGACAAATTTGGAACAGGCAAAATGATTAACACTTAAGTTTTGTTTGCAAAGCTTGTTTGTAAGCTAAAAACCTCCATGCAGTTAGCATATAAAATAGGGGCATGAAATACATAGATCAAGGAGATCTAACTGAACAAACTATCCAGAACAGTGTTACAGAATACATTTCTGGTTTAACAAAAACAATTTCTCATCACTTTTTAATAAAGTGTGTGTAATTTCTTGCAGTAAAAATATTTTTTTTTAAATCTCTTCTTTTCACTCTCCTATGTTCACCAGACCAAAAAAAAAAAAAAAAGCCTGCTCATTCTTACACCATTTGTGCTAAATTAGGGATTCCTGCCACCACAACTATGTCAGTTACGGATTTCACTCTCCTTCACTCACCGATTCCACCAAATAGGCAGACTGGCAATACGTGGCAGTAGTTCTAACCACTAATGAAGCGTGAGAGCATTACAGGCTAAGCATACTGCAGAACCCTAACAAGCATCTGTTAGTCCAGCTCATATCTCCGTGTAGCACATCAAAAATAGGGATACAGTGCAGACTCATTACAGACAGTGTAACTATAGGGTCACTACAGACAGAATTGAGTGCATTTATTAACTCAGCTGCAGTGCTGAACCAGAAAGCAGTTGTGCTGACAAAAGTAATGGAGCAAAAGGATGAAGCAAAAAGACAGACCTAGACTTTATATTTTCATGCTAGGCATCTAGAAAAAAAAAAGTCTCCAGTTCGAACACTGGAACACTTACAATCTAACCCACCTTCCTTCATATATTAGAAATTCCTATCATGTCTCCTGCACTGCTCCTGCTAACACAGAGGAACAATAGTAGTTTCTTTACAAATCTCTTCAACCTGGCCTTAAACATATCATGAAAACAAAGGCTACTGAGTCTGGAATAAAATGATAACACAAGAAATAATTTCAGTGATCACTCCTGCTCCCTTATAAAGAAGATCCTTTATCCAGAATTTCTTCTAGCTTCACATTCATCACATCTTTCCAGCTTTGGAAACCCTCCCTCTTCCTCTCCCCCTCTCTCGCCCCTCCCCCTCCGCCCCTCTCCCTCCCCAACACTTAAAATAGCCATACAGGATCTCTGAAAGTGGATAATACTCTTCAGGAGTTGGAAATTGACTACCATGAGAATTCATCTCAAGGGAATCTCTGCACTGGCTGCATAAGTGGACATGACAGCCCACAGATGGGGCAGTCGGAAGAAATGATCTCTGCAAGGGCAGAGAGCGGTGTAAGCAGACGTAATCAAAGCATACTGAATTTTAGTTCCATGTTCTGTTTTCTATAAAGTCCAATAAGAAAAAATAAGCCTGATTATTAAAGTACAGAATCCTGAAAGGACTACAGCATGTAACATAAAATGCGTCCACATTTAACTGCTGTGACTTTTCGAAAATATTTTCATTACTTGGTTTAAGTAGCTCTTAACTAGAGGAAATGCATTTAGTATCACATCTTTAACGTACTTACCTACAAACACTACAACAATTTCATGACTCATAAGAATCAAGTGTAAAAACATGTAATCCTACCTTTTATTTTCGCAGGTCAACACCCACTGCAGATTATAGGAGTAATGTCTCAACTACACAACTCTTCAATTTACCACAGAGAGGGTTATGAACTGTAAGCATCACCTTGTAATGAAGCACTGCTACCTTCTAACAGCCTTCCAAGGGCACACTGTCTACTCTTGTCCCAACAGTCTGTAGTCCCATCAATCGCATTAATGAAGACAAAGTTTTCCTCATCATTTTCACCTTCACAGAATTTTACATGAGAAAAATATGAGTTTGATGGCTCACTAATTTTAAATCTGGAAAGTATCTTCTGAAAAAACTAAAATATAACATCCAGAGAGTGTTCTGAAAGACTGAGGACCAACTCGTACTTCCTTAGAAAATCAAACAGGATCCGTCTCTCCCACAGGAAAGATGCTCCAGTCCCTTAATCATCTTTGTGGTCCTTTGCTGAACTTGCTTTACTACATCCATATGCTTCTTGTACTGGGCAGCCTATAATGGAACACAGCACTCCACACATGGCCTCACGAGGGCTGAGAAGAAAGACGAACTCCCCTAGACCTGCTGGCAACAGACTTCCTAACGTAGCCCAGGGAGATGTTGGCCTTATTTGTTATGAGGATGCATTGCTGGCTCATGTTTTTGTCCACCAGGACCCCCAGGTCCTTCTCTGCAGAGCTGCTTACCAGCTAGTCAGCCCCCACCATGCACTGGCAGCTACTACTCCTCAGAAGCAGAACTTTGCATTTTCCTTTTCCTGAACTTCATGAGGATCCTCTGTCCAGTTCTCCGTCTTGTCCCAGTTCCTCTGAATGGCAGCACAAACAACTAGTGTATCAGCCACTCCCCCCCCATTTTGTATCATCTGCTAACACGCTGAGGGTAAACTCCGCCCAATCGCCCAGGACCTTAATGAAGATGTTAAATAGTATAGGCTCCAGTATTGAACCCTGGGGTACAATAACAGCTTCCTCCAAATGGTCTTTGTGCCACTGATCACAACCCCGACAAGCTGGGCCTGGCCATTCAGACAGTTTTTGATACTCCTCATAATTCACTCCTCTACGCATACTTTGTTAGCTTCTCTATGAGGACGTCATAGAAGACAATGTCAAAAGCCTCATGGAAGTCAACATAAACATCATCCACTGCTTTCCATTCACCTAACAAGCTAGTCAACTCTTTACAGAGGTCTATTAGCTTGGTTAAGCATGATTTTCCCTTCATAAAGGCACTCTGACTTCTCCCACTCACCTTCCTGTCCTTTGTATGTTTGGAAATGGTTTCCAGACTACTTACTGTACCACCTTCCCATGGACTGAAGTGAGGCTGATCAGCCTGTAGTTCCCTGGATCCTCCTCCTTACCCTTCCTGATGACAGGATTGATATTTGCTCTCTTTTAGTACTCCAGAGCCTATCACAATGACTGTGACAACTCTCCAAGACAGTAAGGAACGGCTTTGCAATGACATCAGCCAGCTCCCTCCGCACTCATGGAAGAATTCTGTCAAGCCCCACGGATTTACGTGTATCTTATTTAAGCGTTCCCTAACCTGATCCTTTTTCCACCAAGGGCAGAGAAAAGAGCACAGTAGAACTTTAAGATGACAAGGACATGAGATCAGAAACTGTCCCCACCCAATTTTAAAGCCATGCTGTTTAACCTGTCTAACCAGTATTTACCTGGCAGAGGAAAGACAGTCCCACCGGTACTGAAGAGATCCAACTTTGGGGAGGTCTCTTCAAGTGTACAAAGAAATATTTCCCTACCCCAGAAAGCCGCCTTCAATATTTAGGACAGGTTTCATTACTATTGACGAGACATACTTGGTAACACTATTTGTCTGAACTACCAGAATAAATGAAAACAGCTTTGCTTTTTCAGAATGCCCTAGCATAAAGAAACAGATAAAAATGGTGCCAAAGCAATAATAAGGAAAAGGCTGGTCAGTATAGCAGTAGAATAGCCACAACACCTACAATCTAAAAATTTAATTTACTAAAAGACTGTATGCTTTTGGCCATCTTATGGATTTACCATATTAATAAATACATACAATTTAAGTGGAGCTGACCAAAACTTCGTAAGGAAAACAAATTTTAAAATATTGCTAAAAATTAGGGAAAAAACCGTGACAGCGGAACCCAGAAGCTAGAGACAAGGAGAAAGTTTTACATTTTTAGCTTCTATACTTCTCACTCTCTGTGGATAGCTACATAATTTTACAGGAAACAGTTTCTGTGACACTGGGTATTACAGAAATTGTCAGAAGACAATTAAAATAAAAGGCAATATAAACTCAAACAGCTAGGAATACTTGAAGCTTGAGTAGCAAAGTTATTAACAGGGAAAAAAAAAAAAATAAGGAAGCTTCAGGCCATGAATTCCACAAAGTTAGAAGAGAAATACAAATTCAAATTTCTTGATGCTTCCTGACGACCAGTTTAGAAATTCTGTCTGTTGATTTGCATAGAGAAACCCATAAATAGAACAAATGTTACAAGCACACGGATATATGCTCATTCATAGTTTTCAGGAAAGTCTAGAATTAGCATGTACATTTATCTAAGTGGCACATACCTATGACCTTTTTACCTAATGCCTCACAGATCATTATTACCCTAAGGACAGCCCACCACAAACTACACACCGGAAATTGAACTCCACCCCTCAGCTACACATCCATTTGACAACCCACCCTCACTTTGTCACCATAATTTTTAGTATAGTATTTATTTTGGGGGTGCTAGTAGATGAAAAACCGAACATGAGCCAGCAATGTGGGCTCACAGCCCAGAAAGCCAACTGCATCCTGGACTCCTGAAAAGCAGTGTGACCAGCAGGTCAAGGGACAGGATTCTCCCCCTCTCCTCTGCTCTGGTGAGACCCCACCTGCAGTGCTGTGTCCAGCTCTGGGCCCCCTAGAATAAGACAGACATGGACCTGCTCAAGTGAGTGCAGAAGAGGGCCACAAAAATGATCATGGGGCTGGAGCACCTCTCCTGTGAGGACAGGCTGAGAGAGTTGGGGTTGTTCAGCCTGGAGAAGAGAAGTCTCTGGGGAGACCTTCTAGTGGCCTTCCAGTACTTAAAGGAGGCCTAGAGGGAAGGTGAGGAGGGACTCTTGATCAGCGAGTGTAGTGATAGGATGAGGGGTAATGCTTTCAAACTGAAAGTGAGGAGATTTAGACTAGGTATTAGGAAGAAATTCTTTCCTGTGAGGGTGGTGAGGCACTGGCACAGGTTGCCCAGAGAAGCTGTGGTTGCCCCCTCCCTGGCAGTGCTCAAGGCCAGGCTGGATGGGGCTTTGAGCAACCTGGTCTAGTTGGAGGTGACCCTGCCCATGGCAGGGGGGTTGGAACTGGATGGTCTTTAAGGTCCCTTCTGACCCAAACCATTCTATGATTCTACGATTTATAAATGGGGTAAAAAAAGGCTGCAAGCCACCAGAATTAAACTATACTATAGTGTTGTTATGACAGCAGAAAAAAATTAAAGGTTACATATTACCCAGTGTCTCAAGTTTGTTGCTACTGATGCTGCTTTGCTTCCTTGACAATGACCTACAGCAACTATATAAAATACTAAGTCAGGAAGACAAAGCATACATATGAATTTCAGAGGGGTCCAATAAGCAAGTCTGTGCAGTATCTTAGAAAAAGTGATCACCTAACAAGAAGGGAAAGGAGGCACACAATTTTCTAGGAGAGAATTAAAACTGCATGTTTACTATCAGAGATACGCCAAACACCAACTGTACTGCATTTCATGACAACAAAAAGACAAAGTTATTTGCCAAGGTCAATTTTTTCTTCCTGAAGAAGCATCAGCAGCAGGCAAAGTTCTCATTAAAACAGAGCAACTCTAGAATAACCAAGCTACAGAATAAACTGACTCCTCAGTTCTCCCATCTTGGGCCAGCTTCAAATGTTTATTTCACCCACTTAGCATGAGCCACAGAAAAACTACAAAGTTCTGCTCCGAATTCAGCAAAGAAACTACATGTACAAGTCCTAGCCATCAGACTACACAGTCTCTCTTCTTCACAAACAGAAACATTCCAGATTTTTCTCAAACTAAGCAGGCCTTTAAAAGAACACACTCTGTCCAAAGTTTTTACTTCTGCCACAAAACATACTTTCTTTTAAACAAAAAAAAATTCTTCTGGTAATAGACCCTTCCCTGTTATTTCTAGTCAAGAGTAGCACTAATCTGAAGTGACGTTGCTAAGGATAAGCTTTAAACAATACTTTTGTTGAAACCCCATACATCTCAGTTTTCATTCCCCTTTTAAAGACACATCTTATTCGAGATCTTCCTTACTCGGCGATTCACTTAGTTTGAACAAAGCAAAATAAGTTAATTTCAAGCTATTTTGCTATTCAAAATTTGGATGTTAATAAAACAGAAAATAATAGTCAAAGCCTAACACAAGCTTTAAGGAGTTTTTGAAAATGGAAGCATTTCTACTGGTCACAAATTGCTGCAAAAGCATGACAACTACTTGAACTAAAGATTATTTATTGCCTTTGTTGTCTCGCCACATAAATGCACAGCCACACAGAATAAGCTTAAATCTTTACAATCAATCTTTAATGCTTTGAAAGGAAAGCGTGCATGTTGCCCCCCAAAACTACATTTCAATGAGGAAGACAGTTTATAGACCTGAAATTTACAAAGGAGGTTAAGTTTGGGTATGGTAATTCTCCCAAGTTCTTTGGTTCTCTAAAATTTGTTGTCAAAGACTCACACCTCCAATAAAAGGAAAGGGAGCTGAATCTTTAAAGGTCTTCTCTGCCTCTGGTTCAATAGACTTTAAAAAATTCTGAACAATTCAGCTGAAGCCTCTTCTTTCTCAACCGTGCTACTGCAGAGCAAGTAAAAGCTCCAGTTTTAGTCTCGCTGTCCCCACCATCCAATACAGAACTGTTCTGATGAGTATTCTAGCACTGGACAACAAGGAACAATAAAAGAAAATATCCATACTTTTTTAAAATTTACCCTCTTGCCTCAACTTTTAAAAAATAAGCAGGAGAACTTAGGTTTCCTGCAGGATACTGAGGATGGAGTGAGGTCCTCTGTCAGATCTGAACACTTCCAAAAGTCTTGTAACATGCCTAGATACGAGAAATGTACAGAGTCAAACTGTAACAGTCAATTTTTTAACCATTTAAAGCCAACACATTCTCAAGTACAGCTACAGCCCTAAAACCTAGCTTTACAGTGACTTAGCAAAAAAAAACAAAACAAAACAAAAAAAAACCCACCAAAAAATAAGGAAAACCTTCATTTCTACTTAGGGCTCAAGTTCCTTATCTGAGTATGAGTCAACTAAAGCACACTTTGTTTTGCATAATGATCTAGAATGTTGGGGGACACAGCTGTTCTAAAAATCCCAACCACTGCTCTTTATCATATAGTTCCCCTTTCTATACATAGATATGGTTCACAAGGAACAGGGTTTACATCACTTCTGTGAATCAGATATTAACGTCACACAATCAAAACACCTTTTAGGAAACGTTATAGAAAAAGCCAAAGTTAGCGAAAGAGTTTCAAATAACTTAATCATCACTATCAAAAAAAGTTCTTCCTTCTTGTACCATATCAAAACGTAATTAAGAAAAGCAAATTATTTCATAACACTGAATAACTCCATATTGGAAGGTAAACTACAACCAGGTTCCTTCTGGTTGAAAGCCTATACACTTGCAGTAGCTTAGCAGAAAACTAGATAAACACTAATCTCTTGCCCTTTGCAAGATTCAAAGTCCAAAAGCTGAAGTGTTAGTGCAGTAACATCACCACCCTGTTCAGCATACATTATGCAACAAAATCTCCAGGAATTCTCTTGCACTTTGGAGTCTTCACAAGGATCTGAAGAAAAAGGAGTTGAAAAAGGTAGCAGTTTTGACATATCCTGAGCACACAAAGCAGAAAAACAATTCTACATATTTCAGCTATTTCCCTGACTACATTTACTCAAAATATGAAAGGAGGCGATTGTGGAAGAGTTGATAACAACACATAGGGTATTAACACCAGCTACTGTGTAATAATACTACTGCTCAAACACACAGAGCAACAAAAAGTGAAACAAAAAGCATGCCAAGTCTCATTCAAGTTTATTTATAATAAAGTTTGCAAATAGCTCTCCCCATCTCCTTCGGGACAGAATTTAATCCTAGTACTAAAAAAATAAAAACAAGTAACTTCCCCAGAAATTACTGATGAACTATCACAGTTACACTGCTTTATCCACACATTTTGAACAGAAGAATCTCATTAGAATGGAAAAAAAAAGTGCATAAAGTACATTAATTCGTGATGTACTAACAATGCTAAACATCTACACAATTTCCCTACATTATTTTACAGCTGTAATTCCACCTAAGCTTTGTGGCAAGTTTAAACTCTGCTTAGTCTTAAAAACTTCCACCAACAGTTTTTTCACATAGCAGAGCAGTATACACCATTTAAGACAACTCCTCAATACAAATGTACCCATTTTAGGATTCTACCAAAATAAACGCATCAGTAAAAGAGCCAAGCTGCTGACAGTTATTCCAGTACAAAAGCTATGTTTACACCAAGGCTTAAAGTATAAGCTCTTGGGGGCAAGGACCTTATCTTCATTGTCGTCTGCAAACAACTTAACAGACTGTCAGCACTACCCAAATAAAAACCTAAAGAAGGAATTAGAGTGGACCAGCATGCTAGGCATCCTCTCCTCAATGGGCCTCACCCAAGTATGAATTTTATTTAGGGTACAAGAGCACAGCTGTACACGCCTGAACCCTTATCAAATACATACAAATGCATACAAATAAGAAAAACCGCACTTCCGAAGTGCAAACACAGTGAAAGGAAAAAAACTATCCTACCAGTAACAAACAGACGTAAAGACAGAGTAAATTTAATGAAACTGAAAAGGAAACTTCAAAGCATGCAGAAGGGAAAGAGTCCAGATAAAGAGGCAACAGATGTAAGCTGGAGCACAGGAGGTTCCACATTAACATAAGGAAAACCTTTTTCACTGTGAGGGTGACAGAGCACTGGAACAGGCTGCCCAGTGAGGTTGTGGAGTCTCCTTCTCTGGAGACATTCAAAACCCGCCTGGATGCGTTCCTGTGTGACCTACTCTAGGTGGTCCTGCTCTGGCAGGAGGGTTGGACTAGATGGTCTTTCGAGGTCACTTCCAACCCCTGACATTCTGTGATTCTGTGAAAATAGTAAGCAGAGGACGCAGCTCCTTGATTTCAGCGAAAGCCTCTTGTCAAGAGGTAGAAGTATCTCACAGCACTGAAAGTTAACCACTTGAAAAAGAGTGACACATCACTCCTTCTAGGAGTTAAGGAGCAAGTACTTGTATTACTATTGTTTACGACCATACAATAGACAAAACCAAATTAAATGGCCACTAACACCTGAACTCTTCCCATTTACCAAATGCTTTCAAACAAGACACAGATTAATGCAGCTAAAGGTATGAGGAAGATCATTTTTTTTCCTGTCGGTTTGGTTCCTTCACATGTAGCTCAGTTCATTCAGTCAATCCCCAGACACACTGAGACTCCATGTAGAAGAGCCACAGGCCACAGTCACAAGAGAATGAAACAGCCTCCTGTTCATGTCCCACAGTTTCCACGTTTTCAAAACAACTGAAATAGAAGTTAAAATAACAAAACAGCAAGGCCAACCAAAGAAAGCAAAATACTGAAGCTAGATCAACTATTAGTTACTGACAAGACAACACACAGAATAGAACCACCTCAGTGAGCCTGTGAATTTAAAAAACTTACTTAGATGCAACTCTTTCATTTGTGGTCAAAATAACAAGTTACAGGTGTAAAAACCACTGCGGTACTCTTTAGATACATTCTCACATGCTTAACTTTACTTTTTCTGCAAGGCTTTAACACAAGCCATCTTCTAAAACATCTTTGCATTGCCCTTAGAGAAAACTGGTATTAGCAATACTTCATTATTGCAGAAGCTCTGAAAAATTTTTTAAAAGGTGGCAACTGTGTCACCTTTACCGAATACTCAGTTTACAGTCTACCCAATAATGCTTTAACTATTTAAAGCTTTATGAATAATCAACATGGTATATGGGGAAAAGAACTTAAGTAAAATTATCACTGACTTTTGAATTAAGTTGTTCTGTCCATCTTAATCTTTTTTGAGGCAGCAGCAATCCAGCTGGATGAACCTACAAAAAATTATTGTAAACCTATTAATTTCAACATTTAAACTACATCTGTCTTCAGAAACATTTAACCATTATGGGAGGACAGAGACGGCAATACACCTAAAAATAACATGCAAAATTAGTTAGTTCACCACTATGTTTTGTTCTGAATCCTTCCAAAAAGGCATAGGTTTTTTTGGAATGTTATACTTGCAGACTACTCAGGCTCACTCATTCCCATTACAGAATAGGAAACTACTCTCAACTCAACCTTAAAATTTCAACACATTCAAAAGCTAGTTTGCATAGGCAGTAAACTAATTTTTGGTAGAAAATATCTGCTTCCATAAGTGACAAAGAACAGTGGAAGGAAATTAAAAAAAAAAATCCCCACAAAACTACATTATTCATGCCCTCATGCTGCAAAAACATGTAATTGAAATGGAAAGATTGAGATACGCAAGCCATCCAGGACACTCGTTCAGTAAGTATAATAGCTCATTGTTGAGATTACAATATTAATGTGAAGGCTAAGTTACCTACAGATTCAGTCTATTATATACCCACTTTTTAATCTCCTAAAAAAAAAAAAAACCACACACTCCTACTTATACATTTCTCCTTGTACAGCTATTCTTCAAATTCTTAAATAATTATTCCACTAATTATTAAAAACAACAAGTAAAAAATAGCAAGCTTATTTCAGCATTCTCAGAAAAAAACAAACCACCTCTAGGCAGTAAATGTTACTGGTTTAACCATTCTCCTGATAAAATGTTTATTTGTGTAAATTGATTTATGAACACTACACCACTTACCTAATCCAAGAGGACCGCACAAGGTGTTAGTACTGTGCGATTTATCTTTTTCCAGTTTGTTTTCCTTGAGATAATATCCCGAGTTCTTGTTGATACTACATTTGTAGCTGTTTGACATAGATTTGACCTCACAGAAATCAGCTACCCATCCTTCTTGCTTACAGATTCCACAATGTGATTTCCAAAATTTGCCAACGCTGTCTTAAAAAGCTTTTTTTTTCTCTGACAGCTTCTTCTCTTGTCTATTCCATGTACATATCACTATAAGAAGCATCAGCTCCAGGTGAAATAAATACACTCTTCACACCACAAACCATGAAGCTGAAAAATCCAAATTTCACATCTGAACTGTGGAATGCTTCCCAGCTTCGGGTAACAGACACATTTGTAAACAACAGCTATCTGGATACCCCCATACTGCTTATTGACAATAACATTTTTCAACAAAAATATTAAATAAAATATAAAAGAAAAAATGATAAACAAACGTCTATTAGATTCTTCATTTAGAAAATGGGTCTCATTGCAAAATGACAGAAGGCTATGTCACAAAATCTAAAAAATAAGATAAGGGTAAAAGTATCTGCCATGAAACTTCTCAGCAATGTCCACAGAGTGACTCAGGCCGCATTTAACCTGGAGTCAGTTAACAAAACTGGTTACGCCTATGACTCAAACAGAACGTTGCCTAGAAGAAAAAAGTATCTAAAAAGCAAGAAAGCACTTGATTTTCGGTGCTGAAGTACTCAGAACTTGACAAATTTAGCCATGTATCCATGCATCCATGCCATGTGGACAAAAGCGTCCAAGGGTGAGGTGCTCGGCACTGCTAGAAAGAAAAAGCTCACGACTTCAAACTTCCAATTCACTTCTCAGATGCCTACTGACGGTTTCAGAAGCCTTTTCAGAACGAAGCACCTGGACAAATAATCCCAGAACAGTGTCCGGTATTTCTCCCCTTTCACAAGAAGCAACTGCTGCAGGTCGATTTCCACCTTTTTTCCTTCCTAGCAGCTGAGGCAAAAGGCTGCAAACATCCAGGTCTGTCTCTGTAATCCAAACTGCCTACGGCAAAAAGAACCAGAACAATCAGCTTTCCCTTTTGATATCTAAACTGGCGTTACACAAACACATAAACCTGAATCTTAAAAAAGTAAACACACACGCAACCAGGCAGCTGAACCCGAGTACAGAAGCCTCGGTTAAACCTAAGCCCGCATCCCGGGGAAAGCGGCAGGCATCTTTATCGGAGAAGGCAAGCCTATCCGCGAAAACGTCCTCCCGCCTCTCCTTCCCGAGAGGAAAAAAAAATAAATTAAAAAAAAAAATAGGAAAGAAGCGGCTCTTCTCGTTTTATTGGGGAAGACGCCCAGGTCTGCAGAAGGCACCCAGGAGGGAGGCGCTGACCTGGGCCAGGGACACCGAGGGGAAGCACCGAGGGGAAGCGCCGAAGGAGCCCTCTGGAGCGGCGGCAGCCGCCTGGGGAAACCCCAGTGCGCCGCGGGGGAAGCCGCGCAGCGCCGCGGCCGCCCGCCCGCCAGGAGCGCGGGCAGATCCCCAGCTCCCCCGCTGCCGCCGGCCTTTTGTCGCGGCACCACAGCGGGTACCGGGACGGGCTCCGCCGGCCCGCGCTAGGCGCCTGCCCTGCCTTCCCAGGGGGCCGCACCGCCCCCGCGCAGCAGCAGCCGCCGCGGTCGGCCGCACCGCCGGGGTCCCGGGGGCGGCTCCCCCTGCCCTCCCCGAGGGCGGGCCTGTCCGCGCGGCGGGGGAGGGAACGGGGCGGCCCGGCGCCCCGCGCGCCAGTACCCGCCCCGGCCCCGGCCCCTCCGCGCCTCCGCCCCCTGCCCCGGCGCCCCCGGCCCGCCGCCGCCAGACCGCCCCGGGGGGGGGGGAGGGGGGATGCGCCCCGAGCCCGGCGGTGGCGGCCGCCCCACCCCCCACCCCGCGAGCCGCGGGGGCCGCGGGCAAAGGAGCGCCGCACGCGCTCACCCGCCCCGCGCGCACGCACACGCGCACACACACGCGCGCACACACACACACACATACACACACACACACCCGCTCGCCTCGCTCCCAAAATGGCGCCGCTCCGAGCCGCAATGCTCTGCGCGCACAAGCCTCGCGAGAGGCGCCGCGCGACCCCGCGGGAGCCCGGGGCGGAGCTTCCTGGCCGCCGCCGTGGGAGCGACCCCGCCCCCGCCAGCGGGAGCCCCCCTGTCGTGACGTCACGGAACAATCCCGAACGTTCGGCGCTGGGCGGCGGGGAAATCCCCAGCGCGCGCCCCGCCCCCACCCCGCCCCGCCCGCGGGAGTCCCCGGCGCCGCCGCGCCGCCGTAATTAACCGTGCAGCGGCGCAGCTCCGCCGCCCGCGCGGCGGCACCCCTACCGGCGCCGCCAACACTGGGGTGCCCAGCGGCGCCACCGGCACCAGCGGCACCGAGACGCGGGCTCAGGCCGCGGTTCCGTCGAAGCAGCCCGAGCGGGGGCTGCGGGGCCTCCCGCAGCTCCGCAGGGCTGAGCGCAGCGCGGGCGGGCAGCGCGCCTCCGCCGCGGCGCCGGCGGGCCCGCGGCGGCGAGGAAGCCAAAACCAACCCTTCACACGAACAGCGAAAAATCAGCACCTTCGCTGGATCGGCAGGAGCGGCCTCAACTCACAGGCACGCCAGTGGAAATGTGCCTGGCGCACGCGCCGTCGTTCGGGGCGCGCCTTTTTGAAAGAAGCGTGATGGATTTTTGGAGCCCGGGATGCAAACGTCTGAGTCAGCGTTTTGCGTTTTTGAAACCTCATTTCCAACGCCAGTCAAATTATTTTGCAATTAATTAGGTGAAAAATTAAATGTACAAAATTATGTTTAAATATCATTAGAAAGGGTGCTGGCAAGTGGTTTTAGAGCCTGCATACAGTTCTGGGTTTTCTTTCAACGGCTGTTTCCCCTGTGAGATTTAAATTCTTGTAGGAACTGAAATTATGCACTGAGTTTTACAAAACTGTCTTAAAGTCCTGACAAAAAGTAAGATTTTTTTAAACACATTCACAGGCACATGCTGTCAAAATAACCCATTTTCATCATTCAATAAAATCAGTAGAAAGCAACAATTACCAGAAAAAATACTAAAAATCAATAACTGAGAAAATCAGAAAGTAGAAAAACACATGGGAGTTTCATCTGTAAAACCAACAGAAGCTCTGAAACTGCTGTGCTCACATTTACTTCAGCTCAGCTCTGAGTAGTCAGCCCCAGTTCCGATGTTTTCTAGGTTCCCATCATAACCTTGACTACATCGCAATCTCCTTTCTCTGCCTCAGTCTTGAAATTTTTTGTCCTTTTATTTAGCTTGACCCATGATGCAGGAGTGAGGCTTCCCAGGCAGGATGACGAAGCATACCCGGTGCCCCTCGGTTATTGTCACAGTCTGCTGCCAAGCCCAAAACCACAAAGAGTAAAGGCAGGCAGTGCTCTGCCCCCAGGCCCAGCTGCGAATCGCAGCGCCAGCCAAGGAGCCAAGCCTGATGCATCTACTTGCGGTCACTAGGACCACAGCACCAAAACCGCCTGCACGCTAGGCTGCATGATTCAAACACATGTAATACCAAGAAAGCCCTGACCGAAGGGATCGTATGCAAGTCCCAAAGTAATATATACAGTCCTAAAATATAATGGGTAACAGTATCTAGGAAAACAAGATAAGAGGTGAACCCAAAGCAACGTGAAAACAGAGTATATAGAGTACATAAATCATCTCCAGGCGACCTTGACAACTCACACTTAAGGCTACAATAATGACCCGAAATGACCTTTCAATTCATTTGAGTGAGCTATGGCTAAAGCCTCCACACTGCACAGCTATTCTGAGTGCCTTCTGGCTTTGCAATACTGTGGGTATCAAAAGAGAAACACAATATGTAGCAGGAGATTATCAATTTATCTACATCAGTCCTCCTAATAGGTTTCTGTTTGTGTTTCTTCATGTATGATCCTTCTATTTCCTTCTGGCGACAATGACTACAACAATTTTAGTAAACACAGGAAAAGCTGTGATAGTCATGGGGGAAATTACTTTGAAGTAGTGATGGGAAATGGGTTTAGTCTATATTTCTAATTGTTTCATAAAAGAAGGTGTAACGCCATTTCCACTTCATGAAAAGCAAGGCTTTGACCCAGCAAACAGCTGAGGTGATGTCCTTACCTTACTGAGATTAGTGGCAAACCTCACACTGAATTCAAATCAAGACCTCTCCTCTTTTAGTGCCCTTCAGTTTACAAATCGCAAGCACTCAAGCAGTTCCAGCAAAGTCAACAGGCCATTCTTAGTGTGCAAGGATTAGTTCAGAGGAATTAACTTGCAAGTCTGCTGGCATGTGAATTTGGTTTGTGAAGAGGTTCCTGCCACGCACAGGCCAACTGTACCAGCTGGTTCTGCTGCTGTACACAAAGTTTGCAGCAGCAGAACAATGCTTCTACTAATACGGGTTGTTTTGCTTGTGTGGGAAATAGTTAAACTACACTGATAAAACTATATGTATTCCATTACTGATGAAGAAATCCTAGCATAAACATAATCGTTGTCTGTCATGAACAAGAGGAGAGACAAGATTGCCAGAAAGGCAAATTTGTGAAGCAAGTTTTATAGCAGTTTTTGATTGTAAAACATGTTATTTGATCTTCTGAACCCAAACCGTACCTGGATCTTCAGAAGTCTATGGAGCACAGAAGAGGGCGAGAACATTAAAGCAATTGATATTTAATAGAAATAGCTTCTGAAACCAGGTAGGCTGAGAAGAACACATCTGTTCTGGAAAACTGCTATAGGAGGTTATGATGACATTTATGCTGGAAATTAATATGGGGAAGGGGGTTATATCCATATGAACAGTTCTCTTTTGTCAGGCAGATCTGGAGAAGCAGGCCAAGATTTTTGCCACAGATGCTCACATATGTTTTTAAAAGTCCTTTCAAGGAACCACTATGTAAGCAAAGGGCAACTCATGTGGAATTTAGACAACGGTTGAGATTTAAGAACAAGCTAATAATCACTGGTTTTGAATGACCGACGTACCTCTGGGCAGTCTGATGAAGAGAGAAGAAAAAACATTTAGCACTTTGATCCAAATTTAGTGTTCTGAAGACTGTATGTAATTTAAGGTTCTGTTTGCTATAGATCATACTACAAACTGCGAGGTAGCTGGAGAGAGATAGCTCATTCCATATTCAGGGACTGTCTACATCAGTATATGAAAGCATTGAATAAATAAAATGAAACAAAAATGTGTAGGAGATGCTGAGGTATAAGAAATAAAACCAGAAACATTTTAACTCCCACCAAATACTAGCCATCCATATTTAAATTCTTAGAATTCATTTTAATATGAAAAATGTATAATGAATTTAAAATTAAATTATTTACTGCACAGACTTGGATGACGGGATGAAGTACATGACCAAAAGTTAAAAATGTATTTCAGCAGGCGCTTGAAATGTGCTGATTTCATTTGTTCTAGGAGTGGAATACAAGATTCTTATGCAAGTATATAACACGCTCAGATTGTTAATCAAGCAAATATTAAAGAAAAATACGGAAACAAACTTAGTTCCTTGATATCACACATTTTTTGTGTCACTCCATGAAGACCCATTAAACACTTGGTCTTTGTCCCGTCCCACTTGGTGGGTTTCAGGGTAGGTGAATCTTGAGAGACAGAGGGAGGGACGGAGGAAGGAAAGAAGGAAGGAAGGAATATCACCACTCCTGGGGTCCAGCAATGTCTTGCAGGTCCAGTCTGATCTTTCGTTCTTTGATGGCGGGTGCACACCTGTCTCTTGATTATTGGCATTTTTACTGTCCCCTCTATTAATATTCATGAGTCATGTTCACATTATCCCCTCCTCTTCTCTCTTTTCATGCTAATTAGGACGCAGGTGCAGTCTACAACATTTTGAGGGCTCTAAGGGGGGTTTGTCCACTACAGATAAGGGAGTGGCCCTCCTCAAGTCCAGTGTACACCCCTCTTCTGCAGGGTTTGTCCGTTTGGAGAGGGGAGGTTGGGTAGCTGCTCCAATTGAAGCCAGTTTATAAATCACCCCAACTAAAGTTTCTGAAGGGAGAACACCGCTCCACCCTCATCTCCGAGGAGGGAGCACCACTCCACCTTCGCAGGGCTTGTTCCCTCCCTGGAGCAGGCTGTACTGCAAAGCAGGCTGGTTTTAGGGCTAATGTGTAAAACTTGCACTGTAAAACGCATTTGTTCAAGACACATACATAAAATCTGCAAGGCATGTTGTTCAAGGCAAAAAAAGAAATCAGACTGTCCTTCACAGCCTTGTACTAAAAAAACAGTGTGCCCAATATACAATCAATCTGAACCAAAGAATCAGGCAGAAGGCCAAAATCAAAATTTTCATATAACAGGTTTAAAATCTGGTTAATACAGATTTGATCCAGAAAGCTTGTGGTGCATTGAGCACAATACGTAAAAACTAGAAAGAAAATGGCCACCTAATACTAGTAGTAAAGACCCAATTCTAGTGTATATTCTTCTCAACACAGGAGTATTTGTACAGTCAGATCGTCAACACAGCAAGAAATCCTCAGTACAAGCACGGTTTTAATATACAATCCTTATTGCAAAGTTTTAAATATCATTTGGCTGCATATGCACTACATGAAACATTTCAAGTAACAAAATTAAAAGAACGGAAGCGTTATACAACAGTGCTTAGCAACATCTAGTCAGTATCATTTGCAGTAACATGATGAACACTAGTATAAAGTATCTGGGCTTCTCTGTTTATATGCATTATCGCTTCCAGGAAAGGAAGGTAAGATGACTTTTCCAATTGCTTCAGGACTTCAGTGGGTCTACCCAGAATCATAGAATAATTTGGGTTGGAATGGACCTTCAAAGATCTTCTAGTCCCACCCCCCCTGCAGTGAGCAGGGACGTATTTAGCTAGATCTGATTGCTCAGAACCCCATTCAACCTGACCTTGAACATTTCCAGAGATGAGGCTTCTACCACCTCTGCAGGCAACGTGTTCCAGTGTTTCACCACCCACATCATGAAAAAATCTCTTCCTTATATCTAGCCTAAATCTATCCTCTTTTACTTTAGAACCATGACCCCTTGTCCTATTGTTACAGGCCCTGCTAAAATGTCCCTCCCCACATTTCCTGTAGTCCCCCTTTAAGTATAGGAAGGCTACTAGAAGGTCTCCCCAGAGCCTTCTCTTCTCTAGGCTAAACAACTCAAACTCTCTCAGACTGTCCTCGTAGGGGAGGTGCTCCAGCCCCATGATCATTCTTGTGGCCTCCTCTGGACCTGCTCAAGCAGTTCCATGCCTTTCTCATGCTGGGGGCCCCAGAGATGGACACAGTACTCCGGGTGGGGTCTCACCAGAGCAGAGGGGGAGAATCACCTCCCTTGACCTGCTGGCCGTACTTGATGCAGCCCAGGATGCAATTGGTTTTCTGGGCTGCAAGCGCACATTGCTGGGTCATGTCCAGTTTTTCATCCATGAGCACCCCCAAGTCCTTCTCCGCAGGGCTGCTCTCAATCAACTCATCCCCCAGATTGTATTGATACCAGGGGTTGTCCTGATCCAGGTGCAGGACCTTGCACTTGGTTGAAACTCATGAGGTTCACATGGGCCCACTTCTTAAGCTTGTCCTGGTCCCTCTGGATGGCATCCCATCCCTCAGATGTGTCAACTGCACCACTCAGCCTGCTGTTATCTACTTGCTGAGGGTGAATGTAGTCCCACTGTCTACGTCACTGATGAAGATACTAAACAGCCCTGGTCCCAGTATGGACTCCTGAGGGACACCACTTGTCACCAATCTCCGTCTGGACATCAAGCCATTGACCACTGCCCTCTGGATGTGACCGTCCAGCCAATTCCTCATCCACCAAACAGTCCACGTGTCATATCTGTACCTCTCCAATTTACAGAGCAGGATGTTGTGTGAGACCGTGTCAAAGGCCTTACAGAACTCCAGGTGGATGACATCCGTAGCTCTTCCCTTGTCTGCTGATGTAGTCACTCCATCATAGAAGGCCACCATGTTGGTCAGGCAGGACTTGCCCTTGGTGAAACCATACTGGCTGTCTTGAATCACCTCCCTGTCCTCCATGTGCCTATAGCACAGATACTAGGAAGATCCGTTCCATGATCTTCCCAGGCACAGAGGTGAGGCTGACAGGTCAATAGGCTCCTCCTTTCTACCCTTTTTAAAACTGGGTGCAATGTTTACCTTTTTCCAGTCACCAGGAACTTCAACTGACTGCCATGCCTTTTCAGATATCATGGAGAGTGGCTTGGCAACTACATCCCTCAGGACTCTGGGATGCATCTCATCAGGTCCCGTAGACTTATGTATGTTCAGATTCCTCAGCTGGTTTTAAACCTGATCTTCTCTTACAGTGGGAGGGACTTGGCTCCTCTGGTCCCCATTTTGCAGCCCATCCAGCCAAGAGGTGTGAGAAGAGGTTGCCAGTGAAGACTGAGGCAAAAATGTTGTTGAGTAGTTCAGTCTTCTCCTCATACGTTGTTGCCAGTCTTGCTCATCTTGAGAGATACGCTTTCTTTGACCTTCATTTTCTGGCTAACATACCTGTAGAAGCCCTCGTTCTTTGCGTCCCTTGCCAACTTTAGCTTCAGCTGAGCCTTGGTCTTCTTGACCCCAGCCCTACACAACCAGGCAGCGTCCCTATCTATACTCTTCCCAGGGTACCTGTCCCTGCTTCCACTGCCTGTGCATTTCCTTCTTGCCCTTTAGTTTGACCAGCATGTCTCGACCCAGCCATGCTGGTCTCTAGCCTTGCTTTCCTGGTTTCTTACACTTGGAGATCAAGAGCTCTTGCGCTCTATGGAAAGTGTCCTTAAAGATCTGCCAGCTCTGTTCTACTCCCTTGTTCCCGAGAGCAGTTTCCCAGGGGGTTCTATTGACTAACTCCTTGAAGAGCTGGAGGTTTGCTTTCCTAAAATTCAGGGTCCTGACTTTACTCTTTTGCCTGACCCAGATCCCTTCAGGACTGTGAACTCCACCAGTGTGTGATCACTGAAGCCCAGGCTGCCTCCGACCTTGACGTCATCAATTAGCTCACTTGCTTTGGTGACCATCAGGTCCAGTATGGCACCCCCTCTGGTAGGGCTGTCTATTACCTGACTTAATAAGTTCTCCTCCATGCACTCCAGGAGTCTCCTGGATTGCCTACAACTCGCCGTGCTACTTTTCCAGCAGATGTCAGGGTGGCAGATGTCCCCCAGCAAGATGAGAGCTTGCGAGCACAAAGCCCTCTGGAGCTGGAGTAAGAAGGCTTTGTCCATAGCCTCCCCTTGATCGGGCGGCCTCTAGTAAACACCAACCACAAGGTTCACTTAGTTGCCTCAGTCTCTAATCCTTACCCACAAGGCTGAAATACCCTGGCAGTTTTAGTATTTTAAGAAGGTTAAATGAAAAAAGTTAGAGGGAAACCTACCTCTTTCTCTATTTTCCCCTTCATGGACAAAAACAGGCAGCAAAAGGTTTCTACAATTTGTTGTCTGGTTCTGTCATCTCAAACTTTGCTAAGAAAAAAAAAGCAACCCAAGGAAATTAATGGTATGAAAGTGTTAAAAACAAATGAAATATTTTCTCTGACTCATCTTCCTGGAGCTGTGTTATGCTGTTTTCCAGAGCCCTCTGAACAGACTTCAGAGGCTTTCTTTAATTCATTCAGAATTGGAAGTTTAGAGATGTGGTTCCTTCCTAGTGGACACCCATCCAACATAAGTGATACTGATACTCCTATACAGTGGCATTTTTGTATGTTGCTACCAGCAACTCCTGGTATTTCTAAATAAGTGGAAAAGAAGTCTGGATTTGACATCCCTGAAATATGAACTTTAATCTACAAAGATGATGCAATAGCTTCAAATCAGCATTGTCTTGTATTGATTTCCACTTCTGTCAGAGATCCTGCATTAGGCTTTGGCTGAAGTTTTTTTAACTTTTTTGTGCCTTAGTTTTTACATCTGCAGCATATAAAGGCTGCTTGTGTAGTTTTGTGAATTTTTTGAAAGACAACGATAACACTTTCTGTAAACTTGCTAATTATTATAAATTGGCTCAAAAGAAATAGTCAATACACCCTCAAAACTCAAGTACAGGGCTTCCTCTTTAGGAAACATTCCTTCTCATTCCTTCCAAAACAATGATATCCTATTACACTACACTAACTTTGCCAGAATGGCTAATAGCATTTCTTCACTAAGTAAAAGCCAGTTTCCTGTAAATATTTTTCAAATTATGATGGTTATTGGGCATGTGTTTGAAGTATTTTGAGATACAGAAAAAAGCACAATGTTTTTTTCCTTCATACAGCATGACACCTCTGACGATGCTATAAAATGAAAATTAGTGAGGTGTAATACTATACTTAGGAGAAATTGTTTCTTGTCATGCTCTTAATTGTTTACAATTTAATCACAGACCTACTCTTTCATTAAAAACTCCTACGCTCCACCTTGCCCAACAGTAAGGCACACTGAGGAGGCACCCAGTCATCTGTTTTTCTATGTGTAGCTGACTAACAGTTTATTTTAGTTATAATGCAAGTGAAGTGACATTTCAGTACAAAGACAGTCAGAAAGCTGCTTTCCCTCAGCAAGAAGCCCTTCCTGGGAAAGCTGGGCCCTTGAGGGAATGTGGGGCTCATCCCCTTCACGCCAGGATTATCCCATCACTTCAGTGGTAAAACCAGGAGGGCTGCAGGGTGCAGCCTAAGGTGGGTCCCTGATAACAAGCCTTCCTTGGACCTCTGTAAAATGCCCAAGGGAGCTGCTGTGGGCAGGAGCTTTGTCGGGGTGAGTCCCTGCTAAGGAACTGGCAGGGAGATGCCACCTGGGAAGCAAGAGGATGCCTTACAGGTACTTGGAAAAAATGGGGAAGACTCTGGAGTCTAGAAAGAGGGAGAAGAAACTCAATACAGGCTATGCAAGTAATACGTAACAGAGGGTGGAGGGCAAACTGACCAAGATACTGGTTAGCTAGAAATTCCTGGACACTTTAAACTGAATGACAAATAAACCCAAACACCTAGACAGTGATTCTAATTCAGGATGTTTTGGAAAGGACTGCTCACTGAAAATCTGCTTCTCCTGGTAGAGGGGAACTGAGGGAGTGACTTGGTCAGGAAAGACAGGCTGCTTAAGTTCCTGCTATAATAAATAACCATTTGTCTACAACTGTTTATGGCTATATACAGATAAAAAAATGTCTAAATTCACAAAAGAAACCATTAAAAAATCTCCTAAATTGAAATATTTGTTATGCTTACATTACACCATCTCCTATGTAATTACCAGTGTGTCATTACATGCATGTGCTGTATCTCTCTGTAAGTCTGGGTAAAACATCTCCTTGCTGTAAATCTGCTGGCTGTGGGTAAGCTTCACCAAAAATAAGCTGGTTTGCCTATTACTAAAATTAAATTACTATTTTTATGAACAGTAAATCACTTTAAACTTTTTATGCATGTTCTTTAGAAAGAAATTAAACTTTCTTTTCTATAAAAACAGCAGAATAATAAAAGCTTGGGAAGGAGGTAAGGGAAAGTATTTGCTTTGAAAATTTGGCCTAAGGGGTAAGCAAGCAAAGCTATTTTAAAAAGTCAAACTTTCTTACATTATGTAGGAGTCCAGTTAGTACTGCAGAAAGCTGTGTTACTTGCTTTCATGAAAATTTAAATCACTAGGAGGCAGACACAACTAGAGGATTTAAAAAGTTACTTACCATACCCATTCTTTGTTGCAAATATGATTCTCAACACCATGGTGTCTGCACAACAAGTAATGAGATTAGGAGTAGCAAGTGACATGCCTAATACACAGGTGGGGTTCCTTCCATCCTCCCATCTCAAAGCTCAAAGAACACAGATTTGCCAGAGATGGTGACTTGTATTTTTACAATTTTATCTTTACAATTTTATCTTTTACAGTAAGCTACATAGCGCTGGCACATGGTCATCCATAACATCAGATGATTAGGATGGTCCACGCACACTTTGTGCCATGCTCCCACCAGCCTGCCTCCTCAGTACCCTTCAGGAGTTACTGTGTTCAGTGGTCCATCTGCAACAGGAGGTCTCTGAAGGAAACAGAAGTTTTGCTAGCAGAGATGTGGGAAATTCTGCGCTTTTTAGTGGTCTAGCAAACACCCTTGCACGTATCTAATTTAGTAGTAGAGATCCAGCTGAAGGGTCTAAGACCAGCTGCATTTCCTGAACAAGCAGGCTTTACTTTCTATCATTATACCTACAGAAAGGGACATTTGAGGCCATTAGTCTAGGGCTTTGGGCAACAGGTTTGCTGGGAGAGTGTGGACTGAAGTGAAAAAGTATCACAATATTCAAGCTACCCAGTTATAGACCAAGACTTCAAACACGTTTAGGTGTTTTCCGATCACCATCTATCTGTTGGCTCTATCCATGATAGCATACATCTAGGACTGCAGAAAGTGAAAGACTTAGGACTTTATTTTATAATTCTTTAAGAGTAGAGGAGAAAAAAAATGCTACAGATCAAGAGATTTTTTTCTGGAGCTTCTGCACTTTCTAGCTTACAACTCATCTATAACTGTTCAGCTTCATTGCATTATCGACTTTTGTTTTTTTAAAAAACACTGGACATTTTAGTTAGTTCCATTTTTTTTGACTGTCTCAATCAATTGAAATGAAAAATCAGTTACAATCTTTTCCTTTTTTTTTGGATCTGAGATTAACTTGGATAAAATACAGTCAAAATATGACACAATATGTATATTCCTCCATTACTTCAGAAAGAACAGTTTAGGCTGATTTTTGTCCCAACTTCTTGATTCCAACTCAAGAGAAGAGACACCTTGAAATACAGAACTCCACACAGTCTTGCACACCCAGCAGCTATGGAAAACTGCATTTGCATTGATGTAACTCTTTGCTTCATGTATATATGCATACACATATTTTGTTCAGCCATCTCTAATTCTGAGTCACTGTAAAAAGGAAAGAGTAATCTCACATTGCCTTCTTGCTCAGGGAGGTGAGGCAGAGAGCAGAAGCACACCCGTGAAAGCTCTGGGATCCTGTGGAAGCTCCATACCAACGCTGTATCAGACTCCACAAAAGCACAAGGCCGTTTGGTTTCCAAGCTACCCTTTAAGAATATACCATGCTCTCACCTGTTTCTGGAAAAAAAATGTTAATTGAGAAAGAGGTGGTACAATGGTATCCTTGTTCCTTTCTAACCCCTTCAAATGAGCTTACCCCAGTAACTTCACCATCCTCACTCTCTGTCTTGATCTGTACTCAGTGAAAACCACTGGGAGGTAAAACATGTTGTAACAGCATAGAACATAATTGCACTGCAGATTTTGCTATCAAAATCCAGCCCCTACTCAGATATAGGATCATAGCAGCCCTTTTTCAAATCTTCAGGATCCAGATTTTCACAGTCATTTTTTGCAGGTATTGGAATCTGCAAATATTTGTGATCTTTTCTGTACAGCTGTAATTTCCAAGTGCAAAACCAAATCTCAAGGAAAGACAGGAAAGAAAATGCTTGGTTTTTTCATTGTTATGCTTTAGAACATGTTAAGTTGTTTTGTTTTGTTTTGTTTTCCCTCCTGTCTTGCAGCCCCCATCCATAACTCTGAGCACTAATTTTTCCAGAATTCTTGCTGCAACTTATATGACAGCTCTGGAACACACCTCATAATCTGCTGCAGTAGAGCTATGAGTTCATAGTATTTTATCAAAGTGGTCTGAATTATAATAAAACCCCCTCAGTTCTAAATCTGACAAAACATCTTCAGTGCCAAATTAACAACAGAAGATTTTTCTGCGAAATTGCACACAGTTGAAAAACTTAATTGTTTAAACAGTTGAAAGACTGTGAAGTAAACTACTTCAGAAGTTAGGAAATAGCTACTTGCATCCAAATCGGGAAGAATTTCTATTAAGAAAATGTGTATTATAGCAAATCTATACTTCCCTGAACTGGGGATTCTTCCCGCTGCACTTTCTGTCCTACATTGTTGATAAGATGAGCAGGCCTGTGAACATGTTACACATTCTGTGTTCATGAGAAGGTATTTTGCCCTACCCGAGCTGAGACGTCAAGGGAACAGGGATAGGAACTGGGTTTGGTGTGTCCAGATGCAACAAAACTGAAAAAGGCTAAGGAGCGTTAGTGGGTTATAATGGCATTTCAGACCAATCAAAGGTGGAAAGGATTAAATCTTCCTTCTCAATTTTTGGGTACATGCAGTGTGCTCTGACATAGCCTATCTGTTTGTCACTGACCATTTTTACCAGATAACTCCCTAATCTGTGCGTATAACTTTGGAAAAAGGCAAAGACTGATCAGGGATCTGAGGATGAGGTACTGCTGGAGCTGCTGATTGTGACAGGTTTCCTAACAAATGCATTTCTGCAAAGTCTTGGGATTTTTATGTTGTCAGCATCTTACCCCAAGTACATCAAGAGCAGGTATGTCTACATCTCAGGCTGCTGTGTAGTTTGAAGGCACACAAACTGTTTATGTGCTGGAATTAAGACTACACTCAGCAGTGCAACACAGGACACAAGTTGCTCAGAGCAACAGGTCCCAGCAGAATAAATTAAACAGTATAGAGCTCCACTGCTCGAGTACTTAAACTAGCTTGACATCTCTGCAAGATCTGCAAACCCAACTTAGGATGCATCCAAAGCAGCCATTCACTTTGTGATACAGCCTTGAGCTGCCGAATTCTCCAGGTGGGATACGGTCTGATGCACTACTGTACCTGAGTGTTGCTGTGACACACGCCACCCCTCCAGCAAAGCAATATGTGGTATAGCGGGTATAGCAGACACTATTTTGGCCTGAAGCAGAAACATGTGACTCTCAAATTAAAAGCATGAGTCTATAGCCTGGGATGAAGAAATCAAGCTGAAAACTGCCCGAATCCTACTTCGTGTGTACTGGGACAAGAAATACTGCTAAAAAATTGGGTATTACTTGCACGTAAAATGCCTCCACTTTTAGATAGAAGAACACACTGCAAAGTAAACTTCACTTTCTTTGTTAAGCCACAGCAGGCAACCAACAAGAAGGTTTGAAGGCTTCGGCACTGTGTATCGCGGTCCAGACACTTGGGGTGTTGGGTGTCAGTGTAACTGCCAGCCCTCCGCCACACCAGCACCTCGGAAGGGGCTCGATACCGAGCGAAGCGCAGGTGACACAGCCGGGTACCGTTCTCGCACAGGACCCTCGGCCCCGGACGCGACGGCAAGCCGCAGCAGTCGAGAGACACGCCGGCCCGGACAACAAGCATCCGAGTCAGCCGGGCTCCAGCCGGCCTCGGGGCCCCTTAGGCAGCGGGGCAAGCGCCCCGCCGGCTCCCGCTCGCCTCGCCCCGGGACGGACAGCCTCTAACGGGCGGGGCGGGTGGGAGGCGGCGGCCGGCGCGGCGCCCCTCCGGCCTCGGCTTGGCGGCGGGCGCCGAGCGCCCTCTCCGGGCGGGGCAGGGCCGGAGCGCGGCGGGCCGGGGCGGGCAGCGCGCCCTCGCCGGCCGGGGCGAGAGGCCGCGGCGCTGCCGGGGGTGGGGTCCCGGCGCTGCCCCTGCCCCGGCGCCGCCTTCTCCGCCCCAGCCCGGTCCCGCCGGCCCCTCCGCTCCCTCCCCGGCCGGCTCCGGCTGGGGCTCGGCGGCTGCCATTGGCTTAGCGGCCCCATCCGGGCACTCGGCGCAGCGCTGTTCCTCAGCCCGATCGTCCCAATATGGCGGAGGTGAGCGGGGAAAGCGGGCTGGGGCGCCGGGGTTCGGCCGGCTCCCCGCGGGGCCCCGCTGCCGGCAGGCCTCCCGCGCCCGCCTCGACATCCCCGTAAGGCGCCTCCGGTACGGCCTGGCGGCGGGGGAGGCCGGCGGGGCGGTGAGGCGGCCGGCGGCGCCGCAGGCGCCGGGGCAGCGGGAGTCTGCGCGACTAGGCCGCACGGCGGGCGCCGCGCAGCGCGGGTGCCGGGTTCGCAGCCCGCGGGCGGCCGACAGGCCGCGGCCGGGCGCGGAGGGGGGCGCGGCCGCCACACCGGGCCCCGGGGGGCACGGGCCGGGCCGACGGGGGCGCCGCCGCTGCGCGGACGATGGAGAAACGCCTGGCGGGAGGAAGGAGGAGCGAGCCCCGGGCTGAGAGCGGGGAAGAGGCGGCGGCCGGTCCGGCTGCCTCCGCCGCTGCCTGTCCCTGTCATGTCCCGGCCGGCCGGGGCCGGAGGGAGCGGGAGCGCCGGCTAAGCCGCTGTGGGGCTTCTGCCGGAGGAGGAGGAGGGAAGAAGAGCGGGCGGTGAGCGACCGAGCGAGGGAAGGAGGGCTGGGAGATGGTGAACGGGTTGGAGGGGCCAACAGGGCGGGACTCAGGGGCCGAGTCCGGCGGGGATCGGCGGACAGGGGAGCGGCGGGGGAAGGGGGCAGCTCCTGGGGCGGAGGGAGTCGAAGCATGAAATGAAGACCCCTGCCTGCTGCTGGGCCGGAGGGAGCCTGCTCTCATCTGGCTTTCTCTTCTCTCCGCAGGCTTCATTTGGGAGTTCGAGCCCAGGTTCGTCCTCGCCCATCTTCTGCTCCAGCACCCGGCCTGCCGCCCGCGCACCGCTCTCCTTCCCAAATTTATCCCCTCGTACCTTTCCTAACGCTTCATGTGCACGCAGTTAACCGCCTGCCAGATTTTTAAGAGAAGGAGATGTGCGTTGTGGAGTCCTTTCCTTAACTCCAGTTGCAGTTAGTAATTGGCTGCTTGGAACCCAAAATGAAAACAAAGTTTTGTAGCACTTTTAAGTCAGCATCTCAGTAAAGCCATATAGCCTGGAGAGAGAGACTGCTTCTCTTGTTGCTGATAACTACAGGCTTGTGTAAATTTTTGACTTCTTGGTAATAACAGAAAATGTTTAAAATCATAATGATGAGCAATTTTTAAAGCTTTAACTGCTGTTAAGGTTCTTGCGAATTCTGTACACAAGGAAGCATAGTTAACATCAGGAGGGCTACTTTCAAAGAAGTATTTGGGGAATATATTTGCTTCTGTGTAACTGCCTTCTGCATTGGCTCTTTGTCATCTTCTTTAGCGATTCTTATGAAATTTATTGAGCTTGTATTTTTGAATATGGTTTTACATGTTTTAAATGGGATATTGAGTGTTCAGAGCTACTAAAGAAGCGGGACTTTTTTATCTAAACTCTGTGAGTGAAATAGAACTTCCACTTGAGTTACTCAAACATAAAATGAGTTAGAACAGCAACTAGAAGCAATAATCTTGAGTGCGCACACACATATATTAGATTAAGGCATTTAACACTTCCTTAAAGCTGGATGAGGATGCAATGGTCAACAGCAGGAGAATTCAACATTTAATGTAATTAGTGTTATCAGCTATACTGAAAGTTTTATAAGACCATAATATGAATAGCATGTGAATAAAAAGCATTTTTGCCATGAATGTTTCTCTGCAGTATATTATGAACTTTCACAGTATTGTCTTAAGTGAGCTAAATAGATAAAAGTTTACTTTGATTTCCTGCATAATTGCCAAAAAATTGCTTAGATGCTCTTGGACTCAGGAGGTTTAGTATATACTACTGTCTCTTTCAAGGCTGGAAGCAGTGCAAAGAGGAATACTGCTTTATTTTTTTGAAGAGGATTGAAAATTTGTAGCTACTTCCTTCAAAACTTCTGTTGGAGTCCTTACATGGAAATAATTCCTAATAAACCTTTTCTTTGCTGCTTGTAAGCCAAGGATTGCAACAGAGCGCTAGTGTGCAAGAACTAGAAAGGGAAACGAGAAGTGAAAGAGAAATATCCAAATCTGCTTCATTCCTCCATCCTGAAAGCCATAAGAAAGTGAACGTTAAAGAACAAAATAACCCTGCAATTCAGTGATTTTCATTGTAGAACACTGACTTTGTGGTGCAGAGTGTTTGCATCTTTAAAACTTACTGAATCTAATGATAACCTTACAGTTGACAAAATGCATTTAAACTAACAGCAGTACTTTTTTGTTGACTTAATGATTATTCTCTTGAGTAATGGAAAAGTATCTGTTGGACCACAGAGCTGTCACAGTGGCTTGTTAATTAATCCGTTAGAAGCATTTTGTTATTTCTGGTATATTTTCCTCAATATTTCTTGAAACTCTGCTATATTTATTCTTTCTTTCTAGATCAGGTGCTAAGAATTAAATTAGTTTTAATAAAAGATCCATCTATGAGGCTAAACTAATCTGAAGCGAGTGTTGCTGTTTACTTTGCTATTAGTAGGAAGCTGATTCATAACGTCAGTTAGCTGTTTACCAGTGAAAAACTGCTGATTACCAAATAAATCACATAAATAGAATCAGAGTCTACAAGTCACAGTCTTGCAGCATCTGAAATCTTGTGATGTGTGTGCTTTGTACCTTAACGGTGATTTGAAGGATGTTAGAACTCTCTCTTATTCAGTAAAATATTAATTTGGGATTGTACTTTCTGAAACTTTGTTGTAGTAGTTTAGATACTTCTCCCAAGTACTGCAAGGGAGAAAACTGCACCTATTACTTAGAGGTACAAAAAGGGAAGGTCAGCTAAAACAGCTGAGTTGGTCAAGTAGTTAGGAGTTTGTTCCACTTGTTCCATGGCCTTCCATATGACCCTGTATATAAAAGAATTCATGCAACTGTATTTTTTTCTGTGATGTGATTTCATATGTTGGTATAGACAAAAAAATACTCAAATTAAGTTTTTTTGATAGTTGGCTCTTTATCATCTGAGGATCATGACTTTGACCCATCTGCTGAAATGCTGGTACATGATTATGATGATGAGCGAACTCTTGAAGAAGAGGAAATGATGGAAGAAAGCAAAAATTTCAGCTCTGAAATTGAAGATTTGGAAAAGGTAAGAGTGACTTGCTTTCTTGTAAATGCGCATACATGTTGTGACTTTTACTGAAAAGAACACTCGACCTGTTCTTCAGTATGTATTGTATAATGCAGTTTCCTGCAACATACCTTTGTAGCTTGTTTAAAAAAAGAAAAGAAAATCTGGTTTAGTTAGGATATAGCAGTGCATTCTCACAAGAAGGCTGAACTTGGCTCCTCAAAGATATTAGTGTTCTGTTAAGTTCATACTCTTTTCATTTAGTTGTCCTTTCACTTTGGTAGAGGAATCACTGAAGCAGGGTTTAGAGCCCTGTCATTTTGTATCACTTGCCACTTCCAAGTTTTGGGAGTTGGATATAAGTTGAAACTACGTTTTGCGTACTACTGAGTGGTGTTTCATTCTGTTGGTCAGGTTTTGCTTTTCCAATATACAAACAAACAGTCCTGGTTTAGGCATGATGGATCACATTCATTTGCTATGTAAATGGTAGTTCTGTGTCTTAGTTTCATCAGCTTGGCATTTGTTGAGTGTACAAAGTGACCAACGTGCTCCCTGACTCCTCCTATTCCATTTTACACTCTCTAATTACATGTTTTTCCTATTTACACCTCTTGTTCATGTGTGGCAGTACATCACCAATTTTAAATGACTGCTGAATGCTGAACAGCCACAAATTGATGCTGTTTGCGTTACTCTTTGGTGACCCACTTACACCACTCAGCATGACTGGAGATTTTGGTTAACAGAGTTCCAGGAAAATGTAATTTTTAGTATCAAATATGAGGCTGTATTTTTGTAGTCCATGTAAAAGCAAATTTTCTAAATGTGGAGTTCACAGTGTTTATACTCCTGATTAATTTTTTTTTGTTGTTCTGCTACCTTTACGATTAGATTTTTGCTGATTATGAACGTGCAATTATAATAGCGAAGCAGCTTGCCAAGTCTGGTGGTTAAAATGGAGTTGTAACTCCAGAAAATTATCTTACTGCTTCTATAATAAACAAACTGAGAGCCATTAATCTTAAATGCACTATTACTTTAGGTCCTGATCCTGAAAAGACTTGATCGCAAGTTTACATTTGCCCATTGTGAAAAGTCTTAGCAGGACTAAAGCCTTAGCTGACTAAAGAAAACAAGTAATTTATTCAGTGTATGAGTTCAATAAGAAATTTTTAAAGGTAATACAGCTTTTAAACGTATAAATACTGGAAAACATTTTTAATATTTTGATGGCTTCAATCAGGTAACTAAAAAAATCTCCACTGTTTATGTGTTTTATTAATTGTATTAGGATGCAAGTATGATGATACTTACTAAAATCACTTGATCAAAAGCTGTTGGAAAAAGCAAGTTATAAATCAAGCTTTTCTCTTGATTTTTGCATTCTGTATCATTAGTTGTCTTTCTGCTATTACCTTCTCAACGGTCATTATAAAATATAGAGTGCAGGAGATGGAAAGGAGGGCTTAAAAGTTGCTATATTGTTTTACTTTTGTGGAGTTTTGCACGCTTGCAGCTGTAACTATGTAGGACTAATGTCTTAGAAGTTTTTCTTCTGTATTTCTCTCTTGTAGAGGGGTTGTTAGTGTTTCTAGGATATCTTCCGTCTCAAAGAAATAAAGGCAAATTACGCTCTACTGTATGAATTGGAGAAGGAGCAGGTTTTTAATAATTACGCTTTAGTTTCATCCAGTAAACAGTTTTCTTCAGTAGCTTAATGGCACTTCACTATATGCCAAGAGACATGGTTATGAATTAATTTCAGTCCTGTTCCTGAAAAGATTTTAAATCTTTAATCAAGATTCCTACTTTCAATTAAGTTTTTGTTTGGTTGGTTTTTTACTTTTGTTCTTCAAAATATGTCTTGTCCTTTTAGGCCTGAACTGTTTACAAGTGTTTGGCAATATGTTGAATTGTTTGTAAATGCTCTTATATTAGGAAGGAAATATGCCACTGGAAGATTTACTGGCATTCTATGGCTATGAACCCACGATTCCAGTTATAGCAGGTGCCAGTGCGGATAGCTCGCCAAGTGAACTTGCAGATGAACTTCCGGATATGACTCTAGATAAAGTAAGTCAGAACCGTTTTCCCCTGTATTATGATTTAAAAACAGAAATCCAGGTGACTTCAAATTGTATTTAACTTATCTCTCGATGTTACAAAGTATGTATCTTTGTTCATTTCAATATACAATATTACTCTGAATTTATTCTTTTTCCAGGCTATTGAGGATTTGATTCTAATTATAATTATCACACTTACAAGTGCATAGCAACTTTAGTGGCACTATATTACTACAAATGAGAAATGAGTAAGTTAACAGTTCTTCTAAAACACATCCAAAGAACTTTAAATAGATGGGGATTTTTAATAGAGGTGGGGTTTTTTGATAATGTGTGCGATGTCCGGAAATAATAATTCTGGCTTCCAACACATATGTCAAGTATCAAAACTTTGTGGGTAACTTTAAAAAGCACTCCTGAATGCTTTGGAATGTTGCTTTCAAATGCGTATCGTTTGGAAGGGTCTGAAGTCTGGAGAGTGAGAGAGATATGCAGCAACTATGTGTGTTGCATTGCTGATGTAAAAACCTGAAACTTCAGGTTTTGTGCTTTGCAAGCTAACTTTGAATTCTGAAATTTTAATCTGATGTTTGGCTGTAAAGTATATGCAGCTAGTAGTTTGGATTATAAGGTATGTTGGTAGTAAGTATATGTCTTTTGGTTTGTTTTGCTTTCTGTGAGTGTGATGTAATGGTAAACTCCACAGAAAGTAGGGTATAATGATGGCTCTGCACATCTGATTCTCATTAGGATTCACAGTTGTGTTGAGGCTACAAAAAATGTAGTCGGTTTGTTGTCTAATGCAGTTCTTTCCCTTCCTAACCTCTATACAGAGGGATTCACACATGTCTGCTAGTGGAGGAAGTCTGCTCTTTATTTCTTAATATCTGGGGGTTTTAACTTCAATTTTTTTGTGTTTTGGGAAGATAACAGGTTGTCTGTTATCGGTAACAGTCCTCTCAGCAAAAGTCTGCAAATGTGCCTGGCTGTTGTTTTTTTTTTCCCAGAGTTTAAGGGGTAGCAGCCTTTTAAAGCTTTGGTATATCTGTGATGCAGAGAGTGAGAGAATTCTAAAGATTTGAGGCAGTTTCCACTGGCATTTTTCATTGGAAGCAGTTGGAGGAATGTCTGAGACTCAAGCTTGCACAAGTTACTTCTTGTGTGTTTATTTTAATAGAAGAGAAAGGGGAAATGAACCCTTGTGTACAACTCTGAAATAAATGGTTATATTTGTTCTTAGATTTACGAGGAACAAACTAGCTTTTTAATTAAGTGAGTATGGTCTGCTAAATTTACTTATGGTGAAATAATTCATTTTAGTTAATGAGACTTACAATTTGCTGGATCTACATGGTCACCAGTCTATACTTAATAGTCAGTCTGAGGTTTTGTTTTTTATTTTAATGATACAGGAGGAAATCGCTAAAGACCTCTTGTCGGGTGATGATGAAGAAACACAGTCCTCTGCTGATGACTTGACACCATCAGTTACTTCACATGAGGCTACTGACTTCTTTCCTCGGCCATTAAGATGTAGGAAACCTAATTTTTTAATAGTACTCAAAAAGTCATAGCGTTATATGTATCTTCTTAGCTTAAAATACCAAAATTGCAGAGTAGTGCTGACTACCAGGAATTGAGAAGCAGTGCTTTCCAGGATGTTGTACATGAATGTTGTCTTTGGTTGGTATTACTGATTCCCTAAAAGACTTGTATTTGGTACTGTGCTTAAAGCACAAGTAAAATTAATTTCTCTACAAATACAGTAACTTCATAATTAATGGGGTATTGAGAGGAACACCCTTCATGATTTTCAGTATGTTAGTGAGTTACGTGAGTATGTAACCTATTTTTTTAAATTAGTGTTTCTCTACAAAAATTTTTGCTGCGGCTTTTAAGCCAGTGACTCTTCCGTGCAGCCTGTGGATGTGAACTGGGACATGATTTCTTTGTGATTATTTCCCTTCACACATTCAACACTTTTCTATAGGACTTCATGGGGTGGGCCTAAGTGGTTTCATATGGGATGGAGCCTATAAACCGACAACCACCAAAATTTCACTAACATGGAACTATTATGGGAAAGAACCAGTGGTTCAGTTATCCAGCCTCGACGGGATATTCCTCACTGCCTATTGCAGCTTATTTGTCAACTGGTGTACTAGAGCTAGAGCAATGTGGAGGATTTTTATCACAGTTTTAATTTGACAAGTGTCTTCAGCTATTCCTGGGGGATTTCATTCTTCTAGAGAAAGGGAGATAATAAAGGGGATGTGCTGCCTCAGTCATCAGCAATTGTAGCCCTTTGTGTCCTGCTGAATGTGTAATAAATGTAAGACATTTGTGTTGTAAGAAATACAAAAAAAAACCCCATGCTTAAAAATTATAATGCCCTTTTTCTAGTTAAGCAAACCCAAAACTTGCTGGCACTTAAACACTGCTGGTTAATGAATATGACACTGAAAGTGTGGCAGCTTTATAGAAAAGAATATCAGCCATTTATCTTACTGAGGATTAAGAAATGGTCATCTTTGTTTTCAGTTATTACGGTTTTCTATCAGAATGTTACTTTCTCTATTAGAACTTCTGGCTGGACATTTTAAAATCGAGTATCCACTATTTCAGGGAGGGTAATATCAGTTTTCAGTGCTGTTGGCAGTTTCATCTTTTTTTTTTCTGATTTCTGTTCATTACTCAGATACTAAGTTAACATTAAATTTTAAGATAAACATTTCTAATATATAATATAGGCTATTTTATTAAATTTGCATTAATTGGAAAAAATAATTGCCTGTGATTATGCAGGCATATTGTTATTTCATGCATTCATGTTAGCTTCTTGCTCGCTACTTCTAAGAACAAAAAGAGATAAACTGGTGATTGTCAGACAGAAGACGACCTTCAGTCCCTACAGTCTTGGATATTGTCTCTGACGTTAATGATTCTGTTCTGTTGCGGTGAAGCTAAAATGTTGCTTCTGAAGTTTGAGAGTACAAAATGGCTTTAATTGTATCCAAACTGTAGATTCCATTCTGCTGGAGATTATACTGCTATTAAACCAGAATTACTTCAGAACCCAGTACCACAGTATTCCAGATTCTAAAATATGAGTTATTGTGTGGAGTGCTGTATTTGAATTCCTTGGAGTGCTCTGCTGTATTTCTTCCTAAGACAAAAAAAAGATTAAAGAGGAATAAGCAGTCTTTTGCTGTCTTTGCTTATTCCATTTTTTATCTCTCTCCTGTATCTTCACTCCATGCTGAGGCAGCCTCGTTTAAAGGAATGTTTTGAGTGCCCATTAAAACTTCTGATGAAAGTTTTGAGCAGGTAATAAAGACATGCCTTCAGCTTTACTTTCTTTGTGATTAACCTGAGGCTAAGTCCTATGAAAAACGTTTTCTGTTTTTCTCACACTTTCCTGTAAGGTATTAAGGATTTATTGAGAAAATTGATGAAGAATAATTATCTGATTTCCTTTTGACTGTTAGAAATACAGTAGGTTGTCTCAGTTGCAGTGATGATAAATGTTTCAGTTCTGCAGTGTACAAGTACCAGAGCCTTCAGGCTTCTGATAGAAACATAGATCAACAGACTCATGATAAGTGTCTCCCAGAACAAAAGCAGGTGCTCCTTTCAAAAGTAAAGGGTATCTTGTAGTACTGTTGGAACTGAAAATTCTTCCTAGCTAAAACCAAACTTCTTTGTGTCTGAAGCAAACACTACGTGTGATGGAGATAAGGAATCAGATGGTGAAGATGTAGAGGCGGACAATGGTAATTCATCTGAAGATTTGAGAAAGGTAATAATTACATCTTCAAACAGTTAAAAAAACTTTACTGTTGAGAAAAATGAGTTAAGATTTATAGTATGTATCAAAAATAGTACCTCAATTCTGGAATTTTATGCCAAATGCCAGCTTAATGGCATTTTTAATGCTTCCATGCACAAAAATATTAATACCTTTCTCTTTTCATTTTTGTTACATCTTCAGGAAATAATGGTTGGTTCACAGTACCAGGCTGAAATTCCACCTTACCTTGGCAGATACAGTGATGATGGAAAGGGTAGGTTTTTCTGACTGTTTTTATTTTATGTTTATACATAACAGTTGATGGAAAAATGTTACTTAAATTTGTAAGGTAAATTCAATGGCTCACTTAGTCTCAGAGACCTTAAAAAAAAAAAAAAAAAGGCACTAGAAAACTGAAGTAACACAACCACATAATTATATCTCAGAAATGTGATTCTTCACCTTTGAGAAGACATTCTCAAGAAAACATTGGAAGGTGAATTACAGTGTTAATTCTGACATATCTAGTCATTGGGAGGCAACAAACCATAGGTCAGGAAGGAAATATTTTCATCAGAATGTCATAACTGGGCTATGAGCGTGTAAACTTAGTTCACATTGAAGATCTTAAAAAGAGTATTTTTCTTTGCTTGGGTTTTCTTGGCAAGCACAACAGTGTGGATTAAAAAATTGATACGGAAAACAAAGTAATAAACTATTTTAAATTTCCGTAGCATGAGTAGAAGATGTAGGTCTGGATACACTGTCTGTTAAAAAGATGAGGAGTTACATATGGTGTTATCCCAGTGTAAATTTCGGTGTAAAACTGCAATTGTGCTAGAGTAGAAAAAATAACTTATTAAATAGTTTTATTTTATACGTTTAGAAACCTTCACTATGGGAAAAGTACAGCACATATAGCTGTGGAATTCAAAAATCAGATAATGAGAGAAATTTGCTCACAGTTGGAACAGCTGTGAAATTAAGGAACAGTCTGGGGGATATGTTAATCTGTAAGTTACTTGTGTTCAAACTGTAACATTTCATGGGAATATTATTCTAGTGATGTATATCAAGTCTTGTCACCATTACTGGCTGCTTTTTTGAAGAACGATCCTTTGCAATAGAAAAGAAGAACGTTTGGTATGGATGGAGCTGGAAGCATTAGCAAGTGAACATCTCTTGTGTTGCTTAAAAGACCTAGGGAAGTCTCCTGTTCGCTAAGATTCAAGCATGATGCTTATGGTTTATGAGAAATGGAGTAGTAAGACCCATATTTATCCTTTTACTATTTACACATCTTGACTTCTCCTCAGCCAAGAACTAGAGAAGTGCTAATAACCAGAGAATGGCCAGGAAGGAGTTAATCTGACAACTTCCTCTGGAATGAGCTGGTGCCAGAGAGAACCAGTGAGATTCTTGTCTGCTGGCATGGCCAAGAGCAAAGAGGTAGCACACATATCGGAGATTGAGGAGCTCCTCTTGCAATTATCAGTCATGGCCTCTAACAAGAAGTGCTGGGTGTCTTGGTTGATAAAGAAGGTTGAAGCCGAGCATCAGCAGTGCTCAGAGAGGTTGGACCTGACTGTAGGGGTGGAGGATTCTGTGAAGGCTTCTTTTGTACTCCCTGAAGAGCTTGTGGTGGCAAGCAGGGACTTTTATTTCTGCTATGTAGTCCCAGCTACCAGAATTGTGGTAGAAGGCAGTTCTGCTGTTTTGTAATCCGTACACTTGTAACGTGTCTGTTTGAAAGCTTTCCACGTTCTTAAGCCATAACAGAACTTTCAGAGGGTATGTAATTTTATTCCTCACCGTAGCTTAATGTTGTTTCCTGCAGTTTTGTGAGAGATCTGAGATCTTCATCTCTTCTACTGTAACAACTGTTATGCTCCTGTGTTTGAATTGAATAACCCTCATTTTGTATCACCAAGAGAGAGTACATGAAACATCATATGCAAAGTTAGTCATATCTGTTGGTCAGAGTAAAGGATTTATAGTTTAATCTAGAATTGAAACATGCACAGACTGGCAAAGGTTCAGGCCAACTCTTGTGTGTTTTCAATATATTGTCTTTCAAATAAGCTACTTAAGAAGTGCACGGATACATTATTTGAGTATGCTATGAAGGAGGACTATACATCCTGATTGCTTGTAAAGTATGTAACACAAGTTCTTAACAGCATTCAGTTGTTAGTGAATGGGAAAACAAATTACCTCATCGAGACTTAGACTTCCTTTCTATTAAGTAACGTTTGGCAAATTTCAGTTGAAAATGACCAATTAGCCACCTCCTTTTTTTATATGTAATATTTGAAATATTAAAATAATATCCTCCACTGTTTTACTGTAAACTATAGTTTATTTTTTTAAACAGCTGAGTAAAACTGAAGGGTTTTGCTAGTTTGTTTATATGAAGATGATGAATACATATGCATAATCTGACTTGAATCATCTCACTGTCAACAAGCTGCTCTTCGGTAAAGAGTCTTTGTCTCAAGAGTTCAGTCCCTTACCTCATCCCGTGTAACCTGAATCTCTTAGCCATATCACGCTGTAGAGTCTGTCTTTTAACTGAGGCTTTTGGGCAAAAAGTGAGCTGCAATTTAGAAGTGGCATGATGGTGCTTGATTTGATTACTTCTGTGTTCCTGTTCTTTGTCTTTGTGAAGTAGCTTTTAATGTTACAGGCTTTAAAACGTCACACCTGCCATTAATGGATTTCTGTTTTAGCAGCCTATGAAAATGAAGACCATTTACTTTGGAAACCTGATGTGATCTCAGAAAGTAAAGTTAAAGAATACCTTTTTGAAACCTCCTTAAGAACAGGAAATGAAAAAATGATTGGCAGAATTCCTGAAGGACTACATACACGGGACAATGAACAAGTATGTTTTATATCCCATTCCATTTGTGACACATTGCTTTTTAATTAACATGTGTTCTCTTTCTCTGCCTTGTATTATAAAGGCAGCAATACTCCATTTCTTTTCTTTTTTTTTTTATTAGATGTTATTGGGGTCAAGATCTTATTTGTAATTTTAAGCACATGCTTAAAATTTTATTTTACACTTTCTTAATTAAACCTTTCCTCAACTTTTGGATGGTTTTATTTTTGATTGTTGCTTTAAATTTTTCATCCTGTATAAAGATAAACCCTCTTTTTTTATATTAGATTGCTCACTGAAAGGCTAATTTTGGAGATCTAGATTGGCTATTTGCAAACTTTGACTTTTTCTAAAGACTTTTTCTATTTTATAGGCATTGTATGAACTTCTTAAAAGTAGCCATAATGTTAAAGAAGCAATTGAGAGATACTGCTCAAATGGAAAGGCATCTCAGGGTAAGTGGGAGTACTTGTTTTATCAGAAATGTGTGTTTGAAAAAAAAAAAAAAAAGGAAAAAAAGATTGTATAAAAAAGCCTTCAGTAAGAATCGGCTTGAGTGCATCATTTTCTATGATGTCTTTAGCACAGGTTAGGTATAATCTGACTGTTGGCCAGTTGGAAATTCCTGCTAAAGTAGTTGGCAACTTGTTTAAAGGTTGAGAATCAGCTTTTCACCTTCCCTTCGTTCCTCCATTGCTGTTACAACAACGGGACAGACTGAGGAGAGGGGTGGACAGAGCAGTGACTTTTGCTGCCGTAAGGGAGTGTATTTACAGTATCTTTTTCAGATCATGATCAATTATAATCTGGTTACATTTATAGCACAATCAGGAGAACATAGCTGGCTATATAAATAAGCCCCATTGTCTTCCTCAATGTGCTAATGTTATGCTATGCCAACCCTAAACTGGTTGTACTGTATAGTATACTGATCTTCAGTAAAGCGTGGAGAGCTTTGCTCGAGTTTACAGTGGAAAACAAGCTTCCGTCTCGTTTGTCCGTAACTTTTACTCCCTTAAATGAAAATCAGAGTTTATCAATTAGTAAAGACAGTTCTTTTTCCTGTATTTTAACATACATGTTGCATAAAGCAGAAATGCAGTATGAGGCCTGGTATAGATTGATATTCTGGCAGATATTCCCTAGAATATCTGGTGACGGCACCCAAAGGGAACTTGAATGTTTACAAATTGGGTGCTGTGAAAGCTAAGTATCCAAGGTAAAGCTGAAGGGGACAATAAAGACTATCGGAGCAGTGCTTCAGAAAGCTTGTGTACAAGAAAAGATTGTGTAGGCCTAAACAATAAGGAAGTATCAGTTGCAGGGTTGCATCCTAAATCCCACACCTCTCTAGGATTTAGATTCCTGTTTTGAGATTGAAAAATATCTCTGCCCTTTTGTGGTTCAGAGCCTAAAACTCTATCTTAAGGACTAGTAATCACACTCCACGCCCCGTCCCAAGTCAGATGGGACTTATTATACCCTCATTACAAATGGTAAAGGATGATAATACTGTCAGGGCTTGTCTCTTGGACTAACTGTTATGCTATGATCTACTTTACTCGGTGAAGTTCAATGCTATTCAAGTTGAGAGTTAAAAGTCCACCACTCCCAAGATAATTTCTCAACAGTGAGACTTTACATGGGGATCTTCTCTTTGAAGCTTGAGAACTCTAGTAAGGAGTGCGAAATTAAGGAGTGAGAAAGAAAGAAAGAAAATGGCTTGCAGTGGAATGATTATCACCTTCATCAGGGAGCAGAAAGGTCTTGGTTTCACTGTCTCTTCCAGAAAGGTTTTGAAATGTGTTTTTTCCCCCCCATTGGCTTTACTTGTCAGCTGAACAGAAGCTTTTTTGGATCATCATTATGAATGTAATGTGCCTGAAATGCCCCTTCTTAATTATATATAGGCCCAAAACCATAATCAAGATAGGAAAGCGACAATACTTGAGACAAAAATGACCTATTCAAATATTTTGCCTACTTTGTTTTGAAAGTCTTACTTGGTTTTAGTTATTTCTTTGTTGTTTGTAAAACTAAAATTCAGTTTTAGAAACTGCAGGTTTTATCCTAAAAAAAAAAAAACAAAACCAAAAACCTGCAGGTTTTATCTTAAAAAAAAAAAAAAAAAAAAAAAGAAAAGAAACTGCAGGTTTGATCTTAAAGAAAAAAAAAAAGAAAAGAAACTGCAGGTTTGATCTTAAAGAAAAAAAAAAAAGAAAAGAAACTGCAGGTTTGATCTTAAAGAAAAAAAAAAAGAAAAGAAACTGCAGGTTTGATCTTAAAGAAAAAAAAAAAAGAAAAGAAACTGCAGGTTTGATCTTAAAGAAAAAAAAAAAGAAAAGAAACTGCAGGTTTGATCTTAAAGAAAAAAAAAAAGAAAAGAAACTGCAGGTTTGATCTTAAAGAAAAAAAAAAAGAAAAGAAACTGCAGGTTTGATCTTAAAGAAAGAAAAAAAGAAAAAAGAAAAGAAACTGCAGGTTTGATCTTAAAGAAAGAAAAAAAGAAAAAAGAAAAGAAACTGCAGGTTTGATCTTAAAGAAAGAAAAAAAGAAAAAAGAAAAGAAACTGCAGGTTTGATCTTAAAGAAAGAAAAAAAGAAAAAAGAAAAGAAACTGCAGGTTTGATCTTAAAGAAAGAAAAAAAGAAAAAAGAAAAGAAACTGCAGGTTTGATCTTAAAGAAAGAAAAAAAGAAAAAAGAAAAGAAACTGCAGGTTTGATCTTAAAGAAAGAAAAAAAGAAAAAAGAAAAGAAACTGCAGGTTTGATCTTAAAGAAGGAAAAAAAGAAAAAAGAAAAGAAACTGCAGGTTTGATCTTAAAGAAGGAAAAAAAGAAAAAAGAAAAGAAACTGCAGGTTTGATCTTAAAGAAGGAAAAAAAGAAAAAAGAAAAGAAACTGCAGGTTTGATCTTAAAGAAGGAAAAAAAGAAAAAAGAAAAGAAACTGCAGGTTTGATCTTAAAGAAAAAAAAAAAAAGAAAAGAAACTGCAGGTTTGATCTTAAAGAAAAAAAAAAGAAAAAAGAAAAGAAACTGCAGGTTTGATCTTAAAGAAAAAAAAAAGAAAAAAGAAAAGAAACTGCAGGTTTGATCTTAAAGAAAAAAAAAAGAAAAAAGAAAAGAAACTGCAGGTTTGATCTTAAAGAAAAAAAAAAGAAAAAAGAAAAGAAACTGCAGGTTTGATCTTAAAGAAAGAAAAAAAGAAAAAAGAAAAGAAACTGCAGGTTTGATCTTAAAGAAAGAAAGAAAAAAGAAAAGAAACTGCAGGTTTGATCTTAAAGAAAAAAAGAAAAAAGAAAAGAAACTGCAGGTTTGATCTTAAAGAAAGAAAAAAAGAAAAAAGAAAAGAAACTGCAGGTTTGATCTTAAAGAAAGAAAAAAAGAAAAAAGAAAAGAAACTGCAGGTTTGATCTTAAAGAAAGAAAAAAAGAAAAAAGAAAAGAAACTGCAGGTTTGATCTTAAAGAAGGAAAAAAAGAAAAAAGAAAAGAAACTGCAGGTTTGATCTTAAAGAAGGAAAAAAAGAAAAAAGAAAAGAAACTGCAGGTTTGATCTTAAAGAAGGAAAAAAAGAAAAAAGAAAAGAAACTGCAGGTTTGATCTTAAAGAAAAAAAAAAAAAGAAAAGAAACTGCAGGTTTGATCTTAAAGAAAAAAAAAAGAAAAAAGAAAAGAAACTGCAGGTTTGATCTTAAAGAAAAAAAAAAGAAAAAAGAAAAGAAACTGCAGGTTTGATCTTAAAGAAAAAAAAAAGAAAAAAGAAAAGAAACTGCAGGTTTGATCTTAAAGAAAAAAAAAAGAAAAAAGAAAAGAAACTGCAGGTTTGATCTTAAAGAAAAAAAAAAGAAAAAAGAAAAGAAACTGCAGGTTTGATCTTAAAGAAAGAAAAAAAGAAAAAAGAAAAGAAACTGCAGGTTTGATCTTAAAGAAAGAAAAAAAGAAAAAAGAAAAGAAACTGCAGGTTTGATCTTAAAGAAAGAAAAAAAGAAAAAAGAAAAGAAACTGCAGGTTTGATCTTAAAGAAAGAAAAAAAGAAAAAAGAAAAGAAACTGCAGGTTTGATCTTAAAGAAGGAAAAAAAGAAAAAAGAAAAGAAACTGCAGGTTTGATCTTAAAGAAGGAAAAAAAGAAAAAAGAAAAGAAACTGCAGGTTTGATCTTAAAGAAGGAAAAAAAGAAAAAAGAAAAGAAACTGCAGGTTTGATCTTAAAGAAGGAAAAAAAGAAAAAAGAAAAGAAACTGCAGGTTTGATCTTAAAGAAGGAAAAAAAGAAAAAAGAAAAGAAACTGCAGGTTTGATCTTAAAGAAGGAAAAAAAGAAAAAAGAAAAGAAACTGCAGGTTTGATCTTAAAGAAGGAAAAAAAGAAAAAAGAAAAGAAACTGCAGGTTTGATCTTAAAGAAGGAAAAAAAGAAAAAAGAAAAGAAACTGCAGGTTTGATCTTAAAGAAGGAAAAAAAGAAAAAAGAAAAGAAACTGCAGGTTTGATCTTAAAGAAGGAAAAAAAGAAAAAAGAAAAGAAACTGCAGGTTTGATCTTAAAGAAGGAAAAAAAGAAAAAAGAAAAGAAACTGCAGGTTTGATCTTAAAGAAAGAAAAAAAGAAAAAAGAAAAGAAACTGCAGGTTTGATCTTAAAGAAGGAAAAAAAGAAAAAAGAAAAGAAACTGCAGGTTTGATCTTAAAGAAGGAAAAAAAGAAAAAAGAAAAGAAACTGCAGGTTTGATCTTAAAGAAAAAAAAAAGAAAAAAGAAAAGAAACTGCAGGTTTGATCTTAAAGAAAAAAAAAAGAAAAAAGAAAAGAAACTGCAGGTTTGATCTTAAAGAAAAAAAAAAGAAAAAAGAAAAGAAACTGCAGGTTTGATCTTAAAGAAAGAAAAAAAGAAAAAAGAAAAGAAACTGCAGGTTTGATCTTAAAGAAAGAAAAAAAGAAAAAAGAAAAGAAACTGCAGGTTTGATCTTAAAGAAAGAAAAAAAGAAAAAAGAAAAGAAACTGCAGGTTTGATCTTAAAGAAAGAAAAAAAGAAAAAAGAAAAGAAACTGCAGGTTTGATCTTAAAGAAGGAAAAAAAGAAAAAAGAAAAGAAACTGCAGGTTTGATCTTAAAGAAGGAAAAAAAGAAAAAAGAAAAGAAACTGCAGGTTTGATCTTAAAGAAGGAAAAAAAGAAAAAAGAAAAGAAACTGCAGGTTTGATCTTAAAGAAGGAAAAAAAGAAAAAAGAAAGATTTGCAGTTCCTCCTTAAGAAGTCTGAAAAGGTTGTTTGTGGGATCTTTAGAAGCAGATGGTTGTTTGGTTTGTTCTGCATTCCCTGATACCACTTGTTTTTCAAAAGCCTGGATCAGACTCTGTGTAGTCCCAGTCAGTTGGCCCTGTATGGCTGCCCGAGGTAGGCCTAGTGCTAAGGCTTTGCTCTGCGGTTCATTATGCCTTTTCTGGTGGTCTGCTAACTCACCAGGGGGTTTATGAGATCGAGGAAAGTGTCGGGGGGTTCTGGGGAGCCTATCTTACTTGCCAGATTTGTCTGCTGCCTGCATCAGCTCAGGATCACCCTGCTGGTGTCAGTTCATCCCACCCCGTTTCTTGACTGTGACTTACAGTGCCATGCATCAAGTCTGTCCAGGTTGGAATAGGCTGGAGGTGGGGTTGGCCATCCTGATCCTCCTGAGTGTTGTGTTCCATGTTTTGTCTTACTTCATCCCTTTTTGCAATGAGGTATGATTTTAAAACAACCCGGACTCCCCTTATTAGTGGTCTCATGGCTTTGGGGTCCTTGGGGGCAGAGGTGGGGTAATCACCATGTGCAGTTCATAGCCTGAAGGCAGGCTGCTTTTGTAACAGCAGTAAAAAGTTCATTTAACAATCTTACTGGAATAGCAGCAGGCTCCCCTTTATCCTGAGGGTCTGTGCCTCCTGCCCAGTCACTAGTCGGTGGGCAGTAGGGTGTGTTGTCATCAGTTAGGGGATGGTCCCTCGTTCAAGATCTCTGTCCCCAAAAGCCATCCTGATCTAACATAATATGATCTCCTCCAGTTTAGGAGACATGCCAGAGACACTCAGTCTTGCTTTTACCAGGCTTCTGTCCATATTTTTTGTGCAGAATGGCCTGTTGAAGGGGGTCCCATGGAGTGGTCTTCATAGTATTTCTCCAGTTGCCCCCTTGAGGTCCAGTGCATACCTCAGTTTTTAATAATAGGGGCTACTTAAATTCTGATTCATCCAATTCACTCTTATGGCTAAGTTCCTCATTGGGGTCCTCCCAAATATCTCCATCCCAGTCTTCTGGGGAAATGATTAGCTTACCAATTTTTACAGGATCAGGGAGGGGGTTTGGGGCCCAAATTATTGTGAGTTCTAGTTTATCCTCTACTTTCCTGCGTTCTTCTCTTTCCTCTCCCAGTCGTTGAAGCAGTTGGTCTGTTCACAGAGGCAGCAGCATTCCTTGTCACTTTCTTTGTTCAACCTTATCTAGTAACATTCTCATTTCTTGTTCTGCAGATTCCTTATACTGGTATGCAGCCTCTAAATACCTCTTCAACTTTTTATGTATTATTATTACCTTCTCTTTACCATCTTTCAGTTTCCCTCTTACAGAGTTCAACTGTTCTTTTATCTTATTCCGACTGTCCTGCTTTTCACACACCCAGTCATCTGAAAATTTCAGTGATGGGTTAACTCTGCCTCTGTAAGTAGTCAGTGATTTAATCTGCCATCCTGCCGTCTATGCCAATTTTTGTTGCAGGGGAACTGTTAAGAAAAGTCATCATTTTGGGGTTAACTAAAAGGTTTTATTAATGATTAAATGATCAAATGTTAATTAATTGATTATTGGTAATCAGTTTGTAATTAAGCAATAGTTGAATAGTAATTAAGTGGTTTAATGATTTAATAATTAATCAATAATTAGCAGTGAAACACTCTACTACTTACTACACTTACAATGATTAAGCTATAGCTTGATATATATACACGTCACTAGCATGCAATATACTTTTAGGCTTAATGTAAAATGTCACTTACCTTGCTGTAGGCTCAGGTGCTGGGTAAGGGGTGTCACAATCCTGAGGGGGTACCATGAGGGCTGTCGCTTGCCTGCTCAAGGGGAGATCTCCTCTGCAGCCTGATGCTGTGCAGGAGAACTCAATGGGCTCAGAGGGGCTGCAGATATTTATAGCATAAAGAGACTGAGTCATAGTCAAACTCCCTCTTTGTTGTACGTGCAGGTGTGTAGCTGTAGCAGTTTTAGTTTTGTCTAGTCCCAGCTCAGGCTGGTACACTTAGCTCCTGATAAACTGTGGCCTAGACTCCCTAGTTCCTCAGAAGATAAGGCCTAGCATGGTTCCAACAGTTTGCACAGCAGGGATATCTCAGTCAGGCCTTCCTTGTAAGTAATGTCCTCATCAAAGTACTGCTCACTCAGTCAGAGCTGGGCTGTCAGTCACAATAGGTTGTTCCTTCACTGTTTTTTCCAACAACCATGGTTCTTTGTATCCTACCTGAGAAGAAATACTCAGAAAAATTCTCACTCACACCGCAGTGATTTTATCAAACCTTATTTTTTTGATTACAAACTTACTAAGAAATAATAAATCTTTTGAACGTCCTTTGCCCTCAAGAATAAAAGTTTCAGAATTCACACTCTTCTATGGCTCTTTATAAAGAAGAATGTTAGATTTCAGGTAGGATATCTGTACAGTAGAGGAAAGAACATGGATCTAAATAACTGAACTATTGTTTTTTTAAAATGCATTTAGTTAGTCATCCATTAGCAACAAATATTTTATTCTTTGTAAAAGGCTAGTGAGTGAAATCAGGTTTATCATGCTACTTTTGTAATTGTTTAGAAGAGATGACAGCATGGACAGAAGAAGAATGCAGAAGCTTTGAACATGCACTTCTGATTTATGGAAAAGACTTTCATCTTATACAGAAAAACAAGGTTAGTATTTTACAGTTAAATGGAAGAATTAGTACATGATATGATGCTGAAAATTTGTAAAACATTTCTCCGAAGCCATGCAGAAGAGTGAAATAAGAACCAACATACTAAAACGAACGTGGCATTTTTTTGCTAATTTTTCCTCAGATGTCATTGGAAAAGCTAGGCATTGCAAGATGAGTCAGCGTATTATCTCTGAAATCAACTTATGTTGACATTACTTCCATTACACATTTATGTTATAATTTAGTTTAAATGTATGCCTCTCCTAGAAGTACACTGTTTCCATACCATGGCTGTGGGAGGGGAAAGTGCAACTTACTTTTGTCACTAGGAAGGTATAATTTTACAGCAACAGGCTTAGCTTTTTTGTGTTTTCAGAAGGTGTAATCATCCATCGGTATTCTGTTTTCTGGCTAGCAAGGCTTCCGAATGGCTCCTCTGTGCCTGTAGAATATGGATTTATTTTTTTTTTTGGTGGTCAAAAAACAATAAGACTATATGGATTTTTTTGAATTTTCTGTATATCTTTATGCTTTGATACCACCTTGAAGGTTTTCTTTTGTTTAGGAGTCTGGTGGTTTTGTTGTATTTCAGGTAAACTTTATAGAGTTGTGGTAGCTGTTTAACAGCAGTCAGCTAGTCGTGCTCAGTACCTGGTTTAACCTGTCCTAAATAATATTTGAGTGGTTCATATTTTAAGTGGACCTTACCAATAAACAGTAATTCATCAGAGGTGCAAAGAAATAAATTTAAAGTATTTTTTCCAATGTGCAGGAAAGTGCACGTGTTGATGTGTCTGTCACTATGGGCCAGAATTTATCGAAGAAATCTGCTGGGTTTTTTTCTAAGTAGATAAAATGCCAGAAAGTTTAGGGGAAGTTTTGGGACCCAGCATAAGCTGGTGTCACTTGTATGTGAATTGTATCATCTAGACAAGGTTTTGTCCTTGGAGAAATTAAACAAGAGATGTTTCCTTATCACTGTACGGCAGAGCATTGTAAACTGGGACTTCATGTCTAGCATATGGACACGGGTTCATTTCCTACCCTGCCTGGTACGTCTCTAAACAAGCAAGGCTTACTGCTACACCCAAGGCATTTTGTATTTTGCCTCTGATGTTTCTGTAAGTTTGATTAAGCTCAGGCACAGTTTATCACCAGACTATATCTGGATAGAATGTATATTCTAGTTGTAAAACTTAAACTGGAACTGATGATGAAGTGTCTAAAAACGGATATAGTTTGTGAGAATATAGGTGGAAGCAATGACTTTTTCTCCAAGAACCTGACTTCACATAACAACCTCCATTTTGGGGAAAGAGATGAACAGTTAACCTTCTCAACAAGACTACAATTTTATTTTGTTATTGGAAGAATTTACTGTTGTGATTATCTGTTGTCAAAGCCTCCACAGTTTTGGTGTTCTCCACAGTTTCCCAAAAGGAATAAGTACCCAAAGTGTTTCCTGCTTCACTTCTCCTTAGGGCATTGATTTGCTCAGCTTTTTCTATCTTAAGAGAAACTATCTTATAGTTTTAAAAAGTCATTATATTATATACATGCTTCAGTTGTAGATACAGTTTCAAACTAGTTTTAAAAAAGCCAGTAATGGATACAGAAGAACAAATGTAACACTAGCTTGAAAGTGTAGATGTCTTTGAAGTCTCCTAGTTGAATTGATTTGTAATAGATACTAGAGTAGTAAAAGTAACAATATTGCAGGAATGGGAATTGGGGAGATGACAAAACAAAGCCTTTGCATTAATCCTGTCAATTCTTCTTGCCTTCTTTTAGGTAAGAACCAGAACAGTTGCTGAGTGTGTGGCTTTCTATTACATGTGGAAAAAGTCAGAACGTTATGATTACTTTGCTCAGCAAACAAGATTTGGAAAGAAGAGATATAACCATCATCCAGGAGTTACGTAAGTAAAACATTCTTGGAATACGTTTTCTGTTGCAAATTGTAGAAGGCTTTTTTTTTTTTTTAATATTCTGTAATTGCAGTGTAATGCTGCATGGCTATGGCAACTGAAATTAAATCCATCATGATATTTAGGCCTTGTTTTCCAGTTAAATAATACATTATGGATGCACTATTCTTTTAGGGACTACATGGATCGTTTGGTAGATGAAGCAGAAGCCCTTGGTGGAGCAGTGCATTCTTCAGCCTTATCATCTAACAGTCGAACAGAAACCATTCCTGATCAACAGCTAAGCATTCTGAACTCCATCACTGCCAATGAGCTGACAGGTAAATCAAGAAAAAAAACAGTATCTTTTTGTCGTAACTATGCAAACAACTATTTCATTTGCATTTGTGTTCATCCTTTTTTCCAGCGTTGACAAATAGTGTAGCTACGGTCTGCCACACTTCAGACGTGAACTGCCTGGATGACACCTTTCCTCCTATGGACAGCTTACCCCGAGCACCAGTTAATCATGTGCCTGTTGGAACAGAAGAATTGCTTAACTTGCCTAGCAATGGTGAAAGTGATTGTTTTAATTTATTTGAGACTGGCTTTTATCATTCAGAGCTAAACCCAATGAACATGTGCAGTGAGGAGACAGAAAGACCTGCAAAGAGATTGAAAATGGGAATTGCTGTTCCAGAATCTTTCATGAATGATGTCTCTGTCAATAACCTTGGTGTGGACTTCGAGAACCACACACACCATATTACCAGTGCCAAAATGGCTGTTTCAGTGGCTGACTTCAGCAGTCTGTCTGCAAATGAGACAAATGGTTTTATCAATACCCACACTCTTCACCAACATGCTGCCCTTCACTCAGAATGACTGTGGAAAACTAAAACAGTGGGTACTTTATGCAGTAGTAGTAGTAAACTTGATGGGAGCTATCAGGTTTGCTTAGTCTTTCACTGGAAGTTTGAACTTTATGACATCAGTGATGTCTTTGTATGTATAGAACTATATCTTGATTTATCAAGAGTAATTTCTTTTTTCAGTCCATAAATGTGGAAATGTCATAGGATGTCTGGCAGAGTTTGGGACTAAGAGAACTCTGCGGTGCAGCTTTAAGCTCTGCTTCAGTTTTTTTTTTAAAGCCTGTAGACGGAGGCCACCATTTCAAAACCAGCACAGAAGTTCTGAACGGATTGGAGTGGCTTTTTAGTCTTAAGTTACTTTTGCCGTAACGGATGCAGTGGAATAACAATGTTTACAGGTACCGATCCTGATCCCTGCTCAATGTAGCATTTTTTTTTTCCTCTTATAAAGGCAGGGATGGGTTTCTTTAATTTAAACTGCACAAACATACAAGGATGTTTTTTAAATGGAACCTTCTCTCATGTGATACTAAACTAGAGCACTTCAGTTTACAAAACAGCAAGTCCATCTTGGTGGAAGCTAGCACAAGGGACTTAACGTGAGCAAAGTGTGAAGACCTACACTTCGATGCTGTTGCAAAACTATAGGCCATGGCTACCTTACACAGAAGTAATTATGCTGCCATAGGTGTCTGTGTACTTTAAACGTACCGGCTTAAGCAGACGTGGTTTAGGCTGCATTGTACTCGGATGGGTTTTGTCCACGACTTTGAAGAGTAACGTATTCGTGTACCGTAACTTTGCTAAGGCAGCTGGTGTTGTATAAAGCTACAGTCTGCACAGCTTAGGATTTACCACTAAACAAACAGTCTTCATTTGGAAAACATCTTAAACTGTTCGGAGCTCTGCAGTTCAAAGCGTTACAGTTTTGAGGGACTATCTAGTTTATATAGGAATAGTAGGACCTTGAAGTATGTATTTGAAAGTTTTTCTTTAGTGTGGATTGCATTTATTTGTTTTGGCAAGTCATTGGTTCAAAAGTGGCACTTCCCTACCTTGGTAAAATAGGAAAGGATGAGCAAAAATGTTTCCCATAAAAGCAATTATTTAACTTGGGTAATTTTTTTATTTTGAACACCGAGTGCAGTTTAGCCATCGAGGAAGTTTGTCTTGCAAAACTTTGTTCCAAATCTTGCAGGAGAGTCAAACCAAACATAGTATTGGCTTGTAACCTGTTGTCGTAGCATACAGCTTGCAGGGTTTTTAAATGAGAATCTGAACCTTACTTCAATAGGATTACCCCTTTCCCTCCGTACTTTTTCTTTGCACTGTTTGTATTACAAATTTAATTGCCACAAATTGTTTTTCATTATTCAAGTGATTTAAGTTTGCGTTGTTGATACATGTAATAGTTGCTTCAAGGTTATGCAGAGTAATTAGAAAGTAGTGACTTTAATATTTGAAAGGGAAGAGGGTATTTATTATGCATACTGTGAACTGCATTGACATCCTGAGTTTTGGGTGCACCATGTGGAGTTTTCTTTACAGCATTGTAATGAAGATTGCTTTGAATTTTTTACACCATAGCACACTTACCATATTAAAAACAAATTAGTTTAGCACAGTGGACAAAAGTATAGTGATTTTGTAATCAGTTCTTAACTTACACATCTGAAATATGTAACTTTAGTGAGTACACGGTAAGTAACGGGTAGCCTGGGCCCTGTGTTCTACTCTGACGTTTTAGCAAAGTTGTCAGCTTCTTGTTGCTGTGTTTTGTGCTGAACTTTGTACCTTGTTTCTTTTGTTTATGAATCAACACATTTTATGTAATGTTGTAAAGTACTGGCCATAACCCTCCATTGTTATGCATTCAAGTTTATCTATGGGTTTACAGTGAGTGGCTGGTCTGTATAAAAATCGTTATACAAAGATGACTGAATGCTTATACCAGTTGCACTTAAATGAACATGCCCATTCTCATTAGCTGATGCAGTAATATATTCAGTTTATCTATGCATTGCTGGGCTCTTAATGTAGACAGAGACTTGTCTAAGGTTTGGGTTGTCAGCAAGATGAATGGACACTTTAGTTATTTAATAAAGACTTTTGACCAAAATTCAGAAAATGATATGAGAGAAAAATGGATTCCGGCTAGTCTAATAGATTTTTAGATGCTGATCTTATTTAGCCTGTTGGCTAGCTAGCTGGTATCGTTTACTTTAATTCCTTGTTAAAATGAGGCAATAATTTGCAAGATTTTGTAAATATGTAAATTCTTCATATCTTTTTAGATATCTATTTCAATATTTTCTGACTACTTCTGTGTATAGTAACATTTTTGTGCATGCTTGATGTGACATTCATAAATTTGTACCACTATGACTTTATCCATGTAAAATAGCTATTTATTGAACTTTTCTTTTAAAAGCTGGACTTACTTATTTTTCTCTCAGTTTAAACATATAAATGGAGAACTTGTTACTGTTTATTAAAAGAATTGCGTTTTGAAAGTTGGCATGAAGATAACGGAATTGCAACCATATGAAAAAATTACATTGCCTTGGTTCTTAGATGGTGAAGCACAATTCTTATAACAAACTGTGATGAATTCTTTGTCCTTTGCCACAGTTTTTCTTCATACAAACAAACCAAAAAATCAATAATGGGCAATTGCAGCGTTGGTAAATGTATCCTTTCTGTGTACAGGGAATCTGAAGAGGGTAGCTGATTCATTTAGAAGTGTAACTGGTGCTGTGATTATAGCAATACTTTTACTTTAGTTAATCGTACATCATCTTCTCATGCTAGGTTTTTAAACATTCAGTTTTCCTCTTGTCATGGTCAAACTGCTGAATTCACTTGAAAGATGTACAATACCGTCTGAAGAGTACTAAATTGTGTACTATTAGGTCAATGATTTGTGCAATTGTTTCCTGTTTTTAATTTTTAAAACTGAGGGTCAAAAATACAGGAAGACTTCAGATCAAGTAGAGCATAGTGATACTACTTAATTTAACCAAAGTCTCTAGTGAACATTTCAACTTTGAATGTAAACTAATGGATAAACTGACCAACAGGGATACTATTTGCCCAGCATTACAAGCACATTGTCTACAGACAGGGAAACTAAACACAGTAATTTATAAAATAATGACAAGGTTACTATTTTTTTTATTCCTATTTTTCATTGAAAGGAGGAGGAAGATACGATCAATTGTAAAATACAGTAGGAATGGTTATAGTCATCCTAATAAAACAGAGATTCAGTTATTCTCAGTTCAAAGTATGTACCCTGTTCATAACAACAAATCTAGTGACAATCGGAACATGTTTTATTTTCAGATGTTCAAGAGGAAGTCGCTGTTGTTGCATTGGTTTTAATATTTGTACATAAACACTGATTTTTTTGAGCATTATTTTGTATTTGTTGTACTTTAATACCTGGTGTACAGTTCCAGAAATAAATGTCTGGAAACCTTTCTTTAATTGTAAAGCTTGTCATTTGCGCTGTGTTTGCTACTTCATTTTCAGAAATACTTAGCAGTAACTCTGCACACAGTTTAAGAACACCACTGAAGTGCACACTACCACACTACCTAGTGTTACACAGAGAAGTGTGAAAAATGGAGCATTCAGCAATGCAGGTACAATAGTAAGTAATGATTTCCCTCAAACATTAAAACATTATGGCTTAAGTATAGCAAAATCTTAGGTGGGACTTAAATGTAGCTTCACAGTAACGCACTGCAGCAGTATAACCCAGTATCCAAACTACGTGGTAGGCTGTGGGGAACACATTCCTGTTCTCTGGTGTAAGAAAACTTGCCCAAATCCTTAAATCCATGTCAAGCTAGATTACAGGTGTGAACACAAAAATCTCACTCGGTTTAGGCCTTAATGCTGAAGTATTTTAAATGCTTTTTGTCTTGGTTTTCCTTTCCCTCAAGAAAATGAATGCTAATCTTGGAACCTTAAAAGCCCTGTATTCTAAATTCTTGCCTACCAAGTCCGTCAAAGGCCAGAATTAGTGCTGTGCCTTCCTCAGCGCAGTGTGCTTGTTTTTGCAAGGGCTGGCACAATAAAGCTTCAGGTAAATAAATTATTTTTTCATTAGATAGGAATGAGAGCCAATATAATTCTGAACAGCAGAAATTGTAATTTGCCAGGTAATGTAATGAGCTTTGCTTCCCCTGATGAGATGCAAGGTGTGTCTTTGTAGTGGTGGTTAATGCAAGATGCAAAGCAAAATACCTGTCCTAAACGCCTTGGTGACAAGCTGCAGCTCCCTTTTTCTAGTTGTTTAGCATAAGGATCGATGCTGTTAGAACAAATCATAATGACCAACCCCATCTAGTCCTTTCTTGTTTCGATGCAACTAATTGTTAGCCATGCAATGCGTCAGTCTTCAAAACTGTTTTAATACGTGTATGTGTATATAATGTAAACCCCCCCCCCCATTTACTTTAACTACTTAGATTTCCATTAATCTCAGGACACATCCACCTCTGCTATTAAAAAGATAAGCAGCCCCTGAAGTCCTTATGGTGCTTGGCCGTTTGGTGCCTAAGTCGTTGTTTTGTCAACAAAATGCAGGGCAGCAAAAACTAGGAGCATAAACCCTATTTTGCTAACACACTTTTTACTAGTTCTTGGATTTCCCTTGCCTCTTTGTAGCGAAGAGTAACCTAGAGCTCCCAGCAAATCTTGGCCCTGTGATACAGGAGGAAGCCGGGATGTCTCCTGCTACCTGTGTGCTATGCTGAAGCGGTGGGGTGGCCTCCTGCCCACCACTTAGCCCCATTTTCTCCCTGGCCTCAGCACTGGCACGTGGCTGCCTGCTCAGATTTGACGCAATTTGTTAGCAGCAGAAAAACATCCCTCCCTTTTGCTGCCGTTACTGACTTGGTTTTCTGTGTCACCAGGAAAGCTCCAGAACAAGCACTGGGAAGGTGCAGGCAGCCAGTGAGCAGAGCAGGCCGGCAGGTAACGAGCAGCTGTCAGGTAAGCACACCGTCACCTCCACAGGCAGAAGTGTCTTAAAGCACGGCTTCCTAAGATCCCTGAGTTGAATTAGCAACTCGCAGCCACCACTTAGAGGCTTCCTGCTGGCTGGCTCGCTTTGGCCCTTCTATGAGCTGTGTCAGCTCACTGCAATAGCAGAAAAGAAAACAAGTGACAAAGCCAGGGGTCCGTGGTGGTGGTGTTACCGTGTTTAGCAAGTCGGGAAGGATGTGCAGGAGCATTTACACACACTCGCACCTTTCCCCCTTCCCTCCTACCGGAGTACCATGGGAATAGCCTGCGGAACTGTAGCCCCCACACCAAGTCCCACATAGATACATGTAAACTTGCACAGAAACACACCTCTCTGTGTGTATGAATATATTCACACACACACTATATGAATATATATATATATATACACACACATATCCTTCAGTAGTTTAACATACTGTATTTTTTTCAGTGCCTGACAAACTTACTCTCAGTCCTTCCAGATTGGAAGTGCCACAGCAGAGAGATGTGGTTTGCCTTGATCACACCATGGCCACAAGCAGTGGTGACAACTAAAACAGCCTCAAGAACAAAGCCCTGAGGGGAGGGTGACCTCTGAGCTGCCACCAATTGCCCCCCGGCCCAGCCCTTCAGGGTGGACACCCCACGTGGACAGGCATTTCAAACACAAGTGTACTAACCCGGAAAGCTGACCCAGGCTATTTCATGTCCACCTGCTCTGGATCATACTGGTCATACTTCAGAAACCTGATTACTGAGTACTTCAGCAGCTTGATGAAGAATTGCCTTTTTAAAGCGAGTTTTTTATTTTTGTGCTGACCCCTTGCAGCTCCTTCCCCCAGCAGACACGTCCCTCTCCTGCTGTAGGCCATCTCTCTATTCTTTCTGGGAGTCTGCAGCGCCCCTGCAAAGTTTGTTAGCTCATAACTTGGACTTTCAAGCACCTCTGTTCTCCTGTCATGCCGAATCAACAGGGATTCCAGCTAACAACTTGACCTCCTGGAGAATTACAGTTGACTGTTACCACCAGCTTCGCCTTTTGAGCTAAGAAGTCAAGAGTCAGAGCCTTGCAGACCAATTTGCTTCAGAAGAGTGTGGTGAGACCACCTGGGTGTCTCTTGATGCAATCATCTCATTTATTCCAAAATCTGATTTCACCATCTGAACAGCAGCAGCTGGCTCTCAGTGTTTCCAAATCAATACTGTAGTGTCAAGGGCTCCATCCTCCTGCTCCTGCTGAGGAGGCACATGGATTTGGCCCAACCTGAACTTCTCAGCCTTTCAACCCCCCATAAACTGGCAAGATGCACTCCTGTGCTTGCAATCAGGGGACTCCCCCCGGCAGTGCCAGGACTACCAGGATGTTTACAACAGGGGTAAGGACTTCAGACACATCCAGGAAAAACAAGCCTAAAACTCTCTGTGCAGTGCTGAACCTTTCCATTCTCCCCACACGCTCCTGGTTTTGCTCTTATGTTGATGTGGCGGGTTGACCTTGGTGGACACAAGGTGCCCACTCAGCTGCTCCATCACTCCCCTCCTCAGCAGGATGGGGGACAGGAGAAAAAAAAATGGGGAAAAAACCCCTTTGTGACTCAAGATAAAGGCAGGTTTATAAGCAAAAGGAAGGGCTGTGCAGAAGCAAAGCAAACCAAAAATATTTATTCTCCAGTTCCCACCAGCAGGCGATGTCCAACTGCTGCCTAGGAAGCACAGCCTCAGCATGTGTAGGAGCAGATCCAGAAGAGAAATGCCTTTCAGTGACGATGCCCCCACCCCTCCTCCTTTCTCTTAGGTTTTGTTGCTGACCATGATGCTGTGCAGTATGGAGTACCTCTGGTCACCTTGGGACAGCTGCTCTATGCCCTCTACCAACCTCTTTCCACCCCCAGCCTGCTGGCCTTTGGGGCCAAGGGGGCTGGAGAGACAGCCTCGATGCCGCGCAGGCACCGCTCAGCAGCGGCCAAGGCACAGGTGTGTTACCAGCACCCTTCTGGCTGCCAGTGCAACGCACAGCACAGGGAGGGCTGTGGCAGGGAAAGCTCCATCCCAGCCAGGCTGGAGGCAGTTGGGCCTCACTGAGGATCACACCCAGTGCATCACAGCTGGCCATAGATTTAAACATAAAAATTCTTTCCTGGATAAGTACGGTATTTTAATGCGGGCAGACTATGGGTCCACATCTGAGAGAGGGAATTTGGGGATCTGGCCTGTCAGTATTGAAACTTCCTCAAATTTTAGTTTGATTTTCCTTTTCTTCTTCTACCACTAAGTGTAGAGGCATAGAGAGATAGAGGTAGCCAAATAAGTCCCTATTTTTAGGGAATTTCAATGAAAATCACCCAGGCAAATAATCTTTCAACAGAAAGATTGTACTTACTGTAATGAATAATTTATTAACAAACTGTAAATAGATTGCATTGAGAATTTTACTGGGTTATTGTCAGATTGCATATTACATCTGAAATAACATCCGAACACATCCTCTTCACAGCTACTGGTGTCAGTTTGGTGGTAATGAACGCGCACACAGGGAATCAGGATGACTTTCACCTTTAATGAAGAGATGGGAATCTAAAGATGACAAGGAAAAGTCTGATATACCTGAAGCCCTTTCACAGGCTGAAGCACTTTCCTGGACCATTCTTTCTGCTCCTCCATTTTCCTTTCTCCTGCTCACTCCCCATGTTTGCTGCTTCTTGCTCAGAAGTACCACCCGACTGTACCTCCTCCTTCTCCTGCCACTTTTTGGCTTTCTACAGCCACCAGCAGGCAGGAATCAATTGTGGCTGCCAGCTGCAGACCGCATCTTGCTTTCCCTCAGGTATGAGCAGTCCCTGAAACAGGCTGTCAGGTTTCAGTATTTCAGCCAGAAGCCAGTCCCACAGACCCTGTGAGTGACAGGCAGCCAGCACTTCAGTACTGCAACTCTCCACCACCGTGCAACACTCGCGTTCAGGAGGCAGCAAGTGCAGGAAAGCAAACCTTTCTCGATCGATGAGTTGTACACTTAAATTCCATAGTCATCAGGCAATTTCAAGTCTGGCCATTTAAAAAGTATTAACAAGCGTGTAACGAGATGGCTGAAGTAATCCATGCCCTCCCATGACAGCATTTCAGCCGGGAGAACACAAACAGCACCTGCCCCCTCTGGCGTGCTGAGACTGGTATTCCCCACCTACCCCTAAACCCTGACTGCTGAGCTAATCAGCGCTGCAGGCGCCCTGACAACCAGCCTCCTCTGCCGAGGTCAAGAGATGCCCAATTACCTCCTCCCAGAGAGGGAGGGAGAATGCCCAGCTCAGGAGAGAAGGGATCCTTGGTGCTGGAGGAGGAGAGTCCTGGTCCTGTTCGGTAGACTGGAGATTGCTGCCTGCTCCCATCTGCTACCACCCAGTGAAGACATGAGGGCTGTCACTAGAAGTTGTCTCCAGCGTCTTCACAGGGCTCGTGCAAGGCATGCTCGGCCAGGTGCCACTACCGCACAGCTCTGCTATTTAAATCTTCCCGAAAAAGCCAGCCTTCTCTGGCTGAGAAGGACTTCTGGATGAATATGAAAGACAAGGTTCAGGCTTGGAAAGAGACCAAGTAACACAGACACCAAAAAGCTTTGTATTCTGAAACAGAGACTAGATGCTTCTGCAGCTAAGCAGGGCATCCTGGCTGCCCCAACCACTACCAGATTTGTTAGAGCACATCGTTTCCCAGCTCCTTCTTTCTCACGAGCTTATACCAACCACAGAATCACTGTGAGGCTTGCTTGGACTTTTGCAGTAAATACTGGGATGATTTTTTTCCCCCAAGTTGTTTAGTCAGACAGAAAGACTGACAAGCTACCTCGTTTAGTTTCTGAAGGCAGCTTGCAGACAGCAGCAAGAATTAACATGGGAATGGCTGGCTCTGCTTATGCCAATAACTCATTAAAAAAAATACACAACACACTTGGTTGGCATTATTTCCTCCAGCTACACTGCAACATGAAGTTCTCTCTCTTTGAGAATAAAGGCTATGAAAGTTGCAACACGCCATTTAACTTTCACTGAACCACTGAACCTAGGATCGGACAGAGCTTCAAGACACATACCATCTTTCCTCCTGCCCCAGACAGGCATGGCTGGAGCCAGCCGCTCAAGTTGGCCTCATGATGATAGTGCACCGTGCAGGCACATCTGAAGTGCGTATCAGCACTGTTGCAATGTGGCTTCATAAGAGATCTGTACAACTGGCTACAATGAAATACTTTCTAAAAAGAAGCAGGTACCGAAGGGACCAACACGAACAAAACCAGAACAAGAGACAGTAATTACCAAGGACTATGAGGATTACCTGAGGAATAGTTCATGAGAGGAAAGTAATTTTTGCTAATTGGGTCCATGATAAGCACGAGAAGTGAAATGGCAGAATATTAAAACTGAGCCCCAGTTAGACAACTGTGCAAACTAGAAGATGAAATGACACATCCAGAACTCAGGTTTTTATTTTATCATCTATTGCATGGACAGCTGAGTACCAACAAGCAATAATAGCAACAACAGTAGACAGCTGAGAACTTGATGGTGTAAATGGTTAAACCTTCACCTCTGCATCAAATGTAGAGTATTTTCAGGCAAAGACAAGCCTGCAGTTTGCTTTCTAAATGGTAAAGGTACAGCCCTCCGATATGTAAAATTGCTCATGATGCTTGAAGTACGCACACAGTAAGTATCTTAATGACACAGATTTCTCCAGCCTTGAGTCCATTAATTCAGCTGACAACAGTATAGTAATTAGAAAAAAGTTCTTCTCCCTGCTTGACGTCCCTGAGAGTGACAAGCACTACGCACCTCGGGTGGCTGTAAAAAAACAGAAAAGCAAAACGTGGAAGTGAACAATTGTATTTCCCTTTGATTTTTTTTTTTTTTTAATTCTTCACGGCACAGAGCTGAAACAATGGCTCTGTCTATATTACTTTTGGGAGTAATATGCATAATGTAGGACAGGGAGCCTGGAAAAACCACACTGAAATACAGATAGCAAATATAAGCAAAAGCAATTACTAAAAAAAGCACAGCCTGGGTGGGTATGAAAATAATGTTTCCACTCACCCAATTATTCAGAAATGAAAAGAATTAATCAAGACAAAGACACTCCTACAGACAGGAGGAGAAAGTGCAGCAAAGTTCAAGGAGCAGAAATCGTTCCTCCAGACACACTGACCCACAGGTGCCAGCTGCCTAAACCTCCTCTCAGCCAAACCACATCCAGAAAAAGACAGCTCTGAACTGCATCAGAGACCTGCTGCCACCCGTGCTGACGGGTAAGTTCTCCATAACCCCCAGGATGAAATCAGTGGCTGGCAAACGGTGTTCTTACAGAGAGATTTAGGAACCCACCCCCCTAAACTTCCTTTAAGTAAATGACCATGTCCTAAAGCTGAAGTATCTATTCTAGGACGGAAAGCACATTCTTCTGATCCTGATGAACATGAAAGAGAAGAACAGCATCAACCCAAGCAGTCCACACAGTTAAGAAATTTAGTGTGAGGCCATTTTGAAACAAATCAAACAACAACAACAACAACAAAAAGGTAAACAAGTACTAAAACCTCTTTTTTTTTTACAAGACAGAAGAATATTTAGAAACAAGATTACCTATGCTGACAGCACTGTGAATATCAGTATCAAAACAAGCAGCTAGAAGCAGACAGGATCTTTCGTCTAGTGGCTGTGCACTGGGTGAACTGGTGACTGGAAGACCATATTTTCTTGGAAAGATTCCAAGGAAGAGAACAAAATTCCCCCTTCCTGAAACGGTCCGAGAGCTTAGCTCTCCTCACTGCTCTTTCATGCTTCAAGTACAGCATCCAGGATTCCCAAAAGTTCAGTCTTCCTACTTCATCTATTAGCACTTATTTATTTACCCGTAGATTACAAGTGCATCTTTAACCTTGCCTCAACAAAGTCTAAGTGTAATCAGAAAAGGCGTTCTTCCAAATTTCAGAGTTTTAAAATAGCTCTATATGACACCAAAGTCTAGATTATCTGCTCTAAAATCCTTACACATCCCCTAGATGTAGAAGATTATTTGGTTCCTGAAGGTAACCAGTGGACCAGAAGCACAATTTCTTTGGTGTGTTAAATTCAGGAACAACATCATAGCTCACTTTCTCACAGTTTCCACGTTATTTTTGACTATATCCCAGTACAGGACACTCACTCACAGACATATTGTCTGTCCTTGTTGTCCATATTGCTCCTTGTACATACTCATCTAATCATCACTGTAATACAACCAAAATATAACTAGTGCTCTGTGGAATTCAGAGGAATCACACTATAGTGTAACCACTGCTTGTAAAAAGCATGTCTTCAGAGCTGTGCTGATCTCATTTGCGAAGATGTGGAAAAACGAACAAAAATAAATAGTCTTTAAATCACTTAAAATTAGTCTACTCAAAGAGCCAACAAAGGTGCACATTATTGTGTAACTCATCTTCATATGGAATAGTATCATTCTTCAAGCATGTTTGTCTTTTTTACACATACAGTATGCTTTGTATCATACAAATCTATGAGCTCTTTGGTTGACTGCTAACCTCTCTATGTCGTGGCTGTAGACGATGTTTGGAAGGTACTGTTTCAGTTCTACTGGAAAATATTCCGGCACATCAAACTCCTGATAACACACATTGGCTGCTTTTTCTAGAAATAAGAAAAAAAAAAAAAGTCTCTGTGATACTGACAAAATCTTAGATAGGGTTTAGAGGTGTGTAAAAATACCAAATGTACTGCTGCAAAAGCACCAGGTGCTTCAACAAGCCTGAAAACCACGCCTCTGTTGGGAGCTACTACACTCCTCTAAAGTCCTATTTGAATTTACATGAGATACACAACCAACTACACGAGCTTTACTTCATCCTTATTGTATTAAACAGGATGACCTAATTATCAGCAAGTCTATGAAAGGGCACAACTTGCATAGTGCTAGGAGTAGCTTATAACATTGCTAAATGTTCTTAATACACAACATTTTACAGTTAAAAAAAAAACTTGAAAAAATTTTCATGGTGGCAAAATGTGTAATAAATACAGCCAGCGAGAAAATCACCATCTGTCCTAGGAAGAAGGGAATTTTCTTTACATGGACACTGGACCTGGAAGAAACAGTTTCATGGGACAGCCCTCCGTCTCCACGCCAGTCAACATCTGGTTCGCTACTCCAGAAACCTTTCTGGATGCTACTTGGAGGCAGGGTATCTAGTATGAGGCAGGTTATCGATATAATGCAGGCTCTGAAATAGCCACTTAAAAGCTAGGTATGGCAGCAATTCACCCTTCTGTACCTCACAGCCATTCCCATGAGGCGTTTATTCCGCCAAACCTTAAGACCAACACAAACTGTGCGAGACAGAATAGATAAATAGTTCCCTTCTTCACGTCCAACAGCTAGATCACACCAGCAGTTTCCCAGACTCTGCACATAAACTTGAGGCAGTCTTAACAAAGTATTACAGTTCAAACTGAGCAGTGATAGAATTTTACTGTACACGTTACTGCGCATGTGCTCTTCTCATGAAGACTGCTGGAACCATACTGGGGAACTTGATCTGCAACTCTGTGTACTGCCTCAGCCCTGTGGTCCTTTGCCAGACGTCCTTTCCCACCATCTCACATTTTGGGATGTGTGCCTTTCATTCGACATACCAGGAGGGAGACTGGGCGAAGTCAGTGAGAGAAGCACAAGGATATTTGAAGCGTTTCTGTGCTGAAGGATTCTAACAGCCAGCTGTCACAAATGGCCTGAGAAGCTCTTTATCCTGTAAGTGCTTATCTTGTTTTAAACAGCACTATTGTCCCCCAAGACCAGTATCTGATTCTGCGTCACCTCCAAATTTGTATCCATGCTCCATCAAGCCTGAAAACCACGCCTCTGTTGCGAGCTACTACACTCCTCTGAAGTCCTATTTTGAATTCACATATTGACAAACTCAAGCCTTGAAAATTTACTTGGCAACTTACCATATGAGCAGTTGTTCACATACTGTCCCACCGCCAGTGGGTTTTGCAAGGCAGCTGTGAGCCAGCTCTCATCGCTCATTTGAAATGGGCCGAGTTGATCTCTCCTGCTGCAAGACCTGGAATGACCAACACCATTAACGTGAATCACTGCTCCTTCACTTAACAGGTCCTAACACTTAACTTCCTCCTGCAGAAATGGCCACAGTCGCCAGGGAAGGTTACAGCTGCCCGACCCACGTGGGAGACAGGACAAGACTGGGGTCGGGGTATGTGTGCACAGACCAACACCTTGATGATACTTTAAAAGGTGCATTTAACCTCCCACCAGCATGTGGTGCCTTTCAGACTGGTGGAAGAACCGCACAAAACCATGTGCAATTCCAGAAATCCAACATCAAACAATACCATTACAGCAGGTTCAACACATCTCGTCCACCTCTAAAGATGTGAAGGCTCATTACAATATCAACTTCAAACTCATTCCCAGAATTAAAATCTGGTATTAATCTATTATTATAATATTCAAATTAGGTATTATTTTAGATCATTTAGCTCGTTTTTATTTTCTTTTCATGTCATATTTAAACAGAAATTACTACAAATTTTATTTTTAAGGTCACATAAACCAGTCCAGGCTAGCTGCACCAGGGGGGGTTCAGACTGGACGTTAGGAAAAGGCTCTTCACTGAGAGGGTGGTCGGTCACTGAACAGGCTCCCCAGGGAAGCGGTCAGGGCACCAAGCCTGTCAGAGTTCAAGGACAACGCGCTCTATCATGTCGTTTAGCTTTAAGTAGTCCTGCAAGAGGCAAGGAGTTGGACTCAATGATCCTTACAGGTCCCTTCCAACATATGATAACAGGAGTAACAACAACAACAATCATTACTTTAAAAAATAAACCAGGGTTACTTCTCCCTTCTTAAGTGCTACTCATCTGTAGACCAGAGTGAGTTACCAGATTCACCCTTTTGGCATTAGCAAGTCCACACAGAGGTTTGGGGTTTTTTTAATCCACTAAGCAGACATCATTACAGCTCAGAAGCATTTAAACAATTTTATGCTACAACCTGCTCCTATCAAAACTATTTCCTTTACAGGAAAGTCTCTGTACATCAAAAGACATCTCAATGGCATTACAGATGAAGACACAAGTCTTCATCTTGTGTAAGCAGCTCTTACCCTTGTGGTGTTTGTGTTATGAGATACACATACGTGGATGATATTCAAATATAAGTCCATTTAAGGTAAGACAAGAGAGAAGTGAGACTATTAGTAACCACTGTTTTAAATCAGTTGAGTAACAATCCCCCGTTTCGACTGCTTACCTGTACACTGATCTTGATAGCCCTTTGTCATTCCCATCAATAAGGACACCATCTATGCACCTAAAAATAAAGGGATTGCCAAGGGACTGGAAAAAGATGGGCTCATGCTTTCTGTATACTGTACCTGTTGCAAGACAGAGATTATTTCAGAAGGAAAGTTAACTGTCAGAGTGGACTTACAATACCACTTAGTCCTCTCCACACAGGAACCCAAACAAGACAGAGGGGGTAGGAGAGAACTCCTCTCTCAGTTAATGACATTAACATTCGTAAATCTACAAGTTTAGACACATCTTTGTGGGATGCAAAAAAAGCCACATAAGCTGAGATATTCCAGAGAGAGAAGCCATTGAAAGGAATCATTAAAGAGAAGTCCTGTGTCCAGTATCCATGTGAGAGGTAGATAAAGCACCACAGCCAACTGGACAGCTTCAGAGAGGAAAAGGCTAAGCGACATTTGTTCAGGAAAGCGCACTAAGCTGTTTTGTTACTGCTGTGTTGGGACTCTGAAAAGCACACACACAGACTGCAGACCTTGAAACACCCCCCTCCACTGTCCTGATCAGAGATTTTGTTTGGTACAGGAGGGGGAACATAACAAACCAAGAACAGATAAATCATTTCAGCAGACTGCTTCCCAAATCTGTGGACAAGATTTAATCTGCCCTGGGTTCCACACACAGAAAAGTGACAGCAGACTGGCTTGCAATTTTTCATGATATTGTAGTTGTGCATCCCTCACATCCTACTACACCTTCAGCAACCCTCTGCAGAAATCCTTCACTGCAATCCGAGTTGCTAGGCAAAGGCCTGCCGGCAGGCTGCTCTCACTACCAACCAACCAGCAGGAGAGTGCTGACCTGCTCTCTCCACAGAGTCCCTTCCCCAGCCAGCAGTTCTGCAGTTACCTTCATACCCCTGAAAAACAAAGGCATTTCAACAGCTCATCCTCTTGCGAGGTGCTACAGGAGACTCTCAGAGAGCCTACGCTCGCATCTAGTATGTGCCTGAAATCTAAAGTGTGCTGTAAGGTCGTGGACTTATTCCCTGTGATTGTCATTTGATGGTTTGGTCAGTTTAACAGTCAACAGTCACGGCCAAACACCCCTGCTGTGTCATGGCAAAACATGCTCTGCTGCCCAATGCTTGGACTGGTCCCGATCCCGCCATGCTGGCACAAGCTAGACACCACATGCAGTGAATGATTCTGTTGACAGACGAAGCAGAAACACAACCAAAGCGTTTCAGCAGAGCTGTCCTAGCTTGGCCATGCTGACAGAACTGCAAATCTTTTTAAGAAATGTAAGAAATACAGTTCCAAGAAATGAGGAGGAGGAACAGAGAAGTGCTGATTTCCCAAATATGCTTTATGGAAGAGAGTTCTGCTAAATAAAGGTTTTATTTTCATCCTCCAGTTTGTATTTTTGTGCTGTGAAAAAGTTCGTTAAGTCTTGTCTGCTGATCTGTGCAGAGACCTCAAAACCTCATTTTTCAGATCTTTATCCAAAACAGAAACCCCAAACAATTAAACCGTATTGTTCAGCTACTGGAAATTGCTTCCTCACAGTTGTGTTTAAAGTATCTGTAACAACTTTTCTAGAAGCTGAAAAATCAGACTTTGAGTACCAGAAGGTTTTTTAATAAATGAAATTATCCCCGCAATGTTACTTTATTTCTAAAAGAAATCTAGTCAGTTTACACAGAAATAGTCTCATTCACTGTAACTTGTGATTTTGTTAAGGAATGATAGAACTAAAACCTGTAAAATAAAAAATTAGTGTAGAACTTTAGTATTCTATAATTAGAAGGTTAGAAACGACATCTAATTTAATCAAAAAAAAGAATGTCCCATTACCAGGATACATGGATACAACTGTCCCTTTCGGTACAAAACCTTTGGTAACAAAGACTCCAGTTCCAGCAGACACCAGGGAACTTCGGTCTCGACTAACAGTGAATCCTAGTGTATTAAACAGAACTTCCTCTGGACTACACACATGTTGACTCCGATGGTTACACGAATTTACTTTTGATCGTTCCTCCTCAATAGTCAGTAATTCCAGATATTTACATTTGATTTCTGGAAGTAAGGCCAAAATATGTGCTTGTCTACTGAAGTCATTTATGAACAGAGCTTTAAATATTTTCAGTAGTGTTTCAAAGACATCTTCATCAGGGATAATTTTGTCTTGGGAGCTTTCAGGAACATATCGGAGGGTTCTGTAAAGAAAAAAAAAACAACATTTTATAGCAGCAACTTGTATGCATTGTTGTTTCTAACAAACCCAAACTCTAAAGAATATTCCTTCATACCTGTCCTACAATAAAACCATCATCTGTGCATCTGCAGCAGGACAGGCAGGTTAAAATGCCACTGAGCTCTTACTGACAAGCATATCAAAAATCAAACAGATATGATTACCAAAGTTTATTTAAAAATCATATATAGCTCATTACACTTTAAACGAGGCAAGGATGCTGACTAGGGAGACTTTAATTTATGCTACTTATAACAATGTCGCACTCATTCAAGAACGAGTTTTACCTTTAAAAAGAGAGCAAACAGAACCTACCGGGAAAAAAAAAAAACAAAAACAAACAACCCGTATTTGGTTTTACTGTTAAATACCATCTTAAAGCACCCAAGAGTTCTGCGTCAGCGAAGCGTCACACAAAGCTCCACCGCTTTATCAGAGCAGCCACCTCCCACCGAAAAAAACCGAGTCAGCTCCTGCGGCGGCCCCGGTCACTCCCGAGAAGGGAGGAGGAAGCTCTCGGCCACGACAGCTCCGCGCCCCCAAGGGGGAGCTCTCACCCAGCTCCAGCAGCCAACTCCAGGCCGAAAAACCCTGCGGAAAACCTACTAGGCGGCACCGACTGCCGCCACCTCACCCCGCCGGACGGCGGAAAGGGCGGCGGGGCGAGTCTCCCCCTAAGCAGCCTCGCCGCTACCCAGTATCGCCCAGGACCTGCCCCTCCGCCTCACCTGCGCTTGCGGCGGAGGTTGAGGGCGAGCCAGGGGACGAAGCGGTACTTGTAAACGTCCCACCGCCGCCGCAGACCTCGCAACATGGCGGCAGCGAGCTGCGCCCCCTCCCTCACTACCGCCCTCCTGGGCACCGCCCTCTCTCGACCCAAGCCCGCGCAACTGGCCCAGCCAATCCCCGCTCCGGACGCGCGACCGTATTTGTGTCCGGAGTTGCCATTGGCCGGTGGGGAACGAGCAGCCGCCGGGGCGCCGAGGGCCGGCCGGCCCCCGCGTTCCGGCCCCTCCGGGCCTGGCCTGGAGCCGACGGAGAGCGGCGTCCGGCCGGCCCTCGGCGCCCCGCGGGGTGTAAGAACAAGCAAAACCCCACCTATGAGATTAAAAAAAAAAAAAAAAAATCACTGAGGAGCATAAATAATGTACATTTTAAAGTAGCAGATACCAACTTCAATGCAACATGGCTGTCTGCTTAACACACATGAAGGCGTAATGGCAATCCCAATGTTTCAACTTTTTTTTCCTTAATTAATTTTTAAAAATTTAATTTTTAAAAATACAATTGACATAGCTCATGAAAAGTGATCTGCGAAAGATCCAAGTGGATTGTGAAGCAGGTATGTTTATTACAGCTCTGCAGCGCTGGGTGCAGCGAGGGTCAGGTGCCCTAAGGATGCTTGCACCCCGGGCCGCGGTAATTGCGTCCTATTTAAAGCAACAAAACGTACATATTTACCCACTCTGTCCCTCTTCGGATGTAAATTAGCGCTCCCCCTTGCGCAGGCGCAGTCTTCCCCTTCGGGGGTCTTTGGGTCGTCTTGGGGAGGAAGTGAGAGTTCCTCGATAGTCTTCATCAAGATTGTCCTTTTGAACCCATCCTCCAGAGTGCGCAGTTCAGGGACAGGTGGGCAGTGTCTCCCCCCGCGACCACAGCTCAAGGCAACATCCCCCTCCGTAGTCACGCTCTGTTGCACAAATACAATTCCTCCCCCATCCCCATCTTAACCTAAAACAATGAAGCAGGCCTTCAAGTGATAAAGACCCTACTTAAGCCCTGCTAAGGGCGGGGGTTACACTCTTGTTTACCAAAGACAAGGCTAGCTAGCAGAGACTAAAGCATATCACATACTTCAAAAAAAATATTTTCAGATATTTTCTACTTTCCCATATCAAAAGAAGCTCGTATATTTAAATAAAGTGAAAAAAAAGTCAGCCCTCAGAGCTGACTGACCTGAAGGTGCTCCCTCAGGCTCACCCTGTGCCATCTTGTCACTCCCTGAGGAAAGATCCCCAGCGCAAGATGGCTGGGTGGGCCTGTCCAGCCCGGCCTGCTGCTGGGCAGGGAGCAGCTCTCACACAGCTAATGAGAGGAGGCAGCTTGCAAGAAACAGGAGAAACATTTTAATGCAAATGCGTAGAGTTCATAGATGAAACTCAAGCGGAGCTGGGACTCCCTACTCTTCAATGGCTGACAGCGTATTGGTTAACTATTGGTAGTATAAAGGCATGGTACATTTGCACAAAAAAAGGGAGAGCTGGGGGCACTGGACAAGAAAACTCCTATCCCCTAGTTGCATATTTATATGTGTAAATACACCCCACCCCCCCACCCCCCCATATCTAAATAATGTAGCATGCCCCTTGGGTGTGTTATTAAACAGTCCAAAAAGGCAAGATCTGATACCAAAAGGAGATGCAAAGATTACGTGGAAGCAGCGGTTGAACCCCACCTCCTTGACAATTCTGCATCCAGGAGCAATCCCAGCACTATGAGATCACCTTTCCAAAATCATCCTGTGCCTGTCTCTAGTGACACTAAAGGCTGTTAGTGCCTCAGATGATCCCACGGAACATATAAAGGAGTGGATCAGTAGCACAGAGCTTAAACTTGTTACATTTCTGTCCCCACTTCTGACTAGTACTTGGCCCTGGTGACAAGGAGATCTGAGTTGTCCTTCGTAGCTGCAGCTTGAAAGGTGCAGCCCACTTACTAGTGTGAAGCAGTTTGCAGCATTTACTACTAATCTGGTAAGCCACACAGAAGGGATATATTACAAATCATGCGCATTTGCGACTCAAGTGCATGTGAGGTGGTGGCATAAGCTCTTTTGGTGCAATATTCTACCATCAATTGTCTGAAAACAAACAAACAAAAATCCAGCGAAGAAAAGACAATTGCTCAGCAATTGATCTTTAAAAATTAACAATGGCCCCCAAACAATTCTTTACAAACCATTAAGAGAAACCAAGATAAGGGTAATGTTATCACCTCCAAGGCCACTATTGTCCCTGTTCTCCCTTTTCTGCTTGGGTACCTACTTTCATAAAACTTACATTTTTGGATGCTGCTCTTTATCTGCAGTTTTAGTTAAAATATGCCAATGAAGTGAAAAATTACTGGGAAAATGAGACAGAACATTGACAGCATGTATCTTACTTTCTTAGGAGACTACTTTAAAAAATAATCATATGGAGCTAGTGTTCGAGAATTTGTTTTGGGGTGAACAGAGAAATCAAGCCTCAAACCACTGTCAAGGCTTATACTCCTACATCTGGACCTGAACTCTTGCCAAAGAGTTTAGGATTTTGTGAGGCAGGCTCACCAAAGCAATGAAATAAGCAGGATTAACTTCCCAACTCAGAGCCTTGCAAGTATTTATAAACTACTTCTTGATTTTCTCTGTATTCACTTTAATTCTGTTGTTGGCCTCGCACATCCTTCCCGAGAACAGGAACGGAGTGATGACACACTGCAAACTGAAGTAATCGAGGGAAACAGAAGGGAATGGCAGAGTGGCTGCCTCAAAACGCTTTCCTGCCATCTTCTGGACTTTCTTGGTTATGACAGGGAAGAAAGGTCTCAATTTACAGATTAAATTCTGGATTTCAGCAGTTGTGTGCCACAATGAAAAAACATGCACATTTGCCACAGTATATATACATATTGTGGCTCTTAAAAGCAAGGCTGTGACATCTGTGATACAGCTCAGCAAGTAAGAGAAATACGATGAGAGAAAAGTTAGTAAGGGAAATACAGTGTCTTGGAAGGTGGGCAGTCAGGCTAGAACAGGCACACACATAAGTTGCCCACTCAGATGATGAAGAGGAAGCCTTGTGACACTCCTGCATGTTCTGGAAGCAATCATCACCTTTCAATGAGAACTTGCAAAGATAAAACATCATCAGACTTCAACCTATGACCGTCATGTAGAACACAATGTAACATTATTCCCACCAGAGACACCAAAATGGGCATAGCTTACTATTGCCCGCAGAAGAACTGAACATGCCCTTTAGAAATGAAGACATTTAGTTCTGTAAGTAGGTGTCTGACATTTACTGCCAACTGCTGGGGACAGGTGATGTCTGTCATCCCTTCTTCCTAAAAAGGAGACTGCAACATTATAATTACCACACAGTACTGTAAGATTCAGGAGTTCTATAGTAAATCACATAAAGGAAGATATATTACACTCAATTATCTTTTATTTAATCCTTGTCATATATATATTCCTCCTTGACTTTTCAGTTAGTACATTACTCTGATTTTAAAAATTAGATATTAGAATTGATCTGAAGATTTCTCCTGCCAGTTTTGCTGGTGAATATGTTCATCTCTATTTGAGAAAATCACATAAGTAATGGAGACTATAAAGACAGTGATCCCTCACTAGTTACAAAAAAAGGCTATAGAACAGTTAAACTTGAATTTTCAACTATCAAAAACTTGATTAATTTCAAAAATGCCAAAAAATCAGAAGACAGACAAGGAACTGAAACAGGCCCTAGCTTTGCAGTATGTATTCAAACTGGCTGAGTAAGGAAAGGCTTATGTTTGCTATTTAAATGATAAGCAATGGCATAATTTCACTGAAAACAAAATAGATTAACTTCCAAGATACACCTCAATGGCTCCAGAAATGATCTAACCAAATCAGCTCACCTGACTTTGTAATTAATAGTTACATTTGCAGTAATGCAAAATTTAGACATTTAATGTTTGATCTAAGGGCATAAGCAAGTGAGATTCATAAGAGAAGTTCCCACCTTTAGTATTGATTAAAAAAAATTCAGTGTTTGTTGCTGCCCTTTATCTAAGCATTCTTTACCAATGTACTTAAGAAATACATGTATCAGCCAATACTCATTCATGCATGTAATTTAATATTAGAAACTAAATCTTGATCTATTGAGTGTTGCATATGAAATCATGTATAAACAGTGAAGTTTACCAGAAATTTTATTCACATCAGTAAACTGAATATGTTTATATTACAATAAACAAAGGACAAAATTTGTTCAAAAACTTTTATTTACTATAAAGACAAAACCACCAAAATAGGTACAAATTATACTATATAAAATTGGTTCAATGGGGTAAAAACTTTTAATTAAAATATCTTGATATATTTAAAATAACAAAGAATACAATGAAGCCAAATTTCTTAACCCAGAGATTTCTGTAAAATTTGCTTGCACAGGAAGGTGCTAATAGAAGTTAGCCCTTAAGCCCTGGAAGTCTTAGGAATCAGTCACATAGCAAATATAATTTCATTGTGAAAGTGAACTTTGGTAGAAGAAACTCTATAGGACACCTGAGGTAGTAGAAACTGGAATAAACAGCAGTAGACGTTATTTACAACTTAAGTACCAAATAACATTAAGAACACAAAAAAATAATTACACAATACAATTTTCAGTCCAGCTTTGATCCAAAGAAAATAAGAATATTACATCACATCTGCATTTTAAAAACACCACAATTACCAGCAAGCTGAGGGAAACGCGAACAAACTCAAACAAATGCATTTGGACACCTAGAGGCAGTTTAAGTTTGAAATGTGGTAGGCATGGTGATCTACAAAGTAATACTGATTAGCTGAGGTTCAATCAGTTTATACAGTTTACGTTTCTGCCAGAAACAGTATTAATCTGACAACTGATCTTCCAGTACATGAATTGGCAAGAGTGCATCCTTTAAAGCTTGCACATAAGAAAGACTAGGAAACAATCTTATCAGAACGAGAAATTCTAAAGTGGTCAAAAAAAAAAAAGGTCAAGTACAAAACAGTTAGAGCTACCAAACTTCACATTTCGGTATTATCTTTTTAACTCTTCAAAGTCTGTCAATCTTTCAAAACAAAGGAATGTAAAATTTCCAAATGAAACACATTCACAACTAATGACACTGCTTTGTTATTAGTATGAGCACTATCATTCCTGTAAACTTATGTTTCAGATGTTTTACTTCCAATTCGTATTGTACATTTTTAATGTACTATAGCTTATTTAGTTTGTCCTGAGTCTTTGAAAATAACCAATTCTATTTCAGTCCAACAATCCAACTGGCTTCTGAAGAGTTAAAACATGAACAGTATTTTTCCAAATGGATTAAACACAATCAGTATTTAAAAATATCCCCTTAAAAAAAGCAAAAGAAAAGCTGCCATTTTCCTTCAGAATTACATGCATCAGAATCTAAAAACCTGCCTTTAAAATAATTTTAAAAACCTGTTTTAAAAAAACACCTGCTAAAAATCACAAGATTTGCACTACAGGTGAAGCTTTACTTCACACTTAACTTTACCTTGCTTTTCAAGTCCAAGTTTGTCTCTTGTTAAAATAAATACCTTTCTTATGGTAATATCTTTAACATTTTCAAATTAAATTATCACTAATGACTACAGTAAATAGATGATGTACGGCAGAAGGAAAACAGCAGGTAAAACTTGTTATCAGTAGAGAATGTGAACACAGTTTTTTTTACACACAGAATGAGATTTCCTCATAGTTGGCACCTGTTCCCACTGAAGTACAGCAAAGTCTCACATAAACTTTAATGGGAGCTGGGTTTGGGGCCTTTGACATGAAACTTCTCTACGCGATTTGCCAGAAGAAACTGCTATATGAAAAGAAGGCTCAACAACTTTGAGCATGATTCAGACCAAGTTGTTTTATGCAGAACAATCTTGATTTTTTTCCATTTTGTTTTTTAAATAACCTATACTGAGCCTTCTACACAGCCCTGTTGAAGATGGCTTTTTTTTTCCAGATTTCCAGCAAATCTGTTTTTAAAACTCTTGTGTCAGCAAGATGTTCCATGACACAGCTCGCATGTTTTTCTAAAGACTATTTCAAAAGATCACCTTTCCCTGAAAGTTAAAAATACAATGAAAACAAACTTTCATTTCAAAAGAAATTACATGGCCAGCAGTAAATGCACAGTGAACCACAACTGCCTACTCTTAAAGGTAGGCAAAATGTTTGTTTTAAAGTATCCATCGATGTTTGGATATGCTACTCAGAGAACTTTATGTAATTAGAAGGGACAGATACAGAACTTTCTTTTAACCAGTGCTGAAAACTTAACTGCAGAACCCTCTGCTTACATCTGCATGATGTGAAATGGAACAGTGATTGCTATATTAAAATAGATCCTGAGCCCCTCAGCTGCTAATATTGCTGAAAAAGTGCTCCAAATAAAATAAAAATCACTTCTCTGCTAAATAATCATGCAGATTTAAGGAAAAATGCTTTTGTGTTCACATAGAGCCAGATGTTTGAAAGGCACAGTTTATAAATCTTTGCACAAGTTGTGAAATGTTGCATACTGAGCTTAGGTAAAGATCTCGATTTGTCAATCACATACTTAGGTAGGGTCTTCCACTGGTCTTAAATCCATGATGTATCTATCATTAAGGCCAGCAGAATTACACAATTTACTGTGCTTAACTGCACTGCAAAACAGTTATTGTATATTCAGTAGCATCTTCTTCAGTGTATCAGCCTTACGTACAAGTAGCTACCATGTAGTACGGAAGACTGGGTGTTTCAGCAGCTCCCTTGATGGGGGTCTGTCCTGAGGTTGAAGTTCTAAACACCGAAGAGTCACATCTTTCAAGCCAGGAGACAGATGTGTAGGGATTGATGGAGCAGTAGTTGCACTAGCAATCTGAACAAAGGGAAAAATAACTTTTTAGAAGTCAGTTACCCTTAAGTTCCCTTTTCTACCCCAAAAACCTTCCACAAGCTGATAATTTTCAGCTGATGAGTTACATTTATGAGCTTTCCTCCACTTAGCAGATTTGCTACTGCTGTTTGGACATTACATTACTGCTTCCATTTTATAAAATGGGTCTTCAGTTGCCCTTATGCCTATTGGCTTTCAAAGTCTGCCTCTCCTTGCACTTCTGTATGAATTTTCTTCTTACTGCAAGATTCTGCAGTGACCATCACTGAGCAGGCCATAAGAAAAGCTCTTATGCCATACATACAGGTGTTCTTTAGTCTACTAGTTGCTATCACTGTTAACTGGCACAAGCAACACAGAGATATATTAAGTTGAGCTCTGTTACATTATGATATGGTAAGCCGAGTATGCTCTCTTGCATCACCTTTACTGTATTTCTGTTACCACCCCAAGGGCAATCTTTCTCAGAGATGCAGATCGCTCCCTTATGACTTAAATGACAAGCAATGGAATCATTTCATTGAAAACAAAATAGCAGATTAACTTCCAAGATACACCTCAATGGCTCCAGAAATAATCTAACCAAATCAGCTTACCTGACTTGGTAATTAATAGTTACATTTGCAGTAATGCAAAATAGCTCTCTGAATCAAATTAAGCAAGATGATTGAGCACACTGGAGTGGCACCACCAGATTCACACAGACACAGAACCAAGACAACTACAGCTCTTACCACAACTTATTTGTGCTTAATTAGGGCATATTTGAATACTGCTGTGCTATTTCTATTTTGTGGAAACACTTTCTTCACTCATGCTACTGAAAACACTAATAATCGCTTTTTTCACTTCTCGCAGTATTTTCTTCATTCATGCCTATAGTTCAACTAGACTTAGAATTAAATATACCTAATTTTAGTAAGAAACATGAAGGCCAAGATGTATGACCTAGAAAAGGGAGGGGCAACATTCACACACAGCATGGCATAATGGCAAATATATTTCAGCAAAGTCTGAATGTGGAACATCAGGTTTTTACGAAAAGACATTCCCCACTATGAAATATAAATACATACATGTTTTATGGTAGAAAACCTCATTTTGCTCCTGTATTTTACAGGATTGTACGAAAGCATTCAAATCCTAATCTTCTGCCCAGAGTCAAGATCAACTCTATCGCAAAGTTTTCTTTTAGCCCGCTACACTATATATTTATATCTTAGAACTTTTTCAATATATTATTGTGTTGGTAGCCTTTATTTTTTTGAACAAGCAAGTATGACTATGTTGGTATCAGTATTGCTTTTGTACTAACAGCTCCAATGCAATGAGCAGCTATTGCCACAACACTACTACTTGTATACTTTTCTAAAATTCACATTGCTGTACACGAAATTAGTCAGTCTTCTGTAGCATATTGGTAGCAACATAATACCTCACCTTAAATATCAGAGCAAGATGATTGGAGTGTTTCTCTGCATTCCAGGGAGGTTTAGCACAAGCCATTTCTATAACAACACAGCCAACGCTCCACACATCACAGCTCCTACCATACTGTTGACCTCTCAGAACCTGGACAGACAGACCAAAGCTCAAATTATCCACTTTAAAGTCTCTTAACTAAGTAATTTAGATGCAAAAAAAAAAAAAGAATCATCAGCCAAGTGCATTCTGATTAACATTTCAGGCTGAGTAATCAGTCATGTAAATGCCATAAGATTTATACAGCTGTGGAGAGCTAGCAAACAAAATGCTTGCTCAAAGGCAAAGCAAAGTACCTTGCAATAGTTAGCTTTTGACCAAACGGTCATTTGGGCTTTAGTAACAATACTTATGATAGCTATAGCTTGTACCAAACTACTTGAAATAACTGACAGCGAGAAAGAAATGTCATTATCACTGTGTTGGAATTGTACCTATTCTTTAAAACAGATACACTTAAAACATATTTGAGGCATTTACAGTGATTTTCTGTTATTTGGCTGTATGAATTAGCTTAGAGAGTTCAAACAAACTTTTTGAAGTAACTTCCAAAACTGGTTTCTTACCTCTGGTGCCATAAATGCAATAGTTCCCAACAACTGTCCCTGAAACTCCCCAGCACCAGTTCCTTTTGATGCCAACCTGGCTGCAGCTCCAAAATCAGCAATTCTTAATCTATGACCTGTGCTGTCAATTAGCAAATTGGCACCTGTCAACAGCATAATAAAAATACTGATAGTTGGCTTTCTATTAAAGGCAAATGGATGAACAGACACACTTCCTCCCTCCATTTCAAAACTATAAATAGGTTGATGTTCCCCACCCCCAATTATCAAGGAAATCTGAAAATCAAGGACAAAGCCTAATAATGTAACTTTTCTGTTATGCCTGAATGATACTGCACACAGCTTGAGGCTGTCCAAGAGATTTAGGAAAGCAAACTTTCAAAGTAGGGCAAACACAGGATTCTGGAACAATGCCTGGAGATGGAATAATGAAAGAAAATAGTGACCTAAAACCCTGGAGGTTTTCATTGCCTGCAGCTCCCTGTGAAATTTAAATTTATTTCATCCTTAAGCAACTTTGAATTGTCTTGAAGAGAATTATAGAGCAATTGAAAGTTTTCCTATTTTAAGAAGAAATCATAAGATAAATATTTTCCATTGCTACATTGCTACTTATCTGGATATCTCGCCAGTTCAGGGACAGCTATAGTGACTAAAGGTAAAACTTCAGTAAGACTGGTATTTCTCAATAAAGTCCATATTTTGCTCGAACACAGTACAACTGTATTTATGTTCGTTTAGGAAAGAGGAAGAAAACTCATCACCATACTCCTATAAATTAGAAATCCGACTGCTTTATCTTGGCTTGTTCACAGATTTTACTATCATTTCAGTGTAAATATTTACATTAACTAGCAATCTTAAAATATGAAGTTGCCATATAGCTTTAATTTGAGAAGACTGAGAAAACCAATTTTTCAAAACTATCAGCAGAAGTAGCAAACATCCCCAAGCATGCTATGAACATTCTGATTAATTCCAGTAATTAAGGGTTCTTCAGAATGCTCAGACAAACCCAACAGAAATACCACTCTTCAGATGGTATGAGAGAAGCAATAGGTCTCAAGCTAAAACAGATGCTGCTTTCTGAATATTTCTTTTTAGAAGACATTCTAAGTAATTCTCACCTTTAACATCTCTATGAATTATCTGATTCTCATGGAGGTAAGAAAGGCCACGTAACAGTTGTTCTGTGTAATTAATAATAACCGATTCTTTGAAGGCTCCATATTTACTTAACAAGTGAGCAACTGAACCACCTAGAAGATAAAAAAACATTTTATCAACACATTTTGTATTAATAGAATGAAGCACTGCTGCTTAAAATTGGAACTTGGTATTGGTATTCCTAATTTATAACTATATTCCTCCCCCTGCAAAAAACATTAAAACATTTCATAGGCAAAAAGTAATATACTTGGTTACTTAGTTACTTTGTACCTGGAACTGTAAACATTAAAGACATAAGTTTTCATGCTTCCTAATAATTTTATACTTCCTTAAAAGAAGGTACAAATCCCTTCAGGTACAAAGTACTGTTGCTGATAAAAACCTACATATATTTATCCACATTTTCCATTAACATTTAAGCAGCAGAACGCTAGCTTTCTTTGGGGCAATAACTATACACAGCCTCTGGTAAGCATTCCCTTCAAGGATCTTAATTTAATTGTTACCATCCAAGTAACAATACATAGAAGCAAGTAGACAAGAAAGGAAAAGCAGTATTTTCCTCTGTTTTCCAAAATCTGTTTATAGATCCTCAAGATTTTGGATTTCCATTGTGCCTCTCAAAGTAGTCTAACACAACTTGGGCTTGAACGAGGTAACGACAATTCCTGACATTAGCTAAATAATAATATTTAAAAAAATATATACTTAAAAAAGTTAAATGATTAGTTTTGAGAAAATATTTTCTCCAGTACTGCTTGTAATAAGACATACTTGGGCTTTGCTTGTTAGCACTCTGGTATTGCCAAGTGGTTTCTGCCAAAGAACGCAAGTTAAGTTGCAATGCTTTCTTTTATAAGTAAGGATGTATAAAACACTAAATCTAATTCTTGGTAACTGGATGACAACAACATATAATCCCATTCATAAAATTAATAAAGCTCCTTCTAAAAAAAAAAGGATATAGACTTTGTTGTCTCTGGTCTATACAATAATGAAGAAATTTCACTATTTGTTACTAAATTACCACTTAAAATATTTAACATGTGACCACTTTTTTCCCAGAGCATCCTACTTGCTACCTATTATTAGAAATTTACTTCAAGTTCTTAAATGTCTTTGCATGTCATCTTACACAATTTTTATGAAAAGTGCTTGGGACAAAACAAAGTAAATGATATTAGAGTCTAATAAAAATAACCAGCAGAGTCTAATAAAAATAACCAGCAGAGTCTAATAAAAATAACCAGCAGAGTTATTTTTAACAAAGTTACACAGGTACACTGAAAATGCATCAGTTTGAGGTATTTCCAGCTGAAGTGCCTGTCTCAAAGTTTCTAACTCCTCTTTTAGATTCAGAAATTGAGGAAGAAGTAGTACAATTTTTGTTCAGGGCTTCCAACTGTTTTAACTGTAAGACAGATTAGGTATGGAAAATCCCAAATCAAAGGATGCACCAGTAAGAATATTGCTATGACCACTTAAACTGTTCTGTATACTGGTTACCAACAGCAATGAAAATACAAATTTGCGAACTGAAGTGATGCAGAATGCAGTATAAAACTACACAGTTCAAGACAATTGACATTTTAATTTTCTTTGGCATAGTAGTTGTTTACCTGCCATCCATTCAATAAAGAGATTATAGTTGCTCTTCTCACATGTAGCACCCAACATTCGAATAATGTTAGGATGGTTCAGATGACTCATCATCCGTATTTCTTCTCTTAGTGCTTCAACTACCTCTTCTTGCTCAGCTGATGTGTTCCTGACATACGTCACCTGTTTTAAAATACGGTGTTCAGATTTACTGCATGTAATTACCAGTCCTGTAACCACCCCTTCAGTACAGTAACAAGAACAGATGGTTTTCCATCCCTTTTCACCATCTGGAAATATCAAGTATTCTTTTATCTCAAGCCCCTTCAGCTGAGAATGTATCTCCATGTGAGACAGTCATAGAAAATTAAGAGTGAACTTCTAGGGAAATACCAACAAAAGCCTCTCCAATTACGGAGTGGGGAAACTTCCCTTTTCACTCTCCTCTGCTTAAACTAAGAAAAAAATACTTTTTTTCAGATGTTGGAGAAAAGGAAGAAAGGTAAGCCCTGAAATAGGATTCTGACAGTTGTTGGTGGTAAGGTTTTTACCAGTTTAGTCATACTATCTGTTTCATAACTAAACCTCTTATTCCAGAAATTTGATGGCAGCAGGGTGTCAGAAAGCAGATCAGAAGTCCTGTAACGGAACTGGAGCCAACCCCAGCTCTGATCCATACTCAATCTGAAATAATGGTATGCTGCAGAGAATGCTCCCTGGGCATCACAATCATCATCATCATCTCCTCAGGAGGAGTCTCAAGGACTACATGGACAGTCCTACACTTTCACAAGCAAGAGAGTTTCAAAGGAGGAATAGCTGATGACAGATATTCTTTCCCCAATTAAATGTTTTGAAATTGCTCAACTCTCTAGGTGTAAGTTCATTCTAGAACTAGTACGAAAATATAAGGGCTAAGATTCCCTCTATGTTGGTATCAGACCTAGGGAACCTTAAATGTGAAAGATTTATTCACATCTAGAACCTTAAAAAAAAATCTTGAGTGGAACACATGCATTTGGGCCTCTTTTCTCAGTCACACTTCTGTACCTATTAATTTAAATATTTAAAATACTTGCCTCAAAGTTGGCTGTTGAATCAGAGGAATCAAGCATTAACTACACTGCTTTGATTAAACTATTTTAGGAAAATGTCTTGACAAGAAAGGGGAAACTGCTTTTAATAGCTGCCTTGCAAATAGCGCATTAATTTGGAATCGAGATCTAGGCTCCGTTCCTAACTCTGTCACTGATTTATGGACTTAAAAACATATTTGAAGAACTATGAAAGAAAATGGGCATATAAAAAAATACATTTTTGGTGTTTTTTTTTTTTTGTCATTTTAAGGAGAATTGAAAAAAGCCTGAAAATATTACATTACTACCATGCCCATAAAGACCTTTTATTATATATTATGTGAGAACACATGACAGGGAGCAGAGGAAGCAAGGAACACAAGAAGTCTGTGAGAGCAGAGAGTTTTAATACTCAAAAAAAATACTGAAGAATAAACACAGTATTTTCAAGAAATTGAAGTATTTGAAGTGTTCACCTGTTTCACAGCCATTAACGTCCCCGTTCCTACATCTTGAGCTTGGTAACAGGAAGAGAAAGCTCCAAGGCCAATTTGCTGACCTTTAAGCCATTCTGCATCTTCTCTGTAATGGTGTTTTGCTTTGGTATGTCCAGGCAGAGTTTCTGGTGTCTGCAAATTAAATTCCAAATAAATTCCACGTTTATTAGTAGGCATCTAAACTGTAGACATTCTGGAAGCTTATACACCTCTCCGCTCCCTTACAGCTCTTTGTATGGCACATTACACATTTCAGCTGAGACCAGAACGCCACTGTATTCCGTAATCCACATACTCCTACTTGTACATAAGAACAGAGAGCATCCTCTACGTTACTACCTGAAGGTGAAAGGCAAGATTTACGGACACAAGGAGCAATACTCTTCTTTATTCCTGATCTCACATCTAGTTAAGGTTTTAGTTAGCACCTATAGTAAACACAACCAAAATCATGTTGTTTCCTACTTAATTTATTTCTCCCGTGTTAGGCTTCACATGTTATTACCTCATTTATAGGATCACAAATAAAATACTCCTTTCTCTACTCTTCTGTGCTTTTGTCTATTTACGAACAAATATTTTTCTAATATTTTATTAGAAAATTTTCTAATCTGTTTTCTAATGTATCTCTTCTAAAGTATCTTCCCTCTCCAGATGTGCCAACAAAAAGATCTCTTCCAACTCTGCCTTTTCTTTCAGAAACTAGTTTGGTTTTGTACAATTGCCTTCAAAGTAAATCAGCATTAAGACTCAGTCCAGTTCTACTCCTGCTTAAAACCTTTGTTCTCATTTTCTCATCTCCTCACTTTTACACTTCCTTCTTCACTATTTTAAATACATGAGATAATATTTATCTTCCAAATACTTTCTCTAAACTTGTTAATAGCCACAGAAGGATTCTGTTAGCACCCACAACTAACAGACTGTTTATACTCCAACTCCTAGGAAAAGGGTATTGAGTACCTGTGTGTTTTATGTAACTTTGGAAATGTAACAGCACTGCTTTATAAATTCAGTGAACCTCAGTTAAGACTTATGCTAAATTCCCATAGGTATACTTACATCCTGCTGAATAATTATGATATCTTCACCATTTTCAACCTGTAGTTGGGGAATTATTGGCAGGGCATCTTGAGACGCTGACATTGCCATAGCAATAGCTAAAGCTTCCTCCTCTTCAGCTTCCATCTTTTCCTTGCATTTTTGATTATGACTTACATCATCTTTGTAAGTATCATCATTTTCTGCCCGCTCAGGAGAAAGAACTGCAACTTCAGACTTGAACGTAACTGTGCCATCACTCGTCGGCATGGAGGCCTCGAGTAGGTCCTCAATACTGGAATTGAGCTCTGCATTAACATCCAATCGACATTTTTCATCTACTGGTGTGAACACTGTCTCTTCACTTGGTATAACTGCACTGCTACTACTACTACTATTGCCATCGCACTGTGAAATATCATTCAGGTCAAGTGTCATACTGTTTTTTAAGGTTTCTCCCTGCTTGTTCACATCACTTGGGGTGGGTCGTGATGGCTTTGGCCTGTGTATTTGACTGGATGGCAACGGCCTGGCTTGAGTAAAAACTGGAGAAAGTTTCTCTGGTTCTTTACTTTCAGAACAGTTTCTCTGAAACTGGAGAGAAAGTTTTCGCTGTGTTTGAGGAGAAGGTGAGGGGATTTTGCAGGGAATGAATCCCTGAGGTCTGAGTTTAGAGACATCTGTTACAGTGCCAGCTGGTACAGATGGGTTTGAAGGAGACAGAAGTGTTGGGAATAGTGACTGGGAATGACTGGATGAGGGAGAAGAGTTCAAACACTGACTGTGGGGTTTTCCTTTTGTTTGAATGGCTGGCTTTGGTTGCTCAGTGGTTATTGATGATACAGGAAGCCCCACAGCAAGGCCAGCCAGCACCTGAGAAATGTCCTCTGGACTGGCACTCAGTTTTTTATCACTTAAGCATCTCCCGCTTTTCCCTGATAACTGGACAGTATTGTTAGGAGTATTACTTTCTGTAGCTTCTGGAGAGTTATCTGGTACAGGCAGCTGCAAAAAGTCTTCATGTCGGCATTCCCCAGAGAGCATTTCTTCCATGCCTAGCTGGATGGCTTCTGCAATTTCCATTTCATCTGCTATTGCCATCAGACGTCGACGCATCCTTGCATAATGAGTTGAGCTTGTCACACTCAACATTTCTAGCAGCTTTACAAAAACATGGGGCACTCTTGCCACCATTCTTGCTGCACTCAAAAATACTCTCCGCGATAGTTTACCAACCATTGAGTGGGAATTGTCAATTGACTGCAAGGCGAAAGTTAAGAGGGAGAGAAGTTTCTTATACCTACGAAAAAGAAGAGAGGTGGTTTATACACTGGTATGTTCTAGTTAACTAATGCCAAGAAGGCCATGTAAAGATAATATGTTTAGCTGTCAGTTCTGCAGTAGAAAGGAGACTTATTGCTGCTCTAGTGCTTCAGAATTGATCCACATGTCAGAAGTTTTTTAAAATGGCAACCGTTGACTCCTTAAAGTAAGTGCACTTTTGCATATAAATATATACTGTTTGTTTACAGGAATTTTTTTCAAGAAATTACCAACACCACATTCAATTACAAAGAGCAACAGTCACATAGTGTAAGCAAGTACCTGTCTACTACAGTATCAGCCTGTAAAACATCTCCACAGACAATGTGGGGATAAAATTCACCAGGAAATTCCAACAGGAGTCTGTCTATTAGACAAAGTCGCCCCAGTAGTGCTTGCCAGTTGCTAGATTCAGTTTGGGTTCCAAGGATACAACTTAAGACATAATCAACACCACCAATGCCAATGGACCCTATAAAAAAAGTTAATAAAATAAGGATTAGATATGTTCACAATCTAAATAAAGATCAGAACTGTATCATACAGAAATACATGTTGTGTGCTGAAACTATCCCCACTCCCAAACTGCTGAGAGAAATACTCTTCTCTTTGCCATGCTAATATTGGATAAATCCTGTTAAATGTAAAAGACTTCAGTATATTTGCCTGTAATTGTAATTCAATTATATATGAAGAGCTACTATTACCAGATTTAAGTATTTCTCTCCCAACTGCCAGCTCGCCCGCTTGGCCTTTACACATCTCCAGTAGTGTTGAGACTGAAAGTTGACTTGTTCGACTATAAGAAATTAAAACAACAAAATAACTCTTCTAGCATATGCTCTCAAAGAAAAACATTCTAATAATTATATTTCAATAATCATTAGCTTGGAATTGTGTGTGGAAAATTATTTCACATCACTTTATTCCGATACATTTCTATGATCCTCTATCTATAAACTACCAATAGTTGTGACATTTTTTACAAGGGTACTTCCAGAAATGTAATGTTTATCACTAAAAGAAATAAAAACCTGAATAGGACCTCAGCCTCTTGCAAAAACAGGCCAATCCAGGAATCCAGAAACACAATGAACACTTCTATTTCACTCATTCCTTTACTTTAGATAATCTATTGCTGGACTACTGCTTGGGGCATCTCTAGCTGCAGTTTCAGAAGAAATGCTGCTTAGGAGCTAAACCTGAAGAGACAAAAATCAAGCTGGTGGACTTTTGCATCTAGTTTACAGTACAGGTGAAGAAATGGTTGGTCTGGCAGAACAAACAGGGTAGCTTGGGACAGGAAGACAAGGCCTACTCAAGCCAGAAATACCAAGGGCATTCACTCAGAATAGCCATCTCCTAACATTACACCGTGAAATAAAAAGTAGAAGTGTTATGTTAACACTTCATGGCACAGATGAACAATAGCTTTTGTTGAATTAGGAAACTTGGTTTGATTAGTACTTGCTGAAGGGTACTGGCTGACTGCTTAAAGGCCAGTCATGAGAATTAGACTAAAGCAGTATCAACTGAGATGGAGGAGACTGTTGATGACCGCACCTAACATCATCCTTTATCTTAAGGGAGGAAGTGTTGGAACAATACAATCAGGTGCCTTCAAAACCTACATCTTTCAAGCCAGAAGTTTGTTGGTAACAATTAGACTTGAACAAAAACATGATATATTTACACTTATGATCCACATATTTAACCACCAACCATAAATTGTCTCCTAGTTCCACATAAATAACAACAGATGAAGCTTCAAGACATTTCAGTAACAATTTAAAATCAATCTGGAGTTCATGAGACACCGTACCTGTTGGCATCTGCACATTTAACTAATATTGTCTCTACAACTGGCTTGAGAAGTCGCTGTAGTTTAGTCCTTTCTGCCAAAGTATGACAGGGAGTATATACCAGCATGGCTCTTAAAGTTTTCTAAGAGAAGGGGGAAAAAAAATACACACGAAATCAAACTAGCTACACAATTTTTATTTTTTTAAAGAGTTGTAAATAGTTTTATATAAATTGCATTCAAAATATCAGTGAAATGTTCAAAGCATAAGTAGCTTACTTATGAATTTGTCGTGTATTCTTTGAGATTGGAAAGAACCTAGTCATACAAGTACTGTTAACAGTTAGCAAGCATTTCCTTGCATTTGGCCAGTGGAGTTGTGCCATTTCACTCTTGTGGAGGATTTTGTTCACCCCACTTTTCGGTGACAGTTAAAAGTTAAGTCATCAGTGGTGCTCAACAACAATTACTAGGATTCCTGACTTCACGTATCTCCTCCCTTTCCCTCCCCTTCAAAAATAAAGTAACATCAAAATTACTAGAATAAGTACTAGAAAACAACTACTTACTAAAGCAGCAACATACACTTTGTAGACAGGGTCAGCACAGACCATGGACAGCACACTGCAGCAGGATTCCACCACCACGTCTCCTGAGATACTGGTCTGAGATGACCCACTAGCTGCTCCCAGAGCTCCAGCACTTGTGTTGTTTCCACTGCTACTTCCAGAATTCCCAGTGCTTTCACCATTAGCCAGTAATAGAGCACCACTAACATCATGGGAAAGACGTCTAAGTGCCATCTCTCGTATATTCCAGTTTCGAGAAAACAAGCAGCCAACTAACTCCATTCCAAATACCTGCCAAGGAAAAAGCAACATTAGAGGAGTCAAACTGAATAATATTGCAACTTAAGTACCTAAGAAGAGCAAAGAAATGTTTCTGGTGAAAAATCACCTTAAGAAGTCTGACAGAAAAAAAGTGTGTCAGAAGGTAGTGTCTTAAAAAAAAAAAGATTCCATGGTAGAAATGAAACATCATAAATGCTAAATCATCAGTTCTCCAAAAACTCTGTTAAGAGAAGTTTGAGGATGGTTCCATTCACTTTGAATTTTAATTATTCAGCATGGGGTTTGTTTCTAGACATTGATATAAACAACCCTGAAACCAAGGTCCAGCTATACCAGACAAAAATTACAGCAGAAATATGGGCAATACAAGTTCTCCCACTTTGAAGTGTGCTCAGCTGAACCCACCTGTAGACTCTAGAAGTTATTTAGGTCATTCAGCTCCTGCAACACAGCCTGGGTAACAGTAAGTACCAACTCTGTATTTATATGACACTTGCAAAACCAAAACTAGAGTTAAGAATACTACATTTATTTACATGGACCTTTAATATGAAGCCTGAGATGAAGTTCAAAACTGAAACCCCAGTTAAAACAAGACTAGAAAACCTTCTCTTCTGATGCAAGTTAAGTATAATTCTTTCCAATAATAATCAATCATAAAGCTGGTGGGATTCAGAATAAATTTTTGAGTTGTTGATCTGACAAATCTAGCAAAACAGTTCGAAATATTTTTTTACATTTGAAGCAGTAAAAATACCTGAATCCATGGCTCAGCTAAATCTTTATAGGCAGAAGGGATCTGCTGGACCCCATAATGAGTAAGGTTAAAATTGCTGTCTTGGGTTCTTCTCTGTGATCCAGCTGTGGATTGCTGCTGAGTTTGTTGCTGAACCACACGGAGAACAGAAGAATCCACAGGGCTTGGCAATTCATGACTACAGATTGACAACAAATAACATGGATTTACAAATGAAAGATTTACTGAAGTAAATACTTCAGCATATTCAGGTAACACTGACTAAGGATCCAGAAACAGATAGTTTGTTATACACAGTCTAAATCCTTACCTATAGAAATCATGAGATCTCCATTTAGACCTACAAAGAGGACAGATAAGTGGCTCTCTGTTTCTTCTACATTCTTCTGCCCCTGGAAAACAGCAACAGGGTAAAACATACTTCACTTTTAAAGTGTATAAAACCAGAAGATGGCATTACTGAGTCTTACTGAAGAATGTTAGTTTCATGATAAATGCTTCTGAACTGAGCCATCTGCAGCAACCTGATAAATATGGGCATATGAACATTTTTGCCTGCAGAAATGCTTCAGTTTAGCAAGAAAATTAAGTTATGAACCAAAATGCTATTGTTTTTGTACATCAAACACAGGCGACACTTTTTCAAAAGTAATATGGGAGATGGAATTTATTTGTTAAAGCAAACTGTAACTATTTATATACGTTATTAAACGTAGTATGTAAACATACTCTATAATTTGCTATATAATCCTAGCTGATGATGACTCTCATGCACTCTAATGGCAAGTCATGGGACTAGAAGTCTGTTCCTAGCCTTGCTCTAATTGGACATAATCTTTTTCACTCAGGTGAAAAAAGGCTCAAACCTCTAGTTCTGCAATTAACTTCCTTTCTCAAAGCATCAAATTACAAACTTGAATTGCATATAACTGATAAATTAAGGCATATCAATAGTACCCAAATGATACCAAACTCTCACAAAGAGCTACCAGCCATCACTTAAGAGCAGGTTTCTCTTTACTTTTAAACCAAATGAAAAACTCATATCAAAACAGAGTCACCAGAACTTAACAAGACAAAGATGACAACATACATATTGACATGCAGTGGTGGTGTAATTTGTTCCTGCAGCCATCTTCACACACAGTTAGGCTCTCTTCATCCAGCATGCCTAACAAACAAATGGGGCACATCTGTTCTTCTTCATCCTTCATACTATAAAAGTAGATATTTGTGATTGTAAAGGTGGCATATCAGAATTCGGAACAGGCTTTAACAGTGAAAAAAAGATTAACTTCCAGTTTGGAACAGTCACTTCTGAATAACTATAGGCTATTCATGAATCATTCTCCTAAACCTTGGTCTGAATAAGTAAGCAACAAAATTTTTAGAAGCACTGAGTACAGACACCACTTTGTTGAAATGAAAGGGAAAGTCACAAAACGCATGACATCTTTTCAAACTAGGTCAGATACCAATTAGAGATTGAAAGGCCCAGCCTTGGGCACTTACATTTGTTTTCCCCTAAGGCTTCTTTAAACTAACCAACATTCGCTTTTTTTACTTATCATTTCGTTTTGAAAAACTAAGAAGTTTTTGTATTTTGAAGCTACCCACATTTTTTTCCATGACACTCCTTTCAGTTTATTGAGTCACAAGGAAGTCTTTAGCCCATAACAGGAAACCGTATATACTATTTGATGAATATATGTAAAACTCAAAGAATTAACAGAAGACAAAAGCCACTCAAGAATTTTCTGCCACTAACAGAAACAGATGCAACAGATTCACATGAACATGAACATACCTACATGTCATATGCAGATTTAAAAAAAAATCCCTCATTTAACCTGTTGCTTCCATTTCATTTACCATCATCTTAATTTTTGAATGAATATAAACATTTTGCCAGAAAATTTTTCTGAACTTAAACAACACTTAGTGAAAACGACAAATTTTGCTCTTCTGTAATATTGTTTAAATGTGCAAAACTTATTACTACCCATAGCAAAAAATTAAGTAATAGCTGGCGTGTGTCCGAAGTTTGCAGGAACCTTGTATTTGTTCACCCACAGTATATTTTTAAAATAAAATTAATTTGTATGTACATTATTTCTATACACGTATATTCACTTCTTCCTTGCAAATGGTTAACACTATTTTTTCCTTGAAAAATCCACAATAAGCTTTACCATGAAAAATTCATTTCCACAGCACATATAGAAACACAAATATTAATTTAAAATTTATTTTTGAAGAATTAGTAGTAAACCAAAAATAACTGCAAGTCACAGTAATTATCAGAGCTGAGTGAACTTTTATCTCAAATGCATCTGATACTCAAGTGTTCTCCAGTATTTACATCACGCAAGATTAGACTTGCATAAAACAGCACCGTATCTCATTGAACCAGTAGGGCTAGGAACTAATCACCAGGTGTACTAGCAAACAACTGAAAAACCTTTTCTCCTGTGAAAAATTAGAACTGCAGTGAAGTTTACAATCCAGTGAAGCCAACTCTATTAAAAAAAATACACAAGGTGTATTCCATTAAAGGAACTGGCTTGCCAGGTAAATACATAATCTACCCCGGATCTACTTAACTGCTTTGTTTATGTTTATTTATTTACAGTGACACAATTTAGCAATTTGGAAAAATAAGTAAAAGACGATGGGAAACGAAGGTTACAATCTGTACATCAGAATTATAAACCTCTGTATATATTAATATTTACTATATGCTTATTATCATAAAGTAACATATCAAGGTACTCCTGAAGTCAGGTTTCACTTTATACAAAAGAAACCTTCAGTTTAGGTTGCCTTCTGTGGTTTGACCTTTCTCAAGGATGTCTAGTTCTCCCACTAATGCATGCACACACAAATCACTTGTTTAAAAAATTAAGCATTATCTTTTCAAAAATGCAAAAGTGCTCAAGTGGTAGAAGTCAGGAGAAAAAAAAAACAACCAAGAATCAAACATCACTTAAAATTGATAAGGCATCGTGTAATATAGTATAAACTGCTCCCTTAATTTAATCAACCATTTTACACTAAGTGTATTTTTTAAACATACGCTTACTTATATTTTTATATATAATTTTTTTATGTATGGTTGCACAAACAGAATGCATTTACCCCAAAATTTTTCAGTATATCATCATAGGCACAAGCATTTCTCCAAAGCAGGACAAGAGAAAAAGAAAAATCGTGTTTCTTCATTTGTCAACACTTGCACAAGTGCTGTCTTTGAACAAATGCACACAAATAGGTTTCCAAAGTTAATATATGCTTGTCTTGCACTTATATTTCAAAAGTTTCCCAAATTAAAGGGTCAAAAAAATTCTTTTCACAACTCTACTCAACATTTTCCAAACAGGAGTTATAAAGCACATATGCCCACTTGCTCCCACAGTGACTAACGTATGCTTGACTCGATTGCAAATACAGAGACTTAATGTGGCTTGAAATGAAAACTGCTTCAAACAAAAAGAATGTAGGTGATTCTAATCCTCCAAAATTAGAAGAAAACTACAGAATAAAGCTTTTAATTCCTTTAGAAAAATACTAACCTGTTTTCTGAACTAGATGTAGAAGTACTAGATGATGACAATGTATGAGAATTTGACATGCGTGAGACAAACTTCTGGATGGTGTTACGAGATGGAGCTTTGATCCTCGAGCTACGCCTACTGTGATATTTCTGGAACAAACTCTCAACCTAACATCAGAAAAAGACAGCAACAGTCGTATTTATGCTATGAATAGCTTGTAATTAAGAGTAATATTACTGAAGCTTAATTACTGCTAAAAAAACATCTACTCATCTTCAGTAGCAGCAGCAGGGATTTCAGAAGTTTTACTAATAAATAGATCACAAGAAACACTTTACAACAAAAACTTACTTGCTTATTAAAAATAACAGCTTTAAGTATACACAGTATTACTTCTGAAGACCCTCACTCACTTTACCTTTCAGGTAATCAGCGTGACAGATACACAAATTTGAGTACAAAATCCCAAACTCAAATTACTCACTAAACTACAGCTCTCTACTATACTTTCAGTTATGTCTTTTATTGGCAGCTATTTTTTTTTCTTACTTACAGAGCTCTAAATTAAGGATATAATGAGAGACTGAATTAAAGATATAATTAAAAATATATATTCTTGTTGCTTTGAAAAACAACAGTTTCCAGCACTTTTAAGATACTGTCCTAGAGACTTTTACCTGGAGCGTATTTTAGATTTGCTGTTAGATCTATTAGAAATTGATTACCTCAAAGTTCTTCAGTGTCTTTCTCCAGAGCATTGGGTCTGAGGGTTCAAGCTGGAACACCCGGAGCATAACAAACAGTAGATGAATACAAAACGTCCCACGGCCACAGCTACAAGTCTGCAAGGAAAAGTATATGCTGAGGCTGTACTGAATTGATAATTACATAGATAATTTTTCCACATTTAAGTGCATCATAGAACATATACCACTACCCCCTCCGCCCAAAATATTTGATATATAGGCATAATATCTTCTTATATGGCCTTATACAAAATGTGAATTCCCAAAATAGTATTTAGGAATCTATATGGAAAAGCAGACAATTATTGCACCAATTTTCATTTTACTTTTTCTTCCCCACCCATTTTTTAACTTTTTAAATATCAACTGAATATACTGCTATGCTTCATACTGGAGTCCATGCATATAATCATTGTATATGCATAACATGACAGCAAACTTAAATGAGATGCTTCTGTTTACTCAAAACCCTAGATGTCCCCCAATGCAGCATCACATTAGTAGTATGAAAGTCTATGAAAAGGACCTCACTATGGGTGTTAATGACATTATCACACCATTAAAGGAATTATGTCCTGTGATTGTCATTTATATGTATCTCCCATGAATAGAAGAAAAAGTGTTTCAGAGTAAGAAACTAGAAAAATGAAGTGGCCAAGTTTTAGTCAAAATACTTAAGAACCGTAATTCGGACCCACTTCTAAGAATGAGAAACAGACAGGACAATAGTAATTACTTCCAAAGTAGCCCATTTTTTTGTCTTTTTTTTTTTAAAGTGAGTCTTTAGACAAAACTAATACACTTGCTACATATTTGACAAAGCTGATCATTATATTACATGAGTACAGATTACAACATCACTTTATAGAACCATTATCATGCATTGGCAACTAACTTGATGTAATTTAGTTTTGAACAGTTTTCCAAGATTAACTATAAATTAAAAAAAACTACAAACAACAAAAAACATTCTCTACCTGAGGCCCAATAAACACTCTGTATTTATTATCAGGGCTGTCTCCTCCAATTAAGAAAGAGTTGGGTCCTATCTGCTGCAGCAAGTACAGCCTGGCTCGCATAACTTTGTTGACACGACGGTTTGTTTCCTCAGGGCTGTATGGAGAGAAGCCATCTGGAGATGGGGCTCGTCGAGGTGGTGTTATTCGTCCACTCTGGAACTACATAAGCGTTTCCAGGACAACAGTAAGTTTAATTAGGTGTTGGTTTTTCATTGGTTGGTTTTGTGGTAGGGTTGGTTTTTTTGGGGTTTGTTTGTTTGTTTGTTTTTTTTGTTTTGTTTTTGTTTGTTTGTTTGATTCCTCCAAATGACATAGAACATGATAGTCCCCAAAACCTGAAACTACTACAACCTGCTTAAACTATGTAGCTTTAAAAGGATTGCTTTTCTTCCATGCCTGGAACTCAAGGACAGAAGAAAACCCAAATTTCATAACTGAAATTTTGTCTGACATTATGACAGAAAAGGAGTGCTTTAAATAGTTTCTATTTTCAAGTCTTCATTGGTTGCCTTACCATATTATGACCGAATTAGCAAGTATAATTCAATCAGTAGATAATAATATTGTATTATTATTATACGTATGAGATTATAACGCTAATATATTCAATAAATTAAGAAATCCTGTGACTACAGTTTACAAGAGGGAATATATGGTCAAAGAAGAACCAAAGCTTAAGAAATTCCAAAGAAAAGGCAAAAGGACACAACTTCCTCTCCTTTGCAAAATTAAAGCAACCTTAAAGCTGGGCTAACCTAAAAGCCCAGCTTAGGATGGGCTCTTTTGTTTTGTTTTGTTTCCTCATGATCAAAAATTCAGTGGCCCAAATATTTTATGAAAATTGTCTTCATTTAAAATTCTTCACACTTCTAACATTACAGGATGCATTAGTGGCTCTGTCCAATTCCAAATCTTCTGCTTTGATTTATATCCACTCTGAATTTCATGTTATGATGCAGGTTGTAATTGACTCACTGTCCATCAGTTAAATAAAAGACAGCCTGAACTTCTAAGGTTTTTCATGTGAAAGATTAATATAAAACAAAACAAAACAAAAAAATCAAGAAAAAATGGATCAAAGGCTAAATTAGATAGTTGGGTGGGTTGTTGTGGTTTTGGTTTGGGTAGTTTTGGTTTTTTTAGCTTCTCTTATCAAGAGGAAAGGAGCTGTGCTGCAGTGCTGTAAGTTGTGATACTCATCCCTAGTTCAGAGCAACAGCAGTACACGTTTTAATCGATTTTTGAAACCTCGCTTAGAGCATTGGGACAATAAAAGCAATTAGAAACTATTCGTACTCTAATTGCACTGTGAAGTTCTAGACAAGTCAAGTGAAGCTTAAGTGTGGATGAGCATTTTTATAACATGCAAACCCATTAGATACTATGGGCTCAAAACATTATACTTTATCTTTTTTATGAAGCCAGTTACTATTGCTCAACACATTCTATTCCAGATAGTCTCAAATGTAATGACAGAGATTTTAGTCTTCTAACAATGCACATATTAAAATCTTTCCTAATCTCTATAAATATATATATATTCAGCTGTGGAATAGAGGATCACAAATAGCATACTAGTAACACTTTTCTGAAGGAATCTTAATCCAGTCAACAATCCTATCCCCAACAGAATATACCTGCCTGGAGAACTGACATGCAAAACTACAGGAAAAAAAATAAGCAAATCAAACCTCTAGCACCTCTTCAAGCAAATCAAGCTAAGAGAACACACATATCTTCATAACTATCTATATTTCATCATCTATTTCCTAGAAATACAAATTGAAAACAGGACTGAATTAAAAAGAAAACACACTCCTAAGAGTAAAGAATAAAATTCCACACATGAGAAACGTGACATGAGATACGCTTTGTGTGTCTAAAGTGATACCCTGTCATAACCCCTTTGTATCAGCATCTTGCCCTACACAGGGAGGATTAACTGCCTCTACAAGCAAAAGATTGCAGGATATAGCCAAATTAAAAATTACATAAGAGCTTGCAACTTACAGGCACTGGAGATACCCTTTTTCTTCTGACACCTGGTGATTCAGATTTAATAGTCCTAGAAGATGATGAAGAGGAGCTACTAGGAGAAGGACTACGTCTTCCTTTCTGTGTAGGTGAAGAAGCAGTGCTTTGTCCTTCAGCTGGAGGTTCCAAAGAGAGTTTGCTCATTTCTGATCCATCTCCTTTCCCGGGGATGGGCTTCACCACCTTGCAGGAATTAAACCATGTTTTAGAATTACAAATTGATCATTTTACACTAAGGCAAAAGAAATTAATCAAAACATGTTTTTCTAGCATTATGTAATTAAGCCATTACACAGACAGCCAATGTTTGCGTATTCCCTAGGTTCTAATATTAACATCTAATAGCGGTTATCTTGTTAATCTATACACAAAACAAAAGCAAGAACCTTTTTTCCTGTCCAGTTGTGCTGCTTATGTTAGTTGTGGCAGCAACTGATTTGATTCTCAAAGTACTTTCATAATTGTCATTCATAATATCTCAAAGGACAGCCTTTCCTCCATTTGGGTAGTAGGACCTAAAAGAATTTTTTTCTACAGGCATTGTCTGCTTATTAAGAGCTGTAACACTGGATCCATCTGTTACATACGGTAAGTATCAGTTGAGAAATATCAGAGTTGCTATTTCTACATCACCTGTTGCAAAGTAAAAGTTACTTCAAACCTGGAGGCAATGAAGCAAAATTAAGGTGTGTGGTGCCTATAAGAATCACACCTGGGTTTTCTGCCTGCTGTACAAGTGAAACCGCTACAGCACATCTCGTATCTGAGGTAATCACTGTGTACAGTGACGCGCTACATGAATAGACACATGTGCTCAAGCAGAGTGAGTACACACACTTCTAATACAGTGCTTTGTTGCATGATAACTGGATTTTGACACTGGAATACCTCAAGACAACTTTCAGCTGCCTGCCTCTCAGACCCACATAATCCATGAGAAGAGTAAGGCCCCTGGGAATCAAAACTCAGTCACAGCAGTCAGATTTAGTTTTAGTTCTACATTTCTCCATGTCTTAGAGGCTGGACGTGTAGCTGGAAGGATGGTCCAAATAACACTTCAGATTAACAGCACAGACCCTCCTAGAAAGTTCCAGAGGTCTCTGGTTTAGGCAAAAAATGGGAGAGGCTTGCCCTGCTCAGGGTATGGGCAGGAAGAGACATCCAGACTCAGTGCCTTTCTACCTGATAATCTGGACTGCATCCACAAGGTCAAATGCTATTTTAAACTGAAGCACTTGACTCATCCAGATGAAGCTATTCCACTATCCAGGAATGCAATTCACCTTCAGCAGGCTACAGGGAGAAGGGGACAACGAGGTGGTTATGGTCTAGCAGTTAGGCACTGCTAGAAGTGCAGTAAAATAGAGAGAAAAATCTGCATTTACAGCCTTGATCCAAGTGCTGTTCATTTTACTCTAAGAAGTTATCATATTTAATGTATTGCAAACCTGAATTTTTGTTGCTATAGTTTTTAAACATACTGCTATCTGATTATGAAAGTGAACAAAATAAAGGAGAAGTATGAAAAGCAGTACAGCCTTTTTTGCCCTCCTACCAATTACTGTAATGCGTTTTCTTTCCTGGAAGGTCAGAGTGCACATTCATGTGCCTATGGACAAGTTACACTTACCTGCTAGTGCCTGAAACTTTTAAAATGTAAAATAGTAGTAACTGAGAATTTGGAACATTGAAAGTTGCATTAAAACCCCCAGAAATCTCAAGGGAAGTAGGCTGAGCAGGGAAAGCTATGCAGTAAGCAAGTTAAATTTAAAAATGTTTAAAGTAAGAACTGGTTTGTGTTATTTGACCCTTTGAGGTATGACTTTTTTGGTGCACTTGTATTTTCAATGTTCTTTCTCATCACAGAAAGTTACCAACAGAACCCTCTTGTTTCTGTTCTAGAAAAGCTGTCCTCAAACAGTTGTTTACTGCATCCGACGATCTTAATTTTAAATTAGCACTCCCATCAAGTGGTACATGAGTCAGATCGACTAATGCAACTACACTTACAAGGAACTAATGGCTATTAATTAACCAGCATTATACTCAATAGAATTGTAACTGTGCTTCAGAAGTTTCAGGTTTGATCTGCCCACAGCTTCTCAAATCCACTTCCAAGCCATTTATACAAAAGCATTACCCAAAAGGCTAACAGAATACTCTGGCATCTAAAGTTTAGCAGAGTTGAGACTTGCGTGAAGGAGTTACTCAGCTGTCGTTTTTTCTAGTTTTTGTAAGACTGCAGTTTGTTTTCTCATCTAGCAAAGAATTCCACACACTTCCACTACAATACATAGAAAACTTTAACATTTTCAAACTAAGGAAAAGTGAAGTCATGAAACTCCTAAGAATCAAGGGAGTAACAAAGCACCACAGTGCAGTTTTACACTCAAGCTGAAGTTTTCACCTAATGAACAGGAGCTACTTTTGTTGTTGACATTAGAGGGCAGTATCATCACAGTATATATTTTATACTACACAAAGCAGCAACAGCTATATGCCTTTTTCTTAAAAATAAAGCTTAATAAACATGTACACTTCAGAAAGCCAGCCAGTTTCTTGTTAAACAGCTCAAAAAAATGAATAGGCGGGCCATCATTAAGAGTATGCAAATTGCTGAGAAAAAGATGTTTCTAATAGAAAGAAATTTAAGGGATTTTTATTTTTAGTAGCTTTTATTGCCCTTCCATCAGTGCTACTTACCACAGGGCCCCTCCTGCTTCTTCTTTCCAGCCATTCATGCTTCCAGGCTGGCATACACGTTGCTTTAAGTTTCTCCCTGATCATGCGCTCTTCTGGGCGGTCATCCATCTTCTGCAACCCCCTGAGGGTTTCTTTATTCTCCATGTCACGACTACAGCAAAGAAAAAAAATACAGTCATAAGCAATTAATTTTAGTTAAAGAATAATACCACCACATTCTTAAACTCTCTGCCATCCTATTGTCACTCTCCTTACAACACAGCTGCTAAAACATTACTTCCAACTGACTGCAGCAAGCCTTAAGAGTTATGACTAATTTGCTAGTCTGTCATTTGCACCACACCTGTTTTGAAGGCTATTTCTTTAAAATGTGTATACTGCTTGCAATATTGGACACCCAGTAAAAAAGGAGGGTCTGGGCAAATATTAAACCAGTACAAAAGTTATCCTGTATGTCATGTCACTCACCAAAGGTTTCATAAGTGTTGTGATGATTCATGCATTCCTTGGCAATTCAAGGCTTGCAACTTCTATTTTAAAAAAAATTACAAAATTAATATAAATTAATGGTGAAAATTTTCCATCTTCATGGGATGCACAAGAATGAAACTATATATGTAGTGCCTCTTCCTGTACAGGAACTCTCCCTCAAAAGAGAGGACTTGTAAACTAATACACAGTAAGTGCGTTTAAACTAGACACAGAAGTCATGAAAGTAAGGCTAGTGGCCTTGAGAGTTGCTTTCTGAGGGACTGATGACTCAAAAGCCCTTCCAGTCAGCTAATTATAGCACGATTCACAGCAAGTTCGTATCTGTAAAATGAAAGTGTAATCCATCTGGGCTTGTACTTTTTTGACCTACAGCAAAGTAGCTGCTTCTGATTGCTGGCAACAAGCAAAAAATACTGTCAGATACTGAAAAACAAATATGAACAGCTTGGAAGATTTCCTGATTCAGATAGATTGAGCTATCTGCTATATCACCAAGAAAACCACATTCTTAAGCAGCAGCACATGATCCCCACCCATCTTCTTGAAGGTAGTCATCTTTAAAAAACAAGTAAGCTCAATTAAGCCAACTCTCAGAATGGAATTTTATTTCAAAAATAAAATCACAACTTGAAGTGGAAGTTAAGGCTATATAATAATTTAGTTACAAACACTGCTTTCATGCACTCAGCTTCAGCTTCTAACATATTCCCTGTACATTCACTGCAATAAAATGATGTTAAAATTACAATCCATACCTTCATCAGCAATGTACTAACGTTCATTTATCACAAATCCCTGCTTAGAAAAATGAGAATTTTTTGGTGGTCAGGAGTACTCCTGTTATTTTTTTTCCTCTCAGTGTAGAGACAAAGGAAACAAAGTATTGTGAGGCAGGAAGTAACTCTTCCTGTTCAGTGCTGAAGTGTCACAAGCAAATGGATACTGTAAACAAAATACATTTTCTTGCAAGTGACATCTAAACCTACTGCTAATAACTGGTTTCAGACACTCAGAACTGTGTCTAGCGACTGAAAGCTTAAAAACATTTATAAATAGAAACACAATCCACCTAAGAACGAATGTTTTTTCAGAGGTTAAGCATTAATGCCTGCTTAACTTCAAAATTATTGCAAGTGACATAAAAATTACTTCTGTCCCAGCACTGAATTCTGTACTATTGCTTTCTAGAAACAGAGACAAAAAACTAGTGATAATTAATGAAAAACAAAGGTGATACAGCAGCAAGTAGAGTCCAAATGGAGAACGTGCCTGAAAGTTTAAAACAGGGGAAAACCTATTGTGTAAAAAAGGTCAACTTTACATTTTTTTCCCCTCGGTCAAAAGAATCCGTTCAAAGACAAAAATCTTTGCATAAGAACAGTACAGCTCTGAAATAATACAAGTGCGAGTTAAAAATATAGAGTTACTCTGTTTTTTGTTAGTTATTCCACGGCATGAACCAACTCCGTTACATGAATACTTTGTATACAAGACAGAAAACACTATCCCAGCAGTGAAAGAATGACACAGTATTTCATTTGCTCATATAACCATGATTAACTCCCCAACTGATACAAAAAAAGTCTTTTAGAAGCCCGTGGACTTGAATTTATGAACAATGTAATACAACAGTGCAGGCTTCACAATCTGTGCTTGTTCTCTAAAAAGCAGAAGCAGCTATCTTCCTCTCATGTGACAGCAAACCGATCTACTCTCGCCTGCACAAAGAACTCTTGTGCTTTTCCTCCACGCAGGTGGGAAAGACCAACCGAGTCTGACAGCTCTTCCCTAGTAAACCACGGTTATCTTTTTGCAGAATTTAAGTATTATATTTAAGTGTATTTTTATAGAGCACAGTTTCTGAAGTGCTCTAGAAAACTTCCTATTTTAATTCAAGCTTGGCTAAAATATTTACCAAATATTCTTATACTGTTGCGTCTGTGGAAAAAATATTTTTTCCTGTGACTGCACGGCACTCCTGCATACTGCAGGACATCCTCATTCTGTGGCTCCGAATCTGCAGGGGTTTTTTATTATTATTATTTTTAACCTAAAGCAGACCCCTTCGTCTATTCCAGGCAAGCTGAAGTTTTACTACATTAAAACTGGCTAGGTTGCCAGTCTCCATGTCACTGCACCTCAGCACAAAATAAAAAAATAAATCTAGAGCATGTTCCACCACAGACTGGAACCTACATGGTACAGAGCATTCTGATCTTCATATAGCAAAACCCATTCAGGATTCAAGGTAACCATATGCTTAAGTGGCTGCCAGGTGGTGCTTTATTTGAACAGCCATGACAAAGCTAAGGAGTAGGTCAAAAAACACATCTCAGAACATGCTAGCTCGGACCAGGAAGCCTGACATTTCGCAACAGCCCACCCCTCTGCTTCACCAGGAAGTAAAGATTTTGCTCTTAAATGATTCAGCTTCTCATGAATCAAGCAAAAAATATACAAGATTTTTTCCCAGATAAATTTTAACTTTTGAACTTTGGGCTCCCAAAACGGCAACACTAAGGATCTTTGATTTTTTTTTTTTTTTTAAGTAGTTTTAAACCAACAGACATCAGGTCCTGTATTATTAGTCAAGAAATTCTGAAGAAACTGATCCAAAATGTAATTCTAAAGTACCAAGCAAGCACAACACTGATGACTACCATTTTTTAATGCATAAATCTCAGTGGTCTTCACATTAATAACTGCATTATCCACTTTGGATTGTTTGCTTCATGAAGTATAAAACTAAATACAATAAGATTAATGTACTGCATAGTAAGAGTCTAACTGCAACTTCTTGTGCAACAGAGAAGGCAAAATACTCTCCTTTGTTTCTGCGTCTTAATTTTGAAGACTTGCAAATAGTAATTGAATAGCTTATTAACAACTTGTTCTGTATGGACCAATAATTTAAAATTTTAAAACAAAGCATGGAATATATATGTTATTTATCAAACCATTGTGAAATACATAAGCAAGATTTACTTCTTAAAAACTCAGTGAATTTAATACTAATTCTCTGCAAGTATTTTTCTTCCAAAAGGCAGACAATGGTATACGAAAACTGAATCATAGCTTGAGTTCATTTTCCTGTGGTTCTCAATGTTTAGAAACAGTTAGATGTCTTCGCTTCTCTGCTATCTTATTTGGGCAAACAGCATTATCCAACAGCCACCCTGGACCAGATTTTATTAGCAGCAGGAAAACAGGAAAAAGGCAAGTTCTGAAACAGGAAAGAGTCAATTCACCAGTAAAACGGAAGCCGTTTACTATATCCACAAATATCCAATCACAGGGAGGAAAAAAGTTATTAGCTGATGAGTAATTTTTTTTTTTTAAGCATTTGTCTGAAGCAAGCTAGCAAAGGTAAGTTGCATACCAGCAGTGGTCAAACCATGGGTGACCACAGAGAATATTCATGAACAAAACTGGTCACACAGTAGCGCTATCAGAACAATCAATGCATTCAAGAACATCAGGTTGTCAGGAGAAGAGCCTGGGGTCTGATGGAAAAGCACTGAATGAGGAGGAATGAATATGGGAGATATTACATATTCTGCTCAGTGCAAATGCCTTATATGGTAGCAATCAACACTGGGGGAGCTTAGATGGGACGTACAGAGCTCATTTGGGGGACCTTAAGAACCAATTAAAAATAGGGGCACCCAGCCACCTGCAAACCAAGCCTAAACAGGTCCTGAGAACACTGGGCCAGTCAGCTGGCTTGGAGGCACAGCAGGAGCAGCCCTGAGTGTAGCGAGCAGGGACAAAAAGACTTAGACATTCACTGAATTAAGGTCAGCTATTAGTGTTTTAGATAACTTCTTGCCACTAACAGTTCCAGCACTGCTCACAGTTTTCACTTGCCATTAAGTATTAATGACATCAAGATCAGTAAAAGAACCAGATCAAGATGGGCAAGGCATGGTCTGTCCTCCTACCAGTCTCCCATTCCTCCTCCTCCTGATCCACCACCATTGGGATCTATCATCTAACCATTTGTGTCCATTCTAACAAAGCAAAAGCTCAGGTATGGCACGTTCTATTAAAATGAACATCTTAACAGGGAACTTTCTCAACCTGGTACTATAGGGCAGCAACTGCCACTTTTAAAAAGACAGTACTGAACACACTACTTCATAGACAGCAATGGCTTCATAAAATAGTTACAGGGATTTTAGCCAAAGGTTATGTAAGTGTGAAATTAAGTTCTATCCTTCTGTTAGAGTACCTGACAAACACAAAAGGGAAAACAATAACCCTATGTCTTTTTTTGAGCTGCCTCAGCTTCTCCAACAGCTCTTCATCTTCCTTTCAGAATAACATCGGCTTTCTTCTTTTGGCCATCCACTGAAGCTCACAAGGAGTATACATGGAGTGGTACTGTTCACCTTTCACTCACATTAAAAACTGCCATTTTATTATGTCATTTAGATGAACAACTAAAGCATACCACAACAGAACATTCTTCTATTTACCTTGCACCTTCTACGTATATTTTGAAACATACTTATATATTATAAATACATTTATATATTATAAAAATACAGAAAAAGCTTAAGTGGTGCCTAAATGTAGTTAAACAGAGAAGCATAACACCCAGCAGGCTCCTGTCGAACCTCTGCTGCGCTGGGGATCACAGGCTGCAGTGCAAGAGCCCCTGCTGGAAAACACCATCAGGTGACAGCTACTCCACCTTTACATCAAAGTAGTTTTAGAAGCTAAACCATATACCATTTCTTCCAGCATTTTTCCTGTAAGAGAGAAACAAACTTGTACAGAATGTGAAAACATGAAGGAAAACCCATTCTGTTATTTGGCCCTAAAATGAGAACTACTGAGCCTTACACTTCTACCAGTTTGGTAATAATTGTTACTTAGTCACGGTTTGATACACCCCTTGTCTTCTCTCCCTGTAAAGTCATTTTACCAAGGATGTCTCTTGAAGACTACTATGTCAAAAGGTACATTTGTCAAAGAGAATATTTCACTGCTAACAGAACAATATTCACTGAGCTATCACCTTCAGTGGAGCCTCAAAGGCCCTGGTCAAGAAGGATCAACCCCTCAGTGATGAAGGCTCAGATCTCCAAGGATGGATGTCTAAAGTCACAGAAGTAAATTGCCTGCCTGGATTTTCTAGCTCCCAGGAAGTCAAAACCACCTACTTGAAAAGTATTGGTTGGATTGCTTGCTCTGAAGCCACCTAGCCACACTGAGATTTTGGCACTATTCAGTAGCCACTGAAGTCCTCCTACAAAAAAAGCCAAGAAATACCAGCCTATGTTTGCAAAAGATGCTTGCTGCAAAGCAAATGAAATGGGCTTCTCTTCTGCATGTCTCTTAAGGCGGCTATCAGACATCTGAAACAAGTATTACAAAAGCTCCTAGGGCTCTCTAATCCTTCCTGCTGTTATTTAGTCTCCCAGCACCAACTAACATGAATCAACATATACACATACTGTGGTATTTTCAAGATGTAAAAATTGCAGTTACATTACACGATCTCTCAGACTCTTCACTTTCATACTCAAAGGTTTGCAGAGAGAATCTGGCACTTTATCTCTATAAAACTAAAAATTTATGCCATTACTGAGCAGAATTTCTAGAACTTTCAGGACATAGATAATTTATATTGCTGTGTGAGACCCAAACCTACTAATAATTGTGTAGCTTAATTATTTTCATAATTTAGTGTTTTTGGACTAATATATCTGAAGTGCAATAATACAGCTTACGCAAAGATTATTACTATATGACAAACTTTAGTATACCAACAGAGAACAGAATCCAGTATGCCCCGTTCACATTTCAGCAACTGAAGAGAATACACGTCCTGACCCCATCCCGGTGCAACATACTACTGGGCCTTACTCCAAACACAGTAATAATGTAATTAAAAAGACGAAGACTGGAATATTATGCTCACTGACTGTTAACTATGTGATTAGTTAATCTGCACCAGGTTACAGGTTCTGAAGTGTAGGTGTTGTGAAGTGAATTTTTTTTCCCCCAGGTTAGCCCACAAGAGCCCTCCTCTATCTCTGGCTGAAGTATAAGGCCAAAATTTACTTGATCAGATATGACCTAAGTCAACTGCCTGTTTAACAGAATCAAATTCTTCACTTGTAGTATGCAGTTTAATCTCTTAGGCACCAAAGTGAGCTTTGAATTCAGATTCTTTAAGCCTGTCATACCCCAATACAGGAGCATTAGGTGAAACGCAATTAGCCAAGACGTAGAAAGCATCAAGTCAGAACAGATATGGTCTTTGCTGATGTAAATGTCTGAAACCATTAACAGGAAGATGGGATTAAAAGCATGATAAAACCCAAAATAGAAGTCCTAAAACAAAGTTATCATTGCAGATTATTTTTATATGTCCATATATTTGATATATGAGAACATTCATACGGTTTTGAGTTAAGTGTCTGTCCTACTTTTAAACATTAAATTGCTCAATGCATATTGGATTACTGTCAGAGCAGAGTAAAACATCTCCACACATAATGCCTAGCATAAAGAGTTTCTTCAACAATTTAACTCCCCTATCCACAACAGAGAACATCATCAGATATTTTATACAAAAAACCTATACTTTGAATCAGCTTTAGATAATGGGGATAGCAGATAAAACTGTGCACACGACATTCTCCACCTCCAATTAGAATGGTGGCATTAAGATAGCATATAAACAAGTAACTAGGACAGGATGAGCCTTGTAGAATTTCAAAAGCTACAACCTATTAAATCATTTCTGGAGGAGTTATAAATGAGAAAGGGCATTTAGATCATTGTGGTACTGATTAAAACAAGATAATTATCAGCTGATACCAAATGTTCAGAGATCACTACTGGAAAGAGAATTTTAAAGTTACCTCAGCAAAAGATGATCACAGAAATAAATGACATAAGGAAAATAAAAAATTAAAGGCTTATAAACATGTTATTTCTAGCAAGAAGAAATATACTCTAAAATTTTTAAGTCTTAGTGACTGGATAGGCAGTGAATCGTATGTAAGGCAAATGGAGAATGAAACCTACTTTTTCCAAAACAAATAAAGTCATTAAACGATTTAAAGATAAATCAAAGGTTTAAAACGCAATAGTCTCTGCCCTTACAGAAGGGGACCAGGGACTCAGAAAGATTGCCATGCTTCCATGATAAAAATCATTATTTCTCACCAGGGTTATATTTGTTTCTTAGCATACACTGCTGACAATTGTAACAAATTAATATTGTCATCTACTAGTTGTGCTGAAACAGCATTCAGGAGTCAAGAAGCAAGACTCTAGTATGCTAATCATCCCAATTTGGATTTTTATTTATCTTGTCTAAGTCTGGTTTACTTGATATTAATCTATTTTAAGCTTAGGCTCTACTTTGATGAATATGTGGAAAAGAAATACGAAAAGAAGAAAAAGCAATCATAAATATGCTTTCTAATGATATAGGAATAATAAGCTGAACTAAATCAGCACTAAACCTTGCTAGAGAGATATCTGTCTTGCTCATTGACACTCAAGAGACCCATTCAAAACGTCCTTGTCCTGCAAAGACTCATGCATATGCTGGATTTTGCTCCAAAAGCCAAAGAGGACTAAACTTTTCCACACCTATTTCCGGTTCTGGCACAAAAACAACCTTCCTGTGGTTCAGAAATAAAGTGAAAAATTCCTTGCAAACTTATTTTGAGTAACTGCTAGGTGAATAAATACAGCCCTATAGCAAGACGCTAGAACCCTTCACCCACTTACGGTAGATGCATAGTGGACAGCATATTTTGTATCCGCAGAAGGTCACAGGAGAACTGCCTCTCACCACGAAGACCCAAACTTAGGCTCTTCATTTCCTTAGCTTTCACACATATAACGCCCTTGCACGTATACAGAGTGCTCTGTGCTGTGCAGGGAGAGCACTGTCTCCCTGTGCAACAAGAAGACCTTTCGGTGATATCTGTTAACTAATCTAGCCACAGGCCAAGCATAGAGTAACTACACCCACTTTAACAATGGCAACTACTACTGCAAATGCTTATTTTTGTAAGATAACAAGTTAGCATGACAAAAAAAATGTCAGGAAAAGGCGTTCAAAACTTCTTCAAGCATATGTCTAACAATGGTTGCAGTTTCAGTAATTCCTCTTTCGGCCTCTTTAAAATCCATAGCATAATGAGAAAATAAGCACAGGACTGTTATTGGATGAGGAGGGGAGTATTTGGTGAGGTAACAAAAAAAAAATCAGCGTAGTTAGCAAACAATAAAAAAGCAGCTGTACTAACCAATAGGTCAGTGACAACAAAGCAAGGAAGCCAGTTACAGGATGGCAAGTATATACACTACTCCTTATCAAAAAGATACCATTTTTTCTTACCATCCTCCGCGTACTCTTGACTGAGATTTTATTTCAAATTTTTGCTGCATTCATATCTCACTTAAAACAATGTACTTAAGTTTTTAATTTATAGTAATGCATACTTCTTTAGAAATGTAATTCTTGATACTAATTACAAATTAACATACTGTCAGAGTAAAAATGCAGTGAGTTCACAACCCTTTGATACAGGCCTGGCTAAAGAAAAAAGGGTATCTTCAGTATTTGCTTAAAAATTAACATAAAAATTGCGGACACATTCACATAGCACTGTAAAAGCATAATACTAGAGAAGCATCACTTCACAAGAGCTCCAACTTGTCCCCAGTAATCTAAGGAAGAACAGAATGTTCCATGTGAACAGAATTTGATCAGAAAGGTTTCGCATTCAAGTTTCAGTTTAGTCATTCCCTCCAAGGCTCTTAAGCACAATATATTCTCCTGTAAGCAAGGACCTGGGAAAAATAGTTTCAAAAACCATGGGCACCCTGCCATAAAAAGATAAAAATAAAATTGTATGAGCACGAAATTATATATATAGATATTACTCTCAGGCAAAACATTCTAATATACGAAAAGGAATAGTCTAATTTCATCAAGATCTACCATGCGACAGCAATAAGAAGTATTAAGCATTTACGCAGTATTTGAGAGAGGTTGTAAGAAGTAAGAGCTATTGGGTGAGCTGGACATAATTTTTCCTATCTGTGAAACAATCTTAAATGAAACAAGCAAAATTAATTTACTGTTATCTACTGAGTTGTATGTGGTCCTACTAAATCCACATTCATGAAGGAGTAGCAGTATTTGACATAACACTGGTAGCTAATAAAGATGCCTTGATTATCTTCAGATTTCAGTTAGAACACTGACTTCCAGTGGACTACTGCCAACCTTCAGCCGGTTTTGTGGGCCAGCAAGCACTCTTGTCATCCCTCTGCTTACTAAAATCAGTGCTCAGTACATACAACTCTACACACCGGCTCCCTGCATCCCACTTTGACCACACTCCTGAGTTCTCTAGATCAATGACTTTAGTAATCATTCCAGGGAAAGTAGTAAGTGAAAAAATAAAATAAAATAAAAAAGCAAGCCTACATTTCCTACAAAAAGTCATCAGAAAACATTTTGAATCCAAGTCAAGTGAATGCTATGGGGGTGCAGGGGGTGGTGCCTTCACTTCTACCTTTCAGCAGTCTACCAGAAATCTTTGGCTATTTCTCATTTCTTGCACTTATTTTTAAAATTAACCAGCAATTTTTTTTTTTTTTTCAAGGATAGCACAGGATTTCCATGCTTGCCAGCTACAAGGAATCTTTTCCTTCCACCAAGATTCTATAAAGTGATTGTTTTGTAAAAATTTGTAAAATGTCATCACTTTACTGATTACACCACCATGCCACTTTACACACTGAAAGCAACTCTGTATCTAAGGAAGTATAGAAAGGTTAAAAGACATGACTGACAGGACAAAATAAACCACGCTGTAGAACAACCCCAAATCTACACTGATATTCACCCATCTCCCACTACTGCATTATTCAAACATTCTGGTATACGTACTTATATGGTAGTTGGAATAAATCTGTCTCTAACCTCATGTGGGACTTTAAGATCACAAAATATATTGAAAATAAGTAATAGGATCTTCAAATAAGTAATGAACTCTAGATCATGCCAACTGTATCTGTGTTTGGCAGAATGATGAACAACTTCTTACTGCTGTTAAAAAACTCTTTGAAGAATGGAGGAAAAAGTTTTCCAGAACTGGAGAGTTAATCTTTCACTGTGTTTTCTAATCAGAAGCACAACTGAATAAAAGAGTAATTCCAGTTCGTAACTCCATTCTGAGATCTCCTCCCCAAGGTAACTGTATGAGTTTTGGCCAGGAAGGGGTTACAACAGTAACTCAAACTTTCATATACTCTTGTTCAACAAAATCAGAGTAGCTAAATTTAGCAATGTCATCTTTTTATTGATCCAAAAGAATCAGGGAAGGAGGAAAAAAGTTGTGAAACTGATGGTATTTATAAACAGGAGTAAGTACAGACAATCATGGTACACAAATTTTGTGTACATACAAGAGAGTTCAAACAACTGTAAAACGTCAAACAATTCAAACTATCAAAAATCCCAAAAACAATTACTTCAAAAATATCAACAGCAGCACTCAAGCAGTTTTCTTTATTGCCATGCATAGGCATCACATTAAAGTGACTTGTAAGAAAGCTTTTTCATTTATCCTAACTCACAAGCGCAGAAAAAGAAGTGCCCATTATCTTAGAAGAAGAAATCTTACATTGCTGAAGCTTCAAAATAAGCATGATTACCAAAAAAAAAAAGCCTTCACTTGCTTTTTGAGAGAACTGTATTCAACAGCACTGGTTATAAGATAAGTAGCAAAGGTATTTTCAGTGGGATGCATGCCAAGTATGTCTGTAAGGTAATTATCTAGTCCACAGGAATATAGAGATACATGCATATTTCAGGCAGAGGAGACGTTTTCAATGACAAAGATCTCTCCCTCTCACACACACATACTAAATTCCTTTAAAAAGTTAACTGAAATGGAATTACAATGATGTACTTAAAATTTGAGTTTGGCTTTATTTGGGACTCGATGTCAGATACTTCTTTTAAACTATCTGCCCATTTAAAGATCTTACTTCATCAGAAACTTACTGTCAGCATTCAAGCTAATAGGTTCTGATTTCCTGGATGTTGTTGACCAGTTAAGATACCAATTACCCTTTAAGACCAGTGATACCAATTTTTCTTCAATCACATATGACTTAAAACTACCCTGATTCACTATTCAGGTAGCTAATAGAATGAGCCTGAGGCCTACTCAAGCTTTTCAATTAAGATAGTTAAAGCAGAACTGCAAGAAAGCCACAAACCAGCAACCACAAAATTCAGTTAAGAATTGCCATAGAATTCATCCATGCTAAAGGTATAGATAGGATGCCACTATTAACCATTTGTGCAGTACCCTCAAGCATTGCTTCAGCTGAGACAGCAGCACTCAGTGAAGTCCATAGCTTCAGGAAAAAAAAACAAAACAAAAACCAAACAAACCCAAAGCATTAACACACAAGTGTACTTTCAGATTTTTAAATTGCTCTCCCACATAGCCCAAAAGACAAAGATTGTGTTTGTTCTGCAATACTATACACTAGGCTTTTGTGGACTACTCCTGTAAGCTCATCAATGCAATCCTCAAGCATCATCTTCTGTCCACAATTGTGTTCGCCCTCTACAAATCAAGTCTGAAATTTAATGGAGCAGTTCTCTGGAATTTTGACACTATCCATAAACTTACATTAAGAAAACTAAAATAATAACAGCAAGGCCCTTTAACAAATATTCCCAATATAAAGAAAAATGCTGGGATGCTCCCACATGAAGTTCACAATGCCTAAGTATTCATGTACAGCAGCGACAAGGTTTCCTTGCAGCATCCCTGACTCCCCACCCAAAGAAACTAATTTAAAAACTGATATAAAACCTATGGTCAAGCCATCATTAATGCATTAAAGCTTACCTGAGTTTTACAGTGAAATGAAAGCAGTATACTGCTGTCCTGAGACCAGAAAAACAGAATGTACTAATGCTTTTACAAGACTAACTATAATAAAAATTAAGGTATTAAAAAAGTAAACTTTATTCAGTGTACCAAAATTATAATAATTTAAAACTTCTGATAGGTTAAACAAACAGTTACACATATGAAGTTCCACAGTTTTCTCAAACTTCTCATAGTACATGTTCAAGAAAGTTGTATAAACAAAAGAGAAACCTCCTACCATCCATCTGGAAGATGACATTTCACTATCACACATGAAAAGCAAGGCCATATTGAATAGAAAATGACAAAGAACGAAGTTTTCTTTAGAAGGCTTTCTTGCCAAGCCCTAATTTACAGCATGGTTTTCAAACACCTTTTTTTGCAGACTTTATGTTTAATTTTTAAAATCATACCTTAGTATAGAAAAGCCTCGCTTTTCTTATTTTTATGGAATTTGTGAAATATAACTAAGCCATAAACCCTGCAGAAATGTGTAGGCCCCTGGTTCGGGAGTGGCTGCTCTAGAACATAAAAACAAGAGTCAAATATCAACATGCACTTTTTTTTCTTTTAAGGTATCTTCCATCACTAAGCTAATTTGGAGACTAATAGTATAACTTACACGGCTGCATTTCATTCATTTATATTTGACCCTTGAAATCTTTTAGCACAGAAGTCCACTGACAACAGCATAATCAACTAAAAGCACTTCCTTGTCCCAACTATTATTTTTCTACATTTCTCAGCATGGCTCCCTAAAAAAGAACATGCACCAGATTTACCATCTGGAAGACATTTGAAGTAAGGGAAAACCAAATATTTTGCTTATATACCTCTGCTTCCTAGCTGTTACTACCACACCACCTGATTAACAAGAACAATTATCAGGAATTAGTGAGATTGATTCAGGCAGCAGTAGAACTGAAACATTTTTGCATTTTATTTAAAATGGCTGAAGAGAAACTTCAGTCCCCAATAGCAAAGTTTTTATTCAAATTATCCCTGCATGCTTTTGGTTTTGCAAAGTGAAGAAGCATCAGTGCTTTGAGTTTCAGTTTCACATATATTAGCACTGTCCTTGGAAATTTTTTTTTTTTTTTGAAGAAAGGTCTTGCAGGGGAAGTTAAAGCTATATGGGAAAAGCATGTAAACTGCATCAGTCCCTGGAATAAGTGTCTCATTTATGAAGGGCTCATAAGTACTTCATCTTAAATTTTGTTGCTGCCAATACATTAAACATTCTAGAAATCCACACGCTAAGCAGAGAGCCTGCTGCACAAAGGTCTATATACAGGATAGTATTTTCACAGCTCTGTCAAGTTTCGAAGAATTTTGGATGCTTCTGCAAGCATATCACATGTACCCCTCCCTACAGGAAACTAACACAAATACTGTTTCAATGCACAGATTGTTTTACTCATGACCTGTATCTGCCTACATATTAAGCTTTAACACTGCCCCCCAACAATGTTGGATTTCGGATACTTTCAATACAATTAATTCACAATCAACACTAATGACAAAAGGTAAGAAAATGTGGTCTTGCTTATGGCAACACTTACCTGCTCCAGAGGGATACAACAAAAATTGCAGCCCTAGCCTCCTAGAGCTGACCTGTTTTCAACTTACCACTTAACACTGTCAGGGCAACCAATGTAACACAAAATTCCGAGCTGGGTAGACTCTGCAAACACACAGTTAGACTAGGAGTCCATCCTACAGTAAATGCCATCCTTAAATCTAGTTCAAGTATTTATGAGAAAATGTAGTTACAGTAGCTTGTGACAGGCATTTAGACTCACGAAGACTGCTGTGCTCCCCTTTTCAGAGAAGAGGCCATTAGAGGTGATATATTGTTGGCCTAGAGCTAGGTACTACATGAAAGCAGCAGATTTCAAACTGAAACCTCAATTGAAAGCTTTGTTTTCTATGCAGTTCAGTCCAAAATAACTACTTCCTGGTGGCAATTCTTAAATTAATCTTCCTAAAGTTCAATTTATTAAGAAATACTAATTTAGGCTACTAAAAAACCTTGTATAATTAGTTTTAAAGCCTGCCATTCAGAAACACAAGATGCAACATTTTCCCTAGTTAGCTCACTAGAAAACACAACAGCAATTAAATAGAAATGTTGAATTTTAGCTCAAAAGCACAAGTAAAGCTGGCCATTTTATTTTTAATATTCCAATTAACGTACTGATACAACAAAAGGGAAATTGGACACATGAAGTCTACTTTATAGGCCAGAGTTGAAATAGATCATAAACCAGAAAAATCAGAAGCCCTGTATTTTTTTGCAACATAGATCAGCTCACAGTAGGCTGCAAAGTTATAAAACCTTCCCATCTACTGTCAATATGGGACAGAGATGGTAAGTTATTTTAACATTATAATGTAGTCTTTTAAAAAAGCTGAATCGAATCCCAGAGAATGCTATCAAACTGAAGGTCATAAGAGAACATCTGTAGAACTGGAGGTTCAGCCACATTAGTGAAAATTTATTCCATGGGACAGCACAGAAAAAATGGCAAGTTTTTTGTTTCCTTACTAAGCAGTTTTCAAAAACCCACGAGGAATGTTAAGCAAAAAATTTAAAACAGTTTTTCAGAGTATTCCTCTGAAAGCAAATCTACTTAAGCAAGACATTCAAATTTCATTTCTTTTCACTCCCCCATCTGCCATTCCACGTTCACTAAAGAAAAACGAAGTTACTGCTGCCATGGGTACTTTAAGTTTTTTGGTTTGGTTATGGAATTAAATCTCAACCATAACCACTTAAGTTTTATAGATGAAGATGCTTTTTAAGAATGAAAAATTACACCAAGTATTTTAAAAATAATGATCAAACAGTGAAGAGTTCATAAAATATTTATATGCAAGTAGGATCTTGAATTCGCTGCTAGAATACTCTTAGATCCAGTACTAACATTAGAACTAGAGTGATAACAAGCCTAGAAACACATCAGGTAATTTAAATATCTAGACTCTGAATAAATAGCTAAGTATGCCACTACAGAGGATGAAGGGGCCAGAAGCTATCCTAACTTGGGCAGGTAACCTGTTGAAACAGTTCCATATACCATCTTCCCAGCAGTAATGTCAGTTTGAAGAGTTCCTACACCTCAACTTGATTACTCATTCCTATTCCCCCCTATTGATGTGAATCTGACTAAAAAAAAAAAGCACCCAAAAAACCGATACCACACATTTTGAAACTTGGAGAGGAGAAAATGGAACACTGTTGAACTGGATTTGATATCCAATCCAATTCAGAACATGGTCCTGCAACAATTTCCCAAGAAAACAGACATGATGGCATTTCTGATGAACAGCTTCAATCAGCCTTTTAAGACATAACAGTAAGATCTTCCATTTTTACAGTACACATGCACTGTAATACAGATTTATGCCCCACATGCAGCAATGGAATTTATCACACTAGAAACTACAGTTTTACAGGATGAAGAAAGTTTTATTATTAAAACGAAACTGCTGAAGTAGGAACAACACCCCCATATCTGAAGTTTGTTCCCCTTCAACCTGAATTTACTCATCAAGGTAGCAGGGGTTATGACCTGCCACCATGAGGTTAGATGTATTGGAAATCTTAACACTCTGAAAGCAATTAATAACTACTTTAGTTTTTTCTGTTCAAGAGGTTACTCCCCAAAAATAACTACTTTCTTTGTTTCCTATTTATAGTAGAAAGAAAATGCTACTTTTTCAGGACAGAAGGGAAGCACAGCAGTATGACTCGAACATAAATATAAGAATAGAGCTTACAGGTAACTGTAGACCCTGTGCATTCACAAGGCTCCCAGCTGCATAGTCTGTCACTCCACAGGATGCCTCCATAAAAGCATCTTTGAAGACAAAACCAGAAGTCCACCTAGCTCAGTATCCTTTGTCAAGCAGCAATCACATGTGCATGCTGTGGTAAAACTACAAGAACAACATCTGAGCAACTCCTCCCCCTACAGTCTTCCTCACATTCACCAGCAATGTGTGGCTTCAGGGAGGAATCAGAAGAGGATGTCTCTGCATGAATTTGCCCAACTAATTTTTGATCTGCTGTAAGCTTTCATCTGCCCATTTGTATGTAGATCACACTCTAGAAACAGAAGGCATGTCACGTGAAATGACCTGAGATGTTTAAAAGAAGTTGAGCTGACCTCAGGGAAAAAGAAAAATTGATGTTTATTCAGCACAATACAATACTAAAAAAAAGTCGAAATGACAGCTGAAATTAACTGTAGTACAGAAAGTTATGTTAGATACACGTTAAAGATAAATGCACATTGTTTATTCCAATTTATATGCCACCTTTGTGTACAAAGGTAGGTCACGGAACAAAACCCCCTGTTAGAAAAGAGGAAAACTGAAGGCCTGGGAATACAGTAACTTAAAAAAGAATTCCCATAAAGACACACACAGAGACCCTGAGCTCCCCCCTTTCTTTTAAAATCCTGAGGCAAGTTTAAGAATAGTAATCATCATATCTGCTCCAGTAGATAAGTCAAAAAGGAGGAAGGTACTTGTGTACACTCCCAAGTATTGAGAAAACTAATTGGTCCACGAAGTACAGACTTTGCTTACCTTAATTTTACTCTGAATAAGCTTATCTTAAGAAGGTCTTTGATTCTCTAGGTAGAAGACATCGAATAGTTGCACTATCAGCATTAATACATGAGAACGATACAAGAAAACCCCCTGTTTCAATGTTCAGGAAATCTTACACCAGAAATGCTATTATATACAACTGCATTTAAACAACAAAACCCAAGTAATTCTCCCAATGCGGAGAACTACAGACTCTAATATATATATACTACCACAAGTTAGAGACAGCATTTCCTAGCAATACATGTAAGCCACTACCTTAGTTCTCCTTAAAACTTCTCTCCCCTTTAGGGAGGGAGACGGATGAAGAGGCAGAGAAATACTACTTAAGGTTAGGACATCCAATCATAGATGAATCATAGAATCATTAGGTTGGAATAGACCTTTGAGATCATAAAGTCCAACCGTTGACCTAGCACCACCCTGCCCAATAAACCATGTCCCGAAGAGCCACATCTACATGTTTTTTGAACCCCTTCAGGGATGGTGACTCTACCATTTCCCTGGGCAGGAAACATGTTCCAATATTTGACTACTCCTTCAGTAAAGAAATTTTTCCTAATGTCCAGTCTAAACCTACCCTGGCGCAACTGGAGGCCATTTCCTCTTGTCCTGTAACTTGTTACTTGGGAGAAGAGACCAACCCTCACCTCACTACAACTTCCTTACCGCCACAGAGTAAGTCTCACTCAAATCAAACTGGCAGACGGAAAATCCCAAATTACCTACTTGACCTTTTTGGGAGGGAAGAAGGAAAAGCCATACAATTGTATTTACGTTAAAACTCTAAAAGAAGCTGCCCATGCAAGCAGACATTCAACGAACAGATCTGTCAGTGTTATCATGTACATACAGCCCAGAAGAGGAAAGCAGGGAATGCTTTCCCTGAGGTAACTACACTAGCAATGAATTCTTAGAAATAAGGTCTGATTACACCATGGCTTTTTAAAAAATTACTTGTCAGTCATACCTGAACAAATCAGAAGATGATTATCAGTTACTAAAAACTATAAAAAAAACATGAAGAAAGAGTGATCAGTTAAATTGGCTTCCTCACAAACAGTGAAGCTAACAGAAACACTGTGTGTGTATCTTGGAACATGTTCTTAGGGATCTCAGCAGTTCTTCCTGCTCTAGGCATTGAAATTTCTGACAAAGAAAGGGTAAGAAGTCTGCAATTTCCTGCTTTGCAAAACTATTAAAACTGTCACTTTTTCAACATTTAACAGGCAGACAGGAACGGATTACTGTACCTAGATGTTGATAGGGTTTTGTTAGCACTCTGAAAATGGTACCCGAGCTATGAAGGCAAGTTGGCAGCAGAATTAAAGATAAACAGAACCGAAAAACAACCTCAAATTTCTGAAGGCATCAACAACAAAAAGGCAATCTCTTCAAGTCCTAGATAAAATGTGACCAGACATTAGTCAAGAAAAATGCATTCTCATGCTCTCTGAAACATAAATACAAATACGACAGACATTTCAACACACATATTAAAGTTACATTGCCATAACAGATAGCATGAAGACAAAGATAATTACTAACAGAAGTTAAAAGCAGCTTCATAAGGACTCCTTCCCTTGCAGAAGTGGGGAATGAAAAAAACATTTTGCAGAAGTCAGCTGCAGGCTTTCAGTTTCTCCTTTCTGGCTAAGAAATAACCCTTCTCTTTTCCGTAGTAGCACGCAAAAGTCTCTGTGAAATTCACTTCATGGGAGGCAGAAATCCAGAAAACAGAAGTTATTTTCAAGTGCTGTTCTAACATATGAGCACATTTTATGAAGTAACTCCTTTTCTATGGATCATTACATTCAAAAATCTAAACTGGCTGGACAATGTAGAAATACAGCTGTTTGTTTCAGCAATTCTAAAAAGGGAAATGTGTGTGTGAAACAGTCTTACATGACTTTTGCACTGAATTGTTATGAATAGCACAGTACACAGTTAACTCCATTTAAAGTACGTAACAGCTAAATAAACTTAATAGATATGATCAGCACAGAACTGAATTTTACTATACTATATGATCTGTCACAATTCAGCTGCTCCTTAAAAGGCTGCTTTAAGTAATAAACAATTTACTATGATAGAACTATTAAGAACACAACAGGTAGCATTTCACTGGAGATCAGGACTCTCCCCTTGCACTGCAGGACACACTCACTTGGACCGTTCTTTGCATCGAGTTCACAGCAAAGTCACCATCTGCTAAAGATTCAGTTGCATGCAGTAAGATAAAAAAAACAGTACAAGGCACTTGTTACCTGCAACTTATCTCAGAAGACTTTTTACAGCAGTATTTTTAAAAGTTCATCTAGGAGCCACAAACTCAGATCTGCCTTTTATTTTTAAGGGTGAGTTGTTTTACAGTTCACAAAATACAAATATTTCTCTTATAAAATTATTCTCTTTACAGCAAAAGAAATCTTGTGTCATTCATATATAATACATCTAGTTGAAAGTGGTACAGTAAAGAAAACATTAGCTGACGTGTGAGATGTTACTATGCAAGTAGCAGCTGGCTGTTCCATTTGCAACTTATCAGCTCCAGTTTCACAGTGCATTAGAGAATAAAGCACTTACATATCCACAGGACACCACATCATACTCTCTCCTCAGTCCAGGACCCAATAAGCAAAGAGAGGTGTTCACATCCATGTAATAGCATTAATTTAAAAGCAATGTTCTTACAGAGAAGAAAGCAGAGCATGAAATCTAGCCCATGCATGGAAGTGTTGCCAACAAAAATTATGAACGTGTGAAGCAAGTTAGTTGTCTGGATTTTTTATTTTAGTTTACTTCAAAATATCTGTAGTTTTTCCTCACTTATGAAGGGCAGTAGAATTCAAATTTATGAGAACAATAGGCAAAAATGTCTATGTCTAATTTAACACAATGTACAAGTGCCACTAGTGTCTGGGGGGTGTGGGGGAGAAAGTTATCTTTACCTGAATCTTTTTCTGGTTTCATATATTCACCAGTTAGTACAAATATAAGCCAACAAGATGACATCCCACTGTACACCCCTGCAGTGCTCCACAAATTGATTTGATCATTAAAAGCAAGGCTTCTAGAGTAAAACATACTGTTAATTTACCATCAGATCAAAAGACATTACAGCTATGCTTTTATTAATGGCAGCCCCACAAATCAATCAAGCAATTCTATCTAAGCAAGGAAGCAATTAACACTACCTCTGGAAGAAGAAAATGCAAACAAAAAAAGTCTTGAAACAGTATCAGAAAAAGTTAAAAGATATCACTCCAGTATCTGTTATCAATTCTCCACCCCCTGCCTCAAAAAACCCCAAACCAACCCAGAACCAACTTATACATTCTTTTCTTGCACTTTATTCCATGTATTCAATTATCTCATAACCGTCCCTTGTTCCACAGAGGTATGTGCCCAAGATTGCTGGAAAATCTATTAACAGGCAATAAAATAAAATTCAGAGAGGAGACTGAAGCACTGGTTTTCCAGGAAGTGCTGAAAATCAGACATGACAATGATCCTTTGACAATATTCAGCCATTTTTGTGAAGTAATTCCTGATGTAGGCAATCATGCCATACTATCATAATTATTACGCTATTCCTCATTCCCATGAGCTGGAATGGCACTACTCGGCAGTATCTCACTTATGACACCAACCATACAGCAGGCCTGAAAGGCATAGTTACTTTTGAAGGGTCCAAAATTTTCCCAACTGACACTGACTATATTGCTGTCTGGAAGCAAGAGAGATCTGCTTAATTTTTTTTTTCCCTCTTTCATTTGGAATAAAGCATTTCCAATTAAACTTGTTCCACAGATTCAATCTACTATTTACTCTTTCTTTTAAAATTATAACTTCCATATTTGCTTCCCACTTTTTTTAATCACTGCTCTTTAGAAGTGGCTTCCAGATTTCTCACTTCATAGCAAAACCTACATGGTGGTTTTAAGTCAGTGTATCCAGGACATGTAACCATTTACTGCATTTCATACGTGAGTTATCTGATGAAAAATTTCATAACCTTCAGATTGGTAAGACTTGTGCATCTGCTAAGAAAGCAAACTGCATAATTCTACAATTTCTCTGATTTTAAAACCTTAAGAAAATAACACAGAAAATAATAAAATTAAGTACTTCACAGGACGTCCTTGGTAGTAGACGCTATTGAAAAATATTTAATAAATTTAAGGGGGTTTAAACAACAGTATTAGACCTAGACATGGGTGTGATTAAGGAAGAATATGCACTTTATTTTTAGCTTTTATGTTTGAAAGCCATCTACATAATTTTGCACCTACAAGAACAGCTTAAACTTAGCATTCCTTGGGTGTCTGTGCTTTTAGGAAAAAAGCAAAAAATCAAACACCCACCTCCCAAAATCTAGTATAGAACCTAATTAGAGAAATATTTTTTTCCTTAACTTTCACCCTACTATTTAGTGTAGCGAAGAACAACGAATGGAAAATCAAAGAATCACAGAATCACAGAATGTCAGGGGTTGGAATGGACCTTGAAAGACCATCTAGTCCAACACCCCTGCCAGAGCAGGACCACCTAGAGTAGGTCACACAGGAATGCATCCAGGTGGGTTTTGAATGTCTCCAGAGAAGGAGACTCCACAACCTCTCTGGGCAGCCTGTTCCAGTGCTCTGTCACCCTCACAGTGAAAAAGTTTTTCTTCATGTTAATATGGAACCTTCTATGCTCCAGCTTGCACCCATCACCAAAATACTTGAAACATATGCATACAAAGGCAAATCCAGAAGAATAGGCCATAAATGACAATGCTGAACTAGCTTCAGAGTTTCAGTAAAGCCAAGACCTGTGTCTCTTCCTCTCCACATCCCACTGTCAGACAAATCCCTATCAACACAGCCTACAAGTTTTGAGGCTGGCTGAGAAACAATCTTCTTTTACAAAGGTCCAAAAGCCTGATCATTTGCAAATGTTGCTATTTCACTTTGGGACTAACCTAGAAGAGTTCCTCAGTCACTTCACAGCACTAAATTCACCAGCTGAGATACTTTCTGCACTGCAGTTTTAACAGGAATTTCTGAAACTAATGCAGAGATTCCTGCAGCAACTTTTTACTTCAATTTATTACCAGTTTCTCATTAAGATTCTCCAGTAGTTTTGAAAACCATAATGCCTTAAGATAAGAAAGGCACTAAGTGAATCTGTGCTTTCAAGTGTATCTTAATCTTGTTTCCAGAGCTTTTCCAGTTCATTTTATTTCATTGGTCTAAACGAAGGTTAAACTAACATTGACTGAATCTTGTATTTCTGTGCAAAACCATCTTACAATTTCTTCATGCAGCAACAAATTCTGGTCCACTAAAATGATGACCTTAAAAAACCGTATTGGTTTTCAAATTGGTGGATAAAAGCCAGCTAGTCTCTCTTCAAAAACATTTAGCAAAAAGCACCTCAAGCAAGTTATGTACTTTGAGAAAAGTAAAATTTTGGCATTATTCTCACAAGATTCTTAACCACTTCCAACTTCAAATTAATAATGCAAATAATGTTTAATATTGTGAACTCAATCCTAAAAAAGTCAGAATAAACCACACCACTTTGAGCAAACTGGCTGAAAAACGTCTTCTTCTGTTAATTTGTTCCCATTGACAGCTTCAGAAAAAGAGGGTATTACATTTCTGAAGTGAAAAGACTACCATGACTGCTGCTCTGGATTGTTCCCCTCCCTGCCTTCACATTATGAAAGCTTCCCAAATCATATGGAAGTATCCATAGGAGCAATTTCTAAACATATGCCAAGCCCCCCAAAGCTGTCACCAAATTTAGGCTTCAAATTTAAGTAAGTAATTCTATATTTCAGCTGTATTTAAAATCCAACCTTCACTTTCTGCATAAGCAATTCTAATCAAAGAGGGCACAGTAAAGAAAAAAAGAACAGAAGATGCATTTATCTCCAGAAAACCATAGATCAAAAACTGACAAGAGAAATTCAAAACTATTAACTGAAATCTAAAATAAATTTGAGTAACTCATGAGATTTTTTTGTATGAACATTCAGACAGAAGTACATCAATTTAGAAAGCAGCAACAGAAGACAAGAATACGTTTTTAAAACTGTTACTTTGGAAAAAAGGCCTAATGATGAGGAAAATGAGACTACATTGAATGAGAATCCAACTGGATATGAAAAAGTGACGAAGTTCCTAGCTAGAAGTTTTGGTATGGTTTGTGATCCTATTCAAGTACCTGCACACATCTTAGGCAGAAGTGAGGCCGAACTTACCTAACCCTTTTTTGATTTTGGATCTGATGAAGCACAACTCACTTCTGTTTTAACAAATTTCTGTAATTCTCTGTATCCTTAACCAGGTTAAAGTATCTTCACATTGTAAAAATCTAAACTCACACAACTCAAAAGAGTCTCTAGCTTTGTGGCTTTTTTTTTTTCCTTCCTTCTGAGACAAGTTATTCATTGCTCACTCTTTGTACTAGACTCACTAGACCAATTCAAAATTTTAAAACTGATTTATTTGCAAGCAGCCATAACTGTTTTACTCAAAATTAAGTGAAATGTAAATGAAGAGCTAATTATCTTCAAGAACATTCATTCTTATTTGTAAACATCGAATTGTCAAATCTACCTTATAAAGCTTTCCTCCAAAAGTTACACAGGTGTTTTTTGCAGAAACGGCCATAAGTGAAACCTCATTAAGTTGCATGTTGTCCACACTTCCACAAACTATTTGAGAATTTAAAACCTGAATCCATACAAAAATCAGTAATAACCTAAAGCAGAGTAGGGCTTTCTTAAAGAATACCTTTAAAGATAAGAAACTAAAACCACAAACTAGGACTGTGACTTGTAGTAATACCTACTCTAGTAATGAAACAGTCATAAAAATGTGGAAAATAAGAGTGCAAGATTTCACTGAACCAACTTAAGGAAGGGGAAATTATCTCCCTTGTTACAGAGTAAATATCTTTCACCCAAAGGAAATCAGTAACAACGGAATCTGAAGTAATTCCCTGAGGTGCTACCAAGAAAGCTTTTACTCATCATCTGTCCTCCATTAGCATATGAAAGAATAAAGCAGCATCATATTAAACAAGTGATTGCCAAGCAGTCTGATGCAGTCATCATGGCAGCTGTACTAGTTTATAGTTCCATTTGAGACCACCCTGCTGTATTATGGACTCCTCTGAATGGACCTTCAACCTTACTTAAACATTTTGTGTTAACGTGACACAGTAAAAAACCTATCCCAGAATTTGTCTGACTATTACAAATTCATAATCCAACTTCATTTTCTCTACTTTGCTACACAATGTATGTTTCACTTTGAAAGAATAAAAGAAGTGGGGAAAAAATCCACACCTCTTACAACTCTGGAAGGGGCTCTAGTATAATGGCATTGCCATGTACTAAGAGATTACAAAAGGAATCTTATGTTAAATCAATGCATGATCAGATATCTTATAAGTCACTGAAACACGCTTGCAATATGCTGATTTTAAGGTCAATGAAAAGCATACTATTTTGAAAGACTTTCACAAGACAAAAGTCTAAGAAAAGGGGACATTAAAAGCATTTGCTTTAACACACAGATAAGTTCCTTATTTAAAGCTAGTAAAATATCCAAAGATTAAGCAAACATTTGTGATTACTAAAGATGTCAGACTTATTTCACTTCTTATCGTGAGGACTTATATCACAGTAGCAGCCTCTCAAAAATAGGACAGTAACCAAGAAAGCAGTCTCACTTGTTTAAACAGGTGTGCAAGTGCTTTTCAAATCACTATGAAACTACATCACAATGAAACCATGTAGAAGACCAGAGAAAACCTAGTTTCCAGGTAACACTGGTGAACTAGAGTTGCAGGAAAGTCTGTGTGTGAACCAAGTCATGCCCTTGTGTCTTACTAATGAACTGTTTAGGGAAATACATTTCTGAACAAGTTAACCTTATACTAGGTACTGGAAGTGACCTGGCTGTGAACTAGAAGCTGAAGACTGATGTCACCCATTGAATTAATCACAGAATGGTAGGAGTTGGAAGGGACCTCTGGAGATCATCTGGTCCAACTCCCCCGCCAAAGCAGGTTAGCCTAGAGCAGGGCACACAGGAACGCGTCCAGGCGGGTTCTGAATATCTCCAGAGAAGGAGATTCCACCATCTCTCCAGGCAGCCTGAGTGTTCCAGTTCTCTGTCCCCATCAGAGTAAAGAAGTTCCTCCTCATTTTCAAGCGGAACTTCCTGTGTTCCACCTTGTGCTCGTTGCCCCCTGTCCTGTCGCTGAGCACCACTGAGAAGAGCCTGGCCCCATCCTCTAATTGCTACACTAAACTGACAAGCAATCTGTGACTAGCACGACAGAGCACCAAGTCCATGCAGATGTCAGAAGGAAGACATGCCTTTGAAATGGAACAAGGAATAGGCTGACTTCAGCCTCGACTGCACAGGACCAGCGAAGGACACAGTCACGTAACTAATCCTACCCTGGAAAACTAAAGGCATTTGCACAGTCAGCTTCAGTCATATTCTAACAACAAGTACTATGTCAACATTCAGACGCAGGACCCAAACTGCATCTCTTTGAACACTGCAGACAGGGAAGGTCAACACTTTCAGAAGACAGCCTTCCCAACTACTTGCTTAATATGTCTGGGTTAAGCATTAGCCAGCCTGCCATGCATCTACCAAAGTTAGAAGAAAGCTGCTGTACAAATATGGAATAGTCAACTGTTACACCCCAACCTCCCATTTGCAGCTTCTGAAGGACTAATGTAACTAAACTGAAAGAGTTAAACACTTTAAATCCTGTAATTACAGATAATTCTAGTCACTGCATATAAGTATACAGTAACTCAACAAATCCTTATCAAAAGTCGCCACGGTAAGAACCAGCTACACTAACCACTTCCGTTGTGAGAGCCAGCTTTATCCCCTCCCAGTTATAAAAACATGCCATTTATTTGAACATGGAAAGGGAGTAACAGTGCTAGACCCATATTGTCTCATTTCCCATTTCCTTTTAGGTATCAAAATGTCACAATAAGGCTCAGAAATGCAATGAGGCAGACATTGGGCCTTCATGACAGGAGATGTTAATTCTCTAAAGGGAAGTTAAGGGGGAAAAAGAGCAAGTTCTGCATAGTATTTTTTCTTTTCTGAAAGTGATTGTAAAGAAACCTGAGGGAAGACTGGATAGACTGACTGTTACTGACAAATGCCAAAACCTTGCCCAGTTGTAACTGCAATGAAAACTTCGACTGCATTCTATGCTTACGCACTAATTATTTGTGGTTTCAAGCAAAAAAAAAAGTTCCCAACATTTCTTCAGGGCAAAATCCACAGGCCTGCTTTGTGCCTCTACCAAAATATAAAACTGTTTGTCATCATGTTCGCTGCACAAGAAAGTGTTTTGAAATCCAGAGGCAACAATGTGTTCTCCCCCAGAGATCAACTGAAGTACTTAAGGGAAAAAAGAGCCTATCCTTCTTAAGGTACCAGCTCCCACAACACAAGCTGTGTTCTCCCCACAGAGGGGAGACAGAGCACAGCTAGTCCCAACTAGTATAGCCATCAGAGCTCTTGCACAGATGACAACATTTCACAGTTTGGAAAACACTGCAATTGCATAAATCAGTCCTCCACATGGTTTTGGCTTTGTTCCAATCCAGTTTACCTACTTACTAGTTGTGCAAATTGAGATGTAGAGCCCTTTTCGCTCTACGATCAGAGAAACTTAACGTACATTTTGTACCAATGGTAACCAGAGAAGGTAAATTTATTCTTTCCTTACAAATATCAATTGGAACAGAGCTCAATCATTTCCTAATAAGCTGGAAAAAGCAAACTTGAGTATTTTTTCAAAGTCTTATGGTTCCTTCTGTATATCTATTTATAGTTAAAAGGTCCTACATATATTAAAAGAATTTAAAAAGGAAAAAGTGGTATTTTTACTTTTGACAACTTGCACTGTCACATCCTTCGAATCAGGGTTTTAATCATGACAAACTCAACATTTTTAGCTATTTCACAAATCAGCACGGCCTAGACAGAAACAACCCAAGACTGCTAAACATAGGTAAACTGACACCCACATTTATATGTGGAGAACCTCTTAGAATCAGGTCTTCGCAGTTTGTAACACATACCAGACTACCAGATCTCGCATCCTGCTTCTTCACCAAGCCCTATAGGCATCTGCTGCCTGAAGCATCAGAGATGGTCTACCTTGCTAACCTTATATGTCGGTGCTCTACCAGGTTTTATGTAGCTGAGGGCTGCAAGATGCACAGCACTTACCTAGTCATTGTGAGTACAACAGGTTGCATACTAGCACTGCCCTGCTGCCAGCAGCTTGACAGAGTTGACAAGCAGTGAAGCTGCACTCAGAACCCCCCAAGAGTCACGTGTAACTCCAAGGTGGGCATAATGGCAATTCAGGTCACGATTTTCCTCTGAATTGCTATTCATGCTTTGAATGAAACCCAGATTACAGAAGTTTCACCTACTCAGTAAATCAAGGTTTATTACTTTAGCCTAAGGCACCAATACCACAAATGGGATAGGTACACAAGAAGTGAATACCTGCTCACAAAGAATACCAATAAAGCCTATGAGGTTCCACCATTGCATAAGGGTTTTACTAGAGGCTCACTCACAAGATTAAAACCAGTATTTTTGTCTAAGTCCTAGCTATTGATGGTTATTTAGGTCTCAACTACTTATGCACATGAGAGTACATTAAAGACAGCAGAAATACTTACACATACAGCTAAGCTTCTGCATGGAAAGAAATACTTTTTAAAAAAATATTATTTGTCAACTCAGAAAAAGTCAGAGACCCATTTTGATGAAGCTCCTATGGAATTTTTGTCTACGTGGTAGAAGCTGGCAGATTTCCTACTAGTTCCTCTTGCTAGGTCCTCGGCAGTCCACCTTGTGGGCTGAAAGGAAGCCAAAAGCCTAAAAGTTCTGGCTGTGCTCTCCCCTGCAGACTGCCCAGGGTCTACAAGTGTCCTGCCCTGGCACTGGACCTATATTCCCATTTGTGGTCCATTTTAAAATACAGGAACGTTATTCGTACATAGCTGATTTCATAATGCTGAAGCAGTTGTCCTTCCCCACTTGGCTTTGCTGGGCATGCCCACTAGCAGCAGAACTGTAACATACTGCCACAAACAGGCGGCTCAGAGCAGGTCAGAACAAGCAAACAGTAGAGCACACTAATTTTCTGCTGAGGTACTAAGGAGAATTATATACTTCAGCATATTTACCAGGACAAGATGGTTTACCATCGTACCTGAACATGCCGGAACTTAACCACATACTTAAAAGACAGAACTGAAGATATGGTGGCACTGTTCCTCTTACTACACGTAAACACAACTTTCTAAAGAGCTCATCTATACTTCAAAATTTTCAGTGTAAATAATTTCAAGACTAAGTATAATTATACTCCAAATCAGTTTGGAAAAATGAACATTAACCAGTTTCATTAGTTTAATATCATTAGAGAAAATAGGGGAAGATTTGGTTAAAGACAGCACCTTTCTGAGAAATGCAGGACCTTTCACATAGGTTTGTGATATTATTAATAAACACATTATACCAAGTATCCAAAGAGCAACAGCCAAGGAAAGTTACTGACACTGATGTATTTGGTACAGACAGTAAACATTTGAACGAGATGTCATCAAGAACTTTCTCATGGACATCTCATAGGGCAATTTTCAGTTCAAAGCCTTCTAACAATTACTTTTTTTTTTTCCTTCAGAAAGTGAAATCCAGCTTCTACTGTAGCAAAGAAACAGAATTTGTAGGAGAGTTTAGGAATGTGGTCTGTAAACGCTGACTTCTCTTCTTTTGTGGATAGGAAAAAGCTTGGCCTGAGAAATTCTTTTGGACCGAAATAATGAGCAGCCCAGGTACAAGAAACACTTCACATTTGTTTATTTTACTGATCTACTGCTTTCTAACCCTTTCCTCCATGGTTTCCACTCAGAAGAAAGTCACTTAGACCCATCTGGCTTTGAAGTACCTATACACGGAAAAACCTTTCTTTTTAAGAACTGAATCCTTCACTACCAACAATATAGCTGAAATGAGTGACAACAGTAACCATTTTGAATGGAGAAATGCTGACCTGCAGCAGAAGCCAAAAGCAATGGTTAGGCCATTACACCACTGTAACCCACTGCAGCACTTCTAAATTGCCCTTTATCACTTAAGCCAAACACTCTGCCAATCATTAATATTTCTCCTCATTCAGCTTGCTGAGGGTATTAGCTTATGTTTGTTTACAAAACTTAAAGCATCTTTTCATGAAAACACCTCACAACTTTGCACAGACGGAAAATGCCTTAGTTTAATCCAAAATATTTTACTACACAGCTCCCTAATGGCAATTACCTGTCTTCTCACAAAATGAGTGTCAGTCTGCATGTCAATCTTCACAGTGAGAGAAACCAAACAGATCCGTCATCCAATCTTTTTTATATCAGTTTGGCACAATGCACTTCTAAAATGACAACCCTGAAGACTATCTGCACTGCTCTCTGCCAAAGATCTGCACGGCTTAAGGAGTTTCATTTCATGCTTTCTTGTATACAAGGCCGGAGCGAGGGGTGGCAGGGAGGAAGGAGCTCTTTCTCCTCCCTCTTCCTGTAATACTGGCTTAAAGTCTGCATGTCTTTAAGATCTCATCCCCATGTACCTCTTCTCCTCCTCACATGAATCTCTGAGAGGGATACCAAACAGGCAGTTGCAACTCAAAAGTAAATTCTTTTCAGGGGAAGAAACTGGAACTCTCAGTTAATTTTAAGATGTTTGAAGAAGGTGTGTACGAGCCTGTGTGGAGCAGAACGTGCCAGTGCAGGAGATCCTGGCTGTAACCTTGGAGGTTCAAAGAGAAAGCTAGTTCTGCTGGTTACAGTGACCTTGCCAGAAGCCAGCAGCCACCACTACAGGGCAGGCAGTGAAGCGTCCGGCTGCATTTGCTGGGCAGTATAGAAGAACTAGTTTCTACACTTACCATGGAAAACCTAATAGAAACCCCAGTGCCCCAGCGCTTCCTACAGGCTGGGGCATCCAATGTGCCTGCAGGGATCAGGAAACCTACTGTATTGACATGTTCACTACAGATAAATGCAGAACTTATAGTCAAAACCCCTACAAATTAACATCTGTTCTATATTTACAGAAGCGCTCACTTTTTGCAACTATGTGCAAAAGTTGTTGAAATAACTTTTTAAAAATAAACTTATGCATATTAATACAGTTTTAAGAGAAACTCCATCTCTCTGCTCCATTTAAAAAGCAGCTGCTCACATTTCCATTTCAAGGCTGAACTGCCTGAGAATTCTACACAACTATAGGAGCCATCACCTATGTTTTATTTGTATGAACAATCTAACAAAATTAATAAGGAATATGGATCCTTCATATGGGAGATCCTTTCCAAATTTTTAAGAACACATTAGCACTGTTTCAGTGAGCTGCCATGCTAGTCACAACTGTGACATTTTCTTACATTAAGCAAACGAGTCTTTAGACATAGGCTAGGCATCTGTAGAGGTATTTACTTTAGTAAAATAACAAACATTTCAGATTTATTTTATGGAAACATTTAAGATACTGATTACATATCTGGTGGTAAGGTTAAAACTTGCAACGAGAGAAAAAAATGGAAAGGAATATTAGTATCATACATGGCAACTCCACAGCCTAAAACACCGAAGAAGTAAAAAAGTGTAAGATATCAATAAACTGAGAAAACTGTGACTACACAGGAATTCAAAGTACATATTCAGCAAATAGAAATTAAGGTACTGTCATAATTCAAAGCAATTAGAATATTCTCTTAACCATGACAATAAACAAACACTTGCCTCCTGGAGTGTATTAACCTGACAAACTCAAACTCTACATGAACAGCAAACTGGCAGTCACCGCACATTTTACCATACATTTCAGATATCTGCATTTTGTATGCCTCTCCGGGTGCAGAACTTAAATATTACCTGAAGGTAATGGGGAGAGCCTATTATCTGCCAAGCTTTGAAGCTTCCCTTTTACAGAATACAAAGATTTAATAAAATAAAATTCTGCAGGTATTGACTGGCAGTAGAATGGGAGGTAACACTGACAATTTGTTAAAAAAAAAAAAAAAAAACCAGTTTCTCAATTTAGTATTATCACAAATTACGGGGTTTTTTTCTTTCAACACAGAAAATATTTATACCAAAAATATCTGAAAGAAACAATCCTGAAGATACAAGTATGATGGTCACACAGGACATACAAAAAATTCTTAGGGTGTAAGAGGGCATTTGAGAGAAATGACTAGTAAAATAAAATGCATATCTGTGGGCCAAAACAAGGAGTATTAGTTGCATACCTTTGAGGGTTAAATACCAGGTCACAAAAGAACCTGATCATCACTGCTAACAGCTGAGCAAAGACTGATTTCAGTTTGATCAAAAGCAAGATGACTGGATGCTCAAAAAAAGGATGGAAAAGAGCTCAGAAAACAAAATGTCAGACATGATCAGATGTCAGCGCGGTCTAGCAGATGCAACTCATTTTTCCAGCAATCTACTCCCACCTTCCACAGTGACCCTGGGTAAGTTACAAGGAGCTGCAGTGTCAACAGCAGTGTGAAATCTATTGATGAGAAATACCAGGGAAGAACTGAAGACACCCGGTGTGAAAAGCATATTAGCAGTCATTCCACTACAAATCAGAATACTAGGACAAGAGAGATGAGAACAAACAGTATCATGTTGTATTTCCATGAATGATGTGAATGATTTACAACTCAGCAACACAAAAGAAATACATGGAGACAGCACGAAACGGAGGTAGACTGACTTGAATTCCAGTTTAATCTCATAGCAGAGGAACAGGAATACTCAATGACATTCCAAGTTTAAAGAAAAAAAAACACTTTTTGTAAACACCTTCAAATCCTTAGTCATTAGATGCTGAGCGCTACCAGAAAAAAAAAAAAAAGGATGTTTCTGAGCAAAACTGAGAGGGAGTGATGGCTCTATTGGCCTTTATTAAGACAATTTGAAAAGCATTTAATCAGTTTCTAGACAGAAGGTAAACAATTCCCCATTTCAAATTACTCTTAAGTATCAAGTAAATAGAGCTGCTCTTTTTTTCTGGGCATTTTTCAGCTGAGAGCCAACAAAACTCATCTTTCAATAACAACAACAACAAAAACACCAATAAAAACCCCAAACCCCACCCCCTCCTAAACCCACAAACCAAGAAACAAACAAAAAAACTCCAAAACACATACAATAAAAACATCAAAATCCCAAACATCTCTTATAAAAAAATTAATCAAGACCATTCACCACTGAGCAGGATTCTCCAGTTTTACAGCGTGAGACAGGAAACTGGAAGCATCCTGCAGGCAAAGCCTCCGGGTAAAGATAAAAAGGGAGGCAAGCAAGAGAAAGCAACTTTCCACTTAACCACGTTCTCCTAGTCACCCAGAGACAAGTAATGAAGCCCTCAAAGGCTTACTGTCCACTTTGTCTCAAGCAAAAGAATGAACTGTAATTCTAGAATTTTAAGTGAGAGCAGAGCAGATAAAAAGTAAAACAAGACACCCTTGGGTCTTTGCAGAGAATCCTCCGAGAACATCAAGATTAACATTAGAAACTCAGAACTCAAACCAGATCTGTTCTCTTATCATCACTTCTGCCGAAAACTAGCTTTACAAGTTTGCTTAAAGAACAGCTACATGGCAACACATAATTTCTATTTTAAACAAGCTTAAGCCAAGTTTCACCAATACTGGAAGCCAGCAAAAGCCAACAGAGGCATTCCCACAGTCACCCCACCCCCAGCTGCTTGCTTTCACTCCTGTCTCATCCATCCTCTCCTGCATCAGGATAAACTTGCGCACAGCTGCATTGCTACCTTTACTCCAACTTCAAACAATGACAAATGTATTGGCACCCTAAAAGATCTCACGAAATTCAAATCCATCGTACAAAAGGAAAAACTGATCTTC